>NC_067195.1:76299787-76981186 GCF_000699445.3 Schistosoma haematobium
TTAGTATTTGCAAGGAACAGGCGGTTATCTGAGCATAGCTGCAACAGACGGTCGCCATTATCTGTTCTTTGAGCCACGACACCAGACGTATATCTAGTTAGTATGGCTGGTTTAATTGTAATGTCCAGTTTATCAGTTTTTTATATTTAGACAAATTAGATTGCTCTTTTGAGTATTGACCTATGAAAACGAACTCCCAGTACTTTGATAAAACACCGATCGAAGCTGCTACCTTGACGCGGTGGTCGGGCTTGCCTATCGTGATGACCCAACCGAGCTATATTGGCTGGAACATATGTTCCTGCAGGTTCTACCATGCCAGGCAGGTCGATTGGTGAACGGTAAGACTAAAAGCAGCAACTCAAGGTCTGAGGGCGAAGTCGTACTGCTGACTGTAGAGAGGTGTGACAGCAGTAAGGTGTTTCCCTCGGACAACCAGCATGACAGCGATGCTGCCTTCCCACAAGGAGGGGTGGGGTTAGAGAAGGTCGACCCTAAAAATGTCACACCTCTCCTTACCTCACGGATTTCCGTCTCCGGCGGTAAGGCCATTTGAAGAACGGAGCTAACACGTCAAAAACCTTCCACAAAAAGGCCGTGCGCGACCGGCCTCAAGCAGTTGTCACTTGGGCTCTGCGGTCACGCTCCCAGGTCGTCAAGACCAACACTAATCCAATTTCCTTTTCAGGTTCCTCAAGAAATACCCTTCCACGGTGTGGGCAGCCGGGAAGTGATATCAGCCCTCATACCCGTGACAGCACAAGAGACCAAGGTGGTCACATTCAAATCTCTCCTACACCTTCTAATACCTCTCTTATCTCCCCGACTAACCCTCCCCACGTCTCTTTATCACCTCGCACCGCTAGGGCAAACGATTCGAGTACGTGGAACGCCATTCCTGGTCTCCTGAAACCACGCTCTAAACTACACGTAGGAGCTTTTAACGTACGAACACTTTGCCAAATAGGACAGCAGGCTTCCTTAGCTAAAACTTTAGAATCTCGCGCCATCGATGTGTGCTGCGTCTCCGAAACGCGCATACAGGATCCAAGTAGCGTCATTCATTTGACCTCACCATGCCAAAATAAGGAACCGACTCGATTTACGCTTCGTGTATCTAGAAGCCCTGATTCTGCTTCCCGTGGCCTCGCCGGCGTAGGTATAGCATTGAGTCCTAGGGCAGAACTAGCTCTCTTAGAGTGGATCCCAGTAGACAGTCGTTTGTGCGCTGTCCGACTGAACGGAACAGTAAGAATCCGGAAAGATAGAAACACTCGTCGTTGCCTCTTCGTCGTCTCTGCCTATTCTCCCACTGACTGCAGCTCAGATGATGTAAAAGATGAGTTTTACAGAAAGCTTTCGGACCTTCTCCGAAAAGCTAAGCGCTCGGATGTAGTAATAGTGACCGGTGACTTTAATGCTCAAGTAGGTAAACTAAGCGATAGGGAAAGACACCTAGGTATATATCTTATTTGTGATAAATTGTGGATTTGTAGATGGAAATCAGCATCTGTTGTATCAAAGTACTGGGAGTTCGTTTTCATAGGTCAATACTCAAAAGAGCAATCTAATTTGTCTAAATATAAAAAACTGATAAACTGGACATGACAATTAAACCAGCCATACTAACTAGATATACGTCTACGAATAACAGTATTACTTCTCGAGTAAAATTTGGTTAACAAGGTGAAATACACAAATAATCCAATGAACAACTGTTTATTTAGATTATCTTCAGAACATCCACATCAAAATTTATATTTTAAATAACGAGCTTGCGCAATAAGTGAAAGACATACACAATACAGCGTAAATGTTAATTTAAAATATATTAATTAACCAGCGTCTTTAAGTATAATATCCACAGACCATTTCCACTCATTCATTTGTTGGCAAAATTACAAGTGAATAATAGTAACGATCATTATTATCATTAGTGTTATTACGGAGAAATAAACAAACTCAGCAAAACAAAAAAAACAGTAACAACAACTCAATTAATGAGAAATTAACTCCATATCACTTCATATTGCTAATTCTTCGTCATATCGTAAACGCAAAAAATCTTGTTGTGATCGCTTTTCAAGATTATCCAGTTCTTTAACGGAGGATGCTAAAATATTCACATGACTTTCATATTTAGGCGCCGCTATGTGAGATAAAAGCAAACAAAAGAGACAAACGTAAATTTTGATGAAGAGATAGATGAAGAAGACTTAACAATTGAATAAAAAGTGTATTCTTTGAAGAAAATGCAAAATGAAAATTGGTATCGATAGATGGTGATTGTAATGTGGAGAGTTTTTTGTTATAATTAACAAAGAATATTAGGCTACTAATGAGAACCAGGAAGCACTAAACGGCCGGTTTATCCTTGTATGGGGAGTGCGCATCCACGATCTCGCACACAGGACTCGAATCTAGAATATTCAGTTTTGCAAAAATACTTGACGTCTACTACCCCATATTGAGAATTATTGTCTATATTTTATTCATTAGGGATTAATAATTTTGGGTAAACGTTTTTGGAAACACATCATGGGTGTTAAGTAAATTATCTATGTACAGTTGGTTGAACCTTGACTAGTAAGTGACCAGTGCCATCTTTACTTATTGTCCTTTAACTATGGCTTAACTCTATCGATCAGTTTGGAAAGTGATCACTAATATAAGTGAGTTGACATTGCATACACTATATTGAGATGTTAGGTGGTAGTTGAAGGAAACCAGCAAAAAATTCTCCTTATATGTTTCGTGTTAGCTAGAGTTTGTCAATTTAATCATGCACGTGACTTTGAAGAATAGGTAAAAATCTAAGACACTTTTCATGGCAGCTTGGAAACAGCTAGAAATCACGGAGGATTTACATAACTAACTCAGTTCACGTTTAAAACTCCATACTAAAGACAACTTCTAATTCAACACAATAATAAATCTAAGTTCAGTGGCTGAATGATATTATGATTGTAGTAAAAGTTTTACAAGTACTTGATTTTCTTCCTGGTGAACTTGAGGAGGTATGCTACTAAGGCGTCATAAAACTATATCAAAAACAGGTAACCCAATCTGTCTGGTTTTGGGAAGCTTTCCAGATGATTTTAGTTAATATTGCACAAAAATCAACTTTTGGGAACTTAAAGAACATAACGTGAAAAAGTACTTTTAGAGAATATAATCCTTTTTATTTCATTCAAAGACAATATTATCGCAAATTTTATTAGTCACACGATCAAGACTGAAAGGGTAAGCTAATGGGACAAGATATCAATTAAAGTATTGAATGTCGAGGGCAAGTTGAATGAATGATGTCTTCAATAAACGGTTGGTAGGAGTGTGTTTGTCCAATTCATTTGAACTAATAAGTTATGAGCTTTTTACTTAACCTTAACAAAGTAATAATTAATGATCGGTAATTTCTTAGATAATGTTTGCGTAATTGTTTACCCACGTTTTAACAATATTGTATAATACAACAATTTGCAAAGCAGAATATACCTTGTAAATACTTCAAAGATAAACTTGTTTTAACAGTCAATAATCGAATAAGTTCAATAACAATAAGTCAGATTACCAATTTAATTTACTTAACAGCAGATTTTTCGGTCGGGTATGACTACAATGATTAGCATGCGTAAACCTAGTTAGTCAGTTTCTTGTTGGCTAATTCAATCAATGAAGATAAAATTTTTACAAATGATGGCTAAAAATCGTTCCCAATTCATTAAATATGTTACAGTAGTTCAAAATACGAACAATATTAACTACAAACATCAATATATTATATTTTTTATAAGCAAAGCTTACTTTTTTTCAATTTCTGGCCATATACAACTTTCCCATCAAATGCATCTACGGGTATAGTTAAATTTTTGTCCACCGTATCGATAGTCACACCTAAGTGTTCTTCAATTTCGCTTAATAAATTAGGCTCGTTATACCAAGTACAACAACCGCCTTGATCTAACAAACGAGTATTATAACAGCCACGACCACGTGTAGAACAATTAGAGTGATACCATACCTTTTGCAAAGACATTTACCAAGAAATAAAATTAATTTGTTTTGCACATTGATAAAGCACATTTTCTAAACAAATAAACATGTTTATCTAATTCGAAACATAGTTCAGGAGGATTGATAACACTGACCATTAACATAATTACAATAGATTAAACTAGGAGTGGTTGACTGTAATTATTTATTTATTTTAACACATAAGTATTTGTACAAGAGGGCACCAAACATATATGCGCCACACAAAACAATGAGAATGAGAAGAGAGTAAAAGGAGGTAAGGAGCGTAAAAGAGAAAAAAACAAGAAGAGGAACAATAACGACTAGACCAGTGTAATAATAATAATAATAATAATAATAATAATAATAATAATGAGGGGAATGGAAAGGTACAACCAGAAGTAATCTTTCAGTTAAGGAAGATGCAACCACTTTTTATGAAGAAAATAAAAGGTTACAGCAGGATCGCCACTACCTTCTGTTCTGAGCCATATCTGATAACGTCTCTAGCCACTGTGTTGCACCATCTCTAGGACCCCAGCCAGGGAGTCGTGAAGGACCAACACAAGACAGTCCTTTGCAGCTTTCTTTCATACCACGACACAATGTCATATACTAACTTCTCCGCTTTTTCCAAACAGTCCCAGAGTCGGCAGATAATGCACGACGTGGAATTCTCTGAAATGACATTCGTAGAACATGTCCAAGCCACCGAAGTCGGCGTTTCAAGATGGTGAAACCAATTGGATTGTCGTCGCTTTGCCCGAACACACGATGTCGAACCTCTGCATTACTAACATGGTGTTGTCACTGGATGTTAGCGATCCTTCGGAGACGAAGATGATCAAACACAGAGACTCGTCTAACATCCTCAACTCGGAGAGGCCAGGTTTCACAAGCATAGAGCAAAACTGCTCTCACCGACGCGTTGCAGATCCGACCTTTTACAGCCAGACTAACATCATGAAGGCGCCAAAGATGGCCCAGATTGGCAGAAGCCGCTCTAGCTTTCACTATACGTGCGTTGATCTTATCACTCACGCCACCACTAGTACTTATGTAGTTACCTAGATAGACGAACTTCTCGACTACTTCTATCTGCTCACCATCCAGGGTGAGTACAGGATCAAGGTCCTGCCAGTCTTGTAGAAGTACTTTGCACTTCGAAGGTGCAAAGCACATACCATACCTACGGACATTGATTGTCAACTGATTAAGTGCGGATTGCATGGCTTGGGCATTATCGCACAGTAAGACAATATCGTCCGCATACTCAAGGTCGAGAAGTCTTTCTCCAGGCAACAGATCCACACCGCCACTACTTACATCCATCAGAGCTGTTTCCAGAATGTCATCGATGGCAAAGTTAAAGAGGAATGGTGAGATTGGGCAACCCTGCCTAACCCCACTGCTCGAATAGGACAATGGAGAGAGGTGGTTGTATGCCTTCACTCTCCCTGAGGTGTTTGTATATAGGGCTTTTAGGATGTTAATAAACTTCTCAGGCACATCCTTCTTCAATAGACAATCCCAGAGAACAGTCCTGTTCAACGAATCGAAGGCAGCTCTGATGTCAACAAACACTACGATTGTTGGCCTTTGAAAAGTATGGCGGTGTTCTAACATCTGGCGGAGGTTGAAGATATGACCAATACATCCTCGACCAGAACGAAAACCAGCCTGTTCCTCACGAGTCAATCTTTCTCGAGTTTTGAACAACCTACAAAGTATGACGGAAGCCAACAGTTTGGACTCAATCGGAAGTAGACTTATCCCTCGATAGTTTTTACAGGAACGACGTGAACCCTTTTTAAAGATAGGGACAACTATCGACTCATTCCATGATGTTGGAACACTCTCTAGCTCCCAGATCTTCGTAAACAACGTCGTTAGTTCCTTAGTCAGAAATTCGCTACCATCTTTAAAAAGAGCCGAAGGTAAGTCGTCTGGGCCAGGTGATTTGTAGCGTTTCAAGAGTTGGAGTTCCTTGCGGACTTCCGCCTCATTTGGTGGATCAGTCGTCACCGGCCATGGAGGGCAGGACAGTCTGATCGATGTTGCCGGGGCAGCAGGTCAGTTGAACTGCCCTTTGAAAAATTCTGCCCATCGTCCAAGACGTCGATGGATGTTAGTGATTGGCATCCTGTTATCATCACAGATTGTTTCGCTCACACCAGACTTCTTGATGCCAGTGGCTCGGGTGAGTTGGAAGAGCTTTCGGTAGTTACCAGATGCAGCTGCTGCTTCCAGCTCATTAGCACGCTCCGACCACCAGGCTTCTCGGTCCTTACGCAAGCTTTGCCCAATTTCCTTACGTAACATCCTTCGTTTATGGTCAAACTCACGGTCACCCGGAGTAGACCGACGGGCTTCGATGAATTGTGAGGTGCCTGAAGAAACCCAGTGCTTATAAGTGGGACGTTTCGCGAAGCCGCAAGTGGCTTTACTCACCATTTTGATGGCATCATGATGTTGCAACCAATGCTCATCTAAACGTTTCGGTGGAATAGTAGATAGCTCGGTTCGATACTTACTAGCAACAGAAGTTGCAACCAGCTTGCTAACATCAATCCGTTGGTGACGATCATTTCGTTAGCCACTGAAAAGTAAGGTAAGATTGGCGCAGACCAGAGCATGATCAGAGTCCAGATAGGTACTCCAAAAGGAGTGGCAGTCTTGTACACAACCACGCCAGCGGTAGCTGATCGCGATGTGATCAATCTGAGTCCAGGCTTGGGATGCAGAGGGAGGACGCCAGGTGGTAGATCGGCGATGACTGTGCCGAAAGTTAGTGCTAGTCAGAAACAGGTTGTGGTCTGTGCACAGTTGCAGTAGACGGTTCCCGTTATCTGTCCTGCGACCAACTAGTCTCCATCGGCCACCTAAACGACTCTCTTCTGTGCCTAGATGCCCGACCTGAGCATGCAAGTCTCCGGCTAATACTACAATATCCGTCGAACGCACTTTCTGGAGAAGAACAGATAACTGGTGGTAAAACTCATCCTTGATTGCATCCGGGCTGCAATCTGTTGGAGCATAGGCGGAGATGACGAAAAGACATTGTTTCTCACGCCGATTTCTTCCCACTTTGATAGAACTTCCTAATCTAACAGCACATAACCAATCGACTGTTAATAGGGATCCAATCAATTAGTGCTGCCTCAGCTCTAGCGCTCAGTGCGACACCAACGCCAGCAAGACCAGACGAAGATGCCACAGGGTCCCAGGATAAGCGCACGTAAAACAAGCTTTTCGAAGCGACAGATGGAGATCGAATTTGTAGTACTTCGCCAGAGTCTTGAATACGGGTCTCGGATGGACAACAAACGTCGATATTAAGACTTTCTAAAGACATAGCCAGCCCTATCTGTTGTCCAACCTGCATAAGTGTGCAAACCTTGAAGGCAGCCAGTTTGAATGGTGCACGTGGTTTCAGAAGGACTGTCTCAGTATTCGTATTTGGTGGTAGCGTCCAATTTTCAACCAGGCAGTGACTCGAGAACGTTTAGATAGAACCGAGTTTCCATCATAGGCGAGCTGCTGTATAAGTCGAAAAATAAGGATACGTAAAGTGGGAATAAAAGTGAGCGAATAAGTGACGTAGTAAACAAAGATAATAATAATAATAATGTGAATTGTTTGACTGTTAATCGAAGCGAGAATAGAGTTTTCAGTAAATACCATCATTTTCATTATATTTGTGTGTAGGCTGTGATACTGCCTGGGTGCCCAGACCGAGGCAGATGGTTTCCTCAGGGGGCCACACCCCGAGACACAAGGCAGTGGAGCATCGTGAGGAGATGCAGTCCCATGGTAGCTGGTGACCAAAGATTGGTTCACACGCCATTTGTTCCCTCAGGATACTGGAGCCCATGTGCACCATTGATTTGGTTTGGAATCCGGTTAAAGCGCTGGACATTCGCTTTTCGTCCTCTCATTTTCGTAAACAACAGTAATGACACGAGAATACAGTGAATAGGACTTCTCTGGCAGAGGCTGTATACGCGTGGCCGTGTGAGAACATTTCGACAAGGAGGGCGGGCCCATTCCACTCTCGGCCATACCAGGGCATTTGGGGGCTGACTATAATTAGTTGATGAATGGTGGAAAGATCGCAATCTAGGCTATGAACCTGTTGGGATACTCAGAAGAATATCCCAAAAACAATTATCCAGTTAAGTCTAACGCTACCCTTGAACGTTAAATGGTGTCATTTCCCTACTGATCAATATTTATTTCGCGTGTCATTTTCCTATTGGTCAATATTATTTAACGTGTCATCTTTCTGTTGGTCAATATTTATAGTAATCCTAACTGTATAAATACGCATTTGTTTGTAAATCATTATTCTGCTGCTCCTGACCCCATAAACGATTTCTCAACCACGGTTCGTGTTCTGATATATTGGAGATTGGGAACAGTATTGGGGTCGAACTGGGATATCTGAAGCTAGTCAATCGGTAGAATTTAGAGTAGCCAACTCGCGATTCACAATAGAACCTATTGTTGACTGCTAGGATATATTTAGTTCAACATTTTATCTTGTAGACTTGGTACAGAAAAGTATATCTGGATTGAAGTTAAGCTGACTATTTCATCCAAGAATAATAGTAGAAAACAAGTGATAATAAAACAAAAATTCAACTACTTTTCATATTTCATCGTTAATATAATAACAGAAATATATTCACTGTGATATATAATCGGAATATCACGTAATCTCATGGTTTTATTTAACTGAACTGTTTATAATTACTATCTGAGTATAGTCAATAGTTGATAGGCCTATTGACAGAGTTAATAAGAAAGCAAGATAGTGTGGTCTGTTTTGACGAGGTGATAATGTGTATGCAAATGGCTAGATGTACGTTCACGCACATTTTCGTCAAAAGCCAAAAAACTATTATGGTGCTAAACACTTTGGGATACGAGAGGAAAATTATCAAAATATGAAAAATAACTGCAGTATAAGATGAACAGTAATTAAAAACTGTTGGAATATATCTGAATAAATTTTTCTAATTGGACACTACTGATGTGGAGTTTATATAAAAACTGTAAATTTTATGCAGAGGATTGTTTACTATAGCCTAACATGTACAATAGATTACTGTGCTTACTTTTTCTTTGACCGTTGACACTAGACTGATCGCCAGACCCATTCTATGAAACAATAAAGGTTGAGTAAAAGAGGAAATTGAAGATAATAATCATCAGTTTTCTAGACAAAACGGTTAAACAGAAGCTTCTACATTACAAATAAAAAATAAATAATATTTGCAATGTTGTAATGACGAACAACAGGCTCATTTACAGAGACAAAACGTAACAATGCCTCATTATTCCAATAGAACATCAACAGAGTGAATAGTACATAGTCCTTGTATCAATAAGCAAACCTGCTTATGGGGACTAAAGTATCAAGAGTGAATTATTAATTCTATTGGGAACAGTTATTGATTTGTAATTAGTTCGACGTACATTGAAAAAAAAAATCAGTATACTAAATCATATTCTTAAATAAAAAAATTTTCATTGGACGCGATTGAACAACTTCGTTTTTGGTCCTGTTTCGCAAAAATTTCTATTCTAAACGTGTTGCGAAACATAACCCAATTCAATGTTATAAAAAAATTAATACTACGAACAAACACAGGTTTCGAAGAAAAATATGAATACTACTGGGTAAGCTACAAAATAGGACCAGGTACATACATCCATAAGTCCAAGTTGCCGTAACACATTAGCACAACAAGATGAACAACAAATTCATAGCAGTTACTTCAATGGTAGTAATATATAAAACGGATATTGCGTATAAAGATATGATACAGGAAGGAAAGTATAAAGTAATTTTAATCTCACGGTTTAAGTGAAGACAAACAGTGTATACACCTACGCCATTGTGACCGATTCTCAGCCATGTCACCCCGAGTCTCCAACCATTGGTTACGATAGTCACGCGGACCCCAACCAAGTAATATGCACCTACCAACATGGCTAAAACCAGAATTCAGTGACTTCAAGGACTAATACCACGATTTAATTTGGACGCCCCTAACTTTTTTCCAACCATCCCCAACACTACTCAGCATTGTGCATACGTAACACGTGGTCCAAAAATCTCAGTCTATGAAGATTCACAACCTCATCAACCGATTTAACATCACTCTTCAATACTCTGCGTCTAACCTCAATATTACTTACCTGGTGATTCAAGTGGATGCGAGCAATCTTTCTAAGACATCTGTGATCAAATACCAGGAACTTACGAATATCCGCAGCCGTAAAGTAGAACGAACTGCCAAGCAGTATACTGGTCCCTCAATTGAAAGACGGATATCTCGCATTCGCCATAGGTCACGCAAGTTGGTAAAAGCCAAACGAGATTTTCGAATTAGTGCACAGATTTCGTCACACACCGACCTATTAGGATTGATCAAACTTCCAAGATAGGTAAAGTTGTCAACGCATTCGACTACTTCACAACCTATTCTTAGTTCAGGTATTGTGGTAGGCCAGTCCTGAAGCAACAATTTGCATTTAGAGGGGGGAAACGCATCCCGAACATCCTGGCATTGCTACTCAGTGCTAACAAAAGATTTCGCATTTTATCAGCATGTTCACAAAACAGGATTATGTCATTTGCGCATTCTAAGTCGATAAGTGGACCTCCTGGTAGGAGATCAATGTCCGAAAATTCAGTCCACGAGAATGTTATTTCCAGCAGTAGATCTATGATAAAGTTGAACAAAAATGGAGAAACTGGACAGCCTTGCCGGGCACCGCTTATAGTTGCAGAATCAGATGACGGTTCGCCATAACCTCTGACTTGATTGATAGTGTTCGAGTGAAGAACCTTCACGATTTGTTATTTATGGAATGAGATATTTTAGAGAGCACAAACTCGTAACTAATAAAATATACACCGACAAGTGTATATGAACAGTGGAAAGGAAAAATCATTAAAGCATTTCCGGTGTATGAAACTTTGGTTACGTAAAACGTTAATACTCAAATTGACTGTATATGTTCGTTAGGTGAAACAATAAGGTATACAGATTAACATTTAAACAGGAAACACTAATATGTTTCAAAGAATTTATTTGAGTTAGCGTGTTTAAACACTAGTAAAATGTATCTCACGCTTTTAACAAAAAATATCGACATCAAACAATAGCAAATAAACTGAATAATTTATAATATCATATAGTATACGTTACGTAAATGATAATTTGGGTAACATTTAATATTTGACAGAACTATGCTAATTTCACCCTAGATTCTACTGAATGTATTATTAGTATTAGCCAACTGTTCAGATATCAACATAATTAGTAAGAAATTCAAGAAACAATTTTAAAGTATACCATGTAGAGTCAACTTAATATATATATATATATATATATATATATATATATATATATATATATATATATATATATATATATATATATATATATATATATATATATATATATATATATATATATATATGATTGTACAGCTTGGTACTTAATTATCCAAACAAAGGTCCCTCCAATGAACTTTGTATGGGTAAGTGTTATGCAATTAGGTTAATTTATATAAATGTTCACTAATGCTGCACGTTATGCAGTTTGGGAATCATAAAATAGAAACGGAAATGTCGAAGGAAAATCGATGAAACAGTTGCTTTAATTTTATGTCATCATCCAACATGAAGTGATGTTGAATACAAAAGGATGAAATCAAACAGGAATGAGTAAACATATGAGTCTACCCAATCAATAGGCTGATAACAATAATAATAATAGTGGACAAATCAACCTTTAAGAAGTGAAACGCGGTTCACATTTATTAAGACCTAATAGTTGAAGCAATCAGTGGTTTAATTATTAAATCAACGCTCTACATATTCAGTATAAGAAACAGTAGGAAAATGTAGATCAACTATATGATGAGAATCATGTCTTATTATTATCATGTCTAATTAAACAATACTGTCCGATTATATATGTTGTCTTAATCATAATATGAAAATTTCTAGTATACCGTAAGTAATCAATTTAATACTTAAGTAAGTTTTTGAGAAATATCCCAATAAATATTATTTATTCAAACACATAAACTTTGGTACAAGGAGGCACCAAATAGATATGCGCCACATGAATCATTCGATTTGTGTGAGGGCTGGAATACTGCCCGAGTGTCCAAACCGAAGCAGGTGGTTTCCTCAGGCGGCCACACATAAATAAATAATGCTGAGTAAAGAACGAAGAGAATAATCCAAAGACTAGTAACCTTCGTAAAATAAGATCACCAGAGTTGCGGTCCAATTCATTATAAGCGTCAACTATTAATTTTAAAGTTTACATTTTTGCTTCACTTATTTTTGTATAGTCAGCATTTTCATAACTTGGTATGTAGAAAAGTGTGGCTACCAAACATAGTACATCATCAATCTGTACATTTGTGCTACACATTCTCAATAAAGACGTCTATTTTTGTAAACAGCTGATGATCCCTTAAGTGAGAATATATAAAATAATGCACTAAAATGGTTTATCGTTAACGCGATGAATACAAATCGTGAAGAGAAAATTATTTGACGCAATCATCATATTCATACACAATTCAATGATAAAGAAGCGTCAGATTAAACGAAACTCTACACAAAACGAGTAAATTTTTCTGAGGACACCATAAAATGATAATATCCTTAGATAAAAACAATCAGCAAATACATATTGGAGAAATCACTTCTCTTTTCACCTTTCAGCACGACCTACACGACCGATTCTATGCACGTAATTTTGTTTTTCATCTGGCAATGTCACATTAATTACTACAAAAAGAAACAAAGTGGGGAAGAAATTATGGCAACTGTGAGTACACAATAAAGGGAGTGACAAATGCCTAAAACTAGCTAACGATGGAAATAAAAGTCCGGAGTCATAAAAATGCTGAGTTTTGAACACACATAGTAAAAAAGAAAACAAATAAGTTTTGTTTCGATTTTATAACAAATAGCAATCTCGTTGTGGCAAGATATAATTTCTATGAAGTTATCAGAGTATGTTTTCTTATTCTTCTAAAGATCAAATAACCTTATCAAAAGAGAGAAAAAAGGCCTTTTAAATAATATTGTGGATCAGTAATGATCGAATTGTTGATGCCGCTACATTGTTTACGTCATAGACTGACTTTAGTCAGGAAACCATCAAGAGTTAGAAAGTACTGCATAAATTTTTGTTCACGTATGGGACTCGTTAAAGGTGCGAATCTATGACCCTATCGAGGGTCAAACCCATAACCATTAAGTCGCGCTGCAAGCTCCTAATCTATACACCACTGAGCCTGTATTTAATGGTCGATATTTGTTGATTTGATTAATTCGTGATAGGTAGCTACCTGTGATATAAGAGGGAAATGAGTAAGGGATCTTGTCTGTTAGTTCATATCATCAACAGATCACGGGATATGTTGATGCGTCGTCAAGTTACATCATTAACTAAATTACTATTCTTCCAAATATGAGAAGGTAGCATTAACAAAAAACAGTTTTGAAAATGAATGTGATTTATTCATCCACTTACCATATGGGAGACCAGTAATATCGATACCACGTGCAGCAACATCCGTACATATAAGAAAATGAACATCTCCATTCTGGAAAAAGAGGAAAAAATCATTTGTTAACAGATACTCTCGATTACCGAGAAAACGCATTAAATAATTGACAAAAATTTCCAAGATGAAATAAATAGTGACTAATACCTTGAACTTTTGCAAATTTGCTTTACGTTCCGGAGGAGCTCGATCACTATGAAGACAAACGCAAGTAAATGGTGAATCACGACGATTAGGTCCTAGGTGTATAAAAATTATCAACAGATAACAATTAGCTACTTAGTGTGAAAAGTCAGTGTCAAGTAAACTTATCACATAAAACGAAGATATTTTCGATGCATATACTTTTTCAGTCAGCTTTGTTGAAAATAATTCTCATCATATTCGACAGTTCAATGAATTAAGAAATATCGAGATAAATGGAATTACTACATATTTAGTACTATTCTAAATGTACAATACAGCACGTAGTATACGGTACATTCGTCACTATTTAACAGAGCTAGAAATAGACACGATAAGCATTGGAAAGCTTGGTGTAAGGTTATCCTAGATAATATTAGATGTCATGGAATAGTCAAATCATTTATTTGTGGACTACTGAGATTACGATGAAATGAGATAACAGGAACTTGAATGAAGTGAAATTTGAGTTTGCTTTAACCAGTTAGTAGTGCATACCATAATGTGGAGTTCACAATAAAAAGAACTATCAATTACAATCGTCGATTCTTTAACACTAATGGAAATTAACTACACTTATTGCATATGTAATAATATGCAAGGATTTTCATACTAATAGTGAACAAAACGATTCTCCAACTATATCTTAGAATGACTTGACAAAAGACAACTTAGATGTTCAATAACTTTCTCTATTCTGTAACATATAGCTGATAAAGGAAATTCACAATTCTTACTTCGGTATTCCGGGTCTAAACTCATTTTACATTCCAGAATCTTTAGTTACCATATCTGATCAACAAAAAAAAATTTTTTTAAACTTTCTTAATTCATCATATATAACCCTTAAGTAATATTTTAAAAAATGTTCCTATCTTTTCGTCTTTTGATTCCATCATACAAGATCTATTCTACTTAAGATCCTCGATTACCATTCATACTGTAGGCTTTATATCATGACTGGTCGTCGCTGTTTGTTATATCGGAATCACTTTACATCAAAACTGATACAATTGAAAACTTATTAACTCTAAAACACGACGATCCAAGTCGAAAATACACTCGATATATATATATATATATATATATATATATATATATATTGACTGTACACCCATTTTGATTATTAATAAGGATGAAATCACGTATATGAAAAATACTTAGAATTATAACAAATCACATTCCATGTATCATGCTGAGCATAGTTTATGTTAATCTAATACAAGAATATTGTATCTTGGATCAAAATCACACTCGAATATATGTTATACCTAGTGAAATATCACATTCGAAAACAAGACAAATACCACTATGAATAATCACTATATTGAATTAAAACGGAAGTAACGCTGAACACAAATCACAATGGGTAAAATAATATAATTTTGCTTTTTAATCCCGTCATACCACTTCATAAACCAACTTTCAGATTACTTACACTTTTATTGATTCTGATTACTTCAATGATGAATACATTTCTCACTTTATACAAGAATTTTACATCATAACTTTCTCAGTCAGTCAGTCAGGAACAACGTAGAACTTCGTACGTACGTACATCAGTTCGAGTTGCCACACCACATTAGCACAGAGATGCAGTTGTCGATTCAAATCCCATAGTGGTAAAGGTAATAAGAGTATAAGCAGTAATCGGGAAGATTAGGGTTTGGAGATGTTATTTAAAGAGTATAATCCAGTGAGATAAATTTGGAAAGAGGAAAAAAAGGGACATGAAGAATTCAGAAGATTAGAATTTGGCAGAACACAGAGAGTGGATGCACCTGCGCCATTGCAAACGATTTTGAGCTATGTCATTCAGGGTCTCTAACCATCGGTTGCTATCATCTCGCGGTCCCCAACCAAGTAGTCTACACCTACCAACATGACTCAGTCCACTTGTCAGTGACTTCATGGACTTGTGCCATGTTTTGGTCTGGCCGCCCCTAGCTTTCTTCCACCCTACTCCTATACCACTGAACATAGCACGTCGAGGCAGTCGGTCGTTGGGCATACGTAACACGTGTCCCAACCATCTCAACTGATGAAGTTTCACTACGTCATCAATTGATTTGCCATCCTTACCTAGTACCCGTTTCCTAACAACTGTGTTACTTACTCGATGGTCCCATGATATACGAGCAATGTTTCGAAGACACCTATGATCAAATACTAGTAGCCTACGGATATCCTCTACTCTTACCGGCCATGTTTCACTGCCATAAAGTAGGACGGAACGAACTGCTGCGCAGTAAACACGTCCTTTGGTTGATAGACGGATATCTCGCCTACGCCATAAATGACGCAAGTTGGCAAAAGCTATTCGAGCCTCCTGTATCCGTGCTGAGATTTCGTCACACACCAGACCACAAGGACTGATGAGACTTCCAAGATAAGTGAAGCGGTCGACACACTCAACTACTTCACTCCCTATCACTAGTTCGGGTGTCGATGTAACCCAATCCTGAAGCAACATTTTGCATTTCGAGGGAGAGAATCGCATCCCGAACATGCTTGCATTGTTGCTTAGAGTGGTCAGAAGACTCTGCATTTTGTCAGCGTCTTCACCAAATAAAACTATGTCATCTGCATATTCTAAGTCAACAAGTGAACCTCCCGGTAGAAGTTCAACCCCTGTAAATTTACATGAGGACAGTGTTATCTCTAAAAGTACGTCGACCACAAAGTTGAACAAGAATGGGGAGAGTGGACAGCCCTGACGAATACCACTTGAGGTAATCAATTCTGATGACAGTTCGCCATAAGCTCTCACTCTACCAGTTGTGTTCGAGTAGAGAGCCTTTATAAGGTTAATGTACTTCTTTGGTACTCCTTTCAGTGACAAACACTGCCATAGAACCTCACGATCAACAGAGTCGAATGCCGCCTTAAGGTCGAGAAATACTACCATTGTGGGGCGTCTGAATGTGTGTCTGTGTTCTAGAACCTGACGTAGTGTGAATATGTGGTCTATACAACCACGTCCAGGTCGAAAACCAGCCTGATTTTCTCTGGTCTGCTCTTCACGAGCTTTAGTTAGGCGTCGAAGTATTATTGAAGCTAATATTTTAGACACTATATTAGTCAAACTGATTCCTCTGTGATTGTCACAAGAGGACTTTTGTCCTTTCTTATAGACTGGCACAATCAGTGATTGAGACCAGTCAGATGGGATTACGTCCAGTTCCCAAATTCTACCTAAGACCTCGGTTAATCTCATTGCTAATACTGGACCACCGTCCTTAAAAATCTCAGGAGTAAACCTGTCAGGGCCTGCTGCTCTCCCTCGTTTCAGATTTCCTATGGCTTTTTCAACTTCGTAAAGGGACGGAGGACCTACATTAACTTGCCATTCAGGTTGACTAGAGATTGTGGGAAACCGAAGTGTGGCTGAAGGCAAGTTGAACTGATCCCTAAAGTGTTCTGCCCATCGATCCAATCTCCTGGATTGAGAATGAATAATATGTCCATCTTTCTCTGAAATTGTTTCACTAACAGTCGGTTTCCTAATACCGGTTTCCTTAACAAGTCTGAACAATTGTCTGCTATTACCTATTGCCGCTGCCTTTTCCATCTCTCTTGCTTTCGCCACCCACCACTGTTCGCGATCATTGCGTAGGCTTCTTGTCAGCTTGCGCTTAAGCTGACTCCGCTCCTCATTATGTTCAGAGCCAGGTGGAATGAGTTTCCGAGCATCTATCAGTGAGATAGATGCTGCTGAGATCCAGTGTTGCTCCCTAACCTTCTGGTTTACTTTACTAGCAGATATCACTGCTGTTTCCACAGCTTTTCGGATATCATTCCATGCTGCATCGGGGTGGGCATCACATTCATGGCTGGCTAACTGTTTTCCTAGTTGTTCCTGAAATATACTCTTAGCTTGACTATCATTAAGTAGGCCCCTAAGAGGTTTCCTTGCAGCGTCTTTCCTACGTCCAGTAAGACGCAAGCAAATACGCGCTCGCACTAGAGCATGATCTGAATCTAGGCATGTGCTCCAGAATGAGCGACAGTCTTCTATCGAGCCCCTCCATCGGTGGCTGATAGCGATGTGATCTATTTGGGTCCAACGTTGGGACGAATTAGGGGTCTCCATGTTAAAAGATGTTTTTCCTTATGTTTAAAGTTAGTATTTGCAAGGAACAGGCGGTTATCTGAGCATAGCTGCAACAGACGGTCGCCATTATCTGTTCTTTGAGCCACGACACCATAAGATCCACCTAGGTGTCTTTCCCTATCGCTTAGTTTACCTACTTGAGCATTAAAGTCACCGGTCACTATTACTACATCCGAGCGCTTAGCTTTTCGGAGAAGGTCCGAAAGCTTTCTGTAAAACTCATCTTTTACATCATCTGAGCTGCAGTCAGTGGGAGAATAGGCAGAGACGACGAAGAGGCAACGACGAGTGTTTCTATCTTTCCGGATTCTTACTGTTCCGTTCAGTCGGACAGCGCACAAACGACTGTCTACTGGGATCCACTCTAAGAGAGCTAGTTCTGCCCTAGGACTCAATGCTATACCTACGCCGGCGAGGCCACGGGAAGCAGAATCAGGGCTTCTAGATACACGAAGCGTAAATCGAGTCGGTTCCTTATTTTGGCATGGTGAGGTCAAATGAATGACGCTACTTGGATCCTGTATGCGCGTTTCGGAGACGCAGCACACATCGATGGCGCGAGATTCTAAAGTTTTAGCTAAGGAAGCCTGCTGTCCTATTTGGCAAAGTGTTCGTACGTTAAAAGCTCCTACGTGTAGTTTAGAGCGTGGTTTCAGGAGACCAGGAATGGCGTTCCACGTACTCGAATCGTTTGCCCTAGCGGTGCGAGGTGATAAAGAGACGTGGGGAGGGTTAGTCGGGGAGATAAGAGAGGTATTAGAAGGTGTAGGAGAGATTTGAATGTGACCACCTTGGTCTCTTGTGCTGTCACGGGTATGAGGGCTGATATCACTTCCCGGCTGCCCACACCGTGGAAGGGTATTTCTTGAGGAACCTGAATGGTATGGTTAATTCTAGAAAATATATAGCTAGTTTTCAGACTGATAATCTAACTTATATACTGCTTTATAGCTTTGAAGATAAACTGGTTAGAAATGAGTACTTGGTAAACTAAATATACCATGATAGGAAGTCCCGGATTCGAATCCCGCATGCGGGTTCGTCGATGAGCGCTGTTGAGAATTCACATACTAGAACGGAGGGGGCGTTAGTTCTTCCAGGTTTTTAATGGTGGTCTAACTTAGATCGGTTTGTGATTCCAATAAAAATTTAGATCTCCACGATTTCATGCTGAAAGTTATGGTTTAATTTGTTGATGGCAGTTCAAGTTAGAATGTAATGATAACCAATTTAGAATATTCTCTTCACCATAGGATAAATGAAACGTTATAAGACTAAGGTTTTGCGAAAAGTCATGTGAGATGTACGATTCTGATACTGATACACACAAGCATCCTACATGCGGGTTAAACTAGATAGCAGAGTGAGAACGTGATTAGAATGCTTTTAACAAACAATTCAATCGGGAGATAACCGTTATATATAAACATGTCCTTTAGAGATGTAAACCGTATATCTGACTGGTAGTGTGACTAATTCTTTAGAAAAGAGAATCAGATATCGGTCGATACAGTGCACTCGATGTCTGATTGGCCTACTATACCTCAAAATAATGGCGAATAATGAACCACAAGGAAGAGACAAACGAGAAGTGAATATACAAGCTTCCAAATTCCTTTGGTGAACCTTGTTGTTACATTATCCTTCGATTAATTATCGTTGTATGTCTAAATACATATGTGATTTGAACAATCCTAGTTATTATTCCTAGTACTTTACATGATAAATTCCTCTCAAATTATATGCAATCACTGAATTACATCATATTATTGAATAAAGTATTTCACGCATCTCTCACTAGTCCAACGTTCTTACATTTTAGTTGAAGTAGAGTACTATTAAGATTTTCTTAGTCAGTGTGCCGTTTACGGGTAATATTAAACTCGTGCACACCGACCAGAAGTTCAAAGATATTTGGTATGCCATTCCTTTCCGGGATTTATTTATATATCACATCTGTAAGTAAAAGAAGGCTGGATGATGAATTCTTTTCCAGATATTCCGAGCCGGTTAGCGCATATATATATATATATATATATATATATATATATATATATATATATATATATATATATATATATATATTGAAAGTTTCGAAAAGAAATTTGTGAAACATAACATTATAATAATGCGGAAATGAATTACGATTATTTAGAGTATTAAAATTCACAGATCATTTAACTAGATATCAGACAAGATAAATAATTTATTTTAATCTACTTTGATTAAGATTACGTAAGCTGATTCAAATTTCTAATGTATAAAATATTACATAATTTTCCATGAAGAGAAGAGATAACTAGTGAGGATAAGTTGTATTCACTTAGTTTGTATACATAAGAGTTGGAATGGATGATGGATAAGGAGGATCCATTTATTACGAAATATGTACAGGTAGACAGATTAATTATAATTTAATTATTATGAATATTTAATAATGAAAATAATGAGTAGAAAATCAAATTTCTACTAATTGAGATATTGCAAATATATCATTTTATTATAATAAATAATCAAATTAATGCTCAATTTCAGAATGAGTTAACACTGTTGGATGCCGGCTCAATGGTCTAGTTGGTTAAGCGCCTGGCGCGAGACTGATAGGTCCTGGGTTCGAATCTCGCGGGGGGCGGGATCGTGGATGTGCACTGCTGAGGAGTCCCATACTGGGACGAAACGGCCGTCCAGTGCTTCCAGGTTTTCCATGATGGTCTAGCTTCAATTGACTCATGAGTTCAACCAGTGAAATAATGCTCAATTTGTTTGAAACTATCAAGTAAAACATTGATAGTGATATAACAACTATTTACGATTGGATGATAATAGAATTGATGTATATTCGGGAAATATTTCAATAACGTATTCATATTAATTTTCGCCAGTCACGTAATATCAAAGTACACTGTGATGTGAAGTTTCTTAGACAAGTGATTAAAATTCGTAACTTACCATGAGAGGACAATCACAACCGAAATAGCTTTGTGGTAACGTCTTTAAATGTGACACTGCATGTATGTTTGAATCTGACCGAGTACACCAGTCACCTTGAGATTGTAGATACGCCGTACTAACAAGCACCAACTAGCATTAAACACTTAAGTTAAAAACAACCAATCGATTGACTCCGACTACTGACTAAGAGCAAGCAATTAAAATTCTTCAACATTGGGATGATATGTAAATTTTGCGTAACATTTTAGCGCTCAATATTGCATTTCGTTAAAGTTAATTAGTAAACCGAACACACCAGCTTGGTGTTTTTGAAAAAATAAAGGTATTTAATTGACTCACCACCACCCATTGATATGAAATACTGTTCCAGATTATCACAGTCCAATTTTGTACGACAGAAAATAAGTGCACGATCCATATTTTGCTGTTTAATTGCACGAATGACATACTCGCCTTTTAGTAATTTTACGGCTTCTGACAAAAGCTCTAAATCAAGAAAACATAATCAATATATTATTTTACTTTACTTGCAAAGATTAAAAAGTTGACAAGGAAATTTAAAACAGATATATAAGATATGTACTAAATGGGTAACAAAACTGAGTGCAGTTTCATCTAAATGATCGATATATCATGAGCTAGAAAACATTACGATTGTTATTGATGAAAAGTAATGATTTAGTGATTAAAGCATTTGACTCTTAATTATTAATCCTTAACCTATTATTATTATTATTATTATTATTGTTATTATTATTATTATTATTATTATCATTATCATTATTATTATTATTATTATTATTATTATTATTATTATTATTATTATTATTATTATTATTATTATTATTATTATTATGAAACATAGATATTGGTACGAGGGGGCGCCAAATACATAAGCGCCACACAAATCTCATTTGATTTGTGTGAGGGCTGTGATACTGCTCGGGTGCCCAAACCAACTTGTCTATCCCTCATTGTACAGTTAATTTAACTGGTAAAAAGACATTAATACTTTACTGTCATTTTTTAAATAAGAGAAAAAAAACATACAACCTGCTTTTTTTACATAATATTCACCTGGAGTACTCGAATTAGGATTAAGTTGATCTTTCATGTGGACCCCATCTGTTTGTATATGTTTATTTGATTTCATTAATTCTTTCCACGATGTATCATTGTTGGGATCAATAAGGCACACCTGAATGTAAAGAATTAACATTTATTTAAGATGAAATGAAATGTTACTTTTTCAAAGAATGTTATCGAATAAGAGAAAAAAATTGTTTAGGTAATTGTATGAATTAACCAGGAATCTACAATAATATTTGAATAGACATACGCTTCGTTTATCATATACACATGAAGAATATTTTAATGAATTGTGTAAAATTGGAGTTTGAATACAAATTAATGTTTGTGTACGTAATATATGCATACCTAACCCGAAGAACTAAATATTCGATATAAATTGTGAAATGAAACTAAAGTTTATTCATCATTGAATATCGGTTATTCACCATGAATAATTTGTTACATCTAACTACTTCTGACCTTATGTTTATACATCAAACAATCAAATGATATTCTATTAGTGAATAGACTGCTGTTATTTATGCTGATAAGTACATCTGACAAACTTTCGTCCAGTTGTATGAGGCTGACAATAACATGAAAAAAAGAATAAAAAAGGTGATTCGATGTTATTTTGTGGAGTATTTACTTTTATTGATTCAATGAATGAAATTCTACCGATATCACAACAATATTTTAGAAACATTTGAAAAGTACAATCATAGTATAGATAAATAATAGAAAAGTATAGAACTGTTGATAAAAGTACATAGTGAAATTTGAATGAACAGATACCGGTCTCAGTAGTCTACAGGTTGAAAGCTCAAGCGAGAGACCCTAGGTTCCGAATGTGCAGTCACACACTAGGACGAGACAGCTGTTTACTGTTTTTAGGTTTTGAATGGTGGGCTAACTTAAATCGGTTCAGGATTTCAATGAAGTTTTATAATTAATAGGTGGAGTGTAGGGATTTTCTTTTAAACCAAGACATGTCATACACTGAGACGAAATTCGTAATACATATTCAAGTCACCAAGGTAAATGTTTCAAGATGGTGGCGAAAATTGAATTATCACCACCGTATCCGAGTACACGTTGCCAAAACTCCGCATTACTAAAGTGGTGTTGCCGTTGGATTTCAGCAATCCTAGACACAACGATGACCAAACACAAAGAGTCGTCCAACACTCTCAACTCGGAGAGGCCAGGTTTCACGAGCATTGAACATGACTGCTATCACCAACGCGTTGTAGATACGACCTTTTACAATCAGACTAACATCGCAAAGACACCAAAGATGACCCAGATCGGCATAACCCGCTCTGGCTTTCATTATACATGAACTGATCTCATCACCGACGCCACCACCAGCACTTATGCAGCTACCCAGATATACGAACTTTTCGAACTGGCCGTCGGGTCACCAGATAAACGGAGGGTGTCTCGTCGGCTCTCCGTTTTGCCGAGGTGAGGTCAAGTGAATGACCACACTGGGATCCTGTATGCGTGTTTCAGAGACACAGCATACATCAATGGTACGAGATTATAGGGTTCTAACCAGGGAAGCCTGTTGACCGATTTGACATAGGGTTCGTACGTTGAAGGCTCCAATGTGTAGTTTGGAGCGAGGTTTCAATAGACCTGGGACAGTGTTTTGAGCACTAAAATCGTTGGCTATGGTGACACTTAAGGAGGAAACCAAAAGAGGAAGTTTAGAGGTGAAATTCAATGCAGGAGGAATAATAGAAAGTGAAGACGGAGGTTGATTATGAATACAGTGGTCTTGACTGCTGTTAAAGGCATGAGGACGATTATCACTTCTCGGTTGCCCACACCGTGGAAGGGTTCTTCCAGAGGTACCTGGAAAGGAAATTGGATTACAGGTGGTCTTAGTGACCTGAGAGCGTGAACGCAGTGCAGTGCCCAAGGGACAACTGCTTGAGGTCGGTTACACACGACCTTTCTGTGAGTAATTTTTGTGTTAGCTCCGTACTTGTTGAGACCTTATCGCCGGAGACGGATATCCGTGGGATAAGGCGAGGTGTGCATTTTTAGGGTCGAATTTTTCTAACCCCACCCCTCCTTGTGGGAAGGCAGCATCGCTGTCATGCTGGTTGTCTGAAGGAAACACCTTACTGCAGTCACACCTCTCTACAGTCAGCAGTACGACTTCGCCTTCGGACCTTGGGTATGTTGCTTTTAGTCTTACCGCTCTTCAACCGACCTGTCTGACATGGTAGGACATTGAGGAACGGTTGTTCCAGCCAGTATAGCTCGGTTGCTTCATCACGATAGGCAAGCCCGACCACCACGTCAAGGTAGAAACAACGGTCGGGAATCGGAAGCAAACTTATTCCTCGCTCGTTTTTTCGTAGGTGACGTGGACCATTTTAAAGAGTAGAGGCAACTATCGACTCATCACACCATGTTTGGACACTCTCTAATTGTCAGATATTGGTAAACAACTCAGTCAGTCCCTTAACCAGAAGTTCGCCACCATTTCTAAAAAAGCTAAAGGCAAGTCATCTGGACCTGGTGATTTATGGTTCTTCAAGATTTGGAGTTCCTTGCGGACTTTTACCTCGTTAGGTGGATAAGTCGTCACGGACCATGGAGGGAAGGACGATCTAATTGCTGTCGCCGGGACAGCAGACCAGCTAGACTGGTTGTCGAAAAATTACTTATCGTGTAAGACGTCAGTAGGTGATATTGTTTGGCTTCCCATTAGCTTCACTGATTGTTTCATACGCACGAAACGTCTTGCTACCAGTGTCTCGGATGAGTCTTAAAGCGGTTCCAACAGTTACAAGATGCATCTGCTACTTCCAACTCGTTAATACTTTTACATGGTCCCCTGATAAACGTACGCGAGTAATAATATGACTTAGTCAATTTTTTGTATTTGTTAGTTACAGACCTTTAGCTGTATGATATTATAAATGTTTATGCACACAGTAATTTATTGATCAATTGATGTGAAATACTTCTCAGTTCAAACTACACAAATCTGAATGTAAATAAATCACATAAAACGTGGTGTATCTACACATAGTTTTGATTTATTTCTGGAGTTAAACAAATCCTTGCCACCAGTGTTTGGTTTTTACTTCGTGTTGTCGGATTCGGGATCGCATAAGTCAGTTGAGCATTTCAGTTACATTAGTGTCAGATATATGGTTAAGTGATCCATCGATTTTGTCGCGGTCAAAAAAGGGTTTCATCTTGCCGGTCTACCGATGTTTCAACATTCTATTTTTGATTTTATCTTCAAAGATATTGGAGATATATTTATATACATAGATTTTTTGCTCAGTCAATTTTATTGGTAACCCGAATGCCTCCACACAATAGTTAACTTTGTGATAACGTGAAGCAAGGAGTTATCTATGCTTATCAGTCGATAAAGTTGGGAATTACAAAAACTGCTTGTATTATCAAAATATCCAACTGTTCACTTGATGTAATTATACTATCAGTGCTTCTGTAAGACAATTGATTAGCAATATACCGTAAAATAACATACATCAAGATAATGTGATTGTTTTATAAAACAATTAAAATGCAATATGATTCGTTTTGGGACGAAAATATTAGTTACGATTGGAATTATTCACTGAAATAAACAAAATAATCATAAAAATATATCATGATTCAATATTACTTAAAATAAGTGGTGTAAACTTACCACATGATGTACCGTTTCTGGGACACTATCCTGACCTTTTAAATCTATCCATACAGGAAAATGCATCAATTTATTCTAAAGTTCAAACAAAATGTGAGGTAATAAAGAATAGAAATTAACACTTGAAGTAAGAATTTTCTTCATTTACGAGAGGACAACTTAATTTGATTAGCAAGGAACAAGAGTGAACACAAAATAAATCAATAATAAAAATCTCAGTACTTTTTCAAGACTATTTTAATTGTCCAAAATCCCACCACATTTTTACATAGTCTATTTATGACTTAAGTAGATAGACACATTAACAATGCAGTGATTAAAGTATTCAACTTTCAAATTCTGCGGTGCAGTTATGGTCTCTCAATTTACATACTTGGGTGAATCAAAGAAAGTTTAACTGAACGCCAAATACATAAATATGTGTTTGGTTATTAATTTACAATAACAACTGGGCAGCTATTAGTTAAAATGAGATAGAGAAAAGGTTTTGAATATAGCTTAACCTTGGAATGAGCATATACGTATCCAAATAGTTACACAAATTATTTTCCATATGAAATTAAGTGATATATAAAAGCTGGGAGATGAGGATTTATCAGTGAAATAAAATCGCTGAGACAATGGGCTAAAGCCAGAATTTAACATAAATCTCCGGAGTTTTAGTTCTCCACCACACGATATATGTACACTTCTTGTTCCAGAGTAAGGAAGTTGAGCACCAAAATGCTTTGTGTTCCTACCAAACATGAGAACAGATCTTTAGAACCCTGTGACGTGAGGAAGATTTCATTTTCAATGGAGAATGTTTAATGATTGTTAAGTGAATGGATGAAGCATTGATCGATAAATGGAATGCCATGATACGATGTGGTTGATTAATGGCTGCCGACGATACCAACTTATTGATCCAAGCCCTTAGATGGGATTAGACCAAGAAAAAGACCACTAGCCAGATAAACGGGCTTTTTCGGTAGTAAAATAACACGCTTATGTATAAAATACTAAAAAAGGATGTTAGAGTTAATTAGAGATCACTAAACTGACAATGAATTAATGAATAAAAGTTATGCTTAATTCCTTCCCATCACTACAATTTTCCCATCAAAGATTACGAACGAAACTATGATATACCAAGCCTCTGAAAGTAGCTTTAAAAAATAATTTCTGAAAAGACTAACTGAAATTTTGACGAACGACTCAAATTCAAACTACTTATGAGTAGTTAAAATTCTCTTGTAAAATATTGTACAAACGGTCGAACACAAATTACCACATAACTGTTCCCATAGAATGTTAGGAAGAAGTAATACCTAAGATACAGGCATGAAGAATAGGGAGATTCTCGATAAGTTAACAAGTCACCTTCACGGAACTAAAGAGCTTGACTTACAGCTAATCGTTTAACATCCATGGAATGAAGAGTCGCCGAACAAACAATCATTTGTAAACGATTTCCATCAGCAGTAGCCTTAGGTATTTGTTTGTGTATTCGAGAAACCATATCTCCATAGCCGGCAGACAGAAGACCATCACATTCATCCAAGACGAAAAAACGACAATTACTTAACAGAAGAGACTGTGTTGAAATAAGATCATCCAATCGTCCGGGAGTAGCCACAACAATATCAACCTGAGATGAAACGTTAGAAAATTATTGATAACAGTAGGATAGAAAGTACGTATATTAACTTGGTTAGCTTAAACGAATAAAAGAAAACAAAAAAGTCGATAAGCGTTGATAAAATAAAAACATAATAAAGTTTTTACAAATGGAAAGGAGTGAGGGATTAATGGTTAAATTGTGACCACTTTTCATTCTTAATTAGTCATCTCTACTCAGTCACATTATTTTGATTGCATGTTTTGTACAAAAATAACAGTTCACATTGTATAAATCCATTAGGCAACAGTCTATTCTTAAATATATATTCAGTGAAGTTTGTCAGCTAGTTTCCGTGAGTAAATTTTTAGGCTCATTACCTGACTTACTGCAGTATTAGTTTATCAAACCATTTTTCTGGTTGTAGTACAAGTTAGATTTGTTTAGAGATAAATTTATCAGGAAACGTTTGAGTAACTCACATGAGTAAAATAAAATGACTCCCGTGTACAGTTATGTTCGATAAAGTTTACTTGTACTAAGGATAAACTTAATATTACATACATAGATCTAATTTTTGGCATATATTGGTAATCATTGACAAACTCTTAATGATCAAGAACTTACCCCAGAATGTAATTCATCCATTTGTTGTTTACTGTTGGCACCACCAATTAACAAGCACTCACGAGGACATGGATCTTTTAAATAACGTTTAAATTTTTTAATTTGCTCATAAGTTTGTTCTGCTAGTTCACGAGAAGGCTGTAGGGATAACATAAGTAATTTACAAAACAAGTCCAGTAGAGAAAAAATTCAAATATTTCATCTGTAGGTTATTTACGACAAACATTGTATCTGCTATCAACAATAACCCGGAAAAAAGGATTAAAAGAACTGATCAATATAGTGGACAGTTAAAAGTTAAACGGTGAATGGATCCAAAAATTGTTGAAAGGTATTAAAACATATATAGGATAGATTGAACAATTCGGGAATATTTCACATGGAAAAGCAAAACTCTGATTATGAAGTTGGTTTTATTACTCCCAAGAGCCTTTATAACCATGTATATTGATGAACTTTGTCATTTCTTCTCAAACGTGTTTGTGAACGGTATCCTACAAACTATTGTGAAGGGAAATCTGTGAAGCTTCCATAGATTCGCAAACAACAAAATGATGTTACTCTTGAGTATGAGAAAAATTGTTTTCTTTTACTATGACATACGTCACTTTATTTTATTTATTTATTTTAACACATAGACATTGGTACAAGGAGGCACCAAATACATATGCGCCACACAAATCTCATTCGATATGTGTGAGGGCTGTGATATTGCCCGGGTGCCCGGACCGAAGCAGGTGGTTTTCTTAGGGGGCCACACCCCGAACCTTCGACCCGAAGGTCTGATCCACAAGGCAGTGGAGCATCGTAAGGAGATGCAGTCCCATGGAAGCCGGTGACCAGCAATTGGTTCATACGCCATTTGTTTTCGCAGGATACTGGAGCCCATGTGCACCATACGTCACTGATACATATGATACGAATTGTATCACAAAAGTGCGTGAGAAATCAATGATTGAAAATGGTGGAATAGTTGATGTACGTGAGGAGCCTCTTAAATGCTAATGGAGTTAATTTTTATTTGGAAAAAGTGGTCAATGCAGGTCTGAGTAATATATGATACTGTTGTGACGATCTACTCAGGAATGATTAGATAAATAATGCTTGAATATAGTTTTGATTTTTTCATGAATGGAATCAATATTCTGATCACAGAAATGGATACATCGATTAAAATACATAGATGAAACTGAGACTACGTAATATTTTAATCGGACCATGGATGCATAAATTATGTTTCCACTCTTAGTCAGATGGTTAGACATGCTACATGTCATACAAATGATCGTCGTATTTCTGACAGATACTTTTAAACTGTTGCAAACGACTGTTCGTCAGATTTATCCGCTGAAGAGTGACACTCGTGAAGTATTTATTCATCAAGCAAGTTGTCTCTCCTATCTCTATTTAATTTGTAAAGCTCCCCTAAATTAACGACTTTGAAATGTTTGACACAAGAAGTTTAAGCGATTTCCATACCAAGCACTGTTTCTTGGTACTGGAACTAGCTGGAAGAAACGAAGAGATAATCAATTCACGGTGTGGCCCAATGATATGGAAAATAGTTGTCTCGAGTTAGAATTTATCGGTGCGTTGCAATTTTCTCGATAGCATTACAAAAAACCCGGCTCCTAACGTGGTACAAGACATTACTAGAGATGGTTAAAAAACAAAGGGAAAATTTCATACAAATAGTTCCCTTTATTATTTTAAAGAGAGTATGTCAATATCTATAATAACGTTGAATTTCAAATATTTTAGGTTGTAAGCAGCTGATGAGAACCTAACGAAATAAAATGAATTCATATTGTTCTGCACCAACCTTTGTTCTTACTCTCTTTAAAAGGGAAAATTATTTTCCGTTTAATATAAACAGTAAGATGTGCATTTAGAAGAAATGAAATGAAAATAAAATATACTAAATAGTTAAAATATTCAACCACTGATTCACACAGAAATGAGGACCAGTGAGTTAATTACGATCAGGGGAAGAGCTGTAAAATAGATCAAATAAATTTTCTGAGAACATTGAAAATAACTTACTTCAATAATTAAAGCAAGTGGGGCATTTGGTTTAGACTTATAGACTGAACCAGATGAAGTAGCTGAAAATAAAAATATTTTCAATAATAAGTACATTTGTATTACTTATCAGTAAATGTTAAAACTGGTCATTAAGTTAACACTATAAGTCCAAAGATTTAAAGTACGTTAAACCTACGAAAGCTAAAACAGAAGTTCTGCTTCTTTTATTCGGCAGATGACTAAGACGTTAAGAAGCAAAATTGAGTAAATTTGACGATACTTGAATAAGGTTGACTATTTTTGGTAATTTTGTGACACTCCTCTATTTTACGATAGACTATTACATGTTAGAAAATGTACCCATGAATACGATTGTACAGCTTTAGTAAATGATATCATCGAGAAGAAAATTTTCTCTGAAACGTCTTCATTCCTTTTTTTAATGAATCAATGGGCTTCCTTTGTTTTTTCGAAATCTGGCGTATTGGAAAGAGGTTGGAGATTAAGATAATCAAGGTAAAAACACGTGCTCCAGAATAAGAGATTCTTTAATCGAACCTTTTTATAGACGGCTGATAGTAACAGTCTACTTGTATTCATTGTTCAGTTGGTGTTGTGAGTTTCTACATGAATTATCCCTTTTTTATTCTTGAGGCTGATTGCTTACAAGGAATAAACGGTTGGTTCAGCACAGTTACAAAAGGAGATCGCCATTGTCTATTAGTTGAACAAGGACGAGCAAGGTTTGGTCGAAATACCTTTCAGCTTGCGTTGATCTACCTTCTAAAGTGTTTAAATCATACGCTAAACTTACTGAGTATAAGAGCTTAGTGTTTTCTACGGGGGATCAAAAAGCCTTCTATCAAAAGCATCCCTAATTTCATGAGCTACAGTTAGGGGGACAAGAAGAAAGTCACTAGTTTGAGAACTGACCTTTTCTGAGTTATTTTTCGGATGTGGAAGACATATATTTGTTATTTATGAAATACACTTTACTGACACTGCTACTTCGGAACTTCGGTTTGTTATTATCGATCCTACCGTTCTCCAAGGGACCTGATCTATATGAAGCAACCTCAAAAAACATATGTTCCAGCTAACAAACGCAACCAAAGCTTCTAGGTGGGGACTATAATCAGAAAAGTAGTGCGAATAAGCTTTATATGATAACTAATAATAGATTGAGCTATTTTATTATACTTTTAGATAAATCCTTCTTGATCTCAGTATCAGATATGTTTTGATTTTTAAGTGTTTCAATAATTCGATCCACTCATTTCACACCAAAATACCTGTGAAAAACCATGGAGTAAGTAAAGACAGTAGAAATGAACCGTGAAAGACTTGCCTTTAAAAGTATTTTCAACATAGTTTGTTTCTGGACAAGAACTGATACCTATCCAACCATTTGGTGGTGGGAAATCAAATGCACTATCGCCGAAATTAAATCTTAACTCAGCATTTTTTAAACACACTGATGGGAACAATCCTTTAGAACGTAAGGGAGCTGGGATGTCATACGCTTTTCCAAACATTTTACCTGGTCAAAAAGAAACGGTAATCCATACAAAAAGGTGGTAAAATAAGCTGAGAGATTGTAACTGATAATATTAGATTTTTATTTAATCTACAAATATATTCACATTGAATGATCATTGCAAAATTGTGAGCTAATCAGGGTTCATGACTGAAGGAAACTAAATAATTTAAATAGTACTTGGTTAGCACGACCTACAAGAATTACTTCGGTTCTAGGGTAAAAGTATATGATTACGAACCTGAAATAGTCTATATAAAATTTATGAAATTATTTTCTGAACTTCATTTTAAGCTGCACAGAAACGTTATCGGTATACGTATTCTAAGGATTAATAATCATATTAAGTAAATTGAATTGATAATTATAAGTTTTTCTTGATGCATATTTAGAGGTATCTTCACACTCACAGAGATTCAACCAATTCTTTTTACAGTAAAAATAACTGTACGAGAAGTGTTAGAGGTTTCCATAGGAACGATATGTCGTTATTGAAATTTACAAAAGAAAACAAATGAATATGAAATGGAATAGGTATTAATTTCAAACAGATAACAATGACCTATTCGTTCGAAAGGAATAAAAAGTATGAGCTAGTAATTTAACATACTACAAATTGTTAAAAACTATGAAGAATATTTCTGAATATCTATTATGTAAAATCGTAATTTCCTGTAACTGAATTAAGTTATTTGTTGAAGATAAATAATGTAATTCAATCCCTAAAACGTACAGTAGAATACTGAAGAATGAGTATTTATTGAAATGGGAAACAATTAGTTTAGATCGACTGTTAGGTATATTGTCACCGAATTTGTAGCACGTAGTGTTAAGTACATTGAGTATTCACCTACAAAAGTGTTTCAGATGGGTGGAAGACGCTAATTTAATGCAATTTACTAAACTTATGAAGAACTATTTGACTAACTTCGAGGTGTGGTGACTAGCGGGAAACAAGAAATGCTGTCCCGTTGTTCTGAATGGAAATAAAGGGTCCCTTAAAAGGTGGTTGCTCAGAACGAGAGATCATATCAATGAAGAGCAACATCATTAAGTACGATAACGTCATATCCATCGATCTCTAGAACACCTCATAAGACCCTCTAGGATAATCGGATCAATTTCTATATTTCAGTATGAAACATTGGGTTTAGATACACAACTTAGTGTGTGACCGTAACGAAACGCAAGTTACTGCTGTTTTGAAACACACTGTAATTCAGAATAACTCCAAGTAACTAATAGAATAGTTGGTGGAAGTTTATCAAACTATATTAGAAAGTTGAAAGATTCCTTTTTTAAAGCTGCAAGTATAGTATCTTGTTTTGAATATCATCGCAAAGTACTGTTTACACTCCCTCAATAGCTATACAGAACGCTTGGAAACACAACAAGCGTTGAAATGTAAGCACACAATAAGGGAGTAAATAATTCAGTATGTGAACGGTTTACAATATCATGCAGTAAATAATTCGAATACCATTGGTTTTGTAAAAAATATGGGGAAATGTTCCTGACAGTAACACTTGTGGTAAACGTTAGTCAACCATCTGTAATATTAGGCAATTTGTTGGTAACCAAAATTTTAAAAAGTAACCTAGAAACTCCAATAATTCCCCATAGTTACTGGAGTATAAAAACATTATGAAATAGTAAACAAGTGAACTGACCATTTTTTGACCAACTTATGGATCCATTATCAAGATCTAAGAAACAGCCAATAGTATCTCCTTTCCCGAAAGCCTCACCATACGAATCGAACTGTCGACGATGAGACATTTTACCAGTTCCACCGAAGCCGAAACTCTCAGCGTCAGTTCCAACGTCATGTGATGCATTCAAAGTTGACCAGCCGACCCGACATAGCCCTTCATCAGTTACATGCGCCTCATAATAATAACGACCTTTATATGTTGAAACATTACACAATAAGATGCTTAGATAAATAAATTATTTATATTAGTAAACTGAAAAAATAAAGGGATTTAGTCACAAAGCGTGCAGGGATTTCAAGTGTCATAAGGAGGTTGAGCTGAGATCTGGAGGTTAAATAAATGGTCATGATTATTTAGATCTTGCCGAATTAGTAAGATTAAAATAATTCGCTGGCCAGAGATGTGACAGGTAAATATTTGTATACTTGTATACAGATATGAAGAGGTGAAGAACGCGTTGACAATTGCGACTAAACAATTTATAAGGGTATTTTTAACTGGTTAATCAATAAAAAGATGTACTAGAAGGAGTACTAGTAACATGGAAGAATAGATTGCATGTGATGCTTTTGAATCTAGAGTTTAATATTGAACTTTTGACTTCAAGACTTTTTAGCCAACAAGTTCCGGATTTGTGTTCCTTTGAGCCAATTTGTTTAACTTTCAAATTTTTGAATGACAATTCTGGTGGAACAACATGATCAGGAATAATGAGATAAGATTACGGGAATCTAGTGCCATTCGAGGTTATATTAAAAAACCCAGGAAATTATGAAAAGATTATGGGTGAGACTATAATTTATCGACGGCTTGTGAGAGACATAAAAGTGACTCTGAGAAAATTCACCAGTATACTACGGGTTATAAGTGTGAGGAATCAGAATCGGGAATTAGAGTTAGAATTTAGGGTTAGGAATTAGAGTTATGGTTTTCATCACGAACTGGCATACCTATGGTGTCAAAATACTACTTAGCCATATGGATGAACGCATTCCGCGCCAAAACCCAAGATTCGCTATTTTAAATTTGACTGGTTCGTTCATAAATTATAGTTTCATCAGATTATTGTAGTGAATAAACAATACATTTACTGCACAGTAAAATATTTTGTGTTTTTCTTAAACATATGATAATACAATTTCATGCTGCGTACTTCGGATTTGAGTTCTTGATTGTATCTTGTCGAGGTTTTAGACAATAATATACAGGAAATGAAATATATATAAACAAAGTTCCTATTTACATGATTATTTACAGAGGATGGCACAAAAAGGATGATAGAAAAGATCACTGTGTGACGCAATCTCAGTCAGTCCGTTAGCTATAACGTAGGACTAGGCACATACATGCATAAGTCCAAGTTGCCGCAACTCATTAACACAACAAGATGAACAACAAATATTTATTTTATTTATTTATTTGAACACATAAATATTGGTACAAGAGAGCGCCAATATATATGCGCCACACAAAACAATGAGAATGCGAAGAGAAATAGAAAAAAAAACTAAGGAGCGCAAAAGAAAAAGAGAACAATAACGAAGAGATTGGTGTAAGGTAGTGTGGTAGTAACGAGGTACAATCAGAAGAAATCTTTCAGGTAAGGGAGACACAACCACTTTTTATGAAGAAAGTAAAAGAAGGTTACAGCAGGATCGCCATTGGCTTCTATTCTCAGCCATATCTGATAACGTCTCTAGCCACTGTGTAGCACCATCTCTCGGACCCCAACCAGGGAGTCGTGAAGGACCTACAGAAGCCAGTCCTTTGCAGCTTTCTTTCATGCCACGACACCATGTCATGCACTGACCACCTCTCCGCTTCTTCCAACCAGTTCTAGCACTGGCAAATAATGCACGACGTGGAATTCTATGGGACGACATTCGGAGAACATGTCCAAGCCACCGAAGTCGGTGTTTCAAGATGGTGACAACAATTGAATTATCATCTCTGTGCCCGAACACACGATGCCGAACCTCTGCATTACTGACATGGTGTTGCCACTGAGTGTCAGCAATCCTTCGGAGACAGCGATGATCGAACACAGAGAGTCGTCTAACGTCCTCAACTCGGAGAGGCCAGGTTTCACAAGCATAGAGCAAAACTGCTCTCACCAACGCGTTGTAGATCCGACCTTTTACAGCCAGACTAACATCATGAAGGCGCCAAAGATGGCCCAGATTGATATAAGCTGCTCTGGCTTTCACTATACGTGAATTGATCTCATCACTCACGCCACCACCAGCACTTATGCAGCTACCTAGATACACGAACATCTCAACTACTTCTATCTGCTCACCATCCAGGGTGAGTGCAGGATCAAGGTCCTGCCAGTCTTGTAGAAGTACTTTGTATTTCAAAGGTTAAAAGCACATACCATAACTACGGACACTAATTGCCAACTGATTAGGTGCGGATTGCATGGCTTGGGTATTATCACACAGTTAGACAAAATCATTCGCATACTCAAAGATCGAGAAGTCTTTCTCCAGGCAACAGATCCACACCACCATTACTTACATTCATCAGAGCTGTTTCCAGAACGCCATCGATAGCAAAGTTGAAGAGGAATGGTGAGATTGAGTAACCCTGCCTAACCCCATTGCTTGAATGGGACAGTGAGTAGAGGTGGTTGTATGCCCTCACTCATAGTAGTTACTTCTATGGCAGTAATATATAAAACGGAGGTTGCGTTTAAAGATATAATACAGGAAGGAAAGTATAAAGTAATCTTAATCTCACGGTCTAAGGGAAGACAAACAATGTATACACCTACGCCATTGTGACCAATTATGAGCCATGTCACCCATAGTTTCCATTCATTGGTTACGAGAGCCCCCAAATGCCCTGGTATGGTAGAGAGTGGGGTGGGCACGTCCTTCCTCTCGAAATGCTTTCACATGGCCACGCGTATACAGCCTCTGCCAGGGAAGTCCTACTCACTGCATTCTCGTGGTGTTGTTTACGAAAATGAGAGGACGAAAAGCGAATGTCCGGCGCTTTAACCGGATCCCAAATCAATGGTGCACATGGGCTACAGTATCCTGAGGGAACAAATGGCGTATGAATCAATTGTTGGCCGCTGATTACCATGGGACTGCATCTCCTTACGATGCTCCATTGCCTTGTGGGTTAGACCTTTAGGTTAAAGGCTCGGGGTGTGGCCCCCTAAGAAAACCACATGCTTCGGTCTGGGAACTCGGCCAGTATCACAGCCCACGCACAAATATAATGAAAATGATGGCATTTACTGAAAACTCTATTCTAAATAATAATAAATAATAACAAAGATTCACGCGGACTTCAACCAAGTAATCTGCACCTACCAACATGGCTAAAACCAGAATTCAGTGACTTGGTTTGGCCGCCCCTAACTTTCTTCCAACCATCCCCAACACTACTCAGCATTGTGCATACGTAACACGTGGTCCAAAAATCTCAGTCTATGAAGATTCACAACCTCATCAACCGATTTAACATCACTCTTCAATACTCTGCGTCTAACCTCAATATTACTTACCTGGTGATTCAAGTGGATGCGAGCAATCTTTCTAAGACATCTGTGATCAAATACCAGGAACTTACGAATATCCGCAGCCGTAAAGTAGAACGAACTGCCAAGCAGTATACTGGTCCCTCAATTGAAAGACGGATATCTCGCATTCGCCATAGGTCACGCAAGTTGGTAAAAGCCAAACGAGATTTTCGAATTAGTGCACAGATTTCGTCACACACCGACCTATTAGGATTGATCAAACTTCCAAGATAGGTAAAGTTGTCAACGCATTCGACTACTTCACAACCTATTCTTAGTTCAGGTATTGTGGTAGGCCAGTCCTGAAGCAACAATTTGCATTTAGAGGGGGGAAACGCATCCCGAACATCCTGGCATTGTTACTCAGTGCTAACAAAAGATTTCGCATTTTATCAGCATGTTCACAAAACAGGATTATGTCATCTGCGTATTCTAAGTCGATAGGTGGACCTCCTGGTAGGAGACCAATGCCCGAAAATTCAGTCCACGAGAATGTTATTTCCAGTAATAGGTCTTTGATGAAGTTATGTTAGTCGAACTAATCTCTCTATGGTTATCACAGGATGGTTTTGACCCCTTCTTATATATTGGGTCGCTCGGTGATTGAGACCAGTAAGATGGGATTATATTCAGTTCCCAGATTTTAGCTAAAATATTGGTCAACCTAATCGCCAAAACTGAAACACCATCCTTAAAGACTTCTGGAGCCCATCCATCTGAACCAGCTGCTCTTCCTCGTTTCAGATTAGCTATAGCTTTTTGAACTTTAATTACAGTCGGGGCACCTACTTCAATGTTTCATTCAGGCTGTTTAAGAATGGTCGGTAGTTGTAAAGTAGCTGAAAACCAGTTGAACTACTCCTTAAAGGGTTCCACTCATCGTTCTAAACGTCTGGGCAGAGAGCAGATAAGTGTTGTCTTTTTCCGAGACTTCATACTTGACTTCTCAATTCCAGTTTTTGTTAATCTGAAAAGCCGTTTAGTGTCACCTACAACCACTACCATCTCTTGCTTTTGTTGCCCAGCACTGCTCACGATCGTTCGTTAGACTTTTGATTAACCTAGATCTGATTTGTTTTTGCTCTTTATCGTGCTTGGAGCCAGGTGGGATGGGTTTACGAGAATCTTTCAGTACAATAGACTTATTAGGAATCCTCTGGTTTTTCGTGACCCTTTGGTTCAAATCACTAATAGATGTCGCTGCTGTTTCCATAGCTGTTTGTCTATCTTTTCAAGCAATACCTGAATCAGGCTCGTCTTCAGAACTGCCTAAGTGTGACATCAGTTGTTCCTGGAATATACTTTTGGCTTTCTCATCACTCAATTCAATTCTAATGGGTCTTTTTAATGTGGTTTTTTCGCATCCGCTGAGGAGCAAGCAAATGCGTGCTCGTATTAGAGCATGATCAGAGTCTAAATATGTGCTTTAGAATGAGAGGCAGTCTTCTATCGACCCTCTCCAACGATGACTGATGGCAACATGGTCTATTTGAGTCCATCGTTGGTTTGGTGCAGGCGGTCACCATGTTAGACGATGTCTCTCCTTATGCTTAAAATTAGTGTTTGCTAAAAATAAACTATTGTCTGAGCACAGTTGCAGCAGACGGTTACAATCATCTGTTCGTTGAGCTGGAATACCAAAATACCTACCTAAATATCTTTCTGTTTGGTTTAAGCTACCTACTTGGGTATTAATGTCACCTGCTACGAGTACTATGTCTGAGCGTTTAGCTTCATCCGGGCTGCAGTCAGTGGGAGCGTAGGCAGGAACGGCGGAAAGATGTGTCCTTATCCTTCCGAGTTCTTACGGAGCCGTTTAGCCGAACAGCAAATAGGCGACTGTTAAAAGGGTCCGTTCTAATAGTGCTTGTTCTGCCCTCGTACTCAGTGCTATGACTACACCAGCCAATTCGCAAGAACTAGACATCGGGTCGCCAGATAAACGGAGGGCGTGTCACGTCGGCTTCCTGCTTTGCTTAGGTGAGTTCGAGTGAATGACTACACTAGGATCCTGTATGCGTGTTTCCGTTCTAGTAGACCTGCGACAGTGTTTCGCGCACCAGAATCGCTGGCCGTGGTAACACTTGAGGAAGAAGTCAGAAGAGGAAGTTTAGAATCGAAAGTCGAAGTAGGAAGAATAATAGGAATTGAAGGAAGAGACTGATCACGAATACAGTGATCTTTAATGCTGTTAGAGGTGTGAGGGTGGTTATCACTTTCCGGTTGCCCATACCGTGAAAAGGTTCTTCCGGAGGTACCTGAAAAGGAATTCGGGTTTTTATTTCCGAAATATGGACGGACAACTGGTTATTTACTGAAACTAAATACCTTGAATACTAAACACTGTAGTAACTATAAAAGCACCCCATTCAATACCTGAACATTTTACACCACGATTTGCCCTAGCTCCGTGCCATCCACCTGGATCGCGACTTTGACAAAGCAACCCATTGGTATCAATTGCCATAGCATCGGTACGATCATATACATTGAGTTTCATCTGGCCGCTTGAATGCTTTGATAAGATATTAGCTTTGTTCTAATGAGGAGTGAGACCTTAATTAAATCATACCTGTTTATTAGATTGGAGAAGTTTAAGTGTTTCATATACAATTTGAAGCACAGGTAAACAAAATGCTCCTGTTTTTCCACTTCCGGTTTCAGCAGCCATTAAAACATCACCTCCACCGAGGATTAAGGGAACAGCCTCACTTTGAATGTCGGTAGGCAAAATCCAGTCCATTTCTTGTACAGCCTTAGATAGTTCGGGTAATACACCCATTTCTAGCAAACAATTAAAAAGTACGGAACATTTTATTCCATATTCGGTATTCTGTACATAAAAAACCAAAACATTCCCTAGAAAGTATCACTTTTCTTATTGGATTATATACGAAAATGTTTGATTTTATGATAGAACACCCAGCTGTGACGCCAGAGCTTCATGTGATCGACAAGCTGATAGTTATTTCCGCTTATTATGACTACTTACGACTTCCTATAGTCAGCATAACATTCTTAAAGCATAATAATGTAGCATCTCAAAGTCATGGGTGCTTCTGTTTAAGAAGGGAAATGTGGGAACCAGTTTGTAAGATGACAGACTTAATTTTTTGTCGAGTGGTTAAAATTATTCGGATTCTAGTTGATAGCCACAAAACTTCTCTGATACGTTATGGTGTATGTAATAGATTTGAAACAAGGGGTTAGGTCCAAATTATTCGGGGCACCCATAGAGTAGCAAAACTTCCGACTTCCATGATATGATTAAAAGTCGTATTATTAAAGACAGCGATTCCACGAGTGCTGTAAAGTCAAGACTTCCATGTTTTTGTTTGTGTGAGGAGCTTGGACAAGTTCACAGATATAGATAAGCGAGGATTATTCCAACCCACAATATGAGCCAAAAAACGTAATTACAGGAAAATAGAGTGTATGATTACAAATCACAATCACTAGCCATATTTAACTTGTTGAAGTGAAACCCACGTATTCCGCCGAATATAACATCGAGTTTTCAGCTGAATTCTACCGTAGTCATTAGAAGCCTTATCATGCTTTTTACACTAGTTATTCAGTAGATCTTACCAAAACAAAGCAAAATTTTCAACCGAAAGATAATAATCTAAATGTCAGATTGCAAACTTTGATGGAAAACCAGTGACCAGTGATTTTTCTGAGTACCTAAATATTTGTATAAATCCTTGGATGCTATAAATATTTGAAATGTGTCTTTTTATGAATTTGGAGTACGCTATTTGAAAGGACACTGCTAATTTCCCTCGCTGAGTTAAACCTCTGGTTTCGATTGTTTATTACTCATCAAATGCCCCCAGACGACCTGGTATGGTAGAGAGTGGGGTGGGCACGTCCTTCCTCTCGAAATGCTTTCACATGGCCACGCGTATACAGCCTCTGCCAGGGAAGTCCTACTCACTGCATTCTCGTGGTGTTGTTTACGAAAATGAGAGGACGAAAAGCGAATGTCCGGCGCTTTAACCGGATCCCAAATCAATGGTGCACATGGGCTACAGTATCCTGAGGGAACAAATGGCGTATGAACCAATTGTTGGCCGCTGGTTACCATGGGACTGCATCTCCTTACGATGCTCCATTGCCTTGTGGGTTAGACCTTTAGGTTAAAGGCTCGGAGTGTGGCCCCCTAAGAAAACCACATGCTTCGGTCTGGGAACTCGGGTAGTATCACAGCCGACACACAAACGGAGTGAAATGACGATACTTACGGAAAATATACTTGCTTCGATCAACAGTCAAACGATTCACACTATTATTATTATTACCATCATTATTTGCTACGTCATTTATTCACTCTCTTTTATTCCCACTTTATGTATTCTTATTTTTCGACTTATACAGAAGCTCGCCTATGGTGGAAACTCGGTTCTATCTAACTGTTCTCGAGTCACTGACTGATTGAAAAGTGGATGCTACCACCAAATACGAATACTGAGGCAGTTTTTCTTAAACCATGTGTGGCGCATATATATTAGGTGCCCCTTTGTACCAATATTTGTGTCCAAATAAATAAATACAAACAAATAAACCCATCAAGACAGTTATTTTCGCTGACTGAACTTATTTCAGTTAAAGTAATCGCCAAGACTATCGGCTTTTGACAACGTTCCTTACAACTGGCTACTAACTTAAGTGTTATCGGGGTTGGAGGCAATTATCAGATGAACTTGATAATTTCTCACACGATAATAATCCTGTAAGAAACTATCCAGTTTTTAGCATTCGAATGCTAAAACTTCTACTTGAAAAGTATCGCGCTCTCCTTAAACGACAGAGTTTGTAACAGCTTCAAACAGCATGCTAATAAAATATAAAAACGCTAATGGGTTTGTTACATGTAATACTATATAACAATATGGACCGAATATTACTACGACTCAGCAACAAATTTGCCATTAGGTCATATTTATGATCATATTTATTCTGTTATTATCAAATAAAACGAATACACAGTCCTACCAGTTTCAAATGCCGTGGCCATCACTCGAACCAAAAACTACCCCGTAGCGTTACGTTTCAAACTGTTCAAATGGTTGTGAACGGAATAGAAGAAGCTTTCGCTTAACAGGCTTCCGTGTCTAGTAGCAGGGGATCACTAAATCCTCCAGGCAGGAACCTAGGTACGTTACCAATAAAACAGGAAAAGAAATTTGTAAATCATAGTGTGATACTATCCTTAGTCCTTAAGAATAGATCAAGTTGCCTCTTAAAGGACTCCTGAGAAGTCGCTTGGACTAGCTCGGCCGGCAGCAAATTCCAGCTTTTGACAACTCTTAAAGAGTAGAAGTTGTGTCTACAGTCCGTTCTGTTATGTTGTGTCTCCAGTTTTTGGGTGTTACCTCTTAGGTTAGTGTTGGAACTAAGCTTAAGTAGGTGTTTGAGAGGATGTCCAGAAGTGTTGAGGATACTATAAGCCATCAGAAGGTCACCTCTAAGACGTCTATACTCTAATGGGCAAAGGTTAAGTGAATGGAGGCGCTCTTCGTAGGGTTTAAATTTGAGTCCTCGAACCGATTTCGTGGCTCTCTGTTGGATACGCTCCAGGGTGTCCTTATCCTTTCGGAGTGACGGGGGGAATACTATGCTTCCGTACTCTAAATGGGGACGGATAAAACTATTGAAGATTATATGGAAAGTTCTTCCATCAAACTGGCCAAAAATGCGCTTCAATGTTACCAGTACATGGTTTGCTCGGAAGGCATTTTTGTCACAGTTGGCGTAAGACTTTAAATCGTAGGGCACCAGGACTCCTAAATCTTTTTCGACTTGGGATACTACTAGAGAGGAGTTTCCTAAGTTGTAACTGTAGTTTGCGACATGTCGCAGATGGACTACTTTACACTTTGAAGTGTTAAAGGTAAGTCCGTTATCGTCTGTCCAACTTTGAAGTCGAGTCAGATCCTCCTGAAGTGCCTGTATATCGTCTTGGTTGCGTATCTCTCTCCAAAGTTTCACGTCGTCGGCAAAAAGTAATAAGTCTGACAATACCTGTTGAGGAAGATCATTTATGTAGATCAAGAAGAGAAGAGGTCCTAGTACCGAGCTTTGGAGGACCCCACGCGTGAGCTTCTTCCTGTTTGTCTGTATGAGCCTTACGTGAATGGACAGGTAGGCCACCTATATGAGGTTTGCCGAGGTGGTAAGCCCTGTCCTTTACACGTTTTTTTTATCGTCTAGACAGTCCACAAGTGGAATGGTCAGCTCCAACTTGCTTTTGTGTTTGGTCCTAGTTTCGCATGGCCTATCCGGGTGCATGTGGATTCCAGGTGGCAGTCGACGTCTGTTGGCACGAAATGCTTCCAGAGTTGCAGCCGCCATATGGGAAGATGGGAAGGTTATCTTCATTAGACGGGGTCTAGAATCACCATCCTTCTTGGCTAGTCTCGTCACATGTTGAGTCAGTATGTTTTTGAGCCTCAAGGACTGTTTGATGAATTTCCATTCCCTGATGTCAGTCTTTGATTGAGTAGGGTCCGTATTTTCCGGTATACCTTGCACGATTATATTCCTCCCGCGGAAAAACTGATCGCGAGTTTCTTTGAGGATGTTCCGGATGAGATTGCGCTCAGAATGCGGTATGTCAGGCAGTATTCTTACATTCCCATCTGATTTCAGTAAGTGACTCGCTAGTAAGACATCCTCTACGTCGGTAGCATTCTTAAGTGTTACTCGAAGTAGCCTCGGGTGATTTTGATGCTTAGATTCCTTTCCCCGAGTGAGCCGTGTGACTGTCAAAGCGCATATGGTTTTGGACGGAATAGAAGAAGCTTTCGCTTGACGAGCTTTCGCATCTAGTAGCAGTGAATCACCGATACCTCCAGGCAGTAAGGTAGAAGTATTATTTCAAAAAAGATGGAAAAGGAAAAACAGTAAATTTAGTAAGATACTGTCCTTAGTCCTTAAGAGTGTGTCGAATTATCTCTCAAAGGACTCCTTCGAAGTCTCGTAGACTAGCTCGGCCCGCAGCGAATTATAGCATTTGACTAATCTTAAGGAGTAGAAGGCATGTGTGCAGTCCGTACTGTTGTGTTGAGCCTCCAGCTTCTGGGCATTACTCCTATGGTTTATGTCGATACTAAGCTTATGTAGGTGTTTATAGGGATGTACAGACGTAATTAGGATGCTGTAAGCCATTAGAAGGCCACATCTAAGACGCCTGTACCCTAACGGGTTAATGCTCAGTAATTGGAGTCACTCTTCATAAGGCTTGCATTTGAGTCCCCAAATGATTCCATGGCTCATCGTTGGATACGTTCCAGAGTGTCCTTATCCTTTTGGAATGGGGGAGGTAATACTATGATTCCGTACTCTAAATGGGGATGAATAAAACTGTTGAGGATTATGTAGAAAGCTCTTTCGTCAAACTGACCAAAAATGCGCTTCAATGTTACCAGTGCAAGGTTTGCTCGGATGGCATTTTTGTCGTAGTAAACGTAGGGAACCAGCACTCTTAGATCTTTTTCAACTTGAGATACCTCTAGAGAGGTGCTACCTAAGTTGTAGTTGTGGTCTTCAACATGTCTAAGATGAACTATTTTACACTTGAAAGTGTTAAGGGTAAGTCCGTTATCGTCTGCCCAACTTTGAAGTTGTGCCAGATCTTACCGAAGTGCCGGTTTATCCTCATGGTTGCATATCTCTCTTCAGAGTTTCATGTCATCAGCAAAAAGTAATACGTCTGACAATACCAGTTGTGGAAGAACATTTATATAAATCAAGAAAATAGGGGGTTTCACTACCAAACCCTGGGGGACCCCACTAGGACATTCCGTAGCCTGAGATAAAGTGAAGTTAACCCTGACCTTAAAATGTCGAATTTTTAAATATGCAATGACAAATATGGTTGATCCTATCTAGAGCTTCTGAGAAGTCAAGGTATATGTCATCAGCCTCCCCCTTGCGATCAAGGATGGTTGTCCGTATATCCACCGCAGTAAGCAGGTTGGTTATACAAGAGCGATCTTTTCTAAAACTGTGCTGTTGGGGTGAAAAGAAATTTGTGGATAGTAAGTAGTTGTTGATAGCGTCGCATATCAGGGACTCTATAATTTTTAAGGTCATAAAGAGAGGTGCTACCGGTCGAAAACTTGAGGGTTCGCTGCGTCGACCACCTTTGAAAATTAGTGTGATGTGAGCCAGCTTCCAATTTTATGGTTCCCTGGTTCGGCTTAGTGAGTTCGAGTACAGCACTCTAAGCGGTGTTGCCAGGATTGAAGCTGCTTCCCTCAGTATAGCATAATGGACCATATCCGGAGTGGGAGAAGTGCCTTTTTTAGGTGCTGCAGTTTCCGGTATAGCAAATCGGCGCTCAAGTCCACTTCGGTAAGCCCTATACAGTTGCATATGAAGCTTTAATCAATAAAGTTAGTGTGGATCTGTTGGAATGTCCGAGAGCATTGTTCAGCCAGGAGATTCGCAGTGTCAACGTCGTTGGTGGTTGGGTCATTAGGACCTAGCAGTTGAGATAAGAAGCTGCATAACGGAATAAGCTTTTCGGATTGGAAACAAATTTATCGATAAGCTTTATCTGGTACTGAAGACAGTCTTCTCTCATCGCCTTTGTACATATGTTTGTTATATGTTTGTACTGCCTGCATGCGCCGTTGTTACCAGATCTTTTGTACTCCATTTAACAGTGTATTTTGCGGCTTCACAAACGAAGAGTGAGATTCTTGTTGACTGTAGGTTGCTTTGTAGCATATAAGATAGTGTACAGTAGAAAATCCTAATGATGGTCCTCATCAAGTTGAGAGTGAACGTCTCAGTCCACCTACTGTAGATTGTCCTGTGAAGCTGACACATCCAACCGCTTGAAATTCTAGCGCTCGTTGTCAGTAGAATCTACTAGCTCAGTTTTGCTGGTAAAACTAAAGGTAATGACGGCGTGATCGCTTTTTCTAATGGAGCCAGGATTGGGAGGTTGTCAACTGGGAAGTCTTCGTTTGTAAATGCAACGAGTTGCCGACTTCGCATTTTCGAATAATCCCAGATCTTCATTGAGCTTGAAAAACCAAGCTTCTGCAGAGTTTTCATCTCCAATATAGTATGTCCAGCACAAATGTCTTTAAAAGGATTGAAGTCTCTTGGGATCAAATGATCTCTTAAGGACCTTTCCAGATTGTTTCTACTGCCAGTCCTTAGACCTAGAGACGGTTACCAGTTACTACTACCTACTTCAACATCTTAGTTTTTCCACTACAGAAGAGCCTATTTAGTATATTCATTTGATGAACCGTTACTACTCTCTCAAGCCAGTGGTTATAGGTGCGATCAAGTTACAGTGAAAGTTGGAAAGGCCGTGGAAAAACCAAGCTCTAGAAATGCTTAGCAATTGAGTTACTGCTGCTCGGAGCCTGGTTCGAAAACTCAGATAACAACTACAGTCTATGTGGTCCCATATCATGGCCATATTAAAAATCAGCATGCAGCCTGAGACAAACTGTGTTGTATATGTAGCTGTAATTAGGTCCCTAAAATAAATAGTTCCGTGAGTTTTCGACATTGATGTTGACTTCATTAACTTTACTGGACATATCCTAGCTAAAGGCGCTCGGTGACGTATCTACACCAGACCACTAGTGGATACGCTGTGCTACTCATCGTTTGCGACTACTAGCCAGCTTGAATCAAACGATTCTCGACAGATTCGTAGTTCTCCAAATATATCTTCAAACCCCTTCATTTCTGATTTCTGACTTGACTGAGTCGTTATGCGTAAATGTAATGTCAAACTCCTGACACCTGTGACATCTGTACATATTTGACATGAATAACTAGTTATCTTATTTTATTGAAATCATTATCAGAACAATGGTAAACCACCACTAAAAACCTGGAAATACTAGGTGGCTGTTTCGTCCCGGTATGTGAATCATATGTAGTGAGGATCAATTATCCTTCAGGATCAGAATCCAGGTTTTTCGGTCCTGCGCTGAACCTCTAAACCACTGAGCCGGCATCCAACGACAATCAACAACCTCCACAACATCAAACAGTTAGTTATTTTTTGACAGTAAAGGAAACAGTTGGTTCTTAAATACAAGGTAAGCATTGAGAAATAGTTAGGTATTTTGAGTTAAAGCTCTGGAAAAAAACAAGACATTTGTCAAAGTTTTGAAGGGAAGCAATTCCTTATGAAATGCAATGTATAGTTTCCCTAACAACATCATTGGACCAGTAAATAATTCCAAAGCAATGATATTATCACTTAAATTACTACGATAAGGTATCCAAAATAGTTCAAAAATCCCTGTCAAAAAGACTATTTTGACGACTTCGATGCTCGCTGTTAAAGATGTCAGGGATATTCTGGATTTAGCAACTCTTTTTTCCGCAACATTTTTACAATCTAAAAATCTAAAACCAGTCAGACCAGTATTCAGGACTGAAAGATTTCAATCATATATTTGGAAGTTATGCGAAATGTCAAGAAGTGTGTGATGTAAGCTGGCAGACAGTTGCGAGGGGTACCTATTACTTGTGATGTAGCGATGTCGAGTGATCGAACGTCTTCAACTAGGATAAGTCCAGGTTAACACGATTGTTCAGGACATATAGAACGACTTATTTTATGGATTTATTCGCTACTTCAATACCGCCTTGACCAGAATCAAGAACGTAATAGAATGTACAGATGAAGGTATGAGGAAAAGTAATTACAAACTTGTGTATGTGGAGGCGATATCACACACCATAACAAAAATATTCACATAGAATTTTGCAGTAACCTCTAGTCAGATCAAATCAGAATATTGTCTAAGACATGGAACGTCCAGGTAATCTTAAAGACCGGGAGGACCAGTCACATAGCAACTAAAAATGAGGAGATATAATTTGGCGGTTCTCGTAATCAGTGACACGCATTAGACTGAAGCTGGACAGCAAAGGTTAGGTACGGCAAAGATGCTGCTGTACTCCGGCCATGAAGAGGAAAGTGCCTCACAATCAGAAAGTTGCTCTGATGATGTCCAAAGAAGCACGAAATGTACTTATAGGATGTGAATCTCATGGATTCAGGATCATCAAAGCATCCTACAGAACAAAGTAGGGGGAAATAACAATGAATGTTTTCCAATGTTATGTACCCACCAATGATAGCAATCACAACGATGAAGATCACTTCTATGAGAAACTGTAATCAGTCATAGCGAAGTGCCCACAAAAGGATCTCACCATCCTGACGGGAGACCTAAAAGCCAAAGTCGGAATGGACGATGACGGTTCAGCTTCGAGGATTGTGTGGTTATGGCCCACTGCCAGTACAGTTGCCAACATGAAACTGAAGCTAAAGAAACATTGTACAACCGGACAAATAGCATTACAAAGTTTCGATACCGACTTGCTTCGACATACTGACAAACTCAACCAATTCATGATAGTTATCAACAACAGGTTCCCAGACTTACAAGAGCTACTGAAAAAGACGGAAAATACTGTGGAGAGAAACCGAAAACGGATCAAATAAGCACTAACTTCAATGTGTCGAGAGGTTACGGGCCGCAAGTAGCATCATCACGAAGCAGGGATCTCTATGAAAACACTAGACAAGATTCAAGAAAGGAAGAAGATCAAGAACAGAGAGAGTCAGTGCACAAACTGAATACACAGAAGCAAACAAACAATTGAAGAAGGGTATTAGAGCTGACAAGTAGATATACGTAGAAGAATTAGCGACGACATCGGAAAAAGCCGCAAGAGAATGAAATATGGAACAATTATGCGATAAAACAAAGAGACTAGCAGCGAGATATAGTAAACCAGAGAGACCGGACAAGGACAAAGAAGGAAAGACAATCACGGAGATTCAAGAACAGAGGAACGGATGGGTGGAACATTTCGAGGAACTGTTGAATAGGCCAGCTTCATTGAAACTGTCGGACATCGAAGCAGCACCTACGGATGTTCCTATAGATGTCACTCCACCAACGATCGAAGAAATCAGGATGGCCATCAGACAAATCAAGAATTGGGGAGAGGCGGGACCTGACAATATGCAAGTCGAAGCACGGAAGTCACACATGGAAACACCTGTGAACGTGTCGCACGTTCTATTCAGGAAGACTTATTAGGAAGGACAAGTGCTACCGACAGACTGGAAAGAAAGGTACTTCATCAAGATGCGAAAGAAAGGAAATATGACTAAATGTGAAAACTACAAAAGCATCACTCTATCATCGGTAGAAGGAAACGTTTTCAACGGAGTGTCACTGAGCTGGATGAAAGATTCAGTAGACACACAGCTTCGACATGAATAGACCGGATTCCGTAAGAATCGGTCGTGCAGAGACCGAAGCGCGACACTATGGACCATCGTTGAATAATCATTTGAATGGAATTCGTCACTATACTTCAACTTCCTCGATTATGAGCAGGCATTTGACAGCGTGGACAGGAGAACCTTACGGAAACTTCTTAGACGTTGTGATGTGAGTAGCTGAGAAGATCGTCAACACCATACAGAATTCATGCTACGGACCACACTGCAAAGTCGTGCATAGAGGACAGATGACAGACTCATTCAAAGTGAGGAGCAGAGTCAGACAAAGCTGCTTACTGTCACTCTTCTAGTGGTTGACTGGATTATGAAGACTGACATCTGAGGGGAAGCACGGAATACGGTGGGCAGGTTGGATGTAACTAAACGATCTGGTCTTCTCAGACAGCCTATCACTTTTTCCCAGACGCACAAAAAATTGCAGCTGGAGACAAACAATGTACCAGCAGTCTCTGAAGCAGTAGACTTCAACATACACCAGCGAAAAAGTATGATCCTCAAATGCGACACAGAGAACACCAACCCAATCACGTTTGATGGAGAAACTCTGAAAGTGATGGAAAGTTTCACATACCTGTTCAGCAGCATCGTTAACGAACAAGAAGAGTCTGATGTAGACGTAAAGGTGAGGATTGGTAAATCACTAGGGGCATTCCTACAGTTAAACAACATACATTGTGGAAATCACCAAACTGCATCACATGGCAAGTGCTAACTTGGAATCCTGAAGGGAAACTGAAAAGTGGAAGGCTGAAAAATACATTGTGTCGAGAATCGTAGGCAGATATGAAAAATTATGGATAGCAACTGGAGACACCTGGGAAGGATTGTTCAGGACAGAGTTGGATGGAGAATACTGGTAGGTGGACTATGTTCACTTACCAGGTTCTAGCATGGTAAAAGTTCAGGAAACAATCGCACTTTCAAATGAGACATATGGGACAGATTTTCAAGTAATCTACCCAGTTACAGTGCTAAAAAACCACGTTAAAATATGACTCAAATATCTTAACTGCAACTCTTAGTAACGACGCTGTGTCTTAAGAACAAAAGTATGTGGTCGATTTATATCGATTTCACAAAACAATCTATCTTAAAGTTAATTTGGTGTCGGACGACACAGAATTGGATGCCTGTACCAATGAATATCTTATGAGAGTCATAGGTAGATTTGTTCTGTGACTTTCAGTTCAATATATAGTGTACATTTACACAGTGAGCGTACACATCAAGTTGATGATGAAATTTTTAACCTACCTGCTTTAAGTTGTCCCATACATCTGACATTTCCGAACGTTTGGAATTCCAACGCCAGTTGTTAATGGGATGTTTTAAGTCAACTATATTGATAGTATTGAGAGTGATCATTTTTACCGTGACAGCCAAGACTAAAAATTTGTCAATTAGGAATTCTTTGTTCGTAAATATTCAGTCTATGCATGACAGATACTGCTTCTACATCATGTTGCTGACTTAATATTTGCGAATAATACTAAATCCTCAATTTGGTCAAAGGGTATGAAACGGAGAGAAAGTTATAAAAAATACTCACGACTACTTTGATATTGTCAATAATGATTATTTCTTTGTTATGCTGTCGTTTGTTTTTATGTATCATCTAAAATTTACCACAGCCATAATTTCAAAATACTGACCAATCGTATTTGAGTTTGGTACAGCTGATTCAAGGTCATAAATGTTTATTTACATCCCTTCTTTGTGAGTTCATTCCTACATTTTCAAGTTTTCACTTATTGTTGCACAAAAGCTGAGAAATAAGATTACTTCTGCTATCATTGGTTCCTCTCTTTTCCTAGTTTCGTAAGATAAGATCATGTAAATTTAGTGATAGCAAGTATGCATTTCTGTCATCTTTAATCCCTCTCATTATTTTGATCCGGAGAAATGTTTTTATGAATCAGGTGATGACTTTTATCATGTTGTTTTACGTCTTGGCGCTTGACATCTTCTTTAAAGTTGTTTCCAACTTAACTCCACTTGTAAAGAAAACTTTGTTCTAACTACAATATTTTTATCTGAATATAACGTCATAGCCGTTATTTGGCAGTAAGGCACATCTTCTCAGTGAGGAGTGTGCCAGCCGTTCTTTGGTGAAGATATCAATGGATTTCTAATAAATAAGGAATCAAAGCTGCAAACTATTCCACAAAATACTTGTCACAACGCTGTGAATAATATTTGTTTCTTTCAAGAGTTCACTTCAGAGCACATTCGGTCTTTTCCTACGTGGATGATAGATTTATTAGCTTGTCTTGAACCTCACCGCTCATATCTCCATGTTCATCTAATCTTCTTAAATGATTCATCAGTCATAGATTTTACGTCTTTTTTGTTAGAAATTTCCCGTTGTTGACCACTCAGAAAGACAAATGGGGCACAGCCTAAGTTAATACAATAATGGTTTCCAGACCCATTACGACTGCTTCACAGTCGAGTAGTTCTAGAGAAAGGCGAAGTCTGTAGACCATAGAATTCTAATTATTGTACAGAATCACTTTGTATTCTGAGACACCACAAAAACCATCTTGGAGTTCAAATACTTTCTTGTAAAAGACGTTGAGATGTCCTACTACGGACGTTATACTTAAGCTATGAACTATGCGACTTGAATGAAATATGAACTAGGTGCGTGGTTGAAAACTTATCAATAAATTTTCACGGTTGTAGAGTGTATAACCACTACTATGTCTATGCCCAAATATTTGAAGGCTGTGCGAAGTGATTACATCAAATGAATCACCCAGTTATCCGCTAAATTGTATTATACTGTCTTTCTCAAGTCATGCCTTGCGATTAATCTTCACTCGTTTCTTCCTAAACCACATGGCAGTTTTGTCCCACGTATGATGCATTGGTAACAGGTGTTGGTCTGTAAAACCGGCCTATAATTATTTTTTGAGCATCAAATCATCAACAACCTAAACAATTAATTCAAGTCAGATTAAATCTCTGCTAGAGACTTGGGAAAGTATTTCTCTAAATCGTTCACAATAGAGCAGCTGTATTTAGTCTTTATCGTTTTCTCAATCTTGAATTCCATTATTTTGTTGAATATGCATTCGTTTCAGTTACATCTAGTTTACTCATACGTTCTGTCTTCTGCCGCAAAGATAGTCCTCTATCCTAGGTTAGTCACTCGATACTTTCACTATTTGGAAGTGTCTTGTAAATGTGCGTTCAAAAATTAATAACCAACCTGTCGTTAACCTACGAAGCCATAACCAACTACAAACCAAAGCTGTAACATGCGAGCTGCACGGTTGTTTACCACCCACTTTGTCTTGGAATACTCTCCTACATAGAAGTAGGTTGACCAGATCTATACGTGCGACCAATCTACATAATCACTGACTAATAGACTGAGTCATGTTGTTAACGCAGGCTTCGTCGTTGGAAGTTTTGTAATAGTTGTAATATATAGTTAGAAATGCTACGTTATATGGTCCAAAATCAATTTTGATACCAGTAGAAGTAATAATACAGATAGACATATTATTTATCTCCCTCTTCATCTTAAATTCTGGATCGTTACGTACGTTTCATCCTTTGGTCTCAACTTTTGGTTTTGAAAGATATTTCTGATGCATATACCACTAAACGGTTGGTATTATTGAACTCTTCTACTTTTTGTTTTGTTGATTTTCTGTCGATGCCCTGATGTAACTTGGATTATTACACAAACAATATTTGTTTCCGTTTTTCTATGCTTACGTTATGGATGCACACTTTTCAAGTATATTTAATTGGATTTTGGTTTCTATATTTGATAAACACGAATAATTAAATTTATCATGCTTTTAGGTAAAATATATTGATCCCATTTTGCAGAAACAATTGTTTGTCACTTCTAACCATGATGAAAGCCTGGCAATTAGTCGATATTAATGGTGAGGTGATCAATGAAGAAGATATTTCAAGTGTTGGTATGTTCAACATTCTTTTCTTGATATTCGTTTTGTTTTTATCTTGATAAATATAAAACTTTCTTGTGCCTTAGCTGTTACTAACCTGATATGACTTTCCTGATCATTTTTCACCCATTGGTCTGTGTTTTCTTATGAGGCAGTGCATATATTATGGCAAGTTGTCTTAAGGGCAAAGCTAATGCAGATATCCGATTGTTTATTATGTTTAAATATTTCATATTTTTGATGAATTCCCACAAGCGGTCTTATATGAGATAAGTATACAATGCAAAAGAGAAGTGCACTCAATCGTATGGTTACTGAGTACTAGGATGACTCAAATATATTAGAATGTTATATATTATCGGGGATTTTTCAGTCAGTCAGTCAGTCAGCTACAACGTAGGACCAGGCACATATGTGCATTGGTCCAGGTTGCCATACCGCATCAGCACAACAAGATGAACACCGGATTCATAGCAGTGGTTAGGTCAAAGGTAGTAATATGTAAGAGAAAGATTGCATATAGAGATATAGTACAAGAAGAAAGAATTGGTTCGTAGAAAGAAAGATATGAAGCGATTTTAATCTCTTAGTTTAAGGGATGACAGGGAGTGTATACACCGACGCCATTGTGATCGATTCTGAGCCATGTCACCAAGAGTCTCCAACCATTGGTTACGATAGTCACGCGGACCCTAACCAAGTAGTCTGCATCTACCAACATGGCTCAGACTAGAAGTTAGTGACTTCAAGCACTGATGCCACGTTTTGGTTTGGCCGCCCCTAACTTTCTTCCAACCATTTCCAATACCGGATAGCATTGCACGTCGTGGTAGTCGGTGTTCAGGCATACGTAACACGTGACCCAACCATCTCAGTCGATGAAGATTCATAACCTCATCAACTGATTTGCCATCATTCCCTAATACCCTGCGTCTAACCTCACTATTACTTACCCGGTGATCCCAGCAGACGCCAGCAATATTTCTAAGGCATCTGTGGTCAAATACTAATAGCTTACGAGTGTCTTCTACTCTTAATGGCCATGTTTCGCTGCCGTAAATTAAAACAGAACGGACTGCCGCGCAGTATACTCGTCCTTTTATTGATAGACGGATATCTCGCCTTCGCCATAGGTGACGCAAGTTGACAAAAGCCGATCGAGCTTTTCGAATCCGTGCTGAGATTTCGTCCGATACCAACCCATTAGGGCTGATCAGACTTCCAAGATAAGTGAAGTTGTCGAGGCGTTCGACTACTTCACTCCCTATCATTAGTTCAGGTGTTGACGCGGACTGGTCCTGAAGCAACAACTTGCATTTAGAGGGAGAGAAGCGCATTCCAAACATCCTGGCATTGTTGCTCAGTGCTACCAGAAGACTCTGCATTTTGTCAGCGTCTTCACCAAACAGGACTATGTCATCTGCGTATTCTAAGTCGATAAGTGGACCTCCTGGTAGGAGATCAATACCCGAGAACTCAGTCGACGAGAATGTTATTTCCATCAGTAGATCTATGATGAAGTTAAACAAAAATGGGGAAAGTGGACAGCCTTGACGGACACCACTTGAGGTTGCAAAAGTGGATGACAGTTCGCCATAAGCTCTGACTCGACTAATAGTGTTCGAGTAAAGAGCCTTTACAAGGTTTATGTACTTCTGGGGTACGCCTTTCAATGACAGACACTGCCACAGAATCTCGCGGTCTACCGAGTCAAATGCTGCTTTTAAGTCGAGAAAGACCACCATTGTCGAACGCCGATAAGTATGCCTGTGTTCTAGAATCTGACGAATGGTGAATATGTGGTCGATGCAGCCACGACCAGATCTAAAGCCAGCTTGGTTCTCTCGTGTTTGCAGTTCACGAGTCTTAGTTAGGCGTCTGATAATTATCGAGGCTAGTATTTTAGATATTATATTAGTTAAACTAATCCCTCTGTGGTTGTTACAGGATGATTTTGACCCTTTCTTATATATTGGGACGATAAGTGATTGTGACCAGTTAGATGGAATAACGTCTAACTCCCAGATTTTAGCTAAAATATTAGTCAACCTAATCGCTAAAATTGGACCACCATCCTTAAATACCTCTGGAGCCAATCCATCTGGACCAGCTGCCCTTCCTCGTTTCAGATTAACTATAGCCTTTTGGACTTCAGCAAGAGTTGGGGGACCTACTTCAATGTTCCATTCACACTGTCTGGGAATGGAGGGTAGTTGTAGAGTAGCTGAAGGCCAGCTAAACTGTTCTCTGAAATGTTCCGCCCATCGTTCTAAACGCCTGGACTGGGAGCAGATGAGTGTATCGTCTTTTTCCGATATAATCTCACTTACACTTGACTTATTAATTCCAGTTTCTTTTATTGGTCTGTAAAGCTGTCTTGTGTTCCCTATGGTCGCCGCCTTTTCCATCTCTTTTGCTTTCGTTGCCCACCACTGCTCACGGTCGTTTCTTAGACTTTTTCTTAACCTAGATCTGATTTGTTGTCGCTCTTCATCATGTTGAGAACCTGATGGGACGAGTTTGCGAGAATCCATCAGTGTGATAGACTTTGAAGAAATCCACTGGTTCTTTGAAACTCTGTGGTTTAAGTCGCTAATAGATGTCACTGCTGCTTCCACAGCTGCTTGTATTTCATTCCAAGCAACATCTGGGTCAGCCTCGTCTTCAGAACTACCTAATCGTGACCTCAGTTGTTCCTGGAAGCTACTTTTGGTTTCCTCGCTACTCAGTTCGGTTCTAATGGGTCTTTTTACTGTGGCTTTTTTGCGTCCATTGAGGCGCAAGCAGATGCGTGCCCGTATTAGGGCGTGGTCGGAGTCCAAGCAGGTACTCCAGAATGGGCGACAATCTTGTACCGACCCTCTCCAACGATGATTGATGGCAATATGGTCTATTTGAGTCCATCGTTGGTTTGGTGTAGGGGGTCGCCATGTTAGACGATGTCTCTCCTTATGCTTAAAATTTGTGTTTGCTAAAAATAAGCGATTGTCTGAGCACAGTTGCAGCAGACGGTCACCATTATCTGTTCGCTGTGCCGGAATGCTAAAATATCCACCTAAATGCCTTTCTGTTTGGCTTAAGCTACCTATCTGAGCATTAAAGTCACCTGCTACGAGTACTACGTCTGAGCGTTTAGCTTTCTGAAGAAGTTCGGACAGCTTTCTGTAAAATTCATCTTTCACTTCATCTGAGCTGCAGTCAGTGGGAGCGTAGGCAGAAACGACGAAAAGGCAACGACGTGTGTCCCTATCCTTCCGAGTTTTTACGGAGCCGTTTAGCCGAACAGCACATAGACGACTGTTGACGGGGATCCACTCTAACAGTGCTTGTTCCGCCCTCATGCTTAGTGCTATGCCTACACCTGCCAGTCCACGCGAACTGGCCATCGGGTCACCAGATACACGGAGGGTGTATCTCGTTGGCTCTCCGTTTTGCCAAGGTGAGGTCAAGTGAATGACCACACTGGAATCCTGTATGCGTGTTTCGGAGACACAGCATACATCAGTGGAAAGAGACTCTAGGGTTTTAGCCAAGGAAGCCTGCTGACCGATTTGACATAGAGTGCGTACGTTGAAGGCTCCAATGTGTAGTTTGGAGCGAGGTTTCAGTAGACCTGGGACAGAGTTTTGAGCACTAGAATCGTTGGCTATGGTGACACTTGAGGAGGAAGCCGAAGGAGGAAGTTTAGGGTTGAAAGTCGATGTAGGAGGAATAATAGGAATTGAAGAGGAAGGTTGATTATGAATACAGTGGTCTTGGGTGCTGTTAGAGGTATGAGGGCGGTTATCACTTCTCGATTGCCCACACCGTGGAAGGGTTCTTCTGGAGGTACCTGAAAAGGAAATTGGATTAGAGGCGGTCTCAGTGACCTGAGAGCGTGACCGCAGTGCCCAAGGGACAACTGCTTGAGGCCGGTCGCGCACGGCTTTTTCGTGGGAGGTTTTTGACGTGTTAGCTCCGTTCTTCAAAGGGCCTTACCGCCGGAGACGGAAATCCGTGAGATAAGGTGAGGTGCGCATTTTTAGGGTCGACCTTTTCTAACCCCACCCCTCCTTGTGGGAAGGCAGCATCGCTGTCATGCTGGTTGTCTGAAGGAAACACCTTACTGCTGTCACACCTCTGTACAGTCAGCAGTACGACTTCGCCTTCGGACCTTGGGTTTGTTGCTTTTAGTCTTACCGCTCTTCAACCGACCTGTCTGACATGGTAGGACCTTGAGGAACGGTTATTCCAGCCAGTATAGCTCGGTTGCTTCATCACGATAGGCAAGCCCGACCACCACGTCAAGGTAGCAACAACGGTCGGGATCGGGGGTTTTTGCAGAAATATGAACGACAGAATATCTGTACACTCATTTTTATTGTTCATATAAGGTTTTCTGTTAGGTAATGTCTTATCCTTATATCTTTTTAAAACTTTGGTAAGCATGTATTGTGATAAGTGTTTAATGTGTCAGTATCTTATACACTAAGTGCTATTTTAAAGCGTGCTATTCGCCCATAGTCCAAAACTCAGATTTCAGTCTGAATGAAAAGTGTCAAATCGCAGCTTTTCTTATCAACACTAATTATCTCACGTGACCTCTTGATAGTCTGTATAATCGAATTAAAAAGGCGCTTGAATAGTATTCGAATCTTGTTTATCTTTATTAAACGGACCACTGAACTTCCACTTACAAATTGCTATGAGATCTGTTGGTACTGGGACATGATAAGATTCATAACGTGAAATCCTTATCATATTACAGTTTAGCGTGTGAATTTCTATCGGATATGAAACTTGTATCAGTCTCTCTTTCTTACAATCTCTTCAACTTATCAGTGTACAAGCAAACGAGCAGTTTCATTTAACGTGAATAAAATGAGGTTGAGTTTGATTGTTTGTCGATTTACCATCTCATAGTCCCCATAGCAAGTTAGTGGTGTCACTTAGTAGTTCGTTATTTACAATATAAGATGACCTGATTGCCATTAATTGTTCTGTATTTTGTACTGCATAAATATTGTGACAGATAACATGACCAGTAATTAAACAGTTTTAGGAACTATACTGTAGCTTTACGCTGTAGTACACATCCGAATAGTATGTAGTAGATTATTTATTTGCACTATTTGCAATAACTATTCACAATTACACCGAAACAGGTGAGCTTTTAATTTCATGCAACCTAGCAGCTAAAACTAGATTTCAGGTTTTTAATTACATATTTTGCTCCATTACGTCAAAAATATTGCATAATATTGTTTCAACTATTTTATGTAGAATAAAATTATATATCATTATCTTTAACATAGTTTTCGTGGTGGTCCAAACATTCATTTCAGTATTTTAGAGTTGACTATTATAAATTGGTACTGATTAGTCTTTGTGTTATGCAATGAACAATGCAAAGCTAGAGTTTAATACACAAATTGTGGGAATTTTTAGATGAAATCCTAAAAAAATACGAGAGGTCGGTTAAAATTTGTCATTAGTTAGTGCAGCTAGCGTATGACTACCCTAGTAATTACAGTCACTATGCGATACAAAACAAATTTTTGCCTGTGAGAAATGTCATCTCAAACTTTGTGATTTACTGATAACATGTAGATTGTTTCACCACTTAAACTAAGAGAGTTCATCAATATTTCTTCACTGATGGAATTTTAATTCAACAGTTTAGGAACTTTTCAGTTGCGTATCCGAAATTCATTTTACCTCATAAAACTGCGAAATAATTGTTAGGTTTACTCATGATTTGATCGAGTAATTCATCATATGAACTCGTGTGAACTTAGACTCTGATGTCCTCCCTACATCTGTTTAAACAAACGGGTACTATATTTTGTTTCTCACACAAATTGTAACTGAAAACCAAGTATAGGGTTTCGGATAAATAATAAATTGGTACTAGCTAGGTTATATTATAATTATGTTCTTTTTACAGAAAAGTTTCATGTATATGATCATAAGGAAGTGATCTAATTCTAAATAAGAACCATATTAAACTCTTTAGTATTGTATTTGTCTGCGATGTTAAATAATTTGATTTAAAGTATGTAAAAAAGATATTTACTATCTGAAAACTGACGATATTTCTTGTTGATGAATTCTAAAATCCTCATAACTGTTGAATAATACAATTTTAATTAAACTATTAATAAGTGTAAGGTATATTGTGAGATTTGATTGTTAGTTGGTACACTCTTGATAACGTCCTTTCGATTATTTACTTAGTTTAGAATTAATTAACAAACCAAATTATCAGTTACTTTTAATTCTCACACCACATGATTACTGAATGGTAAAATAGTTTAAATTTTTTTTATTTGACTGTATTCAAATCGATCTTCGTACAATATGTACATGATATACGTTACTACATGTATATGTACGTATATTGCTTCTTTTAGTGGTACTTTATTTTCAGTATGTGTGTGTGTGTGTTCACCGACAAACTATGATATCATGTCGATAGTTAAAAAAAGTGACTAGACTTTGTTATTAGTTTTTGTTTTGCCGATTTCCTAGTCAAACATCTCTTTGAATTTGTCTAGTTTGATGATATAAAAATATCCAAGGATAAGTGTTAAAGCGTAGAGTATAACAGTTTATTGTTTCCATCATAATGTTATTGGAGTAGATGCTTGTTTTTAGTGTCATTGTAATAAGCGTTGAAAATAGTTATAATCATGGAAACATTAATGGTATATGTCGGCTTTTTTCGATCTATAAATTGTTTGTGATGTTACAAGAAATCCATTATGTTAAGAGTTTTCAAAATGTTAGAATTGAGAGTTATATTGAATTTGTGATTATGTTTGTGAAGTGCGAAATGATCCTAATAACTTGACATCATAAAGTTGGTGATATCCACATTAAGCTTTCCATGTATTTTTAAAACTAACTAGTGAACTATATATACGAGTAATAATGTATACTGAAACATCTTAGTTTAGCTTAAGTTTTTCATTCACAGTACTATAGAGAACATCGGAAGTTTTAATATTTTTTTGCTTTCAAATAACCAATTGCTGAATTGTTTAGATTGTTAAACATCAAATAAATTATTAATCAGATCAATCGTTTGTTCACACACTCACTTTGTTTCTTATTTTTTAATTAAAAGTTTACAGATTTAATGATCGAATTTTTCTTTTTTGAGACGAATTATCATTCCTTTTATAATCAATTTTTTGTTTCCCTGATCTAATCAATTTCGCAAAACTTTACTTCACTCGGTACTATTCAATTATTTTTTCTTGAAAGGAAATCATATGATTCGTGACAAATGTACTGTCATATGATGATATACACAATTAATGTGATGTTAAAAATGTGTGGATTTTATTATTTTTTTAGCCTTTAGCTTACTATCGATCTATCTTCTTTATCCAATGTTTGTATATATATATATATATATATATATATATATATATATATATATATATATATATATATATACGACAGTATGACCACTTTACATCCTGTACTTTCTGGTTTTATAGGACGGTAGCATTACATGATTATATAGATACATGTCATGGAAGACAGCATTTGTGACACATAGTCCAAAAGATTTTGACTGAATGGAATTTCCTGATTCTTTATTTTCCTCTTCCGTTTATTCATTTCATACATTTTGATGAATTACTTGGTCAATATCACTAGAAAAATGTATAGTTGCTGGAAAAAGTACTGATTTCTTTACAAGTTACTTAAACATGTTTAATTGACACACTATGTTTGGATCATATGATAGGTATAATTCTGTAACACAGAATTATGCTAAGCTGTTTGAGTTCTTGTAAATCTTGAAAGAAGTTCTCATTAATACTCGATATGAGTTGGAAGATCGACCATACGAAAATTTTTTTTGGGGGGGGGGTTTAAAATAGTATTCATTTTCCTTATTTCATTAAGCAAGTATAGAGTGTCATGACTGTTTACACAGTAAACGTTCCACGTTATAGAATGCAACAAGTAACATGAATGATAGACAATGATATGTATTGTGCAATAGGTGATTAGAGTCAACATCTTGTTTTCACGTTTGACAGAATTATTTTCATTGAATAAACGGAATTATATATGTATTAGCTTAAAAGTGAAAAAGAAACGGAATTTCTCTCAAATTAGTGATTTTATTCCGGGTTCAATTATTCATTTATTGTTTAACAGTCATGTGATCACTTTTTCACCCTCTATTCTTTATTACCACGATAATGTGACTTCCATTCACATTTTACTGAATTTATTTGTATAAAATTATTAAATTATCGATTGTTCCACATAATGAAAAGGAAGTGGATTACTATGATCCTAAGTAAAGCGAAAACAACAATTGACACGGAAACAGTGATAATATTTGTCATTTTTGAACTGATCAGTTACTATTGTTTTATGATCATGTTTTTTTGGCTTATAGGTTATTTTCCAAATTCTGTTCACATCTAAATAAGCAAATCATTTTATGGTCACTAGTGATTGGCAGAAGATCCTAGACTGTGATTTTATGGTAATTAATCCTCCTTCATCCTCACTGCTTATCTACATCAAAAATGCTAATTTTGTTCTTCCATCGCCAAATTTAGCAATTTTTATCATTGGTGTATGCATACCAAGACTATAGTCTATACAACTAGATCAAGCACATTGATCAATCCTTAGAAAAACTGTTACCTGTGTGATTTATTTCATTTTTTTCTCGAGTCAATTGAATTCTAAAGAGCACATTTGTACTGCTTTTTTTCAAGCTATATGGCTCGATGATCCAGTAGAATGTAATTACCGTCACAATATACTAACTATTCAGTGAATAAAACCTAGTTTCCATTCACTTTTTTCTTGTAACACTTGCTTATAGGACAAATGTACATTTTTTCATTCTAATAGCTGTTGTACTTTAACAAATAATTGATTTTTATTATTTCTTACTCTGTCTCAATTATTCGAATAAGTCAAGGTTTGTAATTTTAGTAATAATAATAATAATAATAATAATAACAATAGTGGTAATAAATAAATGCTTTATTTTATAAAAATTAAGGTAGTTTAGTGCTAGTGGACACGATAATTAGATATTTTAAATGTACTATTACCAAACCAATTATACAATAAAGCTTATTTCCTCTTACCTCAGTTGCTGTATTTGTATACATACTAAATTTCATAGACAATTGTTTCAAATTGTAGATTTTTTATATTAGACAAGCATATCTTTTTTACGCTATTCATTGAGCTGTAACTAATATCGCAGTTGCCTAGTCCTTAGTGCCGATCGAATTCTAGCGATTGAGTTATAATATAGCCCCTAGTCTAAGTGACTTGCAAACACATACATTAGATTCTGATGTTAAGTGATTAGATATCGTCAGAACAAAGTGTTAGATCTAGTTTCCAGGTTAGCTAGCGTTCATCAATAAGGCATATCTGTAATTTTACTGGAAATATCGCCTCTCATGAGATTCAAACTCGTGTCACTTAATTTCAAAGTAGCAAACAGGTGCTGGTTATTGAATTTTTTTCCTCCTAGAAATAAATATATCATTTCTGAGCAAAGCAGAAGCTGAATTTGAAATATGAAGGGATGGTTCGAGATGTCACAGTAAACCTTTAGTACGAACTCCTCGATTCAAGATCTCTAAAGTATTTCCAGTTCGTGTAATTTTCTCTATCTTTCTCATAACGAACATTTAAATGTGATCAACTAAAACTTATTTTACCAGACTAACTACTCATCCATGTCTTGAGGACTCTGACTGGTTATTCAATTACTACTTGTTTAAATCATGGAATGACTCAGACTTTCATGTAACTTTACTCATCTCTATATGTGGGGATCGGTAGGCCAGATATCCCTCTAACAGTTAAAGGACAAGTTTGCTGCTCAGTTGTTTGCTCCCTTCTCCTTTATGGCTGTGAAAAGTGGCTTTTAAATATAGAGTATATTCACAGGTTAGCAGTATTCGATTTTAGGTAGCTTCGAACTATTGGTCGTATATTTTGGGACCATCGAGTTAGGAGTTCTGAGGTTAGACGTAGAGTACTAAGTATTGATGACAAACTGACTGACAGGGTAGTAAATCTTTATCGACTTGGATATTCAGAGCATGTATTACGTGTTCCTGTCTACTGGCCACCTCGACATTCGATAAAGGGCTGGTACAGGAATAGCTTATTAAAAAGCTAGGGATGGAAAAACCAAGACATGGAGTCAGTCCATGAAAACATTGATTGTTGGATTGATCCATATAGGTAGGCACAGACTACTTCATATACAACTGACTGACTAACATCTCACCTTGTTTGGCTTGGTAATAAACGGAAAATACTTGACTGGACAGTCATTATAAAGTACGGCTAATTGTATATTTATCTATTATATGACAGTTAAGCATAACACTTCATAGCACATCGAACTTTTAACATCTTAAGCGGCTAGCTCCTGTAGGTAGTAGGTAGTCCATTGGTTTCTGACCTCATTCCTGGCACTAATTAAATTTCCTATCTCACAACTATAACTGTTGATTTTTATTGTCTGTTTGAATCTGCTTATTGATATTTAGGAATGCAATCGATCAGTCTCGTATGACATTTGGGCATCCTGTGTGGATCACCTCGATATTGCCATCAGGTCACAAGCATTATAAACATTTGGGTGGTAATTTTCAAACTCGTCAGCTGGATGTGCCTTCACCCCAGAGTTGATGTTTACTTCAGGACTCTTTGGACTCAGCAGCCAAGTAGATAACACGAGAGCGTTTAAAGTGAACGGCTTTGTGTTAGAGTCCCATTGCAGGTGCATCCAGTTGACAATTCCCAAATGTGACGAAGTCCGTGTCCTGATTTCTATTGCTAACCACCATTCAACTCTGCTTATAATGATTGTTTCATTGTAGATTTATCTATCTTGCTTTATTTTTCCTCGTACTCAAACTTATCAATCAGAATTATTGTACAGTTAATCAGTGTTAAAATACTTTTACGTAATCAAACAAATACAGTGTTTAGGAAACCATCGCATTGTTAAACACTATCAGTTACTTAGTTATGTCACTGCAAATGGTTATCTTTTTGTTATTAGCTTGTGTATCCTGATTTAAGGTATGTATAGTGTGAACTAATTTTCAATGATCCACTAATATTATTGATTTTGATTACTATGGTTATCACGTTATATGAATAAAACAATAGCAATTGTAACCTATAATCGGATTTGAATATAAATGTTTGTTCTTTATGTAATCGACTAATCTCAACCAGATTTTAAACAGTGAAGGGCAGTGTCAAAATTTTATCTACTCATATCTGTCTATATTAATGATTGTATAATCTGATCTATTCTTGTTTTCGCGCAAAATGTTTTATTAGTCTTCCTTTTTAGCATTACTGATGTCTGTCTTTGTTGTCGTTTAAATAGCTATGGTAGTGATCAATGTTTACTTGGTGAGTGATAATGTATGATTCGTAAGAAAGTCTTAATATGCCAAGTATTATTTGGAAGGGTATTTTAGTATGCGTAAAGAAGTTAGAAACGGCTTCACTAATCATTGGTTACTTGTGTCACTTTTCACTCTAATTTCAATAGCTGTATCCTTTCAAGATGTTGCAAAAGACATCAACTTAAAAATATGTCATCTTTTGGGCCAATTTAACAATAGTTTTCTTTGTTGTCTCTATAACTATTACTACTACTAGTGCTGCCAATGACAACTTCAGCATTCCTAGTGAAATGGTACGGCGATAATGATGATGCTTATGATGAAGATTGGTAAAAACCCTGAGTCATACCACAATTTAAATAAGTTGTCTTTGTTTGGTAGGGGAATTTGTTGAATCACACTTCCTTTAAAAACTTTAGTATCGTAGCTTATTAAAATCAATCTACAACTGATGGATGATTTTATAAAAAGTGTCCTACTTTTGAAATCTGGGAAGGGGTTTTTGACTTTAAAGGCTGATCATTTGATCGATTCCATGTGATGTTATGCTTGTATTCTTTTTTATAAAATGGAATCATTTGATAGATGACTATCATTTAAAATGCTAGAAAACCTTATCCTTAACCACCATAAAGCCTTAACAATATATGTGGATGTTAATTTGTAGCAGGAACTATTGAGTTTGCATCTTCGGTAATCTGTACTAAAAATTGTTTTCAGATCATCATTGCCGCTAACAAATTATACTAGCTAACAAATCAGCCTGTTTGAATAGTAACAACTGTGATTATTTTGATATTTATGATAAATAATATTGTCCCATAATCGTTACTCAGCTTACGAATTGACGTATAACACTACTTATAACCTTGGATTATTGATTGACATATACAGCTAATAACATCTGTGAAATTTTAACACAGTAAACTGGGAAATGCATTAGGTGTCAGTCTATTACATTCACCAAAATAAAGGAAGCCAACGCAAACTGTGAGATTCATCAGCATTTCCTCTTTAATGGCAAAAAATTTCATATATTCTTTATATTTAACGATTTCAAATATTTAACAAGAAGGTGTAATGCAAATTACATTCGATATAGAAAGGTAAAAGAAATTTTAGCTGCAATTGCTTAATTCATATTAAATAACGAAGTAACTACTTGCTGATATAATTTTTCCTGAAGAACTCAGGAAATCATACATCGTTATTACTAAGTTCTTAAAAACGTACTCTATTGTCAAACAACATCCGTTAGTATATACATAATCATATATTCACTTGTTACTAACTGCTTAATGCATCTCTTAGACACTTAATTTGAAGTTGTAACCCATAGAGTCTACTGAATTAGGAGTGAAGCATTAATTTATAGGCAAAATTGATGGAATAGCGCGCTTTATTCGAAATAAAATGAGTTTGAAAATATAGTCTATTGGATTCAGCCTCATTAGTCTAAATATTTCTTACTTACTCTTGGACCTGATTAGGTTCGATTTCATGTTGGGTTGTAGGTGTGCACACCGGGTAATTTCAAAACTAGGAGAAATACGGTGGTTTATTAGCTTGTATTTTACCAAAGCTTTTGATAAATGATTTTTCGAGCAAGATAACTTTAAATATTGAAAAGAACTCCCTTATTGTGAATGTACTTTTGGAAGTTAGTGCAATAGGGTATTCAATAAAAGTTTTGTCTAATTTAATGACTGCTTAACAAGATTTATTATAACTATTTTCATGGAAATGTTTAAATTGTATTTGTTTTGTCATTTGTCTTTTTTTCATCAATTAGGAATCAAAGAAATAATTTAAAATATAGGTTAGTTTTAAAATAAACATTAATTACAGCAACTCTAGGAGAAATGAACCATTTCAATCAGATATTTATGTGACAACCTCTTAAATTATTAATTCTTTTGGCAATAAAAGAAAAAAAAATCGAAAGATAGTTTGTGTGTGAGAGATAGTGAGTAAATTAGTTCTCCTCTAATTGTCTAGATGCTCGCTCTTGTTTATGATCTAGTAATAGTGACTTTGTGGTTGTCGGTATTCTATATAATCCTTAAACTTCGTGTACAGTTCTTCTTGATAACCGTCACTAGATAATGCCACAACGGTGTATTATTCAGAAGGCGAATACGAAGTGTTGATTACGTTTATTATGGGACCACACACAGATATCTAATTCACAAGGTACGTTAAGCAAGCATGAAAGAGTAGACCTGAAAAGCTAGTGGACAAGCGAGGGAGTCAGGGAATAGGAGTACGAGTAAGCGAGTAGAATGAACATGAATAAAATGTACATATATATACATAGTGAAATGAATGAATAATCGAATCAATTAAGCGACTAATAGTAAGGCTGGCAGAATGAATATATGCGTAGGCAGTAAACAATGCTCAGGCATACATATTCATACAAGTGTAACAATAATAAAGGTACAATGATATAGATAAGCTGTTATTGTACACGAATGACTATGTTCGTTAAATAAGTTGACAAAAGAGCTTAACCAAATTCAATGTGAACAAACTCAATTTCACGTGAGTTGTTATAACTTTTATGTGTATAAAATTAGTTTTCAGGATGTTTTATACGTATCCAATATTATACACTAACAATAATAATAGTATAATAACAGTTATGATTTTCTTTACTAATCTAAGTTACTATGTATCATGAATTTAATTAAATTGTATATGTCATTAAAATTATTCTAATTTTTCAATAAATTAACTTATATTGGAGTAATATAATATTGACTATTCGTTACTATACTCATTTTCTTATTGTATAATTGATCTTTTGTCCATTGATTAAATTTATGCAAATATTCATGAACTCAATTATTTAATTTATACTGAAATAGTCATTTTTTTTATTGTGAAAAGAAATATTCACTCTCAAAGTAGTCGTATATTACATAATTTCTTTTTATAAAATCACATAATCACTAATTGTATTTTTCTATAATTTATCATCATCATCATCATCATCATCCAATTGTCCATATTATCAGATATATACTTATTTACTTACGCCTGTTAATCCTCGTGAAGGAGCATAGGCCAAACACCAGCATTCTCCATCCAACCCCGTCCTGGGCAATCCTTTACGACTCTTTCCAGTTGTTATTCATCCTTTTCATATCTGATTCTATTTCCCGACGTGATGTGTTCTTTGGCCTTCCTCTTTTCCGCTTCCCTTCAGGATTCCAAGTTACGGCTTTCCTTGTGATGTGGTTAGATGATTTGCGTAATGTATGTCCTATCCATTTCCATCGTCTTTTCCTAATTTCCTCTTCTTTCCCACAGAAGGCTGTTGCAGATAGTATCCGGCTAACGGATGTTGAGTATCTTGCACAGGCAACTATTTATAAATACTTGTACCTTCTTGATGATTGTAGTGGTAGTTCTTCAAGTTTCAGCTTCATACAGTAGAATTGCCTTGACTTTCGTATTGAAGATTCTCACGTTGATATTGGTTGAAAGTTGTTTTGAGTTTCATAAGTTCTTCAACTGTTGGAATGCGGCCCTTACCTTGCCGATCCTCGCCTTTACGTCTGCATCTGAATCTCCTTGTTCATCGATGATGCTTCCCAGGTATGTGAAGGATTCTACATCTTCCAGAGTTTCACCATAAAGTGTGGTTGGATTGCTGTTCGTCGTGTTGTATTTGAATCAGATATATAACTAAATAGTAATTGAGAAAATTACTAGAATCCAATGAAAAATATACTGCCAACTAACATAAATAAATAGGGAATAAAACACACAACTTAAAACGATCTTTCAGTAGTGTTAATCTATTACAACAGCACCATTAATTTTCACATATTCTCATTAGTGTTAAAACCAATCAAACTGTTCGAATATGTACAAGCTCATTGAACCTTTTAAGATTGTAAGCTAGTTAGAAATGATTTACAGCCTCCAATCATATTTTACAGTTTTGAGCTTTCTTTTTATCACCTCATCATAAAACTAACTCGCCTATTTTAAGAACAAACCACTCATCTAGATTATTGATAAATCTTCTAATTGAATACTAGATTCAGTTTCCTAAGCTCTCTAGTAACCCTTAGGCTAAATCTATACAGCAATTTGAACACGAGAGAAAAGGTGTGGAATATGGAAGAAATGCTTTACTCCATAGGTTCGTTTATGTACAGAAAATTTAGGGTATTTATAGCATTTAGGATGGCCTTCGGCTTCCGGGAATTTCTGGGATGCTACTAAATATAGTAGCAGTATAGGTAATCTCCCAGTCAGAAACTGGACGTGTGACTTTTCACTTTCTAAATTTTTCTGGCAAAACTCTTATTGAATGCTGATTGGATAAGATGCTTCTCGGAGTTTTCATAGCCCATTTCTGCTTTTTTTCGAGAAAGTTTCTGGGTCTCTTCGACAATTATATGCCACACTTATATAAATCGCTTTTTCCTTTAAACGGGAGACTTATTATTATCATTATTATGGAGTTTTATTGCAATAAGTTTTCATCATTTATCTTATAAACTAATTGGATTTTTTGTTCTAATGTTAGCTAGTCTTAGTTAACTTAACAGAATTGTTGTTGTTGTTGTTGACATAAAATGAAAATCGATTCATGTTTTTGTGAATTTTACAAATAAGTTTAGTGACCTGTTTATTACTGGCTTATATTTGTTAACCTTGAACTATTACATTGTACTAATTACTATGGTAGCAACTGGGTAACAGTTGAGATTTTCTCTTGCATTCCATTAACAAACGATATTTTGATTGGTTACTTCAATTAGGGAAAACAATATTAAGTTTAAAAAAAAAACCAATGAAATTTCTATTTTCTTCAGTTTCTTTCAAAATAGCTTTTCTCATTAGAATGAAATTAATTAAAAACCAGGAAACAAATATTAAACATAGATGTTTAGTCCTAGTTCAATATTGCTAATTATTGCAGAGCTATTTCCTTTTAAGACCATGGGATCATCTATGATTCTTATATTCTTCTATTTAGCTTTTCGTTCGGAATTCATTTATTATTGACTTTTGATAATCTCTTTTGTTCAGTCATCTTTCTCACATCTGGACGAGGTTTCTTGCCGCACTGATAAATAAAGCGAAAAGAAAACTTTGAAGATATTTTAGTTGACTCTAGACGATCACTTCTGATGAACCACAACTAATATAAAGCCTTATTTAATCATTTCCTTCTAGTTATAATCAAACATTTAATGAATTCCACTTTTTCAATGAAAAAAAACAACTTGTAAATATTACATCATTCTATATTTAAAGATTATAAGCAAGGGATAGTTAGGATTGTATAGTGTTCTAAGCTTTTGGTTTTAATGATTAATATTATATCTACAGTTAAAGAAAACCATTGCTTTATGAAGCAAAATAAAGACAATTTGACGAAGAGAATTTTCCTTTCGACAATTTCTTTTACTAAAGCTGTATGATCGTATTTATAATCATTGTTTAGATTTGGTAGTGTTTAATAGAAATATGCTTGATTAGTTTTTAGAAGCCTTTTTAATGATGTATCGACTTTCTATTTTAAGTGTTGAAGTTACGCAGTAACCAAGGGTTAATAAGAAAATGGTAATTTAACGATTTAAGCCTGATCAGATGTGATATGTTCTGTCCATTATTTTACCACGGTACTGACTATTCTTCTAATTTTGTAAGTTGTTTCTAATACGTGTTTGTCTTTTCTTTATCTTCTCTGTACTGAACAATTGTCTTCTGTTTCTTTCTTCCATATTTTATTTCAATTTCACTTCCTTCTTATAACCAGACAGTTATTACGCAACTTAGATTCAACACCTAAACATATTTTTGGTTAATTTTCGTTAATCTTGTTAATGATTTTATTATGGGCAACTGTTTAGAAAATAACTACAAACATGATTGTACACTCTGAATAAATAACATCATTTCAAAGATGTGTGTAATTTTAATACAGTTTTGATTATTGAATAATAACACCGTTGGATGTCGGCTCAGTGGTCGAGTGAGACTGACAGGTCCCGGGTTCGAATCCCGTGGGTGGTATCGTGGATGCGCACTGCTGAGGAGTCTCACAATGGGACGAAATGGTCATCCATTGCTTCCAGGTTTTCCATAGTGATCTAACTTCAATTAACTCATAATCTAATCTATTGAAATGACTACAATCTCCACAAAACCCCTTCTGAATAATAACAGAAAAATAAATCATAAAGTATTTAATTAAACATTGTTTCATTCTAATTTGAAATTCTTCGTCAATGGACGACCTTAGTCTCATATCAAACTATCTAATTACTTAGTAAGTGGGTATCCATTAGTTTATCATAATATATATACATATATATATATAGATCAAGTAAGAAAGAAAAACAAACATTTGTAGTTGAATAATATGAATCTATTTATATAATGAATTTTCTTCATCTGTTTATAATATAAGAATGATAATATGAAGTATTTAATAAAATAGTGTACATACTATATAAGGTAAATAAGTAAATACCTTTTGTCAGTTGAATAGATAATACTGTTGGCTCAAAGAATTTATGACCGATGTTGGAATTTTTTCGTTTTCCTTTTGTATTTTTATTTTCATTTTGATTATTGTAAATTTTAAGACAATCAATCATATGCTTCTCAGAAAAACAAAATTCTAAATAATAAATTAATTTGAATATAATTGTTGATAAATATTTGTAAATCTATGACATCAACATTGATAATGTTAATAGTTGATCTTATTAAGTTTATTTATATTATTATTATTATTATTATTATTATTATTATTATTATTATATTCTTACTAATTAGTTATATTTATATAGTTGAAAGCTAAATAAACAGAAACTAAATGGGGATTACTCAGTAAATCAGTCAGTAACAACGTAGAACTCCGTACGTACGTACATCAGTTCGAGTTGCCATACCACATTAGCACAGAGATGCACTTGTCGATTCAAATCCCGTAGTGGTAGAGCTGGTAAGACTATAAGTAGTAATCGGGAAGATTAGGGTTTGAAGATGTTATTCAAGGAGTATAATCCAAGGAAATAAATTTAGAAAGAGAAAGAAAGGGACATGAAGAATTCAGAAGGTTAGGGTTTGTGAGAACACAAAGAGTGTATACAACCGCACCATTGCAAACGATTTTGAGCTATGTCATTCAGGGTCTCTAACCATCGGTTGCTATCATCTCGCGGTCCCCAACCAGATAGTCTACACCTACCAACATGACTCAGTCCACTTGTCAGTGACTTCATGGACTTGTGCCATGTTTTGGTCTGGCCGCCCCTAGCTTTCTTCCACCCTACTCCTATACCACTGAACATAGCACGTCGAGGCAGTCGGTCGTTGGGCATACGTAACACGTGTCCCAGCCATCTCAACTGATGAAGTTTCACTACGTCATCAATTGATTTGCCATCCTTACCTAGTACCCGTTTCCTAACAACTGTGTTACTTACTCGATGGTCCCATGATATACGAGCAATGTTTCGAAGACACCTATGATCAAATACTAGTAGCCTACGGATATCCTCTACTCTTACCGGCCATGTTTCACTGCCATAAAGTAGGACGGAACGAACTGCTGCGCAGTAAACACGTCCTTTGGTTGATAGACAGATATCTTGCCTACGCCATAAATGACGCAAGTTGGCAAAAGCTATTCGAGCCTCCTGTATCCGTGCTGAGATTTCGTCACACACCAGACCACAAGGACTGATGAGACTTCCAAGATAAGTGAATCGATCGACATGCTCAATTACTTCACTCCCTATCATTAGTTTGGGTGTCAATACAACCCAATCCTGAAGCAACATTTTGCATTTCGAGGGAGAGAATCGCATCCCGAACATGCTTGCATTGTTGCTTAGAGTGGTCAGAAGACTCTGCATTTTGTCAGCGTCCTCACCAAATAGAACTATGTCATCGGCATATTCTAAGTCAACAAGTGAATCTCCCTGTAGAAGTTCAACCCTTTGAAATTTAGATGAGGAAAGTGTCACCTCTAAAAGCACGTCTACGATCAAGTTAAACAAGAATGGAGAGAGTGGACAGCCCTGACGAAGATTACTTGAGGTAATCAATTCTGATGACAGTTCGCCATAAGCTCTCACTTGACCAGTTGTGTTCGAATAGAGAGCCTTTATAAGGTTAATATACTTCTTTGGTACTCCTTTCAGTGACAAACACTGCCATAGAACCTCACGATCGACAGAGTCGAATGCTGCTTTAAGGTCCAGAAATACTACGATTGTGGGGCGTCTGAATGTGTGTTTGTGTTCTAGAACCTGACGTAGTGTGAATATGTGGTCTATACAACCACGTCCAGGTCGAAAACCAGCCTGATTTTCTCTAGTCTGCTCTTCACGAGCTTTCGTTAGGCGTCGAAGTATTATTGAAGCTAATACTTTAGACACTATATTAGTCAAACTGATTTCTCTGTGATTGTCACAAGAGGACTTTTGTCCTTTCTTACAGACTGGCACAATCAGTGATTGAGACCAGTCATATGGGATTACGTCCAGTTCCTAGATGTGGGGGTTGCTATCATTTAATAAAATTTGTCTATGCCTACTATATGGTAGTTTATTTTGGTTTTATTAGTTTCTGAACTTAATGTAAATAATGTGTAATCAGATTTCGTTTTTAACAGTATATATGTTGATATAATATTTTTTTGAATTATATTTTAATGTGTTTAATTATGGAGCCCAATATTAAACTTTGTTATCATTTATTGATATTTGTTAAAATGTATTGTGGATCCTTGAGGAAATACACATCATAAAGTTTCTTGAAGTTTATTTTATGAAAAGCAGTTTATGGTGTTACTGTTGAACAGTTGGAAATCCAACAGAACCTTACTAGATGAAAGTTAGTTGTTAGATAATAATCAGTGTTCTGTTGTACACTTCAGTGATGAATGGATTCATTCCGTAGCCACAAATGTTTTTGCCATTTCTCTTAAAATTTATGGTAGTCTATATTAGTACCCTGTGCTGTTACATGGTTTTAGTATCACTTTAATTTCAACTAAAATGTAACTTAACTCATCAATTAACTATTTTGTCAAATAAAATTAACTACAAATAGGATCGTATAGCTTTAGTAAATGAGATAATCCAGAAGAAAATTTTCTTTGCTTAATTTTCTTCATCATTCTTCGGTGACACTACTCGTCTTTCGTTATTTATTTGGCTACCTAAATTTAAGGCCTCCTTGTTGTATGAGAAAAAAAGAAACTGCCCATCTATGAAAATTGAATCAGAAGGATCGGCATTTGAAATTATTATTTATTTTAAAGTCTAGAGAGAGAGTGAGTCTAAACTATTAATTCACGGATTAGCCTAGATTCTAAATGTTCGATTTAGTTTTTTTCAAAATAGTCGAAGTAATTTTGGAAGTTTAATTGTATCATTACGTAAGTCTTATTAGATACTATTAATAATTGTTAACCATTTTCAATTTCTATCATTGTTTTGTAGGTTCTGATTGGTCATTCATGCAATTCGATAGAGATGATGGATATCCAAGTCGCCCACATTCGGTAGCTGGTCGACGATCAGACACTGAATGTGAATATAAATCTCGTTCACCTTCTGCAAACAGTGATTATAACTGCTATAGCTCTCATTGTAGTCTGGACAGATACAATGAGCCTCCCGTAAGATCCAAAAATGCCAACAAATCATCAAAGAACAAACATTTGTCTGGGACTGTTCCTGAAAATACAGTAATTCCTATAACATCAAAAACCGAAATATTAAAATCTCATCCACGTAATGGATTACGACCTGGTCATATACATCAGTCCTCCGCTAGAAATTCCAATGGAACACGTCAAGCGTTGGCACGTTGGAATGCTTGTCGTAAACAAAATAATCATACAAACCTATGCGTTGATTCTCAACGTTCCAAATGTTTACGCCGTGGTCCACTAATCAATCATGGTTTTCAACGTCGTCAAGTTCGTATGGGAAACGGTGGTCATATACCTCATCAAAGAAGTTAATAAAAAACTAAGAAACTAATTTGTTTTTTGTGATATTTTGCTCCTACAACGTTGTAACAGCGGATATTTGGTGTTCAGTTTGTTTGTCACACTGATATAGTGACAGTAATAACTTACATATGATTCTTCTAAATTACTTAGTGTCTTAGTGTTATAAATAAAAAAAATAAACACGAAAAATATACACTCAATCAACAGCTATATTCTATATCAAAGTTTAGTTATTTTACTCATTTTCCGTGTGTTCTATCTGTTCTTCGGAATATTCATATTTTTCTTCTGCAGATATACTAGTCACATTCTAATGACTGCTACATTTAAACCTATTCCCCACATGTTACCCATAAAAATATATAGACATGGGTCATGAAAATCGCTTCTTTCAGCTATAATATTTGCGATATTGTGTCCTATTGGTTTGTTCTATTATTTGTTTATATTTGTGTGTTAGTTATTATATTGCTATATTTGATGTAATTGTAATATGTTTACTGGTTAGTAGTATATTTTCAATAATTTGTTTGGATTGCTTTCTAATATATTTATTCTATGGATTTTCATATTTCCATTTGTATCTATATGCAGCTGGAATATATGTTAATTAGTCCCTTATATTTTCTTGTGTTCTTGTTGTACTCACTGATATTTGTTTATTTCTAGTGCTCTTCTTTTTTTGCTGTCTTCACTTTTAAGACAGTTTGCTCAAATTATACAATATTTAATTAATATTGTTGTTATGCAAGTTTATTTATCGAAAAAACGTAATGGAACTTCATCTGTGAAAATTTCTAAAAATCTCCACAAACCCCTTCTGATAATAATCATCTGCTCACTAGTGACTGACTTCAAGAGATACTCCTGGAGTTCTAGTGGGAAGCCGTTACCAGTGGAGTACAACCAGGTCTGTTATGAGATATCAGCTCACTGAAGACAATGGTATATGGTGGCGCAACTTCGTGGATTGGCTGAAGTTAGACATTAACACCGTTGGACGCCGGCTTAGTGGTCTAATGGTTAAGTGTTCGCGCGCGAAGCCAGTAGGCCCTGGGTTCGAGCCCCGCGTGGTGCGGGATCGTGGATGCGCACTGCTGAGGAGTCCCATACTAGGACGAAACGGCCGTCCAGTGCTTCCAGGTTTTCAATGGTGGTCTAGCTTCAACTGACTCATGATTTCAATCTGTGAAAATTTCTAAAAATCTCCACAAACCCCTTCTGTTAATTAAAAATTGTTTTTTACATGGCAATTATGTAACATTATTCATGTGTAACCGATTTGAGAAAGAACACAGCTTGATTGTTAAGAAATACATTTTAAGCGAGATATGTCCTTTGGAAAGGATGATCCATGTTTTGAAATCCCTAAATGAGTGAGGTTCCAGTCACATACTAAAAGCCTAATATAAGGTAGGAAGTATTTGATGAATTTACAGTATGGAAAAACAATGCCTAATAAGGTGTTCCACCTTAATTCTCTTTGAGAATCAATGCACCTTGGGTAACTTACTTTGACGACGGTATTAGCAAAGGAAAGGCTCTCTAAAGGATGCATCTCAACAAAGATTATTCGGGAGCTAAATGCCCATATGTGTATAATGTAAGCCTTAATGGTATGTAGTTATCACAAAACAGCCATGTTTATCATCGCTTCTCTTTGCCACATGTAAAGTGCATTAATAGTGATAGCCAACCGTATTTAACAAATTAAATCATGAATAATCGGAGACACTAACAATTTATGACACGGCAAGCCAGTAGTAGGCTAATTACAATCATAGACACATGTTGAGCCTAATGTCCTCAATATCTGACTCCAATAAATAATATCCCACAAACTGAGTATTTAAGGTAGGCTTGATCTCCTAGTTGAATTACGGATTTACTCGAGATTATTCAGAAGCCTAAACACCAGTTGTAGAGACAATTTATTGTTAATGATTTATAAAAATCCGCAAGCGTACAGCGAGCAAGCACACGATGAAACAGAGTGTGTGAGTGTGTGTGTGTTAAAAATCCATATATATTTTTGAGAGTTAATCGGGTGTGGATAAATTATCGATTATCTGCACTTGCAACCAATAGGAGGATAGCTTAAGTGTTAATGTACACACATGCATTTGATCATACACACTGAATTAACATAGTGAATTAAGAGTCAGAAATGGACACAGAAATTAACATGATGAATTAAGTGTCTGAGTTACAATGAGTAGACAAATGATACAGTGGCCAAGTGGGCTTGCCACACACCACGCCACAGCGTCATTTACATACACTTTAAAACAAGGTAGCAACCCAGACGAAAACATGGGAACATTCTCACTGATAAATTAACTATTTTTTATGAGAAATACGGTAGACGTCCAAGGAATTCATTTAACAGATAATTTTGTAATCAACCTTATTCTTATTCATAAGTTTATATTAGTTGCATTTTATTGTGAAACATTCAACAAGTATTACGAGCTATTTGAAGAGGATGATGGTATTTTTCCTTACTGAAATACTTTTGTTAATTTGATAGTTAATTACGCATCAAGACAGCTGTTTTCGCTTTAACTAAATTTTAGTTAAAGTAATCGCTAAGTATATCGTTTTTTCGAAAGTAATTTATCATCTGTACTTTTGAGTACATTGGTTCTTTCCGTATTTATTTGCACTTTTGGTTCGAAAACTTTGGTTTTTAACTTTTTCCTGTCATCAGTTTCTTTTGTCTCTAGGTATTGTTTGTGCATAGATTCTTTTTGAGAATCTTTGATTAATGAACGGACAGTGGAAAAAATTAATACCCAACGCACGGGCTGTCGAAACTCTGTGGAAAGTGGCATGCAGTGCGATGAGTACAAAGGATAGTACCACGAAACTTGCACGAATTTAACACCTGTGCCTTCCAAAGTATTTGGTACAAATGGATGTATGTGTTTGTGATAGCAGTGATGTTGGGACGCAAACAGCTTGCTAACAGAAGCCACTCAATTGGTGAATGCTGCTAAAAAGCATCTTTACAAGCGTAATTGAGATGGATAAAATGGTGCTCACGTTGTCAATACACAAATCGATATGAAAATACCGAAACTAAGCTCAGAGTCTATTAAATTACATGGGCAGACGGAAGAAGGTCTATAAAGAGGTTTGTTAGAAATAAAAACTCAAGAAAGTAAGTTTCTTCTGTCCGTCACTCTCCAAATGGTAGCAAGCAAGAAGACGTATTCGTAAAACCAGGTCTGTTTCTATCAGGAAAAACAACCTGACTACCCAAGTTATCGACAATCATTCAAGATCTCGCAGTCTAAATAACGCGTCTGTGATTGCTACTCCATTGAAAACTGATGAGTAGGTATAAATCAAGAATGAGAAACGACCTAATATCGTTAAAGAAAAACCAGTCCTTCAAACTATAGCTGATAAATTAAAGGCTAATTATAATGAAAGGTCAATTGTCTTTTAGAGTCAAGGAGACTGAAAGCTCAGAATGTAGAACTCGCTTTGAGCTGAACATTAGCTTGATAGAAAATTTGCTAAACTAGCTAGTGCGTCAGGATACCTCTAGAATCGCCTTGCTGAAGCTTTATAAAATAGGTAGCCAAGTGAACTTAGAAAAAAACCAAACCAGGTCGCTAAAAGTGGTATTTAATTATCTTAGTGAAAGAGACTTAGTAATGCGGAATGGACATGAACTTAAGAAGTCAGAGATTTTTACCCATAAGTGCTTGCCGCTCGTGGATTTTTTAAAAAGGCGGGAGGACAAGAAAGAGCTATAACTAAGGCTAGATTCTGACAGAAGGGACCTTAAATTTGTAAATTTTAGGGTAGTGAGGCTTCGACAAAGAATGATGCTTAACCCACTTTGAGTGTAGCAAAAAGACATTTAAATGATCTTCGAGTCTGTTGGACGAACGTCCGAAGCTTGTTCAACAAGAGATAGAGGATAGGTGTACAGACAGACTCCACCAAGCTGGATGGAATCGCCCTCACAGAAACCTGCGTTACGCAGTCTGTAAACAGTTGGGAACGTGATTTCAAACGTTTCGCATCGGTAAGAGCCTACAGAATTCAGAATCATAGGGGAGGAGTAATTCTATTCATTAGAAATACTATCCCATTTGCCGTTATTGATAACATACCCGTGCGAATTAGTTATTTTCCACTTGTAATGCAAAGGTAGAGAGCTGCTGACTGGTTTGGTCTATCACCGTATAAACTACGAGTTGAACAAGGTCTTCCCAAACTATTTAAACACTTAGTCACAAAGTAGTTGATATTTAATCTTGAGAGATTTTAATGCACCCACGGTAGATTGTAAAAATCTGAAGACTGAATTGTCAGAAAATTCTTTCGAACTGAAGCTAGTCGATGAGGTTATAGCATGTGCTCTTTTGCAACAAGTGAATGAAACATTGATTCTGACATCACAATCTTTACTGAATACAGCTGAATGTGCTTTGTCGCACATTCGCACCATATCACGATTGGCTAAACTGTAAAACATATCCCTCACAACAACTAACCAGTTTAGGTCACGCATTTCTTGAAATATTGACTATCTTTCAAATATATATATTTGTGTTCCTTTATTCCTGATTTCTGGCTTGACTGGGTTTACAAAGCTGTTACGAACAAAAGATTTGTGGAGGAAGAACACTGATCTTTATTGTAAACTGTGGTCTGTAGTTATCAGGGGTCAGATGACAAAATTTTAGATCACTTGATCGAGAAATTCTAAATCACTTGTTGTTGAGAGAGAAACTCAAAGTTTTAAGGTGACTATAAGCTATTATTATGAATACCATCCCTTTCAATAATTTTAAAATTAATTTTTTCTACCGACATGTTAAGCCGGGTTCGTTAGCAGATTTGAAGTTGAACTTTTAATTTTGCACCTTGATTTTGTGTTTTGAAATTGTCATTCTGAAATCTTCAATATTGGGGAGACACATATGAAATGGGTATTTGGAAATCCACAAATAAAGTGTGGATACTTGATAACTGAAGTTCTGATTTCCACGTTCTTTGGTTCTAGAAGGATTTATCGAAACAGGAAAAATTTCTAGGAGCAATGATTATGGATTAATGAATCAAGTTTAATCGATAATTAAGCAAGGTAGTCGACTACAGATGCTGGGTATATTCATTGATGTGTGGGCTAGAAATTGGGGGATCATTTTCGTACAAAAAACCAAAATCCTACCTGTTATTTACTTTGTCTATAAAACTTCATAACACCTCTCCAGATATTTAACTACGCATTGCATTTTCAAGAGTCTAAATAAATAAAGCAGCACTATAATATTGTTTTTTGTGCTCTTGAACGATACAGGAAATTCATAATATGCCCTAATTCAAAGAATCTTAGAGAAAATTATTTTTCCATATGGAGTCAAGGAAAATGTCAAGCTTTGTAATTGATGAGTGGTGAAGATTCAGTGTTATTTAGCCGTCATTACGGTATCACTATGTCATTTCACGATTCAGCACATATAAAGGTTGTGCGAATCTCCCCACAAATGATGAAGCAGTATCAGACTTGAAAAAGTAATTGTAACATTGACTGGGATTCTCCTGCTCCCTTAGTGATATTTTGCATTTTCAACCAGCCTACTACTACAAACGTAATTGGATGTTCGGATGTTTGGATGGAATAAAATTAAGAAAACAGCCTGATTGTAAACTGAAGATGAATAAAACTATGGAGATCATTGAGAATAAATCGATTGTTTTCCACAGGTGTATTATTATTGCTTACATGGACATTTTGTTGGATTTACATGTAAAACAGACAGCTGCCAGTCAGTAGTATGTAGTTTCGGGTAAACCGTAGAATTGTTTTTGAACATCAAATCATTTCCCGATATCACTAAATTGGATCGTTCCGCTCTCAGAGAGCAATGACGTCATAATAATAATAATAATAATAATAATAATAATAATATATTTCTGCATGTGCAGGTACACACCGTTTTTACAGGCATGATCTATAAATTACAACATTTGTTGGTTCGCAAAATGCTTCCCAACTTATTAAATTTATAGTTGTTATAAAGTGAAATCGTAGAGCGCTTGCTGTAAACTATGACCTTGAGAGGACGCGTAGGTCAAGTTTGTTCCCAACGTCAGAAGTTTCATAGCTGTGCTCTCAGAGCAAGATTCTGAAAAAGAAAAAAAGAGAAACAGAAGAGCAGCAAGGCACTTGGATATGAACGCCAAAGGTTGCTTAACATTGTGTAGTAGAACGAACAGAGGTAGAATAAATTAGAATAAATTCATATTGTCTTGTTAGAGTGAAGTGAAGTCAGAGGCTCCATATTAGAGAATGTACTAATAAAGCACAATGAGTTGTGATGTTTAACAAGTTGGAGTAAGCTCACATGAAGGAAGGGAAGTCAATGTTGGTACATGGGAAGCGGTTTATTAGAAGGGTGTGTATATAGAGGGTGAAGTGTTAAGAATACTAATGACTATATCTTTTGTTATCTTTTTTTTGTCTATCCGATGCCAGCCACACAATCCTAGTGTAAAAGTCCGGGTTAGCATGTTGTAGGTTGTCTTAGTAGAATAGCTAATCCAGCATAATATTGGAAACATGAGTCTGAGTGGTGAGCGTAGGAAGACAATCTATATCACAGATTGATTGACTTATTCTCAATCATGAGGAGCCTGATACATACAAAATGTTCTGTCCCCACAAACACGGGTGGATTGAAGTTATCGCCCTCACCATCAATGCTTGCTGGTCAGTAACTCCACCCTCCCTCCTTTTGTGATGTTAGGCTCATTAGGCTTATTTTTGTATATACGTCATACCTCACACAATCCTCTGCTTCACAACCTGTTGGAAAGCACTATTTCTATAAGTACCATTTTACAAGCTTATCAGGCAGTTACAAGCTCTGGACTGTGGGTAAAGCATCGATGCAGTGTCTCTGTTGACTATAGTATAAAGTATAGTTTGCCAATCAGAATATAAGCGTTAAGAAGGGTATAATGTAGGATAGTTGTTTATTTAAGCAGGCGGAAAAAGTATAGAAGTATATGAGTTGTGGATAAGGGAACGAGTGGAGAAATAATATTAATTGCTAGTCAACATAGTGTACAGAAGAGTAAAAAGTTAATACAGGATAAACAGGAAGGAACTCACAGTAACTTGGTGCTGATGTTATTTTCTGTTGTCCTAACCAGTTGATTGGTAACAGGCTCCATAGATGCAAGACCACTGGTAGTAGGCAGCCGATTGTTTGGTCCTCTTGACTTTTTAGGGTGGTAGTGAGTGTCCCTTATCGACCGAGTTTAGTTTAACAGTAATGATCGGTCCAGTGAGTTACCTGTCTACTTCAAGTGAAGAAATAGGGTGGAAAAAGTAATTAATACAACTGCAAAGTGGGAAAAATAAGGCAAACTGAACTTGAAGTCCATTTTAGTCTAGACATGGAGAGAGCCTATGATGTCTGAGTGGGGCGCAGATGTGTTCGTACGTGCAAGATCAGTGCGAGTGAGGGCTTGATCAAGCAGTTTTGCAAGCGTATGTAATTCATCTGCCATGCGAGTCTCGGAGGGAAGACTGTTCCATATTATTGCATACTTGGTGAGGAAGAAGTTTTCCCGAGTTTTTGATCTGCATTTCTCAACTTTGACCGTAGATACTTTGTTTCGGAGTCCGTATTCATGTGAATCTCGGGCAAGAATTATCTTACATGTTGAATAAGTAAGGTTTTTGAGTAGTTTGAAGTAGAGAATCAAATTAGACCTAAGCCTTCTCTCCCAAAGGGGTGCTATTCCTAAGATTTGGCATCGAGAACTGTAGTCAATGACCGAGTCAGTTTTAAGTACTTTGCGGGTGAAGTCTCGTTGTATTCCTTCCACCTTTAGTATATCAGATAGGCGTAGGTTGGAAAATAAGAACGAGCAGTATTCAACGATAGGTCTTACACAAACTTTGCAAAGAAGGATTTTATATTCATTTTGATAGAAATTAAGGAGAATGAAGCCAAGCAATTTCCGCATTTGGGTTGCTTTGGCTGAGATGTGTTCAGAGAAATTAAGACTGTGTGAGTAATGTACCCCTAGGTCAGTTACTGATGCCGGTCTAAGCAGTGTGTGATTGCTAAGTGTTAGTTTCATTTTAAGAAACGTGTCTCCTATACATAACCAGCCGCATTTCTCTGTGTTGAGCTCTAACCTCCAGCGTTTGCACCAGTCGTCTACCATGTTGAGTTCATGTCGGATTGTTTGCATAGTACTGCGTAAATCGCAAATGTCAGTTTTATAGATGACTTTTAAGTCATCGGCATAGAGGTAGGTCTTACCTGTGCTAAAACACTTGCATATATTGTTGATGTAGATTATAAAGAGCAATGGACCCAAGACACTGCCCTGGACAACACCACTGGTTATTGGTCGAGGTGTAGATGTATTAGAGTTAATCTTAGTTATTTGATATCTGTTCGTAAGAAAAGACTTGATCCATTGCAGAAGGGGATTTATAATTCCAAATGACTTAAGTCTGTTGATTAGAAGATTATGAGGTACTTTATCAAAGGCTTTCTTAATATCGAAGTATAGTATAATAACTAGTTTCTTCTGGTCGCGTATACGAGTGACCTCGTTTAAGAAGTCTATCAGGCATGTACTGCACGACCTTGTTCTAATGAAGCCGTGTTGTGACGGGTCTATTAGATCTTCCTTGAGTAGGTGATCAGATAGTTGATTTTGTATCACTTTCTCCATTATGCGTGATATGACTGGAGTGATATTTATAGGTCTGTAGTTTTCAACCAGGTTTCTCGGTCCGGATTTGTGTTTGGGAAGAACATACGTTAACTTCCAGGTTTCCGGATATGTACCTGTCTCTAAAGATAATGTGTATATTTTGAGCAGTAGCGTCTGTATGTCCGGTCCTGACATTTTATAAACGATTGAAGGGATGTCATCGGCACCAGAACTCGCATTTGGCTTAAGGGTTTTAATGGCGGTATGTATACTCCTAATGTCGAAGTTTATGGTACTAAGATAGTTTTTGCCGGTGCACTTTGTGTCGATATCTGGAGCATCAGATGTATTTCCATTGTGAGAAAACCATTCACTTAATAGTTCACATATGACGGTTTGGTCATTATACGTTACTCCGTCGTGCAGTAAGGAGTGAATGTTGAGGTCTGTGTTCTTATGTGTTTCGTGAGGAGACGACATAGGGCTTGGGCTTTAGATGCAGCAGCGAGCGCAGTACGTTCCTCTACCTGTTTATGCTTGTTGTGTTGACTTTGTACTCCGTCAAGTACAGAGTATATCTGGTGCAGGGCACTGAAGTCTTTTGATATATAGTACATCCTTTTCAGTTTTCGCAGTTTAGACCTAGTCTTTCGGTTTATATAGGGAGTAACTGTTTTAAAACCAATTTTAGAGGGTATAGTAGTGTCTAGTGCAGATTTGGAGGTGATATTGAATATTTCTAATGTTTCTAAGAGGTTATTACTGGTAAAGAAACTGCCCCGGTCGGAGTGCTTTATTAGAAATAGAAAGTTTTCCCAGTCAGCGTTTGCATAGTCTCTATGTTGAAATCGCGTGTTTAATGTCTTTAATTTGTTGTATATGGCAAGAATCGGAAGGGTGCAGAGGACTATTTTATGATCGCTGTTGTGAAACTTTTCGCCAACCACCATTGATGTTGGTGTGACATTATGACAGAATATCAAGTCGAGAATGCTGTGATTTCGTGTAGGCAGGTGTACATGTTGTTGCCAGCCGTGTATGTCTAAGGACCTAAGTATGCTTTTAAGGCACAATGGGCCAAAATGTGTTTTCCAGTTGATGGTGGGAAGGTTGAAATCACCACATACAATTTTGTAAGTGAAGTCAAGCGAGGCAGCCTGAGCAAATGACTCACTTATAATAGTGTCAGTTGAACTGGGAGTGTTAGGAGCTCGATATATGCATCCGATTAGTATTTTACACTCATGAGTGTGCACAGTAAGCCATATCGATTCAGGAAGTTTGCTGAGGACGTGGTCGCTATAGATTTCCGCTCTCAAATTTTTTGATACATAAACGAGACAACCACCACCCTTCTTGGTGACTTGATCACAGCGGAAGTGGTCATAGGTGTCTATTTGTAGATATGTGTCTGTGGTATCGGAGGACAGCCAACTTTCCGTTATCAAAACAAGTGAGGGGTTGTTTAGAAGTAATAGGGTGCGTAGGTAAGTCATCTTACTTTGTACAGATCGAGCGTTGATTAACATAAGTGTCAGGTACGGTGACTGTTTGTCTAGTAGAAGGGTATAATGTAAACCCAGTGGTTTGTCTGTTTTGCCATAAGAAAAGGAAGAATCGGGAGCGTTGACTCCATGTCGAACGGAGAGCATGTGCTGGCCCATGTAGCGATGGTCACGGTTTGCACTCCTTTATCTCTTATCATAAACATTATTCCGGAAAGACTTTACCTATTCCATAAAAAAATACAAAATCAAAATAACATAGGTAACACTTTATAGTAGGGCAGGTTGGGAACTAGATAAATGGAGACTGTTACTCCCACGGACTTCCCAATCGACGTTGGCCCACAAAAATTGAAGAGATTAGCATGGCCATCAGACAAATAAAGAGCGGCAAAGCAGCAGAGCCAGACATTATTCTGGCAGAGGCGTCGAAAGCAGATGTATCGGTAAATGTAAAGATACTCCACATTCTCTTCAGCAAGATTTGGGATGAGGAACAAGTACCAACAGACTGGAAAGAAGGATACCTGTTCAAGATACAGAAGAAAGACGATCTTAGCAAGTGTGACAACTACAGAGGCATCACTCTTCTCTCAATACCAGGAAGCGTCTTCGACAGGGTATTGTCAAACAGAATAAAGGACTCAGTGGACCCCCAACTTCGAGACAGACAGGCAGGATTCCGTAAGGATAGATCGTCTACAAATCAAATCGCAACCCTACGGATAATTGTGGAACAATCAAATCAATGTAATTCATCACTCTACATCAACTTCATTGACTACAAAAAGGCATTTGATAGCGTGGACAGAACAGCACTATGGAAGCTTCTTCGACACTACGGCGTGCCTCAGAAGATAGTCAATATCATACAGAACTCATATGATGGATTACATTGCAAAATTGTGCATGGAGGACAGTTGAAAAAGTCGTTCGAAGTGAAGACCGGTGTTAGGCAAGGTTGCTTACTCTCACCCTTCCTCTTTCTCCTGGTGATCGACTGGATCATGAAGACATCAACATCTGAGGGGAAGCACGGGATACAGTGGACATCTAGGATGCAGCTGGACAATCTGAACTTCGTAGATGATCTGGCCCTTCTATTCCAAACTCAACAACAGATGCAGGAGAAGACGAACAGTGTGGCAGCAGCCTCAGCAGCAGTAGGTTTCAATATACACAAAGAGAAAAGCAGGATTCTCCGATACAACACAGCATGAAACAACCCAATCACAACTGACGGAGAAGATTTGAAAGATGTAAAAACCTTTACATATTTAGGCAGCATCATTGATGAATAGGGTGGATCTGATGCAGATGTGAAAGCGCGGATCGGAAAAGCAAGAGCAACATATTTACAACTGAGGAACATCTGGAACTCAAAGCAACTGTCAACCAACACCAAGGTCAGGATTTTCAATACAAATGTCAAGGCAGTTCTACTGTATGGGGCAGAAACCTGGAGAATTACGAAAGCCATCATCCAGAAAATACAGGTGTTTATTAACAGTTGTCTACGCAAAATACTTCAGATCCGTTGGCCGGACACTATTAGCAAAAACGTACTGTGGGAGAGAACAAACCAGATCCCAGCGGAGGAAGAAATTAGGAAGAAGCACTGGAAGTGGATAGGGCACACACTGTGGAAAGCACATAACTGTGTCACAAGACAAGCCATCTCCTGGAATCCTCAAGGCCAGAGGAAAAGAGGAAGACCAAAGAACACATTACGCCGGGAAATGGAGATAGACATGAGAAAAATGAACAAGAATTGGATGGAACTAGAAAAGAAGGCCCAGAACAGAGTGCGTTGGAGAATGCTGGTCGGCGGCCTATACTCTATTGGGAGTAACAGGCGTGAATAAGTAATATTTATTGATTCGAGTGCAAATCTAGCTGCATCGGCCAGTCCATGACGGAAGACCAATTGCAAGACATTAGTTATCTTTTACTCGAAAAACGGTCGGTACACTGTTCGACCTTCAGTGACCTGGTAACTGGATGGTCTATCTAGGACCATGACATTTCACTGTCCTACACTATGGAAACAATTTTCAATCAATACACGACCACTAACAATATTTTTCTCGTACAATCAATAGAAAAATATATGGAAAAATTTCCAAATAGAACAAAGATTTTTATGTACTCGTGAAATAAAAAAGCAGGTTGAGATTGTTTGAAATTACCAGCATCTCAGATGCATGCACTGTAGTTTGATCAAAATTTAAAATGAGTGGAAGTTACCGCTTATGATGGATCGAAAATCATCAGTTAATCGTAAGTGTTCAGATATTTTGATATAACATTCAATATTGACATTAACGCTTCCTTTTTTAATAAGCATTTGTCATCAGTTGTCTGTAGAACACTTCAACAACTAGAGAACAAATAATACTTATTGTTTACTGGTTGCAAGCACTTCTTCGTCGTATATGTTTAAATAATGGCCACTTTTTCGTTTATAACAGCGAAACAAAATCACCTGTTTACCTTTTTTAACATACCACTAAAAATTTTTATGTCATTTTTAATTTAATGTTTCGTACCTCAGTTTATTTTTCTGTCAGGATTGCCACTGTCGTGATAGAATTCATTTCACCATGAACTTTGTTGGCTGAAACTATCGACATTCAAGTTGTTTCCCAAAAAAAGCCTGACCTGCAGATGATTACCTTAATTTTATGGAAAAGTACAGTATGTTTTTCAGTCATTCATGAAAATTTATAGGGAAAAGCATTTCGGGATGATCTACAAATTCTTAACTGATCATCTTGTAAACTAATGTGCTAACTTTAGACGTATGCAGCTAATTGCATGAAGTATCCTTTTAGCCTTTATTGACCAGTTCTAATCTGTCTACTGTTCTTCAGTAGGATTGTATTGCTTTAGGTGACTGATCGACCCACAATATTGTTATTCCGTACTATTTGGTTCATACAAAATCAAAATTAATACGTCAGTAATTAGTCTTTAAGCTCTGAGGTATGAAACAGGGGTCTATTTCGCAAAGAGTGGAATCATATTTTATAATTTTATAAAGACAATAACCAATAATTCAAAGTAATCGAGGATTTGCAATTGCAAAAAGATTTATTCAGCCAGTAAACATCATTTCTGAGAAAGATTTACACCACTGTGATACCGTACCTTAATTCGATACTTAAATATAAGACAAGGTAATTTTCATTCGAAGATGAGAGGTATCTAGTTTTTGACTCCGAAATCACCTTTACTTTTTACAATGTTTTCCGGCATTCGTTATATATATATATATATATATATATATATATATATATTCATGAGACATTTAATTTATAACCTCACAATCAAAGCACATTCCTGGCCTAACAGTTCTAGTAAGTGAACCAAAACGTTTTCCCATATATTCTTGTTTGGAATTAATGTCTAAACCACCAAATTACAGCTCAGTAAATTATTTAAAGTAAGCGGTGCTCCAAATAAACCAGTTTTTGCTGGCACTAGTTAGTTACCTCATAACATCAGTCTTGATACAACCCGTTTCTAGATATGTTTTCTCCATAGGAAACATGGAGCATGGAACATCACAATGTTCAGTTGAGAAGTTCTTTTACAGTTTCAGTATGAAAAGGGTGAGAGGCTAGATAGCCTGTGTTAGTCCTGGCAATGGTTGTTTTTCATTTGACACAGCTTTCTTCTGAAGGCGTCGACAGGTGGGGCTTCAATCACGTGTATAGGTAACGAATTTCATTCGTTGATGATTAATTTGCTATGGGTTTGTAAACTGTCTTAGAGTGTCCTTATGAATCCTCTGTTTCTAAAAACAAAAAAGTGGGGGTATTTTAGATCCAAGTGTTTCATTCAGTAATTTAATAAATGTGATCAATTCACCTCTGGTTCCTCGGTATGTAACAGGAAATAGGTTTAGTTTAGCCAGTTGAACATCATATGGGAGGTTTGCGATTCCGGGTATCAGCTTAGTTGTGGTTCTTTGAATCCTTTCCAACAGCTCATTGTTTCGTTTTAGGTAGAGGTTGTCCGCTTGTATTCAGCACTAGAGTTTAGGATGAACGTATACTGTATAAAAAGTTAAAGGAGTTCTAGCATTGACTTGTCCAACGACTATTCGTATGGACCATAGGATCGTAAAACCTTGGACGTCTGTCTCATGGCAGTGTGCAGTATATTTTAAGTATTGGCAACGATGACTCATAAGACATTGTGTGTGAACAACAGGTAGCTCACTGTTATTCACCGTGGTGACTAATATGCGTTATAATGTGCTCGGAAGCATTTACCGACGACTGCCAAGTTCTAGATAATTCGGGTAATTTCTCCAATTCATCTTGACTCTCAAAAATATCCATTCACTTTTCATCTCTCTCTATACCTTGACAGCATCCGCATATAGCAAAACCGATGATGATAGGAGACTAGGAAGGTCATTTACACACAGATGGTAAAATACTGGTTTCAGAACTGTACCCTGAAGCATTCCGCTAAGTATAGTTTTCCGGCTCGGCAACTTGTACTCTTTGTGACGCCTAACCAGAAAGTTCTTTTTCTACATTAGTGAAGTGCCTCCATACTCAATACCACCTAAATTAGATGTCAGTTGGTTGGGAGGAACTTTGTCGAAAGCCTTACTGAAGTCAATATAGGCTACATCTATAGGTAACTTTGGATCTTTAAGGGCTCATCAACTTTCACTGGCTACGAACAAGTTATTGAGACACGAATAATTTGTTCTAAAGCCGTGGTGCTTTTCGGAGAGAATCCGGTTTTCATCGTGGTACTTAAACAATCCCTTCCAAATAATATCTTCTGAAACTAACAGTCACACTAGTTAGTCGTATTGGTCGATAGTTATCAGGTTTGTGTCTTGCACCTGTTTTGAAGACTGGACTTACTATGGCATTCTTCTAGTCATTTGGCAATCTATTTAGGGTTTCAGATAGACTAGAACATATTCGTAAGCAGTTTGTGATAAAAGTTGCCGATTTCTGTAGCAACTCAAGATGTATTTCATCAAGTTCCATGGATTCGCCTATATCAAGCTCAGTTAGTAGACCAAAGACATCGAGTTCTTTAATAATCATGGAGTTCACAGGGTGTGTAAGGGGTTGTATGAGAGGAAGGAAAGGGTATCTCCACGGTATATTTATTGTTAAAGTGATATGAGAATACCTAAGCTTTATCATAGTTGTCCTCCGCTAATGATACAGCATTTCTGCTCTCCATCTTTACATGTAACATCGTGCTAACACACCTCTTAGAATAAATGGTCTTTGGTTGATTCATATTTCTGAGTGGAATAAATTAGGTGGTTGCCTGATGAATTGAATAAAATGTTTCAGTTCAAATGGTAAGTTAAACAGTTGAAGCTATGATAAATGGGCTTTAGTTTTACTTTGAATATGAAAACCATGGAGCAAGTAGAAACAGGAGCAAAACGTTCGTGTTATCGGTAAAAAACTATTAAAAATATTTTCCAAGCTGTCATAAGATATTTCGGCCAACAAACAACCAAGAATCTTCAGCGAAAAACTTCTTCACACGAAGTAATTTACTTAGCTGTACACTAAAATTTATAGTTGTTTGATTAAACGTATGATTTTGTTAAAGAGCAGATAGAGACTACATCATTCAGTGATCCGAAATCTCAAACAGCAAAATAAGGTTAGCAGTTAGATAAGAAAGCAGGATGGAAATAGTGTATGGGTTAGAAATATGAAATATGATGGTGGTCTAACATCAATAGATCCATGATCTCTGTCAAAAACTTAACAAACTCCACAACCCCATGCTGATGGAAGATGGTTGTCCGACCAACAGAGATGAACAAGAAATGAACAGAATATAGGTCATAATAACAGTTTTGTGATTGATTTGAAAATCGTTAGAGCACAGAACGAAATTGATTACGGTTGAAACAGTAAAAAATTATTAACAAAGGCGAGATCCAAACATACTTTGAAAAGGAATTAGAACCATGTAGGAGAGGCGGATTCATCATTGGTGGGTAAAAAATGAACCGCAGTGACATTTTGGATCAATTCAATAACTGTCACCTCTTGATTAATTTCACACTTAAAGCAGAGGTAAAAATGAGACTTTCTCTCCTTGATGTCCTATTGAAAAAGGTGGTCAGATGATTCCTTAGAATGATCTGTTCTGTTATTTAAGATATCTGCAGCTATATCTCTTTTGACTTCAATACATGGGCAGATTTAATATAACTCGATAAACAATATTAAAATATGTTTGTTGTTACTGATTGGAATTTAATTTCTGTTCCTCTAATTAAAAAAAAATTAAATAGCACTTTGGAACAGCCCCCACATTCTTCTATTTTTAAAGAATAAATATTTTTCACTCTATTCATATTACAATAATTGATGTCATTTCGTTATTCAGATATGTCTTGATTGTTTAGATATACCTATCATATTGGTTCTATCAATTCAAAGATTGCTTTCACGATCCTATATTGTTTCTCAATCTGAAAAAGTTTATTGTACGCTATGTATTACACCTAAAAGATACACCCATTTAAGATTGTAAATTTATATGTTAAGTAGTTGGATGTAGTAGATAGTAGACTTGGGCCTATATTTCGTGCTAATTTGTAATGGTCAGCGCGGTGTGCCAGTAATCTTGGGCGAATCGATGTTCTTTTTGAAGTTCGAACTCGTGTCATTCAGCCTCATAGTCGGAAATATTAGCACTAATCCATTCGGGAGCGACTATAGCCCTATAGGACTTAAATATTTTCAATTGACTGACCACTGAGTCATGGTCATTGACATATTTTTAGCCCTTAAGTTCCGACGGAATAAAATCTATTACATTGATACACAAAATAACAGACAATTTAATTTGCGAAATCGATCACTTTAACAATTTACTTACTTACTTACGCCTGTTACTCCCAATAGAGTATAGGCCGCCGACCAGCATTCTCCAACGCACTCTGTTCTGGGCCTTCTTTTCTAGTTCCATCCAATTCTTGTTCATTTTCCTCATGTCTATCTCCATTTCCCGGCGTAATGTGTTCTTTGGTCTTCCTCTTTTCCTCTGGCCTTGAGGATTCCAGGAGATGGCTTGTCTTGTGACACAGTTATGTGCTTTCCACAGTGTGTGCCCTATCCACTTCCAGTGCTTCTTCCTAATTTCTTCCTCCGCTGGGATCTGGTTTGTTCTCTCCCACAGTACGTTTTTGCTAATAGTGTCCGGCCAACGGATCTGAAGTATTTTGCGTAGACAACTGTTAATAAACACCTGTATTTTCTGGATGATGGCTTTCGTAATTCTCCAGGTTTCTGCCCCATACAGTAGAACTGCCTTGACATTTGTATTGAAAATCCTGACCTTGGTGTTGGTTGACAGTTGCTTTGAGTTCCAGATGTTCCTCAGTTGTAAATATGTTGCTCTTGCTTTTCCGATCCGCGCTTTCACATCTGCATCAGATCCACCCTATTCATCAATGATGCTGCCTAAATATGTAAAGGTTTTTACATCTTTCAAATCTTCTCCGTCAGTTGTGATTGGATTGTTTCATGCTGTGTTGTATCGGAGAATCCTGCTTTTCTCTTTGTGTATATTGAAACCTACTGCTGCTGAGGCTGCTGCCACACTGTTCGTCTTCTCCTGCATCTGTTGTTGAGTTTGGAATAGAAGGGCCAGATCATCTACGAAGTTCAGATTGTCCAGCTGCATCCTAGATGTCCACTGTATCCCGTGCTTCCCCTCAGATGTTGATGTCTTCATGATCCAGTCGATCACCAGGAGAAAGAGGAAGGGTGAGAGTAAGCAACCTTGCCTAACACCGGTCTTCACTTCGAACGACTTTTTCAACTGTCCTCCATGCACAATTTTGCAATGTAATCCATCATATGAGTTCTGTATGATATTGACTATCTTCTGAGGCACGCCGTAGTGTCGAAGAAGCTTCCATAGTGCTGTTCTGTCCACGCTATCAAATGCCTTTTTGTAGTCAATGAAGTTGATGTAGAGTGATGAATTACATTGATTTGATTGTTCCACAATTATCCGTAGGGTTGCGATTTGATTTGTAGACGATCTATCCTTACGGAATCCTGCCTGTCTGTCACGAAGTTGGGCGTCTACGCAGTCCACTTTAACAATTTAAAATGACTTTAAAGAGATGAGGATTATAGAGTATTGAGTGACACATTTATTTCGACTTGTAACCATTTATCGTTTGAACTCAAACGAGAATATCCTATTATGCCACCACGTATTGTACAGGTCTCTGAATAACTGAAAGTGAATCGACAGACCTGTATTTTCATTTTGATTTAAGTTATGATGTGGTTCAATTTGTTTAGAAATATAATTTCTGAACCTATTATCTTACTGCACTTAAGATTTTTATAATTTCTGTAATTATCACTTTCTAAGATGTTAAGATATTCTAAATCTGAATAATATTTATAAATCATATTATATCTTTTAAGAGATAATATACATTAACTGTTGAATTAGTTGACTGTATGGCCCTGTAACTAACTTGTGTTAAAAAAGCTTTGTTAACTTGAAATCCTATTCAGTTTTACGTTATATGTATATTGAATAATTAATATACAAAAGATAAACTAATTTATGATAATTTGTATATGTTAATATTTTAACTGTCAAGTAAAATAATATACAGCGAAGTATTTTTATCGTGTTTATTGTTCCACTAAGAAATGAGGTTAAGTCTCTTGCTGTTCGTATCCGATCTTTGATGTAATTCTTACGTTTATAACTGTAAGCATGACGTACAAAAAGTTATTTTATCAGTACGAAGTTTTAGCGAGACTCATTTTGAGTGAACATTTGTTTACACATGATAGTTTATGTAGAAAATACTTTTAATGAGAGTAATTCATTTTGAATATCATTAGATTTAGGTTATGGGTGTGAATTCACATTAACCCTTCTTTTTAGCAAAATGAATAACACAGGCGTTATTAATTAAATGAAAATCTGTAATTGACTAAATGGTCCTGTATCTTGTAGTGAAGAAACCAAATTAACTGGAACATGTAGCTGGATATAGGCCCCCTCTTTGATTGTTTTCTTCTGTGTGTAAACAATCATGACTGTAAGTAAATCTGTGTTTTCGGCATTCAAGTTACACAGTTCTGCAGCTGTTCAAGTTTTATAGTTTAATCTGGTACGAAAGTATTCATTAAGTTAATTATTGTTGGTTTAAATCATATTCTTTGCTACATTCCAACGATTGTTCACGTTCTAAACAAATGAGTTTAATTAATAGGTTAATCTGTTATAAAATAAGGATCTATAATCAGAAAGACGTTTCAACAAGTTCTCATAAGGTTCTACCGTTTTAAGTTTAGTTCAGTGATCCTGATAAATAGTCAAGTTTGAAGCAAAGTTGTATTTTATGATAAAAAATATGAACTTAAGAATGATAGTGAAGTGTTTTAGGCTTTGTTAATATTGACATGACTAATGTGTAATTTATGCTTGTACTAACTCATATTTCAGTTGAAAGTAGGAAGTTAAAATTAAGAATAATAACATGTAACCTAAAGGGATTGAAGTAAACATGTAATTACTAAGTAGGTTAAATTTCCAAATAAAAATTCTTCACTCATACGTATTGATAAAATGTAAACTTCCAGGTAACCGAAAATTTCTACAAAATAGCTTATAACTACTATTATCCCCTTGTATTATATAGTTTACGTGGTAAGTTCAACACTTCAGACAGCGACAGGCTGTGAATGTGCTGTTCACGGCTACGATCATTGTATTACTTCCAATAATGACATAATTATTACAATATTAAATGATTCTTGGTATAAATTTAACACATTTAATATATCAGTAAAAGAATTGTGGAGATTGTTGAGTTTTTAATTGAAATCATCAATCGTTCAATTTTTAGCCATCACTGAGTTCCTGGAAGCACTGAATGGCGGTATCGTCCTAGTATGAGACCCCTCTGCAAGCACACTCACGACCGCTTACACGGGATTAAAATCAAGCACCTTCGGTCTCGAGCGCGGAAGCCTAACCTCTAGACCTCTGAGACGGAATCCAACAGTGATATTCTCTAACTTCAACCATTTCACAAAATTGCGCAAACATCTTCCATTGTTGGAGGTAGATACCTGTCTCTACCCGACACGGATTATCTTTACTGGTAATGTCTTCCCACAAAAGCTCCGAGAATGTCCTCATGAAGCTAGTGGACGGTCGAGCAATATCGTGGATTTTCGGAAGTTAGAAATCAACACTGTTGGGTGCCGGCTCAGTGGTCTAGTGGTAAAGCGCTCGCGCGCGAGACCGATAAGTCCTGGGTTCGAATCCAGCGAGGCGGGGTCATGGATACGCACTGCCGAGTAGTCCCAAAATAGGACGAAACGGCCGTCCAGTGCTTCTAGGTTTCTAATGATGGTTTAAAATTGATCCATTCATGATATCAATCCAATTCAAACGTATAACTGTTTTGACACAGTGTAGCTGGTCTAAGCAATAAAGTTAGTCTATGTGAGGTTCTCTATAAAATACAAACAAACAAGAAAATAAATAAATCAGTCTACTGATAATATGTATATAGATTTAATGTTGCTTAATTTCTGTAACACGATAATTACAATAACTTTCAATGTTTGACTATTTCGAATAAATAACAAAGAAATATGCGAATCTAAGTAACTTCATAAACGAGAACTAAATAGCACTGGTACAGTACAAAATCTGCTTTTATTTATTTTCTGTAATACGAAAAAAAATGCCAGAACGAGAAATCGGAAAGCTATAAAAACAGTTTGATGTATTTTTTTTTCAGATAAATAAAATTATTGAAAAAGATGTATTTTATGCGATGCTATTATTGTTTTATGTTCTGTTTTTTTTCAACTCTCTGTCTCTCTCTCTCTTGAACATCTTGTCACAGAAGCAAACTCTTATTCAATCATCACAATGTTTTTTTGTGCGTGTATTCTTGTCAAAATGTATTTCTGGTTTGATTCTTCTTTATATTCAATTTGACGCAAATAAAAAGTGATATGAATAGATAACTTGATTACTATTTTCTTTTTACTATCATCATCAAAGATTTGACAATGAGAGAAAAATATTACAAACCTATCAATATGATAAATATTAAGAGTATCATTATTTCTATTATCATTATATAGTTAAATTGTGGTATAAAAACAGAATAAATACAAGACAACATATTAGATAAGTGTTAATTGAATGGAAGGTCAACATTAAAAATACTTGAAAAAAGAATACAGAGAAAAAATACAATAAAAACTAAAAACAGTATTTGTCTTTTATTCAACGATAGATACATAAAATTGTGATCAACGTTTTTTTAAGAACTTTTTTTCATAACACAATCAATGAAATAAGTTTTATTGATTGGTCATCGAAAAAGAAACTATCTTTGAATAATTACTCCTTGATATAGTTTACTTTAGATGATCGTAGTGTTTTCATGTAATTAACCAAATACTGTTTACATGTTCACCAAGTTTAATAACAAACTTTTGACTATTTAAAATGTACACAATAAAATAGAAAAAAACCATCTTTATTACAGTACATTCGATTAGTTTTTCTAAAATCAATCACTACTAGCCAAACATTTTGAAACTTCGAAGATACATCAAATGTAACCGAACATTGGAAATGCAAGAGTGTGATTAAAAAAAAAAGATTAGCTTTACTAACCATTACAATCTAAAAGAAAATGAGCTTCGAATATATGGATGAAATCGAGTATAAAATTATACATCAAAAAATATCAGCAACTTAAACTTAAAATGTTATATGAAGCAATCTTATGCTGGCTTCTTTATAAAAACAATCAAGAATACTCGAACTTGATCACCAATAAAAGTTTGGAAGTATGTAGATTTAAATAATAATGATTTCTTAATGTATAATCTTATGCCCAATAATACTAATTTCTTAATCCAATATTTATCATCTATCGTTTCATTTTAAATATTTTTTGTTAAATTTTTATACTTTTGATAAATTAGTATTCATATCTCCTGCACACTTGATAAAGTGTGATTGGAGAACAGGATAATGATATAGCGTAGTGATCAGTCATATATCTATGTAACAACTGGATTTAGAGTAACACATACTAGAAGACTCAGTGGAAGTGTATGTTTAGGTCCAATTATTTACATCATTCAGTATTTTACCAATCAGTATCATGTGTCTAATAGATTTGAGGATTCTTCTTTGAGAAGAAATACTTATTTTAATGTTTGGTTATGTGATATGATGACTTACAATCATGTAGAAATTTCGAATAAAATATTGAATTTTTTTTATCATCGCCTCATTGATAATACATAAAATCAAATTTCTATTTACAAATCGAAATTCTATGCTTCATCGTTTAAAAAAAGAATAAAGTCAGCCACATCTCACTGTTGTACATCAAACACCTTGAGCACATCAAACACTGACAAAGTTTCTGACCAAATAAAATAGTTTAGTTTTCTAAGATTAATAATACTTTTTGTTAATGAAATCACTTGATATTTCTATCCCCTTATTTCCTATCATTTTTATGCATTTCTGTTTAAAGAATATTATTGCCTAACATTATGAAGACGTTAATATTGACTTAAGTGAACTGTGTTTTGTTTAGTTTCAATAACCTATTAATATTTTGCTAAAAAAAGAGACTTTACAATTCATTATTCTTGTCATTCTAATATGATGTAAAACAAATCATTTGTATATTAAAAACAATTTTAATTTCAAATAGTAATGATCGAGTTCAGACCAATTTATGTGTTCTTAGCTTTTTGTTAATGACACCTTAGTTCTACTTATTATCAAATTCAAAGTGTTTTCATCATCGTTTTGTTGTTCTTGACAAAAATGGAATTAATTTTGTCGGTTTTTATTTTCTTACAAAATGTAACTTTATAACTTCAAGTTGATTTTTAATCTTTTTCTATTATTTACAATTTTTTTTTCTCCAAATCTATTTCATTTTTATTTTAGTACACCCAAGTACATACATAAACATTGATTAAACAGTATAAAAAACTAGTATTTACTGCTTTGTCATAGTTGAAAGCTGGTCATCTATAGACATATGTTGTTTTCATACAAAAAAATACATGAATCTGAATGAATAAGACTCATTTTATAGTCTAAACAACATATTGTAAGAAAACAGTAGAATATCAAAAAATCACTATTATTTGTTCTTATTGTTGAGTGTTTTTTCCTGTTAGTATTATTATTATGATTATATATGTTTACTGCAGTGTTAAAAACCTCCACTGTGAGACACAGCATAAAAAAACATTTATAATGAAACAAATAAATAACTGGCAATCACAAAATATTAGAAACTCAGACAGTTGTTACTCAGTTAATAAAAGTGTTCGTCTAAAAAAACAATAAAAAACATTTATGATTTATTTAAAAATATGAAAACCATGGTGATTTTTTATGTAACAATAAATTTCTTCATGTCTTTATTCTTCAAACTATTAGTATTCATAATAAGATAGTTTAAATAAATCATTCTCATATAACTCACTTGCCGAATTCGGCTTTACGAGTTCAGTTTTAAGTCATTCATTTTAAGAATGTTATTACTACTGTCTGGCTGACTAGAGCAGGCATAGGAAGGATTTATATAAGCAAACAACGAACTAGTGAGTATATCTTATTTCCACCAAAAAACTGTAAGATTATTTTAGAAGCCTGATAAGAAATGTAATTCACAGTAATGTCTTGATGTCAACTGGAATCCTTAACAAAATATCTATTTCAGACCAGGTACAGGAGGTAATAAATATTCTCTTTAAAAAATGATATGTCTCTTTAATTAGGAGTGATTTCAGGGAATTATTCAGGAACCTGTCTCATTTAGGTACGTTTATGCATTTTACCAGGCAGAATATTAATAGATTGAACTCATGAGTCAGTTGAAGCTAGACCACCGTTGAAAACCTGGAGGTCTAGCTTCAACTGACTCATGAGTTCAATCTGTGAAAATTTCTAAAAATCTCCACAGAACACATTCTGATAAGAATATTAATAGTTTGTTTTTATCTAGTGGTTTCTTAACAGCTGATTACAACCGTATAAAGTGATGTTTTAACATATATACTGTTTTAGACAGACGATGGGAAACTGGAAACTATACTATATTCTCATTTATCAAAACCGTGACTTTGTAATCCAATTACCTTATAAGATTTACGATAGGTAACAAGCACGCTCAATATCGCTGACATCATTAGGGAATCTTATCACTTATAGATAACGATATGTATATATATTCACATTCGCTCAGATCTTCTTTCTTTCGTATCTTTGTGAGGCACCTTTCTTTCCAGTCTCACAGTTGACACTTGTTCTTCCTCCCAAATCCTCCCGAATAGAAAATGGGAGTACCTTTGCAGTTATTTCAATATATATGACTTCAGTACTTCGGCATGTATATTGTCAAATCCTGCTGCTTTTCTACTCATGGTTTGTCTGGTGGTCGGTCACCCTGATTCCTTCGATCGCTGGTGGAGTGACATTTATAGGAAGGTCTGTGTCTGCTGCTTCAATATCCGAATGATTCAGTGGAGTTGACCTATGGGTTTTACTGATTCTGAGAACTGCCAAGTTTTTTCCCCTTTAAAATTTGTTGTTCTGGCTGTTAGAAGGGGCGTCGGACTCATGATTCCTGGAGAATCTCAGCTTCCTTCATGAGGCGTCATAATTCTTCCTTGAACTCGGAGGACATAGTTTACATGGCTTAAATTGTTTATTCTGGTTAGCGTTTTTTAGCAAGGTTGTTTTCTACGGGATGAGGTTGCCGACTACACACCCAACCCTCCACCATAACGCGGACTTGTGATCGGCAGTAGCCCTAAAAGAGTTACAGGCGGAGTTAAAAAACTTCTCTATTAGGACCTACATATAGGTCTTTAAAAAGATACTTTTATCATAAAATCGGTGTAAAAGCGAAAATTTAGAGTAAATATCTGATTTACACCAGTTCATATGTCACAAATTATTTCTAATTGTTGGAGTGTTTTTTGATACTACCAAATCAATTATATAGTCGTAAAGTTATATAAAATTACTTGTAATAGGCTGTAGTAGTAATTGAACTGACATGCTAACTAGAAATTCCCAGAACTATTCAATCCATAGTCCACAATCCAATAGTCAGGAGTGGACAAATATCTAGGTCAGAACGAAATCACATAGCACATACGAAGGTTTCGTTTTTAAGCTTCCGATCAGCTGCGTTATTATGGATAGAGAAATAGTCATTGCATACAGTCATCATAGTACTGTAAAGTATAAAAGCCATTATTTAACTGGATTGTATTCATAATATATCTTTATTATTAATTTGACTGAAGTCAGAATAATTTTAACAAATTTTTAACATTTGTCAGTCTTTTTGATCATAAACAGTCTACTTATCATTGATAATCACAATACACATAATAAAAACAAATTAAAATACAATACTGAATAACAAATTATGTTTGAACTATGATTCAACACATAAACAGTAGAAACAATAACATTTCAAATGAATAATTAAGTTTATTTAATTAATTCTCTGGATAACAAATAAAACCATTTGTAAGAAAGGTTCACTTAAATTAGTAAAATGTAAATCTCAGTTGAATAAATACTTTATTGATATTCAACAAGTTCAAGATAAAGTAACATATTTCATTTACAGAAAAAAGTAATCAGTTAAAAAGCATTTACTTCATAATTTTTATGGTCGATTCGTCATAAAAACGTATACTCTGTTAGATATGTGCATCGGTTTAAGTTACTACATCCTATCAGCACAATAAAGTGAAATTAACATGGCAGATTGTCAACATAATAGAAATGGTAACAGTGTCAGTAACAGTAGAAAGACTAGTCAGAAGCAGTATGGCTCTGCAAAAAAAATAGAAAAAAATTAATAATTTCAAATGGAATAGCTCAGCAAAGACAAAGACCGAATTAATTTATTCGTATGGAAATAATTCTGACTGATACAGTTTATCCAACTCTTAAATTCAATGGTTGCGATAACCGCGCAGATGTTAACCAGGTATTCTGTACCATACTAATGTATTTTATTTCTATTGATTAAAGTTTAATTCGATACTAAAACTGTTTATTATTTATGCTAAGTATTATAAAAAGTAGCGAATTTATAGTTGGATACATTTATGTAATTATTTATGATTTTCTGTGTGACTGATTGATATGTCAGTTGTTGCTTTCTATTTACTTCTCGCCCTGAAAACATATCCTGATTTGTTTTTAATCAAAGTATAAATCTGAATCGTTTGATCTAAACCTATTGGTCATATCTTTCCACGCTTGCACTCAAAAGCCTACAGACACACAACTACAGTAATTGAATTAAATAATACGTTGACTTTCACTTTTACTAAGTATTACTCTCAGTATTTTTCTGGTTATTTTTCGTAAGTTCATTATGAAAAGTTTAGTAATTTGAAATACAGAAATTAACTATATAGTTTATTCTCTGAAGAAGTGGCTCATACAAAGTCATGAAACATCAGAAAATCTAATTTTTCTACTCATTGGGATATTGCAAATATATTATTTATAAAAATCTACCCAATGCTCAATTTATTCGAAACTATGAATTAAAACCTTGGTATTGATACATATATAGTTTATTCTAAAATCCTCACTTGGTTCTTTTACGTCGGTTGTTTGTGATGTATTACACGCCAGTATTTTCTTCACTCTATACTTATTTTTTGAAGAGAGTTGAATATTCATTTTTTAGTCATACACAGAATGTAGAATCATATGTAAATATATCAAGTGATGTATTTGAGAGAATGTCAACAGTCTACCGACTACTCATTCATTACTACATCAATATCACTGAAATATAATTTGGTAGTTGTTCGCATTTTCTTCAATATAAATTTACTTACTGAAACAAGATGGACTTGATTAGAACAATGCAGTACATTTAAGCACCATACAATTTCAAACCACGATCTGATAAAGTATTTAAATGAGAAATAAAAGATTAAACTACACAAATAATAAACTAAAAAAACAACAAGGATAATGAGAAAATACATACGTCAGGCCACTTTAATAATTTGAAATCATTATAATTAAGATAGGTTTAATGTATGTACAGATTATATTTAAGCGATTAAGAAGAGTTTGAATTCTTATACAGCTAAACTTTCAATGAACCAAAATATTGACCATAGACAATAATAAAAACTCACCAACCTTCACAACCCCATCCTGATAATTACCACGTGCTCACTAGTGACTAGTTTCGAGAGGTGATTCTCGGAGTTCTAGTAAAAGGCCGTTACCAAAGTAGCCAATCTGTATCGGGTAGAGACAGGTATCTACATCAGACAATCGAAGATGGTCGCGCGGTTTCGTGAATTTGTTGGAGGTAGACATCAACACCGTTAGTCTGAAGGTTGAGTGTTCGCGAGCGAGGCCGAAGGTCCTGGGTTCGAGTCCCGCTTGATGGATCATGAATGCGCACTGTAGAGGAGTCCCATACTAGGACAAGACGGTCGTCTGATGCTTTCACGTTTCTAATGGTGGTTTAATATTGATCGATTCATGATCTCATTTAAAATCTCAACAATCTTCAGAACTCCACACTGATAAAATATTTGAGTTTAGATGAATCATGTGACCTGTTTCAATTATATGTTTAATGAATTATACTACCTGTTCTTATTGGGTTATTGGAATATATTTATTTTCGAAAACATTTATTGTGTTATATTCACAGCATGTTCAAATCGCTTCCTAAAAGTTCCATAATAGTGCAAATCGTATTTTTGTTCGTCAGTCTAGTCACGTTTTTTTCTTTTTTTCTGTTTTATTTTCAATTGGTTATTGAAACAATGCATTAAAAAATATTATGTCATATAAGTGGTATTCTTAGTAATAGTTCGACATCTTTTATTTATATTCCACCTAGCATTTAATTCAGTATTAACTGAAGACGATGGAATTATTCAATGAACTGATGTAACACATCTAATAATAGAAGAGCGTGATAATTTGCGATCTCGAAAAATAAACTGTCAGAAGCTAATAATTTCGTATTATTGTGCTTCTTAAATTTGCACTCAATAGAATAGAATGTCTTTTAGAATCTCGATTAATATCTTATCATTTACACATCAAGTTTTAAATAACGATGTATATTTACTGAAACTTAAGTGTTTTGTGACAAAAAAGGCTAAGATAATCCCATATTATTTATGGAGATTTGAACCTTTTACCACATACTCTAAAAATGGATCGCTTGACTGAGCCATCTTCTCGTCTACTCAGAAGTATATCTAGGAAGGGGAGCTGTGGGTAGTCCACTAGGACCATTAATGGCAGATGTGTTCATACCACATGTTGAAAATCTGGCTGATGGCCTAATCGAAAACATGTCACTTTATAAGATATATGTGGACGATATCTTAGTTGTTTGTGAAAGAAAAGAGGATATGCACTGTTTATTGAGTAAATTTACCACTCTCCAAAACCATATCAGTCTCTCATGTGAAGAGGAGAAGAACGATCAGCTCCCCTTCCTAGATATACTTCTGAGTAGACTAGAAGATGGCTCAGTCAAGCGATCCATTTTTAGAGAACCAATGTGGACAGGTCAATACCTTAGTTATTATAGTTATTACCCTGTGCAATACAAACGTGGTTTGATAAGGTGCCTTTTCAACAGGCTTGATCGTATTTGTACAAATGACGCCATTGATGATGATGTTAAGTTGCTAAATAAAACATTGATAGAGAGTGGCTATCCTCTGAAATTCATAAATAGATGAAAAGTTCATGGCACAGTGAGACCTACTGTAGCCTTAGTGGAAAAAAAGCCTGTCTACATCACCTTACCATTCAGAGGTGATTCAAATAGCCTTTTATTGCAACAAAGACTTAAATCAGTCATCAACAAAACGTATTGCGCAGCAAAGGTAGTTATCAAAGAAAGAACAAGGTACATACTTCATCCAAAACGTAAAAGACATGAAAGCAATTGTGTCACATCCTACTATGTTTACTAATTTAAATGTGTGTGTGGTTACACATACATAGGGAGGAGCAATCGTGATCTCAAAATTAGGGTGTGTGAACATGTACCAAAATGGTTACAGAAACAAATACAATCAAGTGACCCAATAAGAGCAGAGGATAAACACCCATCATCGTCAATTGCTAAACATATAATTGAAACAGGCCATAAGATTGATCTAAACTCGGCTTTTGTGGTTTTGTATAAAAGTGTAAAAGGGCGTATACTAAGGTTTATTGTAGCCTTAGCCATACGGAAATTCAAACCCCTTTATGTGTTCAAAAACAGTTTGTTCTTACCTTAAACCTACCCTGGTAATATTGACTAATTATCAAGAGTGATTAGGTTTCGAATTGTGTTCACATTATTATTACTCTTATTATTATCCTTATCTCCTCTTACCCCATTTCCAGTCTAGTTGACCTTTTATTTTTATATATAAATGCTCTTAACAAGTTTATGTGTGATCAGATTGTTTGAAATGTATTGCGCTAATATATCACATAATTCAGATAATCTTCGTCTTATAACATTATCGAAATTTATCAAAGTAACTAATTGCTTTAAATCTTCACAGCCCCCAAATGAACGTAATTTTCAACCTACCTACATCATTCTTATAATTCTACACATAAAGTTCATTTAGACATCTACCTACTTCATCTTTTGAAAATCTTAGTTCATTCAAAATCTGGAGCTTTGAAATGTCAGTGAGACAGTTGGCTGTTCCTCACTTCTGTGAATTTTTTTAGTATAGGAAATCGGGTTTTATACAGTGATATGGGTTTGGGCAATGAAAAGTTATCAGCATGTTTTTTTCTGTTATTCCATTTGACTTATTTTCCCAATAAAAAAATTAAAATGAAACAACTGAGTCCCAAAATCTGGGGCTCAGATCGAAAATCTTCTAACAGGCAAACAAATGCAGCATATCTAATGACATAATTTATGCATTTTGAAAAATATTTCACTCAAGGATATTTTATCTAAGCTACATTTAGCAAGATTAATTTAAGCAACACAATTGTGGCTTCTGAAATGTTGATTTTTCATTTTTATTCCACTTGTTGTTTACCAAATGATTTTCTTTACATTTTTTAAAAAATTTCTCATATAAAACACCACATTGTAATTGTCTCTTTCAATACACAAAACATTTCATAGTTAGAAAACTAAGTGTATTTGGGTCATATGTATAACTATTGTCAATTATATATATAAAAAACACAGTAATTATTACAAGTCAGTATGAAGTATTACCATGTTTATCTCAAGTAAAACAAATAATGTGTTTGTTCTTTATTGAAGCTTAATACAGAAAATATAAACAGTACGACGATGAACCCAGCACTATACTATATATCAACTTGTATATTTTTTGTCAAAAACTAAACATTAGTTTCATTTACTCATGACTTTATAATGTGAATATTTTAGGTGACTATTGAACGTTTATAATTTCAAAGCTGTTTAAAAATTTTAACAGCTACATAGTCATTTAAATTTCATGTATAAAATTCATTAGATTTATACTTTTGTCGATCTTTTACCAATTAAAAGTATTGAATTACTGTTTATTAATTATTTACTAATGGTTCAATTAAAACTTACTGTCCTTAAAAATAAGTTCTTTATTGATTGTAAGTAAGCAAGTAATCTTTCCAGGCCATGTACTTAGTAAAATTGACATTTATCTTTTTAAGATGTAAAATGTATAATAGCTGAAAGTATATATATATATATATATATATATATATATATATATATATATATATATATATATATATATAATTTGATTCCTCAACAACAATCTACTTGAGTTACTTCATTCATTCAATAGTAAGTGAATTCTTGAACAAATAGTTTTTGCAGAGGTTTAATTAAATACACGAAGTAGCATATGCAGAACCTAGACTAATTGCTTTATTCTAGATTAAAGCCCAGAAATACAGGTTTCACAATATATGATGGGTTTATAAGTCATTAATAATAGCTAAGTAATTTGAAAAACTTAGACCACATTATTTTATAGAGGGTGATTAATGCTTTTGCTTCAAAAATGTCACCTATCGTTTGTACAACTAGATCAGACAGAACTAACTAATATAAAATAATCAGAATTACGCACTTCAAAATACAATTATCAGTATGCCGGAATCAAACGATAAGTTGCTTCACTGTTTATCTTAAAGTTTGCCCTAATTATTGGATCATATATGCGCCAATCTTTAATTGCAGAATCAAACGTAAAGTATTAGATTCATGAGTTGGTTAGCATCGTCAGGTGTTTTATGATCAAGCATATGATTCACCGGATCACGACATTATCTGATTTGGTTCAACTATGACACTAGTCACATAATTATTTCAACATCCTGCTAGGTTTTGTTAATAAAGTATCAGGTGGTAAGTAATTCTGCAAACAATATGTATTCAGGAGGTTTTGACATTGTTACAACTTACTATAGTAAGCACTGTCTGCGGTTTCCCTAGGCAGATGCCTTTTAATGGATAAATGAACTTCAATATGAATTTCGTAGTGAAATGATACGGTGAATAACAACCGATAATTTCAGTCTAAAAAAGGTGCTCTAACTTTTCAAAGAATTAAGCGAAAATCAAAAGTATTTGCATTTGAGGATATTTAAACGATATTTTTTAAAATAAAACCCAACAGTAATGAAACGGAGAGTCACCCATGTATCACTAATAAGTTAAAATCTTTAACCTGAGTACATTCATGATATATTTTATTCGTCTTTCATGTTATCACGGTAACTTCTTATTTGGGATTTTAATGAAGTTTGCTACTTTGAATATACGTTTGTAGCTGTATGGATATGCAAGTAAATAAACCATGCTGTTTAATGATTTATTAATTTAAATACATTCAACTTTTTCAAGCACTAAGGCCATAAACCTTTTAAAGAAAATCAAATTATCGTGTGACAACAAGTACAATGTTACAACTCATACTTTACTATTAGTAATTTGGATTTCAGTCAAGTACTTGAATTCAGAATTATATGTTATACGACAAAACTTAATTTGAGATATACCAGGCTAAATTTTATGATACTCTTGTGAAGTGCACAAAACCATATATTATCGCTTGAGTGATTTCTTTTCTTTAGGTCAAACAAACAGATAAGAACAATAAAATTGACCAACTGTAACCTGATAATTTACCTAGTCGTAGCTCTTCTAATTAACCAAGCTTAACTTAATAACTCCTTATTATTTTGAAATTAGAAAAACAAGGAATAATACTCATTGACCAAGAGTTATAGTGAAACTTTAATAACATGTTATTTTGTAATTGATAATGTCGATCACCAACGTAGATGATCTATGTCGAAATGATTGGAGGCCTACTCGAGTTAGACGTGAATGGTGTGACAAACTAGCTAACGTCGAAGTCACACCTCATGGTCAGCGCCTTACGTGGACTACCCGATTGACGTATCAAGGTACCATAGATGCTTTGACGACTGTACAATACAGAGGTTGTTAATACAGAAATATATATTAGTTAAAGTAGATACAAGCGAAAGCAAGACCACTGCCGCATGGGCCAGTCCATGGCATACGATTAACTGATGCGCGTTGGTTGTCCCTGACCTTGACGAGGATCGATGATTTGCTCGATATTCAATGACCCAACTGCCGGATGATTTGGTCAGGGCTTAGTGACATTTCGCTGGCCCTACAATAACACAAATTTACATTTGTAAAAGAAAATGATTATTTCTCTAGCATATCTATAAGTAGACAACATTGTTTTTTGGACATTATGTTAGTTGCTTATTCCAATAATAAGTAATAAATAATTGAATATCTAGCTTATTCAAAATTAGATAAATTAATTCTTGGTTATGATATGAATATTGAAATTTAATTCATTATATACATTCTGTTCGATGAAATTCTCTAAAATGTTCACAGATACATATACTAACTAAATACACTTTGATTTTTTTTATCACAAACACTGTTGTAATATAACAGTATCTTAAACTAGGAATTGAGACTAGAATTAGGAGAAATCCCTAAAAAACATAATATATTAATGCGATCATAGATTTATCACTGAAAACGATACCGATCAACTGTCATTTTAATATTAGATTAACCTTCTTTAAATGTTTTCATGCAGAGAAATGTTCACCTAGCTTATTATTGAGTTTTTTTTTTTCAAAAAAATGGCTAGTATAATATTTTATAATAGTAGAATTTCTATGGGAAATGAATCTTAAAAATAATTTAGAACTATTCTAGTACTTCAGAAATTTCTCATCAAAAACACTTCAAATAATCCATGAGTGAAAATTTATTCACATATTAAGATAATTCAATCTTTATTTAAATATTTATTTATTTATTATTAGCTTTATTCGATATTATATTTTTGGTATAATAAAGAATTCTCAGCACAGATTATTTCAACAAGTTTCCATTTCTTACCTCTTGGTCGATCATGATCGCCAGTTAGAAATTAACAGTCCAATAAATCGACAACTAAATAATATACATTCTTTTCGCTGCATACTGCCAATAATTACGATATCAATGATTGGGCCTTTTGTTAATTGTACAACGAAAAATTGTACACTTTTCAGAAACGCACTTGAATAGATTATACGATTAATAGACATAATGTTGAATTAAAATAAACAAAAATAGATAACTTGTTGAAATATCTAGAAGGCAGAAACACGTAGCCTAGATGCTGAAATAAGCAGACAAATATTTTATTATAAAATGAACTTATTATGAAAAGATATGTTCGTTTATTTTATAATATCAATTTGTCCATAATAAGTAACTATTATTTTCAATTAGATTAGTTGATTACAAAAAGTAAATATGATTTTCCATTGAATTTTATCAAGTTTGAAAACATATTATTCTGATAAACGTATTTTTGAGGAATTCTATACAAATACACATTGCTTTCAGTATAGTTATAGGTTGACTTTTACGTGTCTTGACGAAGGTGAATCTTAGAATTGTGTTATTTACTTTTGAAAATTTAAGCCTGACAGTGATTTGTCGTGACATTACAGCATTTAAATAACTATTCATATTACCAAGTTTATCCATGAAATTTCAACAGGACTATAATAATAATAATAATCACTATTAATGAATTTGTTCAATATTATATTTTTGGTACAATATAGAATTCTCGACACAAATTATTTCAGCAAGTTTCCTTTTCTTATTTGCTGATCGATCCTGGCGACAAATATTGAGTGGTTGTCAGTTAAATGTAAGCACTTTCGAGAGTCGACATCTGAATAATGTTTATTCTTTTCACTTCATATTTTCAGCAACCACGATGTCACTGATGGTACTTTTTTATCTGGTACAGCGAAATGTTGTAAACGTTTTACAAACGCCCCTAAATAGGTTATGCAATTAATAGACATAATAATGTGTTAAAACAAGCAAAAACAGATAAGTTGTTGAAATATCTAGATGGCAGGAACAGGTAGCCCAGATATTCAAACAGGTCTCCAATATCTAAGCAAAATTTTGGAGATTTGAAATCTTTACGTACTGACCAATAAACTAATTGACATGATTTAATCATTTATTTAAAATATAATTTACAAATTCTTACAACTTCTTGAAGTTCTGTAAGCATAGATAGATAGCGGTTAGCTGTGGAGTTCAGGATACACACTTCGTCCTACTGAACTTAATAACTAAGTAAATCATATGATAGCGTTTAAAACGAACAGTACGGGGTTGGAGTCTCAAAGTGAACATCAACTTAAAGATGCAGGTACATCCATCTGACGATTCCTAAACAGGATGAAATGCGTGTTCCAGAATCTGCTGCTATTCACCATCTATCTTAGCTTATTATGCTCGTTGCTTAGTGAAAATACTGAGCCAGTGCGAACAGAATGCACACATACCAACAAACGACTAATCAATTACAGTCCTAAATATCAATTGGAAGATTTAAGCAATCTACAAATGAATTTTTGTAGTACTGTTGGAAACGTTATTTAGTTGACTTTGATGATTATTGAAATAAAATCACACATTAAATTATCAAATCTTAATAATTTGATGTAATACTACTTACACCGTATATTTCTTATCCAGTTTTTTGTATTTTTCAACAATTACTGTTATTTCAATGGTCAAGATCATGAGTCATTTGAAGCTAGACCACCATGGAAAACATAGAAGCGCTGGACAGCCGTTTCGTCCTCGTATGGGACTCCTCAGTAGTGCGCATCTACGAACCCTCGAACCCAGGACCTACTGGTTTCGCGTGCGAGCACTTAACCACTAGATCACTGAGCCGGATTCCAACGGTGTTAATGTCTAACTTCAACCAATCCACGAAGTCGGGCGACACATACATCATTGTCTTCAGTGAGTTACTATCTCACAACAGACCTGGTTGAACTCCACTGGTCACTACTTCTCACTAGAACTCCAGGATATATCTCGTGAAGCCAGTCACTAGTGAGCATATGTTGATTAATATCGAATCTCGCAGGGGGCGAGGTTGTAGATGCACACTGCTGAGGAGTCCCACAATAGGACGGAACGACCGTCCAGTGCTTCCAGGTTTTCCGTGGTGTTCTAGCTTCAACTGACTCATGATCTTAACCATTGAAATTACTACAATCTCCACAAAACCCATCTGATATTAATTACTGTTATATTTCATTGCATTGTTCATACATTCAAACTTGTTACTGATAAGTTTCAGGTAAACTTAGGGTAATAAGCCAGTTGTTATTTATTACGAATAAAATTATTTTCTCATTTAGAAAAAAAATCTATCAGTTAGCCAATGTATCTTTTATCGAATAACAAATTCTTATTTAAGCTAACTAAATAAATCATATTTTGTTACATCACAGTTAAATTATATCAACTTGAATGATCTTTTTTTTAAAAAAAGAAAAGAATTTTGATTTATAAAACTTTTAAAGAATATTTCAAATAAAGTGATGTTTTTCTCAGCCATTTGAAAGTATCCAATTCTTTTTTTAATCAAAATTTCTCCAATTTATCAAAATAATAACCAGACATTTGTTCATGTTTACGAATAAAGCTTCATTTTATGATGTCATTATCACCTGTTTACAAGTTTGTTAAGGATCAGTGTATACATAGACATTTTTCAATATCTTACCTATCATAAATATTGGGAAATCATGCTATACTCATAGTTACTTTGTTAATGAAGGACTTTTTTTGGCTATTATAAATATTACCTACAATTTCATCTGTAAATTACTAATTAAAAGTACTATTATAGTGGTTGTACCCACGCACACACAACGATTATACGCATTAAATTGTAAATGTAATCAATTATATTTGACCCAAAAATTTTCTTTCACACAATTTGTATTTCTGAATAAGTCTAATTCTATCTAATATGTGAAACTACAATTTGTAATAAAATGAATAGTAAAATCGTTGAGAAATTTTGTATGAATATGCTTGAATCTACAGTTTCATAATTATTTCAATGGTAGTTTTAACTAATAGTTATGTATCATATATCTGACTTAATACCATTTATTCATTAGTATTACATTAATTTGAACATTTACATTGAGAAGATATTTAATAAACCGTTTAAAACTGGAAGAATCACGGATAGTTCATTCGACTGATCTGAAACTTTAAAAATCGAATGATTTAAACTGGAACGTTAACAATTCCATAATGATTTGTCTGTTAACCAACTGGTACCAAATGTATTGGCCAGGTGGAATAATATCCCACTAGAGCGATATTTTGAAATAAATTTGCAGAGATCTTTTGAATGAATTATCAGTTAACATTGATTTTAAAAGACTGATGAAAGAATATTACAAAAGTAACGCGGTTTCAACAAAGTAAATTCATCCCTTCGGTTTATTTTTCATGACAGTTTAGTTATACTTTTACGTCGTCATGATTCTATGCTGGTCTAATTTGATCAATATCAACAAATGTTTCAATGCTTATTTAATATTTACGTAAGCAAACAACTTTATCGTCTTAGTGTTCATCTTTCTGGTTACTTTTATTTTATAAGTATTTTCATAGTTATTAGCAACAAAAATTATTTTCGAACACTATTTAAATTGTAGACACCATTTTAACCACCCTAAAAAATTCACTTAATCTTGAGAATTTTAAATAACTATTCCATTATTTCTATATGTATAACTGAGCTGAATTGTATAGTCAAGTTCAAGGTTGAATCAATGTTAGATTGTGTTTATAAGAAATAGTACTTTTTAATATTTTTAAGGACCCAAACTTGTCAAATCATTTGGCTTACAAGAAAAACATTTGTCTTGATTCGTTTACTCATGAGAAGATTATTGATAATCCAGTATTTTTAAAAATAAATGTTTATGGAGCTATCAGTCAGAAAAATTGCGCGATATTGTCTTCTACTACATAACAGTCAGAATCATGAGTACGCACTGCTGAGGAGTATTATACAAAACGGAGGTCCAGTTCTTCAAGGTTTTCCACGGTGGTCCAACATTGGTGGTGATTTAGAAAACATTAAATTAAAATTCGCTGAAAACCGACTAAATGTTTACTTAATAACATGTTCTTTAAGTTTCAAATGCTTGCCAGATGTGCTTTTAGCAATTTTCATCGGTTAAAAAACTGTTTTCAACTAATTTAAAACAGTACATGTTTTGTAAGTCTAATTTTAGTTAATTAAATAAGACATTAAAGCCAAAAACACGCTAAATGTTTCATTCCACATCTTCAAACAACTGCTTTTTAGTACGGATATATTAATTAATTATTTTACTTAGTGTTATCATTAAATAACTAATTTCATAGTAGACAACTCACATTAAATTACTAAAAACCCGAATCAAATCATTAATTTAACAATCAAGAAATGACATTAATTATTAATAAGTCACCACGATAAGTTTGATCACTAGAACTAAATTGTCCGAGAGTTTATGATAGAAAGTATCAGTCCACTTCAACACTTATTGATGTTGATCAATAAGCATTTAAAAAAATATTTTCATTAGCACTCGGAATACTCTTAAAATAATATTTCCGGAATTTTGAGAATATTAAGCGATAAATGAATAATCTACCAAGAGTGAATATTTAAAAAATGGTTAATGATTATCCCACTGAATTTCTTTCATGAGGGCAAATTAATTTTGTGGTTGGATTTAAAGTTTTGTTTTCTTCAGAAGAATACCGTATTGTGCCATTAGCTGTGATTAAAGTAGAGTTTATATTATCAAGTATTATGGAGTTAGTAAATTAATTCAACTTACTATACAATATTTGGATTAATATTAAGTTATAAGCTTAGCACAAACATCTAGTTACAGCCAATGTTTTTTCAATAAAGTAAGATTAACTTTCAACTAGAATAATTTGCATTTTACACTTGCAGTTTGATTAGTATTTTGATACTATTCCTATTGCACAAAATTTATTTGAACACATAAATATTGATACAAGAGGGCACCAAATATGTATGCGCCACGCATTATCATTATATTTTTGTGTGGGCTATGATACTGCCCGGGTGCCCAGACTGAAGCAGGTGGTCTTCTTAGGGGGCCACATCCCGAGCCTTTGACCTAAAGGTCTGACCCACAAGGCAGTGGAGCATCGTGAGGAGATGCAGTCCCATGGTAGCCGGTGACCAACGATTGGTTCATACGCCATTTGTTCCCTCAGGATACTGGAGCCTATGTGCACCATTGATTTGGGATCCGGTTAAAGAGCCGGACATTCGCTTTTCGTCCTCTCATTTTCGTAAACAACAGTAATGCCACGAGAATGCAGTGAGTAGGACTTCCCTGGCAGAAGCTGTATACGCGTGGCCATGTGAGAGCATTTTGAGAGGGAGGGCGGGCCCACATCACTCTCGGCCATACCAGGGCATTTGGGGCACAAAACCTTAATAATGTATTCAATAGTCCAAATAAGAATAATAAATTATCAATGTTATTTATAGTAATAAAATGATGATGCGTTATTTCATTTATAATTATTTGTAAGGAGAAATAACTATTGAAATTATTTTGCTAATTACTTTTAATCATGTGTTGGTCACATATTGAACTTATTTATTAATATACGTCATTTATTGTCTGGATTTTTGTGAAAAATACATTTATACAAATATCTTAAAATCAGCATACACGTGAAAACAGTGACACATTCTAAACACACTTTTTATGGATTCCTTTTCAGCATGTTAGTAATAATATCATCATTGTACCAAAGGTTTATGAAAGACCTTAATCATCACACATCTACCGTTAAAAAGTTTAACCGCATGTTCAATTCTTTCATGAGTATTTTCTCATATTTTGCAAAACATTTTCAATTTAAAATTAATTTAGTTTTGTAAATAAAATTGTTTATTGTAACAACGTTTTGTGTCTATTGAATGTGTTATAAATGAACTATATGATGCGCTTCTCAGTTATTGTAGCTCAAAACCTTTAGATTACTAACCCAGGTAATCATCAGTCCTATATTTTGATCAATATTATATCAAATCGTAATTTTTCATCAAAAGTTCATGGTGTTAGGGATATTTTTGCGAAGATAGACAACTAGTATAATGCTATATGATACATCAATAGTTCATATGTTTTGAACTAGTTATGTTTTATTATACTGTCGGTGACCGTAATAGTCTGTCCATGACTTTTGTTACGACAACGCCAATCAACATATATTTGAGTGCCCTTAAAAATAATCAGTTTAACTGTTTTTAAGATTTCTTTTCTGAAAATCATAAACCTTCATAGAAAATGAGTGACATTTAACTCTACAGAATTCCTACCAAACCTCAAAATATGGTCTGTGTTGTCCCGTTATTAATAGTTACAGCTAAGATCAGATACTAATGAATCTGTGAACAGATATCTCTATTCCGATTGTAGTTAAAGGCGTTTTTTATGATTTTTGGCTATGTATTTGCACCCATGTTCATATTCAATCTGGTAATTATACCCAGTACTCACTGCCTAAAATACTGCCAAATTTAATCTTAATAGTATCTATTATGATTTGATGGCTTGATGGAGAACGTTTTGTATTTGAATTCATGTGTAATAAGTTCCAGTAATAGTGTGGATAAAAGACATCGGTACAGGTATACATGACTGACTAATATCAAATAGAATAAAATACCCTTTATTGATTCACTCTCTGTTCTCGACCTGGAATACAATAAAATAAAATAGGTGATTAAATATACACGAAAGGTTCTTAAATCAAGAAATAATTCTCAGTCTTGCAGCTGTTTTGTTAAAAACAACAATATGATCGTCTCCAAGGAACTGCACAGACACAATGTAATATATGAATATATTTAAATAAGTTCAGTATGAAAATAATATCGGTCTAAAATTCATTAGTAATAGTCAACTTATAACCTTTCTTTCAATTCCAGCACGGATACACTTTTATGACTAAGTTGAGGATCAAGCAGTTTGATTAACAAGAAATTGGTATAGCTATTTAAACGCTACTTAAATTTCAGGCATAAAACGGTTTATATAAGAGAAATGAAAAATCTATGAAAATCTTTTAATGTTTGCAATGGTAGTATTTCAGCAACATTTTTCTAATCAGAATGAAGCAGATGATTATCGAGCTAGATAACAGATGAAAGGGGCTTACATGAATGTTAAGAAGTTTTTAACATTTCGGACAGAATTACTCTTATGTACCATAACTAAAGAATATAGGAAACAATATACTAAATTTCTGAGTTTTATGTTGAACAATTCAGCAGGATTATAAGTAAGGAACGTCATTTATCTAGTGAGTTAATTAATTTTGACAAAAAAGGACTATTACAAATTAATTATTGAAGTGACCATAGTAAATTGATTACAAATTGATTTCACGGTTAACTTTCTGTAACTACTTATTATTTAAGTTTAATAAATAGTATATCACATGAATATTGTATTTCTCTGACCCTTCAGTTTAATTTACACCACTCAAGAGATATTCAATAGCTTAATATGTTGTCTCCGAGATCCATATTATGTACCAAGAAATAATAGAAAAATTTAATTGGAACTTAAATAATTATCAGATATAATGTGTATAATTGTTAAGGTAAATTATATGTAAAATAACACATGAGTTCCTAATTTTCCAAAATGATCAATTGTGAAACCAGAACTTGAAACATGCATTGTGGTAATAAAAGCCACAAATATTTTTTCACGTGCTCAAAAACCTGCCAAAGGTCGTTTTTCCAAAATAATTATTAGCATACAAGAATTATTAACTATTAATCAAAAGCACGGTAACCACGTGACTCAATAGTTTGAAACGAATTTATTAGTTTGTTTATAAGATGGTGACTGATTAGTACATATATATTTGTCATGTCATTTAAATCATTTCGATACTGATTCCTTTGATCCTAACGTTTATTAACATGGTCATAAGAATTTGTGCTTTCCCAATAATAATGTTCGGGACTGCAACTTGGCATATATATATATATATATATATATATATATATATATATATATATATATATTACAAACAAATTACAAACAAATACTAGATGTGAAAATAAGGTTAACGATAACACAAATAGAATAAAATAAATAATGATAATAATAAAATTTTTTAAAAAAATAAATAAATGAAAAAAATGTTAGTTAAGTTATAACCGGCCATGGAAGGGATAGGGGGGTCTCGTATTTCTTCTGTACACATAAATTGGGGTTATATGTACGAATTCCAATGGCTTCAGCTATATGTAGAAGACGGGAACGGACTGCATCGGGAAAAGATGGAGGTATACGATAGATAACTCGAAATGATTTCGATTTATCTACAGCATGACCGCTATCAGTAAGATGTGCCAATATAGAACTGCGAATAGATTTTATCTGGCCCTTTATGTACCAAGTTGGTAGATATTCACTCATTCGTTGGTTAAGTTGCTTGGTAGTACGCCCTATATAGCTATCTTCACAGGAGCAGCTGAATTTGTAAATGCACATGGAAGAGGCCAACTCAGGTAACTTATCCTTCGTTTGAGTAGACATCGCTGGTCGGCAAGAGAAGGTCAACGCAAGATTGGCCGCGTAGAATGTCCTGGTGATTACTTTGGTTAACCTATATTTCAGAGTGTCACTAGCCACATCCCTGTTGAATTGCACTTTCATGTATAAAGGTTTCTTACGAACAGTCGAAATCTCCGACTTCTTTATTATATCATACATGTACTTCTTAATGAAAGCGCTGGGGTAGCCGATCTTGGTCAGTGAGTTGTTGATAAATTCAAGCTCCTGACTTAGAGTATCTACTGTACAGATCTTTTTTGCTCTGCTAGTGAGACATCTGACCAACTTTCTCTTGTAACGGATGGGTGTGAAACTGCAGAAGTGAGTATATTGGCATGAAGAGGGGTTTCTTCTATACACGCTTCTACTTAATGTGCCGTCACTTTGTCTGCTTAGTGTGACGTCAAGGAAGTTCAGCTTCTTATCATGCTCGCTTTCACCAGTGAAAGTGATCGCTGGGTTCACACTGTTGAATTGGTCTAGGAGTTCTTCTTTACTAGTGTTTTGATCTACGATAATGAAGGTATCGTCAATGTATCGGCAATATAAATCAAGTTTCTTAATAGTCTCATTGAGAGGTCCATTTTCTAGCTTTGCTAGGAAGAGATCAGCTAAAATCGGGCCTAGAGGCGAGCCCATGGTTATCCCGTCTATTTGTCTATAGTAAGTATTGTTGAAGACAAAATTATTTATTTATTTATTTTTTAAATTTCATTATTATCATTATTTATTTATTTTATTCTATTTGTGTTATTGTTAACCTTATTTTCACATCTAGTATTTGTTTGTAATTTTCCGCCTCTTCGTATTCTTCACTATCTAATTATTTACACACATCTTACTACGTAATGATTTTAATGTTTTGTGATTACTATTCCTAGTCTATTTACCCATGTTTATTTGACCTTCTATTTCCAACGATTAACTATTGATAAGAGTTTTGTTATTCTGTTTTATTATTCTTACTATTATCAGTTCACCTGTCTTCCTACTATAAACTTGTACTTTTACCTATTATGTGTAGAGACTTATTCTATTTCATTGTGATTATTGACCCATATTGCCTTGATTGGTTTAAAATTTTCGTATAAATATTTATGTATATTAGAGTAAAGCCTGATGACGATCTAATTGAAAACAATTGTCCGCTTATATGTGTTGTTCTAATTAGTAATTGGTAGGACATCTAAATTCATGCTCTCTGAAAAATTCGTAATTTTTACTAATCCCATTTATAGATAAATAGTCAGTTTTAGATGTTGACACAAATGATGACCTCGTCACCTTAAATTTGACTGATCACATTTACCAAATTTTAATTGTATGTAAATTAAGTCAGTGCGATCCTTAAATCTTTCTTCATAAATGTATTTTCTAATGTTACCTCCTAAATTTTACACAGATTTAAGTGTATTTCCATAAACGTTTATGACTGATATACTTTAAAAATTCAGCTACAGTTTTCCATAGAGACATTTTGGAAACGTGTGACATATCTGATGGATTGTCTGTTTATGCACAGATAGTTAATTATTATTTGTAAAAAAAATCTTCACAGCATTCTCATATCAACACTTAGCTAAATTCAGAAAATTTTGTCACTCAGTTTATACTACTTAAAATTTTATCCTAAACATGATGAATTACTTAAGAAAAAAACAATTGATTTATATGGCAAAATTTTCATTTTTATTTCATGAATGTGATATTATTAAACTAAAAAACACGTATAGACTTTTTAATTTCTAGATATTTTTAAATTACGTAACTATTATGTATCTATCTGAATTATGTATATAGTTGCAAACATTTTGTTGATTTCACACTTGTTTTGTTTAAATATGACTGAATTAAATTTGTTCTTTTAAAATCCTTTCACTTATATGATTGACAAAATATCAAACATTTATCGCATTATATAGCAAACTGATTGGATTTGAAATCTTGAGTTATTGTAAACTCAACTGGTAGCATAATCTTATTATTCTCAACTTGCAATCTATTCAACAACCAGCTTCGCATTTTCTTACGACTGTGAAGTATGATCTACAAAAAGTAGAAGATACATTTGTTCCATCACAAATGTCTTTAAAGTGTCACTAACATATGGCAGAAACGCATAGTTAGTAACGCTAAGGTTATGAGCATGTCAGTTGTAAACTGTCATCGATTAGGGTGCTTACAACACGTATCACATTCAACGCAGTATAACTTTTCTGATTATGAGGGCCGATATATGAATAGAATGAGAAAAGGTAGGGATGAGGAAATCAACACATGAAGTCTGTAAGTGTTGACTGGAGCTTAATTAAAAAGTGTATGGTGGTCATATTTTGTATTTGGAGACGTTCGAAAATATGGCCAAAACGTTTACATCAGTTTAGTAACGTCTACTCCGCATCTTCGTTAAAGGCATTCCATCTGTTTTATTCTTCAGCTTCATCCGTTCCTTTTTATCTCTGACTTTTGTTTCTGGCCAGCTATGTCAGCTGATACTATTATTTCTTATGCTCTTGTTTTTACCTTATCAATTTACTTGCTTGATCCGTTGTTGTGAGATATAGCTTTGGACAGAAACTTGTGTTTGTCGCGTGGTATATCTATTATAACTAACCAAATTGGCTATTATATAGTGGAATTTTGTTAGATTCTTTTCCATTTTGGTGAAAATCAAAATACTCATTTCCTTTCATTTTGCGCAATATTTTTATACGATGTTCAAATGATAAACACTTTGGAGATGCTGAATTCCATCACTTAAATATTTTGATTACGAAGTTATCATATATATTTTTGCAAACAACTTACTGAATAATTTGCTTTCTTTTGAACTAGTGTACAAGATCTTTATATACCGGAAAATCGTAAGAGCACAGAAAGGAGGAAATTTCATATGATTTATAGTTTGTTATTGAGCCTGATAAATTATGTTCTTTTTTGAAAACCACTTACTTCATAGTATATTTAAACTGTTTGTACTACCTACAAGTTTTAAGTAGTAATAAATATTATAAGAAAAATATTAACTTGTGAAATTTTGTGAACCGGGAATTAACATGTGCTCACTAAGGACTAGCTTCGTGAGAGAATTCCCGGAGTTCTAGTGAGAGGCCGTGATCAGTGGAGATAATCCATGTCGGGTAGAGACAGATATCTACCTCAGTACAGTAGAAGATGGTCGTGCAGTTTCGTGAATTGGTTGATGTTAGACACTATCACTATTGGATGCCGGCTCAGTGGTCCAGTAGGTTAAGCGTTCGCGTGCGAGACCGAAGGCCCTGAATTCAAACCCCTAGAGCGGGGTCGTGGATGAGCACTGCTGAGTCCCACAATAGGACGAAACAGCCGTCCAGTGCTTCCAGGTTTCCAAAGGTGGTCTAACACCAATCGGTTCATGATCTCAATCAAATTACTGAACAGTTTTTACCCTTAAGGATATTACCATACTCACTCCACAACGTTAACAATGTTACTTAATCAATGAAATAGTTTCAACCATTGCAATCTGAAATCATCCTACTTATCCTAATGCATATGAGTGAAGGTAGACTTATCTCTGTTGTGTGATTTCTGAATATGGACCACTAAATAAATATTTTTGGTGAAAATTCATTCGAATAGTGTCTAGGATATAGTCAATAGCATTTGTAGCATTTCCTTCTTGGAGGCTTATTACTCCCATTAATATATCATGATTAGCTACTCTATTCTTAGAATTATTAGATCAATCAACAAATAAAACTGTGATCCGAAGCGTTTAGTTCTTTGAAATATCATTAAACTAAAGTACTTAGTGCTAAAACATGGCAAATACATTCTTCGTCAGATTTACGGAAGACTTTTTATAAACTTAATATTGGAAAGTGAGGTCTGTCAAACGTGTGAAGTTGGTTACATATAAATGAATTTGAGTTTGAAAAGCCACTGTTCAAGCGTTTGATATAAATAATCCCATCTCCTGACAATAATCTTGAATTATCTCATATCTTCATATGAATGCACATTTCCTATAAAATCCAGTGTCGGGTTAAATTTTGACTTATATCTGCAGTTCACACACATCTGTCCTAAAATATGCTTTTCATACTCTATTATCCTTCACCCTTCTACAAACTGTGTTTCTCTTCCAAAAATTTACGACAGTACGTCTGTGACTTCGAAGGTATTCGTATTCAAAAGTTCTAGGTCTTATATTCAGCATAGTAGTCAGTTTGCTAAGTTACTATTAGCAATTTTTTTTTCAACTTTATGTAAAAAAAATTACCTGCTGTTTTGTAGTTCAATCAGTTATCATTCATAAAATCTTTTTTTTTCGTCTTTGAAACTTGAAATTTCATATATGAATAATAATTTATAACCATAATATATATATATATATATATATTTCTCTACAAAAAGCGTTGGCACAATCACGTAAACCATCTGAAATCTCTAGCACTGAAGAATTATCACAAGGTCAAAAGCCACTACCTAAAGTCATTGGTAGATTATGTAAGTAAATAATTTAATAATAAATTGATTTATTAAAGTAAACTTTGCATGTTACCAACTTATCAAATAAATAAAATAGCACTATAATTTTTTATGAATTAACCTTATGAATTTATGAAATTTTACATTTTTTTTCAATCTTCAATTTCTTTATGAAACATTAAAGATTTGCTCAAACCATTTACTTTTTATAAGATTCATTTAATTTCATATTCACATGGGCATTTGTAAAATGTTGTCAAGTATTAATATTATGAATTCAAATTACTACATTGTGTATATTTTATGTTTGTTGTTTTGTTCAGTATAATTATTTATGTATAACATTATTTCAATAATAACTTTAAACTGAACACAATCAAAATAAGCTTGCACTATTTCACTCATCTACGTGTTTAAATAAGTGGTTGACAGTTTGCAGAAATTTGTGTAAACAAATATATATTTAATGGTTAAGTTCATGAGTCAATTAAAGCTAGACAACCATGAGAACTCTGGAAACATTCGACGGCCGTTTCGTACTAGTATGAAACTCCTCAGTAGTGAGCACCCCTCCCCGCCAGATCTGAATTCAAGACCCATCGGTCTGGCACGTGGACACTTAACTTCTAGACCACTGAGCCGGCATCCAACAGTTATTAAAAAGGTTTTTTTTCTTAGACAACTACATTTATCCATTTTTTTGCATCTGTTATCATTAATCAATTTGTTTATGCTAACAGACTTTTAGAAAGTGTTATCTTTTATAAACTTTATCAGTTAGATAAGTTAACTAAATATAATACACACTTTAAGTAGAGTTAATTTTTAATATTTGTTTAAGTATAGTTTTTTTACATTTTAGATTACAGTTTAAAAACAATGCGGTGTATTGGAGAAATGAGAATGTTTCTAATTTAATATTTTTCCTTTCACACACTTTACTAAATTCAAGTTTACTGTGTACTTTTAATTGAATCTATTCACTGATTTGGTGATAAACAACAGCACTTAGAGGAACACTTTACTTAAAATCGCGTATTGATTTTATAAGTTTTATTTCTGTTATTTGATTAAAACTAACTATTATGTATTATTACATTGGTGAATAAATTGAAACACTAATTTGCTCTTATCCATTTTTTCTTTTTAAACTCTTCCTCACCAATTATCTGCAGCCGTATTCAAGGATACAGGTTTGTCACTTATGTAAATTAAATATTGTTTATTTACGTATCTTGATGTAATGAATTACGTCTGTTTACTTTCGGGAAAAAAGTTGCTTAACTAACCTACTACGTAACCACACAAATTCAATCTTTGTTGGCAATATTTTAAAGATATTTATTTCGATCTGAGCAATTACTCACATAGAAACTGGCAATATATAAAAGCATAGACATTCTTCATTCATTTTTGAGAAAAGATAACATTTTACATATAATCGTTTCCTTTCATCATGTATATCGAATTCGTTGTTTTGCTGTTGACAAAAAGATCAGTCAGTCTTCAGTCTCCAGTAATAAGGATAGTAGGCTGGTGGACCTGCGTTAATCCTGACAGTTTGCCTTCTAGTGAAGGTCCAGCTTCTCCAAAATGTTTACTGATGGGGCTGATTCCACTTGTTCGCGTAAGGCATCCCAGTAGTTGACTGGGACGTAACCCCACTTCAATTTCATTAGATCGCGGGTTATGAACCTTCTTAGCATGATCTCGGAGATTATTAGTGCTGGAAGGACCAAAATGATAAGACGTATCAACATCCAAATTGTAATTAAAAATAGAAGATGCCAATATACGACAGTCTGATAACTAACCAACATTACATACATGTTGTTTGGAGTTTTCTGAAAACATTTCACCGCTCTTAATTGTCACAATTTTCTCTAACAAAATCTAAATTAGTATACAAGATTTTTGGTGATTGTAGAATTTCCACAATTTAGATCATGACCTAATCTTAGCTATACTACTACCGAAAACATAGAAGTGCTGGACGGTCGTTCGTAATCGTGCACCATTGAGGAATCATTGAATGTTTCCTAATTTCCAAAGGTTTCCAAGCTCAGGTCCTTAATTTCTAGAAAATAACAACACATTTTGCGTAATTTCATTGATTTCCATATGAACGGAACCGAAGAAATAACGACAGTTACAGTACTGTGATGATTGCGCGTCATTTACCCATCAAATAATTCAGTGAATAAACGTTTGTGAGCTTAAATAATCAACAGATAACATAAACTCAGTGTATTCCTGTGAAATTATTGTTCTGTATTTAATGACTGGTCAAATTTATGCAAATCGGAGATATCTGCATATAAGCCCTACGATTATCTCAGTAACCTCAGTTCGCTAATCCTTTCCACAAAGTATTTAATCAGTAGGTCTCTAAATTTCAGTTAAGGTGCATTTTCGGGGTTGTGAATCAAGATAAATAACTCATACCAAGAATGATGATGAATCAAAAAATCTCTGTGACTAAGTTAGCGTTCTTGCCTCGAACACATAGGTAAAGCAGAATTTCCTGAGCGCAAAATTACTCGATATCGCTCTCTGTTTTTATGCTTCAAAAATATAACAGTGATATCCTGGGGGCTAAACATTCAAATACTTTAAAATACCCGCAGAATAGACCAGATATTGGGATCCTTAAATATGATAAAGGTTCTAATGCACTTGTTATGATTAAATATGACTACAAAGAGAGAAAGTTATCCCTTCTAAGTAAAAAGATAGGTTTGTGTTTCCTAGAATACAACTAAGGCTTTGCAAAGTGCCTCTTTAACAGAACTAATCAAATATGCACCAAAGATGCTTTTAAATAAGACATGAAGCTGCTGAGTAAAACATTGATATTGAAGAGTTTTTCGTTGAAGCTGGTAAGTCGGTATAAAAGCCATTAGTACTGTAACCTCTTCTTAATCCTGTGTAAATATACTACTCTCATCGGGTCAAATCCGTGTTCTTATTAATTTAACAAAATTTATAAAAAGAACTAATTACTTTAAGTTACTGGACTATGTTTCGCACCATCTATTTAAACATTCGTACAAACGAATTCTATAGACCTGTTTAAATGTGGTATTTTGAGTGTAAAAATTATCCCGGAGAAATTTGTTTCTCTCAGCTTTTATACAAGCTATACCCTCACTATGTTGCCAATTTGCTAAAATTAAAAATAAATATCATTATCTTTCGGCTAAGTTACCTATGAATATTACTGGGTGACAATAAACTAAGATGAGGAATTCGTCTAGTGACTTTTGATTGTCCATGGTTTTCCATATGATGAGTCAGTTCATGGTGAAAAATACTATTATACATTATTTGTTTAACTGGACTTATGCAAAGTTTAACTTCGCCTTCGCATTGCATTATCGAAATTTATCGAAGGGACTAATGGTTTTAACTTATTAAAATCGTTATATAATTGTCTAATCCTAATCAGTGGAAAACTGAACTTTTAACATTTTGCTACTTAATGTAAACTATCTATTTAAAGAATAAATAATTAAAACAAATCAACACAAATGTCAACTACACAGACCAGTAAATCAAAATATTTAGTACAATAAAAATAAGTCTGAATATTCTAATGCCACATCATTTAGGTCAAAGTTAAAATGTTGGTATACATTCATGTTGATCTAAGTGGGTGTGAGAAATGTGATATGAGGAAGTGAAACTCATTTGTATATTTGCTTATAGTTTTTTTATTTATTTGAAAACATAAATAATGGTATAAATGGGCATCACATACATATACGCCACACAATAACAATGAGAATGTGAAGTGATAAAGCATGCAACGTGCGTATAAGAAAAAGGGGAACAAAAACAAACAGAAATTAGTGTATGATAGTGAAATAATAATAATAATAATGGGAGGGGCAGTTCAGTTAGTAAAGTTACAACCAGAAAGAATTCTTCTATTTAAGGAAGTTACGTCCACATTTTATGAAGTAAAATAAAGTTAAGCAGGATAGCCACTGGCTTCCATTCTGAGCTATATCTTACGACTTCTCTAGCCACTGTGTTTCACAATCTCTCGGACCCCAGCCAGGCAGTTGTGAAGGGCCAACAGGAGCCAGCCCTTTTGCAGCTTTCTTTCATACCGCGACACTATGTCATACACTGACCACCTCTCCGCTTCTTCCAACCAGTCCCAGAGTCGGCAAATAATGCACGACAGGGAATTCTCTGGGATGACATTCGTAGAAAATGTCCAAGCCACCGAAGTCGATGTTTCAGGATGGTGACACCAATTGGATTATCGTCTCTGCGCCTGAACACACGATGCCGAACTTCTGCATTACTAACATGGTGTTGCCACTGGATGTCGGCACCGCCATAACTTACATCCACCAGAGCTGTTTCCAGAATGTCGTCGATGGCAAGGTTGAAGAGGAATGATGAGATTGGTCAATCCTGTCTAACTTCACTGCTCGAATGGAACAATGGAGAAAGGTGGTTGTATGCCCTCACTCTGCCTGAGGTGTTTGTATGTAGAGCCTTTAACACGTCAATGAACTTCTCATGGACACCTTTCTTAAATAGACAATCCCAGCGAACAGTCCTGTCCAACGAATCGAAGGCAACCCTAATGTCTGCGCATAGTTGTAGTAGAAGGTCACTGTCATCTGATCTACGATCAACAGGCCACCACTGGCCCCCTAAAGAACTCTCGTCTATGCCTAGACGCCCGACCTGAGCATTCAAGTCTCCGGCTAATACTACAATATCTGTTGAACGCACTTTCTGTAGAACATTTGGCTAGTAGTAAAACCCATTCTTGATCGCATCCAGGTTGCAATCTGTCGGAGCATAGGCGGAGACGATGAAACGACATCGTTTCTCACACGGATTTCTTCTCGCTTTGATGGAACTTTCTAATCTAACAACACAGCGGATTGTTAATGGGATCCAACCGATCAGTGCTGTCTCAGCTCTAGCGCTTAGTGAGACACGAACGCCAGCAAAACCAGACGGAGATATCACAGGGTCCCCGGATAAACGCACGTAAAACAATCTTTTTAAAGCGACAGATGGAGAGCGGATTTGTAGTACTTCATTAGAGTCTTGAATACGGGTCTCGGTAGACAACAGATATCGATATTAAGACTTTCTAAAGACAGCCAGCCCTATGTGTTGTCCGATCTCCATTAGTGTGCGAACATTGAAGGAGGTCAGTTTGAGTGATATATGTGGTTTCAGAAAGACTTAGTATTCGTAGTCGGTGGTAGCATCCAACTTTCGACCGGTCAGTAACTCGAGATCGTTTAGATAGGACAGGGTTTCCACCATAGGCGAGCCTCTGTATAAGTCGAAAAATAAGGATGCACAAAGTGGAAATGAATGAAAGTAGTATATAGAAAAAAGAAAGAAAAATGGGAATTGTCTGAGTTTTAATCGAGGCGAAAATAGTGTTTTCAGTAATTATCGTCATTTCATTTTATTTGTGTGTGGGTTGTGATAATACCCAAGTGCTCAGGCCGAGGTAGATTGTTTTCTAAAGGGGCCACAACCGGAGCCTTTGATTAAAACGTATAATCTACAAGGCAGTTGAGCAAAATAAGGAGATACAAACCCATGGTAGCAGGTGACCAACAATAGGTTCATAGGCCTTTTGCTCCCCTAGGGTCATGTAACTCATATGCACCATTGGTTTGGGATCAGGGTTTTCCAACTCCTCTAGGTGGATCCTTCGTTTCCACCAATCCGGGTAAAGTGCCAGACATTCGTTTTTCATCCTCTCAATTTCGTAAACAACACCCCTTCTGAGAGAAGGCAGTGAGTAGGACTTCCCTAGTAGTTGTTGTATGCACGTGGCCATGTGAAAGCGTTTCGAGAGGGAGAGCTAACTCTCTCCACTCTCGGCCGTACATAAATAAATATACACATCTCCCCTTTGACTTGAATAATTTGAGATAAAAATAATCAAATTTGTATTTTGATTTGTTCGTCTATACCAATTAAAATGGTGTTAATTTATTTTAATTATTTATTCTCTGAAAGAACAATTTAATCTAAGTAGTGTAACGTCAGAAATTCAATTCTCTACTCACTGGAATATAACAACTTTTTTATTATTATAAATAATCTACTTCATGTTCTGGTTATTTGAGTACATCAAGTCAAACTTTGGTAATGATTCTTATAAACAGTCTTTTTTATATATAGGATTATAATTTTACTTGCTTTTTTAATAATCCTTATGTATTTTGTTTTCTTAAGACTTTTACTATAACTTGTAAACATTATTTTAAACGTATCTAAACAATATTAGATGTTAACTGTTAACAGAAAACCTATTGGCTGATTTGCTTAGCAAAAAAGCAATAATTTACTCCTACAGTATGAATGATTATATTAGCTACACAGATTATTTTTAGTTAATCAAATGCTTTATACCACGACTTGCATGGGTATAAAACGTTTTTACAAAAGGAAACGTACTATAAAGCAGATTAAATGTGAGGTTAACAATTGGATGGAATACCTTATTTTTTTTCTCAATTTATCTTTGCCTCTCAATCACAAAATGATTTAAAATGTATTTATTATCAAATTATGTCTGAAGATGATAAGGCGATATTCCGAAATAAATCAACAAATAAACAGCTCTATAACATATTTGTTTACGTTTTAAAAGAATTTTCATTGTTCACTTATCAGGTATTTTATATTACAGCATTGTCATCAGAAAAAAGGAGATATTCAGTACAGAATGCATCCGGATCTGGAGGTCAGTTTGTTCCACTTGTTAATCTGTTTTTTTTCTATTCATTCACTATCTAAAAAGTTTGATTACACATTAAACGGTTTATTCTAACATCTTTGCTACCCTGGCCAATCAGTAAATGAATCATCAAACCAATGATAAGAGAACTATCGGCTCAGTGGAGCATATCTTCGAAATTAAACATTTCCTTTAGGCAATATAAACAATTTTCTTACTATACTAATCTGTAGGTCGGTTATTTCTTGTTATATTTGAATCTTGTTATACTGCTAATTAGTTCAGAGATATTATATATATAATTCAAAATTAAAAGAACTGTATGAATCAGTAAACGTTATGAATTAACTCCCTGTTATTTTTAATTTCAACTAAATGTCCATGAATATCATAATTATCTGGCTATATTATCAGATTTTTTAGTTGAATTTTATTTTATTAAAATAAGACCTTTATAAAAAGGTTTACGAAATTAGCTATTGATTAAAATAATGTATCTGCTCAAAATGTTTGGATTTTTATTTTATATCTAAATCAGCCCTTCCTCCAAGAAACAGTCCACGTGCAACACCATATTTGAATACGCCAGTTACATCAGCTGGACGTAAGTAATGTAACTTCCAATTTTTTTGTTTCTATCATTTGTTTAGCAAAGATTCACAAGCTCTAGTTTATTATATATATATTCATGATCGCTAATCATAAGTTTAGTGATGTTTAGTTGCAAAACAATAAGGATAAATTTTAGTAAGTCATCGTTCTAAAGTAAATAGCGACTCATGAAAAAAATCAATAGAGGTTTTGGTTGCTTGGATGGGACTGAATCGTTCAGTTTATATATTTGAAAGATTTTAAAGGCAATCATAATTCGATTACTTTTAAAATCAATAAAATTCGTGGTACACTCAGAAATTTTGAACTTGTTCCACTCGCACACATTGTAATTGACCTACTTAGTTTAGCTGAAATTAACTCGTACACTATGAAAACTGTAATGAGCGTAGTTTCGTTAAACGTTCATCCTGATAACTGCCATTACGGGGACCCCATGGGACGGAATTCAGAAGGCGACATAAAGCTGCGACTACAACTCAGTAGCTGGTCGTGCCGACCACGGCATTACAGACACATCAAGCGGATTTGAAGCAGAAAAGCTAATGAATCGTTGCAAGAAAATATAGAGGCAAATTTATTGTCACAAAAAATAATGTCATGGAGAATCAAAGTACAGTTTGTTTTTATAATACGGGCACATATATATGAGAACTCCACTTGTAGCTCTTCTAGGGCTACTGCCGGTCCCAAGTCCGCGTTATGGTGGAGGGTTGGGCGTGTAGTCGGCAACCTCATCCCGTAGAAAACAACCTTGCTAAAAAAACGCTAACCAGAATAAACAATTTAAGCCATGTAAACTATGTCCTTCAAATTCAAGAAAGTATTATGACGCCTCATGATGAAAGTAGAGATTCTTACGAAGTCTCGAATCCGACGCCCTTTCTAACAACTAGAACAACAATTTTGAAAGGTACATAGAACGTCCGGAGAGCAAAGGTTAGACACGGCAGAGATGCTGCTGTACTCCGGTCACGATGAAGAAAATGTTCCATACACTCAAGGAGTTGTTCTGATGCCGGCCAAAGAATCACGAATTGCACTTATGGGATGGGAATCTCATGGATCCAGGATCATCAAAGCATCCTACAGAACAAAGTAGGAGGAAATAACAATGAACGTTTTCCAACGTTATGCACCCACCAATGATATCAATGACAACAATGAAGATCACTTCTACGAGAAGCTGCAATCAATCATAGCGAAGTGCCCACGAATGGATCTCACCATCCTAATGGGAGACCTAAAAGCCAAAGTCGGAATGGACGACAACGGTTATGAAGATATGGTGCAACGACATAGATTGGGAGAAAAGAACGAGAATGGCGAGAGATTTTCAAACCAATGTGCATTCCACAAATTGGTTGCAGGTGGCTCAATATTTCCACACAAATGCACACACAAAACTACATTGGTCTCACCGGACCACATCACGGAGAACCATATAGATCATATTTGTATCAATAAAATATTCAGAAGGACAATGAGAGGTATGAGAATGAGGAGAGGAGCTGAAATGGCTTCAGATTATCATCGACTGGTGGTTGCCAACATGAAACTGAAGCTAAAGAAACGTTGTACAACCGGACAAACAGCATTACAAAGTTTCGATACAGACTTGCTTCGACATACTGACAAACTTAACCAATTCAAGATAACTCTCAACAACAGGTTCCCAGACTTACAAGAGCTACTGAAAGAAGTAGAAAATACTATGGAGGGCGACTGGGATGAGATCAAAGAAGCACTAACTTCAACGTGTCAGGAGATTACGGCTCGCAAGAAGCATCATCATGAAGAATGGATCTCTATGGAAACCCTAGACAAGATTCAAGAAAGGAAGGAGAATATGGAGGCAGCAATTAACAACAACCAGACAAGAACAGAGAAAGTCATAGCACAAGCTGAATACACAGGGGCAGATAAGCTAGTGGAGAAGAACATTATAGAGAAAACAAGCAGAAATACGTGGAAGACCTAGCAACGACCGTGGAAAGAGGTGCTACAGAAGGAAATATGAATCAACTATATGACACAACGAATAATCTAGCAGGCAAATATCGTATATCAGAGTGACCAGTCAAGAACGAATAAATAAGCCAATTTGTGAACAGATGAACAGATGGGTAGAGCAATTTTAACACTTCCTGAATAGGTCAACTCCCCTGAATCATTCGGATATTGAAGCAGCAGACACAGCCCTTCCTATAAATGTCACTCCACCAGCGACCGAAGGAATCAGGATGGCCGACCATTAGACAGTTCTTGAGTAGGGAAACAGCAGTATTTGAGAATATACATGCCGAATTACTGAAGTCACATATAGAAATAACTGCAAAGGTACTCTCACTTTCTATTTGGTAGGAAGAACAAGTGCCACTGACAGATTGAAAAGAAGGATACCTCATCAAGATCAGAAGGAAAGGAGGTCTGAGCAAATGTGAAAACTACGGAGGCATCACATTACTGTAAGTACCAGGAAAGACTCAGTAGACACAAAACTTCTAGATCAACAGGTTGGATTCCGTAAAGATCGGTCGTGCACAAACCAAATCGCGACACTACGGATCATCGTTGAACAGTTAACTGAATGGAATTCGTCATTATAGATCAACTTCCCTGACTGTGAGAAGGCGTTTGACGGTGTGGTTAGAAGAATATTATGGAAACTTCTTCGACACTATGGAGTGAGTAACTGAGAAAATCGTTAACATCATCCGGAATGCATACTATGGACTACAGTTCAAAGTCGTGTATGAAGGATAGCAGACAAACTCATTTCAAGTATGGACCGGATTCAGACAAATCTGCTTACTTTCACTCTTCCTCTAGTTGACTGGATTATGAAGACCGACATTTGAGGGAAAGCACGGAATACAATCGAAAACTTGGGTGCAACTGGACTATTTGGACTTTGTAGACCACCTAGCACTTCTATCCCATGTACATCAATTAATAATGGTCAAGACAACCAATGTAGTAGCAGCCTCTGAAGCAGTAGACCTCAACATACACAAGAAAAAGAGTTAGATCCTCAAATGCAACACAGAGAACACCAGCTCAATCTCACTTCATGGAGAAGCTCTGGAATAGGTGGAATCTTTCACTTACCTTTGAAGCTTCATTGATGAACAAGAAGGATATGATGCAAACTTAAAGGCAAGGATTGGTAAAGCAAGGATAGCATTTCTTAACTTGAAGAACACATGGATTTCAAAACAACTGTCAACAAATAACAAGTCAGAATCTTCAATACGAACGTCAGGATAGTTCTACTGTACAGAACTGAAACTTGGAGAACTACTACAAGCATCATCAAAATAGCAGAAGTATTTCTAAACAGTTTTCTACGCAAGATACCGAATGTGCTTTGGTCGGATACGATCGGCAACAGCCTACTATGGGAGAGAACAAAGCAACTTCCAACTGAGGTGGAAATCTGGAAAAGACGTTGGAAGTGGATAGGACACATCGAGGAAATCATCAAACTGCATCACGAGTTTGATGGAGATCGCTGGTGAGCGGCCTATCCTCCTCCACGAAGGGTAACAGGCGTAAGTAAGTAAGTGCATCTATATGAGGGATGGAGAATTATACATCGAGTTATATTTAAGCGATCAATATTTGACTCAGACAGAAATATACGTTTGCGTAGGTATCATAGCGGTCCTGCTAATACAAAGAAATAAACGACTTATTACTATATCTATAAAGTTGTCCGTCAGATTAAAGTGCTTGACCGTTATCAAAATTAATCGTAAGGGTGTCACTACAAATCTTTAAATATATATACATCAATGTTCAAAGTTAATTACTCTGTTCTTTGTTTAATCTATTCAGAAGTTTTGTTGTATAAAAGCCCTCAATATTTACAAACATTGGATTATGTTATGAAGTTATTTTTTCAATCTAAAAATTTAGTTCAACTGTTTGTTTGATTTTACTTGAGTTACACAATATTTCACTTACCAAATAAACTAACTGAACAAACTAATAAAAGAACTGATTTTATTCCATAATGACAACAAAGAATGACTGGTATTGAAGTATAGGTGTCTTCATTATCACTATAATAATGACTAGATGCTCTGTCGTATGATTTATGAAACAGAAGTGAGAATAATACTTCAGTTTCTACTCAATTGGCTATATATATATATATATATATATATATATATATATATCATTTAATGTATAGCCAATTTACGCATTTCATTATTAAGTTCTGAACCTAGGTTTGATGTTAGATAGATTCATTGGCAGAATGTGTTTATGTACTTCAGAAAACTGATAATCCCCAGAGTTTGAAATCCGTGTCATACAGTATTATAGCCGCGAAATGGAATCCGTACACTAATTATGCCTTGACTGATTTTCTATTTGCACTTGGTTCGCCACCAAATAGTAATTAATATTATGCTGTTTATTCTTTGGTGATGATCAGTAGAAATCGACTAGACGTCTATCAATAGTTTAGGGAAAAGCACCAAAGTATTATAGTAGTGAGAATAATTGACGTGAAAACAATTTATCCTGTGTTTGTATTATTTGTTGTTTGTATTCATACATTGCTTAGCATTTGAACTGAAAGAATTTTTCATAAGAATTATTTGTAATCTCCCTTTTTTTTGTGTAATTTAATTGCATTATATAACATAGTCTCTAAATTCTAGTGACGGTGATCCATTTTCTTGAAAATTATACCAACTATTTAGCAAGCACTGGCTAATAAAACTCTTGTAAAACACAAGCAGATTAAAAGAAGTTATACAAAACACAATAAGTTATTTCAAACAACTGACATCCATAATTTTTAAATTGTCACTATTTAAATAACCTTAATAGTATCCTTCATTACACAACATTAGCAAAATCTTCCAGAGGTGTTCAATTCCACAGCTTACTGACAACAGTACATAGGTTTCTAAATAAAACTTGTGTAACACTAAGGATCAGAGTAAAAAAACACTAATTATCATTTAATGTTTTATATGTTTCAACACACCTGAGGGTCAACCAAAATCTGAACTTTCAATTGCTTTATTCAAAATGGAAACCGATTATTGTAAATAAGTGTTAATTTTATAAATAAGAAGTCTACAGCCTTCTAAGAATTATTTTCCAATAGTTAACATATAACTATAAGTAATTTTAAACTACAAAATGTGAACTAATATATATTAAAATGTTAATTGACTACTCAGTTTTATTTTCATTATTTTTAACTAAATCATCATTGACAGGAAAATACAAATGCTATGAGATCTATGTTTTGGCATATCATTATTTCTAGCACATTATAGATAATAACTCTTTCCAAACTGTTGATATTTCTATGGTCTGATAGTGTAATATTTTAGTGCATTTATTGTTAAACAGACTTGACATACATGATTGAAATAATAGTAGATCTGTGCAATTTATAGATGTGAACATTTAAATGTTTTCAGTTCAAGATGATTTGATGAAAGTAACCGCAAGAATTTTCAAAAACATCCACACTCATAATTTATCTTTGAAACAATGTATCAAGTTATCTTTAAAAGTGTTCATTCATGACTCAAAAATAAGTAGCTTGAAAAAAAAATCACATTTCTCTGGGCTTACTTCATAATTTACGCTTGTTGTGAAAAAGGCATTTCAAAATAATATAATTTTAATGAAGCTGAATGATTAAAAAGTAAACATTTAATTTTAAGAATATATATATATATATATAAACATTTAGAACATAATAATTTCGAATAAATTGAGCATTGGGTAGATTGTTATAAATAAATGACATATCTGTAAAATCCCAATGAGTAGAAAATTAGATTTCCTGACGTTTCGTGGCTTAGTGTAAGTCACTTCTTTTATTCTCTGAAGAAGTGGCTTACACTAAGCCGCGAAACATCAGGAAATCTAATTTTCTACTCATTGGGATTTTACAAATATATTATTTATTTATTTAGAACATAACGTTTTTTTCTAAAATACAACTATATACTTGTATATAATTCTATCTTGTTCAATGCTTACTAAGACAATATTTATTTGTGATTAAGTTGAAACAAAATCACTTAGATTGTTTATTTACATTGAGTTAACAGTTAATTATTTTTGTTTATGTATCTCAGCAATACCTGTATCATCGACAATTCCAAGAGCATCGATCGCATGTAGTAAGTTTACACATTTGTTTACTGTTCCTAATCTCTGTTGTACATAATTACATCAAATATTTTAAAAGCTAGAATTTCACATTACAAGTTATTTCAGTTTTAACGATTCATTTATTGTTTTATATTCATTCATAAATAATATAGACCTGACATATATATGCATCAGTTCACATTATTACACTATATCAACACTGAGAGATGAATTTGTGAAAATAAATGTCAGGATAATAGAAACAATAACCGTATCAATGGTAGTAAAGAAAATTGAGCATAGACAATACGATTTTAGAAAAAAAGAATGAAGTCACGTAATAAAAAATTAAGGACAGTCCTAAAACTGAAGATTTAAGGAAGAATGAATGAACCTACAAAGTTATTATCCCATTAAAGTAATTTAACCTGTTAATTTAGTAATAGACATATTAATTTACAAATTTAAAAGAAACTAAACAATCAATGTAAACGGATAATAAAAATTTATTTCACTTTATCATCTGATTGTTTATAGAGTCACTTTAAATGTAATTCATTGTGAAGAGTAATATGATTGATTTAATAATATTCACTGTGTCATTTAATCAAACATTTCATGCCACACTTATATTAAATCTTTCGATGTTATACTTTCAAAATGAAATTACTATAATCTCCGCAAAACCCCTTCTGATACTAATCAACATATGCTCACTAGTGACTGGCTTCAAAAAGTATATCCTGGAGTTCTAGTGGGAAGCAGTGACCAGTGGAGTTCAACAGGGTCAGTTGTGAGGTAGTAACTCACTGATGACAATGGTGGATGTGCCGCTCAATTTTGTGGATTAGTTGAAGTTAGACATTAACACTGCTGGATGCCGGCTCAGTGGTCTAGTGGTTAAGAGCTCGCGCGCGAGACTGGTAGGTCCTGGGTTCGAATCCCGCGAGGCGGGGTCGTAGATGCACTGCTGAGGAGTCCCAGGTTTTCCATGTTGATCTAGCTTCAATTGACTCATGATCTCAACTATTGAAATCAAACAATTAATGTTTTATAATCAAATGACATCAATGTATTCAAGGATAATTAAATTGGTATCACAAAGAGTTTTGTGGATATTATAGTAATTTTATTAGTTGAGATCATGAGTCAATCGAAGCTAGACCATCATAGAAAACCTAGAAGCGCTGGACGGTCATTTCATTCTACTGTGGGACTCCTTAACAGTGCGCATTCACGATCCCAGGACCTATCAGTCTCGCTCGTGAGCGCTTAAGCTCTAGACAATTACAAGCATATAAATATTTTTAAAATTGACTTAATTTGCTCTAAATGTTTTAAAATAAAAATAATTATCAAACATAAAAGATTAATGTTTATCATTTCATATCAAATGGTATTTTCTTTTTTTATTAATCCTATTTCAAACTGAAAAACAACATATCTAATTGCTAATTAACAAAATAATGGTGTAACAATGATATCTATTTATATTTCATCTCTGTTAAAATAGTAATTGCTTATATTCACATAAATATATATGTATATTAAAGCTTTATATCTGTATTTAATATCCAATATATCTTTAATCAATACATGAAAAGTAAAGAGCTATGATAGAAATAACTGCAGATTTCCTTTTTTGCTTTGGTATTCAAAAATGTTTTATACTCATCAAATGTTTTTATGTTCTTCTTTACTGGCCAACTAATTCGCATTTTATTTATTTAATTTTATTTATTTATTTTATTTTCATTTGAAAAATTAAAAAGTTCAGTTTTTCCCTTCATTTTTTTCCATATTATAAAACAAAATTATTGTAATCAAGACATTTGAATCCCTTCAAATAGTATTTGACTTGTAGACTATGCCAATACTTGGCGAACGTACAATGACAGAAGCATTTTGAAAAGTTCTTCAACAGGTAAACCATAATATATATATGTGTAAATGTATATCAAAAATGGATTGTTACAATAAGTAAGCATACGATGTAATTTTGAATGAATGTAATTCAAAAATCATTCAAATTACTAATTAGCATTCATATGTTGACTAAATCCAAAGGTAAGATTTATGTTAAACTGGAAGCAAATGGATGTTGATTTATGTTCTAGTAACATTTCATGTTTTTCTGTAAATCTATCAATTATGTAATCAGTATATTTTAGAAAGGGATGATAAATGAAATTCTATTTAATGATTAACTTATTCTACCTAAATTTAATCTGCATAACGGTTTTGTCACTTAATGCACTGACTCTTATGGTTGAACATATCGATTAAAATACTGTTATGATTTTTATTAATCTAAGCAATTTTATTAACAGTTAAAATACAGAGATTCTCTTTCTGTTTTGACAATTTCATCCAAAGTCTTCAACCACAAATAATAACTAATGTGCAGGCGTTAGTCAAGAAAGTTTTCATTTCATTATAGTTGAATGGCATTTAGCATTATTATATTTACTTTTATCCTGTAGCAGAAGCTTAGATGGATTTTTAAAAAAATCCTTATTCATTTTAAATTACCCATAAAATATATTTCATAAGTGTATAATGATCTTAAACGGTTTAAGTCTAATTAATGAAACCATTGAAGAATAGTGTACAAGTACAGATTTTTCGGTTATCATACATCAATTCACTTAAAATTAAGTTTTTAATATTGTAAAAAAAGTCAAAAAAACATTTTAGTTTGGTCAAATTATTTACGTTGTTTGTTCTCATGTTCTTAATATCAATCTAGTAAATGATTCAGGCTATAAAGTAGATTATACAAATGAAACATATAGAATATAATCACAAATCTACGTCGAATAATGAAAATTTAACAATTATTTTCATTAATAACTAACTTAATAACTATGTACATAGAAAATATATCATACTTTTGTGTATGATACACTACTGTGGTGTGTGCTACTTATATTGACATAAATAGTATGTGATGTTAGTCGTGAACAGAAGGTCTGGCAGCAGAGAGACAAAAGAATCGGACAGTAAGGAATGGAAACAGAATGCAATTTGTATAAAAATTCAAGGACAATGAAGTTTGAGTGATTTTGAGACAATTGATGGACATTTTGCAAATTAAGCATTTACTTTATGATTGTTAGATTTTATTAAGAAGTCCTGTAATTTTGTGTTAAATACATTCGATTGTCCCCACTGGTGTTCTGTTCACTACACTACCATTAGTATGATTAGATGACGTACTACTGTAGAAACAGTAATAATTTAATAATAATTTATTAATATAAATCAGTATGTGCAATATTAAAATTACTAACAAAATAGTGTTGTGAAGAAACACTTTCATTTTGAACAGAACACATGAATTGAATTAACGGCTTGATTTGTCTAATAATTAATTTTCTCTCTCAGTCTCACACAATCACATACAAACAGGCATACACTTTCACTTTTGACTTGACTGGTAACTAGTAGAATTGTGTTTCCAATTATATTAAAACGTTAAAATATGACTTTGATAGTATACATAAATTAAAAATCATTTATGCATGATAGAAAATATTTATAATTACCTTGAGTCAGACTTGTGTACTCATGAATAAAGTGAATAGTTTTTCGGAAAGTTTCGTTTGAACTGAAGGTTCTTTTCGTTAAAAACTGATTTCAGGGAGGTCTACCAAAACTAAAAGGCTCGTTAATAAACGTCTGACTATTGATAACTTGCTTTGAGATGGATTCCTCAAGGTTTTGAACAGAAGTCATGACCTATCAAATCCTACAACTCTAATGCAGCCCATTGATGTCGAAAGACGTTTGCACTGCATCGAAATGACCTAGACAAATAAATTCTGGCAGAGTTACTTTACGATCCCATGTTTTACGCAAGACTTGAATGCTTTATATTTGACTTTGTGTTAGCTTGTGATAGGAAACTAAGGAAAATCAACTTCCCAGTATGTATTAGTTGTTTACTACCTACTTGCTATATACATATATATTCACAGAATGTAGTTATACTTTTCTCTTTGTTAACCAATTATTTTGAAGTAGGTGTAACTTTTCTTCAAAGGATGTAGAGGAAATAAATCTAACTTTGACTCAATTAACTTTAAAAATACAAAATGTGTAAAAGCAGTGTTACTTCATTTAAAGTGAAATGAAAATCAGTAAAAGAAACACGTTTCATTATTCACGGAATAATTCTTGCTATTCATGTAAATTTTATTACCAGTTATTTGCTTTTAACTTTTAGTGATAGCTTACTGTCATTCACATTTAATCCATTGACTACTTTTAACACTTGATGTTTTAACAATACCATTTTGGTGAACTTTCAAATACACCTTATACAGATATGTATATGTCTCTCGTTCACTTAACTGTTTACATTTTCTAATTTTGTTTTGATTAAATCACTGAACTTTTCGTGTTCATTGTAACATATATTCATATAGGCTTTAAAAATTATTTTGTTATGATTTAATTTGTCGATAATGTTTACTTGAATTATTTCCAGTGCTTTTAAATAGTGCAATTTTCGACAGAAATAAACAAGCATTACACTAATCACTCTCTACTTACTACACAAAGCCAAGAGTGCTCCAAAAAAGATATTATTGTGTATTAGATTAAAATACATTTTTTTTCCAAATCCATATGACAATAAATGAAGATGTGAAATTCTTGCAGATGAAGAAATTGAAAATCATTCCTAACTAATTAAGAGTTTCATTTTTATAATTTGACTGTATATTTAAAAAGAATCATATTAATGAGAAAAAATTAAGTTATACAAAGTAGTATCCTTTTACTTTTGTATTGTTTTTATAGTCCCACTGAGTGTTCAGGCTCAAATTCAACAAAACCAAGCAATTAAATCTGAACAACCTTCTATTGCAAAGCGTAAGTAGTTTTGTTAAACATTTAAAATTTAACGACATGTAAATTAAACTAATTGCTTTTGTTTGTTGTAATGATTCATATTCTACAGTTGTTAATATTATGAGTTAGATCTGTAAACTCTGTATAAATATATGCTCTGCTTGAATGAATAGCTCAAATAATTATTTATAGTTATAAGGTTATTATAGCTTACGTTTAAAGCACATGCTTTGCATTCCAAGGTCAACCACTATCCCAAATTATTTACTTTGATTCTTGTTATGCTACATTTACGTTGTTTCACTGTTTATCGTATAGCTATCACTATTAAATGGAGATCCTCATTCTATTAAGTTTGATATGCAAAACTAATCTGTATTATTTTTTCATTTTATAAGTTTTACTTATTATAGAATAATTTTAACTTAGCTGTTCACTTAGTTGAACGCTAAACGACATTATATCCATCAATACTTGATATTTAATTAACTACAAACCTGTTACTATTAATTATTTGATAAATGTTAGATAATTCATTGGTTTCTATCATCATATTCCATGTTTATTATGCATAATTATGTATATTAATAAATACCCTTTGAAATAATGTAATCTAGATATTTCTAAGTACATAAATTCTTCCCATTTGAATTTCGTAATAACTACAATTTGAAGAAATACTTTCTACTAAATACATTATTTGTAACTTATTTTTTGCAGCTACACCATCACCTTTGACAAAAACTTTTGTTACACCTCAAGTAACACCCAGAGCATCTATAAGCAAAGGTAAGCTGTGTGAAAGTTTCATAAAAATCTATGTTCTATGATTAAAAATAATATTGTAAACATTGAAGGATATTTTATTATGGTAATTTAGCATGATACATAGTTTTGAATTAATTGTATTCAAAATGGAATTATTAAATAAACTTATTAACTGACGAATATTGCAAAGCAACTAACTTGATAAAAAGTCACTAATATATAAGTATTAAGAAAACGAATTTCGTTGATAAATATTATTACAGAATGAATGATATTCTTGATGTTATGTAATTAAAGGCAGTTGGAAGAGACCCTAGATTTTTATTGTTGCACACTTTTGTTAATCGCTAATCAATCTTACAGTTAAACTTAAGAAAAATGAATCACTCTAAAAGATCAAACAAGAACTCAACGATAATTACTACCTATAAATTGAGTGTATTGAATTTGATATTCTTTAGGAATAAAAAATCAATAAACTAATCACTTATTGAACAGAAGGAAATGTCATTTGATATAATTATTAACTCTAATTGAATAATATCTTCTATGTTTAAATTATAACCGCTAAATTGACTGCATTGATATAACATTATCTTACAATCTAAATCTTAGTTTTAATGCATAAAACTATCTTTAATCATTTTAAAAATCTATTAAAGTATACCAATTTAAATCACTAAGCCTTATAACTAAGCTTAAACTACAATCAATAGAATATCATACTTATTTTAACAATGATAAATTAAATAAATAATTCATTGAAGTAAACAATTCAATCTATAAACAGTATTGTTAATAAGTAACTTAATAAATTCTATCATATAAATCTTCTAAGTTAATAAACAAAATGTCAGTTATCTTGGTTAAATATTAATTTAAAACATGTATTCATTATACATTAATACTTACAGTGAAAATCATATATAAAAGAATCCATAAAACATTCAAAACTACTTGTCATGTATATCATATTAGATCATTAATAAACAGTCTAAAATAATAAATAACTAATCTCTCTTTATTATTCTTATTTTAACTAAATTTAAACGATGTATTCACATAGAAACGTTTTATTTATTTATTTCTGTTAAATTAAATAAAACTTTTTTTAATGACAATATCTTGTGCCAAAAAAATATAAATAAGAAAAAGGTAACAATCACACTTAGAGTACATAAACATTTATTAGAAGTATTATTATTGTTATTATTTTGTTAAGATTATTATTAGACATGAACGGCATGTAAACATCATTTTGAAATTTCATAATGCTTGTGCCATTGGAGACTCTTTGATAAACACAGTGTCGAAGGTCAATTATCTCAGTGTTACCTTCTCCTCTGATCTCTCTCGTCCTTCTCACGTTTTATTGTTATCGAAGAAGGTTTTCCGTCTGACTTACTACATAAAGAGATTGTATGCTCTTGGGATTACTCGTCATTTACTCTTACAGTTTGTCAATTCTTGCATATTACTTATTATTCTTTACTGTTCTTCATTATTCTTTTCCGGGCTTTTGAGAAAAGACTTTGCTGTATTGCTGAGAGTGCTGAAGACAGTTAGCAAGGTGTGTGGCGAATCTTTCGAGGTCATAATTAATGTGGTTGTGGATACACATTTAAAATCATGCAAACTCCTGGTAGGTGTTATTTTATCAGATACTAACCATCCCCTTCACTCTTATCTTTCTCCTTGTATATCTTCTGGTAGAACGAGACGTAATTACATTAAAATCCATGCACGCAAGCAGAAGTGTAAAAGTTCTATAATACCTTACCTAGCAAATATACTCTGTGACGAACAGGCTGTTAGAGTTAACCAAGTCAATAACCTGGATTCTTAACATGTCTCTTATTTGTAAAGTTGTACAGTTTCTCGTTTTTTTAAAACATTTTTATTCCTTCTCTTGTCTTTTTTACTGTTTTTTGTGTGTAAGAAACTTGTTGAGATACCCTGTGCTGAGAATTTCTATATTGTACCAAAATATAATATTGAATAAAGCCATTAATAATCATAATAATAATTATTATTATTAAGATTAAGATTATTATAATCAAATCATCGTGAAATAGATAATATGTATTTTAAGAAAAAAAATTTTCATTTTTTATTTTATTATTAGTTTCTGAATCAGATATAGAACATACTAAAAAACTTAATCGTCTACCAAAATCTTTCCAATGTGATTGTTGTCAACATGTTACTGTGTCCAGAATAACATATCATGTTGGTGTTTTAACATGGCTTATGGCAGTGTTAATTTTTTTATGTGGGTAAGTTGTATATAAATTATTTTTTTATATTTAAAACAAACAATAAAAACCACTAAACAAAATGTCATTAAATGATTCATCAGACAAATAATAATAATTATAAGAAGTTTAAATAGCATTGTATTTAATGAATGTATTGATCTGACATAGTTAACATGACCCATAACAGGAATAGTTTTTTTCTTCTTAATATAAAGTGCATTTGGGCGAAATCTAACGATCATTTCAATGAATTAATTAAATATAGTTATAGTGCATTTCATATTATTGTTATTCATTCTTATTCAAAAATAAAAAAAGCACTAAGAGATTGAAATCGCTTCATATCTTTCTTTCTACGAATTAATTCTTTCTTCCTATACTATATCCTTATATGCAATCTTTCTTTTATATATTGCCACCTTTGAATTAACTACTTTTATGAATCCCGGTGTTCATCTTGTTGTGTTAATGAGGTATGACAACTTGGACCAATGCATATATGTGCCTGGTCCTACGTTGTAGCTGACTGACTGACTGAATGCTAAATGAAATTTGTAACAGTTACTAAAACTCCGCCTGTAGCTCTTCTAGAGTTACTGCCGGTCCCAAGCCCGGGTAAAGGAGGAGGGTTGGGCATGGGGTTAGCGTCCCCATCCCGTAGAAAACTAACTCGCTAAAAAAACGCTTACCAGAAAAAATAATTCAAACCATTTTAACTCTGCCCTGAGAGTTAGAAGGTCTTCATTTAGAAGAATTATGACGCTTCATGGTGAAAGCCGAATTCCTTCGGAAGCCACGAGGCCGATGCCCCTTCTAACAACCAGAGCAAAAATTTTTATAGGTACATGGAACGTTAGAACAATATGGGAAACCGGGAAGACCAGCCAAATAGCAACGGAAATGAGGAGATACAACTTGGCAGTACTGGGAATCAGCGAAACCCACTGGACCCAAGCTGGACAGAAAAGGCTAGCTACGGGAGAGATGCTGCTATACTCCGGTCACGAAGAGGAAAATGCTCCACACACACACAGGGAGTTGCTCTTATGCTGTCCAAAGTAGCACGAAATGCACTTGTAGGATGGGAATCCCACGGATCCAGAATCATCAAAGCATCATTCAAAACAAAGAAGGAGGGGATCTTAATGAATATTATCCAATGTTATGCACCCACCAATGATAGCAACGACGACATTAAAGATCAATTCTACGAGCGGCTGCAGTCAATCATAGAGAAATGCTCAAGAAAGGACCTCACCATTCTGATGGGAGATCTAAATGCCAAGGTCGGAATAGACAACACTGGATATGAAGATATTATGGGACGACATGGACTGGGAGAGAGGAACGAAAATGGAGAAAGATTTGCAAATTTGTGTGCATTCAACAAATTAGTCATAGGAGGCACAATATTTCCACACAAACGTATACACAAGGCTACATGGATCTCACCGGACCACACTACAGAGAACCAGATAGACCATATTTGCATTAAAAAAAAATTCCGAAGGACAATGGAAGATGTGAGAACCAGGAGAGGAGCTGACGTAGCTACAGATCACCACCTAGTTGTAGCCAATTTAAAACTGAAGCTAAAAAAGAACTGGACAAGTGGACAAACAGCAATACAAAGGTTCAATACAGCCTTCCTTCGAGATACTGACAAACTCAATGAATTCAAGATAGCTCTCAACAACAGATTCCAAGCCTTTCAAGATCTACTGAAGGAAGAAGAAACTACCATGGAGGACAACTGGAAAGGCATCAAAGAAACATTGACTTCAACGTGTCAAGAGGTTCTGGGCCTAAAGAAACACCATCATAAGGAATGGATCTCTATAGAAACACTGGACAAGATCAAAGAAAGGAAGAACAAGAAGACAGCAATTAACAACAGCCGAACACGAGCAGAGAAAGTCCAAGCACAAGCTGAATACATAGAAGCAAACAAGCAAGTGAAGAGGAGCATTAGAGCCGACAGGAAGAAATACGTGGAAGAATTAGCAACGACGGCAGAAAAAGCTGCTAGAGAAGGAAATATAAAACAGCTCTACGATACAACGAAGAAACTATCAGGGAAATACAGTAAACCAGAGAGGCCGGTCAAAGACAAAGAAGGCAAGCCAATCACTGAAATTCAACAACAGCGAAACAGATGGGTAGAATACTTCGAGGAACTCCTGAATAGGCCGGCTCCAATGAATCCACCGAACATCGAAGCAGCACACACAGATCTTCCTATAGATGTCAACCCACCAACGACGGAAGAAATTAGAATGGCCGTCAGACAAATCAAGAACGGGAAAGCAGCAGGACCCGACAACATACCAGCTGAAGCACTGAAATCAGACGTCGAAGTAACCACAAGCATGCTTTACCCTCTATTCAAAAAGATTTGGGAGGAGGAACAAGTGCCAATGGACTGGAAAGAAGGACACCTCATCAAGATTCCAAAGAAAGGAGATCTGAGCAAATGTGAAAACTACAAAGGCATTACACTACTGTCAATACCAGGGAAAGTCTTCAACAGGGTGTTGCTGAACCGGATGAAGGATGCAGTAGATGCCCAACTTCGAGATCAACAAGCTGGATTCCGAAAGGATCGGTCGTGCACAGACCAAATTGCAACACTACGGATCATCGTCGAACAATCAGTTGAGTGGAACTCGTCACTATACATCAACTTCATTGATTATGAAAAGGCATTCGACAGTGTAGATAGGAGGACATTATGGAAACTTCTTCGACACTACGGAGTTCCTGAGAAGATTGTCAATATTATCCGGAACTCATACGACGGACTACAGTGCAAAGTAGTGCATGGAGGACAGCTGACAGATGCATTCCAAGTAAAGACCGGAGTCAGACAAGGCTGTTTACTCTCTCCCTTCCTCTTTCTTCTGGTGGTCGACTGGATTATGAAGACCTCGACATCTGAAGGAAAACACGGAATACAATGGACAGCTCAGAATCAATTAGACGATTTGGACTTCGCAGATGACCTAGCCCTCCTATCACGTACACACGAACAGATGCAGATGAAGACAGCCAGTGTAGCAGCAGTCTCTGCATCAGTAGGCCTCAGCATACACAAGGGGAAAACTAAGGTCCTCAAATTCAAAGCGGAGAACAGCAATCCAATCACATTTGATGGCGAAACTCTGGAAGATGTAGAATCCTTCACATATCTGGGAAGCATCGTCGATAGACATGGAGGTTCAGATGCAGACGTAAAGGCGAGGATTGGCAAAGCAAGGGCCGCATTCCTACAATTGAAGAACATATGGAACTCAAAACAACTTTCAACCAATATCAAAGTGAGAATCTTCAATACGAACGTCAAGGCAATTCTACTGTATGGAGCTGAAACTTGGAGAACTACAACAACCACAATCAAGAAAGTACAAGTATTTATAAATAGCTGTCTACGCAAGATACTCAACATCCATTGGCCGGATACCATCAGCAATAGCCTTCTGTGGGAGAGAACAAACCAACTTCCAGCTGAAGAGGAAATTAGGAAAAGACGATGGAAATGGATAAGACATACATTACGCAAATCGTCAAACTGCATCACGAGGCAAGCTCTAACTTGGAATCCTGAAGGGAAGCGGAAAAGAGGAAGGCCAAAGAACACATTACGTCGGATAATAGAAGCAGATATGAAAAGGATGAATTACAACTGGAAGGAGCTGGAAAGGATTGCCCAGGACAGGGTTGGATGGAGAATGCTGGTGAGCGACCTATGCTCCTTCACGAGGAGTAACAGGTGTAAGTAAGTAAGTAAGTAAGTAAGTAAGTAACAGTTACTAAGTTGGAAATGAATACTTATTCAAAAATTTTAAGTTTTTTTTAAAATCATCTATTAAATAAGTATTAGCTTACTTTATTTTGAAAGCTTCAAGGATCTTTGTTCATCTAAAACGTCTTATTGAATATATGGATTTTTTTCACTTTCCTACCTATGAAGATAATAAGAGATTTACAATGATGTCACCTATTTTACACAACACAAAATCACCAATAACATAGGTATTCTTAAATCATTCTGAATAAATAAGGTAGTTTTGTACAAAATTGTTGTTATATTTCGTAGGGATTTTCATAAAGGATCAATAACAACTAAATATCCACTGAAAATCAACAAGTATTTGATATCTGTTTTGTTCTTGTTTGCGACTACTCATCAGTGCATTGTGAAGATCATACAATGATCTTCATATCTTACGGTGAATTCAGGAATATTATAACACGACTGAGTGAATACTAAATGGTGTATATTTTAGGACAAATTCACTTTAAAAATTTATAAAACCACGCTAGTCATTGCTTATAAGGTGGATTTCATAGTTTCAGTTGTTGGTCATAACCTCTATAGTCAACCAAGTGGATAATAAACCAGTGATTGAATGATAATATTGAATAGGAATTACAAGAGAATTCCAATTTTTACAATTGGTCATTTGTAAGTGAAAAGAAAAACAACACAAAATAATCTGTCTTCATAAACATTTTAGAAATGATCAAGAGTAATATTACATCAATATATTTATTTCAGTCGAATTGTACAATAAAAATATAGATAGTAAAACACTAGTATGTTGAATGAACAAAGTTAGTATTTGAAATTGAATGATAGTTGAATAATCAAGTGTATCTAATCAATATTTTATTGTGTGATACTAAACAAACTGCATGTATAAACAGAACTCAATGAAACTTCAACAAAAATATTTGTCACTTCAATCTGTCTTTTTTTCTGTATTAATTTTTACTAAATATTGAATAAATCAGTATATAATCAGAGAGAGGTTTTGTGAAGATTGTAGTAATTTACTAATTGAATTCATGAGTCATTTGAAGCCAGATCACCATGGAAAACCTGGAAGCACTGGACGGCCGTTTCATCCTAATATGGGGCTCCTCAGCAGTGCACATCTACGATCCCGTCTCACGAGATTCAGACTCAGGAATTATCAGTCTCGTGCGTGAACGCTTAACCTTGAGACCACTGAGCCACTGTATTGAACAAAATGATAACCACTTTATTCAATACCATATATTTACTTAAAATAGAGAGTTCTTGCCAAAATAGATGAAATATTTTAACAATATTCCCGTTTTTAATCATCCAACTTATGTATATCCAAACAATGAGCATAAAAGGTTTCTAATCATTCATTATCAATCATTCATATTCACTCACCCACAAATGTTTAAGAATGGTTATGTTTCCGTAACATTATTTTCTATTGTAATAAATATTTGATGAATGAATTTCATAGTAATCGCCTGTCATTTTCTCATATATTATAGGTGTTAAATGTACAAACCATCTCTTTGATTCTTTTAAATTTCCTCAGTAATTGTATCTGCTATAGCCTACTAGAATTTTATGAAGGTTCTTAAGTGTTTCCGGCTGACAGTCACAATTACTCAATTGAAAAAAATATCTAAAATAGGAATTTGTATAACAATAGATCTATATTTAATAGTTCAGATGTTTTAGCAACTAGTCATTTATGAAATGCTAACTAATTAGGACTTTGTTAGACATAGTAGTTACTTATATACCATGAAAGTTCTTCAAAACGTTTTGATTTTTCTTGATAATTAATCAAGAACGTAGTCAAATCTTATCCATTTAGATATCACATAATGTTTTTTCTTATGATATCAGCTGATATAAATTTTAGTTAACAAATATATCATTCAATAACATTAAATATTCCTTTTTCTACCTTCTCTTATTTCAATAATCATTGAATATAACAGTGGCGTTCTAGGCTGTTTTCTGATACCATTCTTTACAAATTGTTGTAAAGATGTTAAACATGAATGTCCATTCTGTGGTACAGAAATTGGTATGGTTAAATGTATCTAAATGTGTTTTTTTTTATTTACTACTGGACAATGAATAGAAATACTTATTTGATTGGAAATCACTTACATCCTATGAACACATACCATATTTGCGTTTCATAAATATTTTTACTTATGTTCTGTGGAGAACAATTTTTATTCAAAGTAAATACACTAATCTCAACCACAAAAAAATCATGTACCACTTCGAAGGTGTTGCCATTTTATGAAAGAAAGAAAGAAACCCCAGAGACTTTTTTAAAATTATAACTCAAATACTGATTTCTTATTTCGCTGTATTATGTATAAATCAAAAATGAATAGTAATCTGTATCTAATGATATTATAACCATAAAATTCTATTAAATATTCAACATTTAACATTTTGATTAATGATTGTAAGTTTATTTCTTACTATTGAAAAGTGTTGATATTTTAATAAACAATAATTTTTTCATTATTATTATCATTATTACCATTATGGGATTTGCATCCGAAATTGTATCTTTGTGTTAATGTGATATGGCAACTTGAACTGATGTATGTACGTACGAAGTTCTACGTTGTTGACTGACTGACTGATATATATATATATACTCATGAAACTATCCTATTTTTTATATTTTCTTCTAAATATTTCATTTTAATATGGAAACAATTCGTTTTTTGTTTTAAAAAAATTGAAAATAGAAACAAAAATCATATTTGGTATTATTTAAATTGAATTGAAATGTACTTCTTTCTCTTTTTTTTTTTACTTTTCATTTTCTTTACGTATGATGTATCTGTTATTTAATTGTTTGCCTTTAATAACTTCTTAACTAAATGTATTTATTTATTCAATGTATTCTTTTTTAATGATCAGATATGTATGAATGTTTTCATAAAGTACTAATAAATTTCATAATAATTGTAATTCATCTATTTCTTATAGTTTACTTATTGCAAACAGTTTTAAAGTTTCGATGGTTTCACTTTCTCAAGTTAATACTATTTATATTAAATAAAAGAGTAATATAGTTGCTGGGTAGTTTACTTTAATTTTTCAACAAAAAGAAACCATGGAAAGAAAATACCGGCACCAAGACTAGCCTGTATAATTTGTGCTCAACAGAAGTTTAACCGAAAAAAATCTCTGCTTTTGTTGTTGTTGTATGATTTTTTTTTTAAAAAATAAAAGATTTATCACTATGGATCAATATATTTACTCATTTATTTTTTAGTGGAGAAATGATATACATAGTCTGTTAGGGATTCTAAAGAAAACTATTTTGATAATGTCTCATCATTAATTGAAGATAATTTCATTAACTAGTTTTAAGGTTTTGTTTAAAACTATCTCGGCTTATTACGGAATATCAGTGGAAAACATATCTAGTTGTCTTTCAAAGATTTTCAATTATATATAAATGTTGTTAATTAAGAAAGTTTCATCTAGCGATGGACGTCGTTTAAGTGCCTAAGATTCATGACGATCGTATTTAACTACAAAATATGACCACTAAGAATAAAATAAAAGATAATGACAGAGTAATAATCAGCTAACTAACAAAACTTCTCATTTATGTTTCTTAAAGTACTGACATTTCCAACAGTTGAGGTATACCACAGTCTTACTAAAATCGTGTAACATTACTTGCAAGAAACTAGACAGGCAATCAGTTTGGCGTTGTAGGATATTAGAATAAAAGTAGACTACTTCAGTAAACTACTGCATATCGAGAATGGGAAACTGGAGTTAACAGAGAAGAAATACGAGGTTAGAAGCATAAACTATGCTGGGATTCTTGTTACGACAAAATCGAACAGTCTTGAACTCAAAGATCTTCAAGTATCGTATCAGGAAGGAAAACAATAAAGGCAGCTGTATCGGTGAATAAATCCCTAAACCAAATAGTTCTGTAAGTCGTTGGCATTGATACTGGCCTGATTAGTTCACTGGGACACACCTAGCTAAGGCTCTAGGTCATGCATCCACGCCTGATCACGAGTGAGTACGCCATGATACGCATCTCTTGCGATCGTTGACCAACTCAGACAAAACCCTTCCTGACATATCGATGGTCTTTCAAATATATCTTCAAACGTCTTCGTTTCTGACTTTTGATTTGACTGGGTTGGCATACTTCGATTATAAGATTCTTAAGTGTAAGGGCGTTATCAGACTCCGAATACCTGCGGCATCTTTACAATAACTGATAGGAGAGAAATTCCATTGTAAAAAGGACAAATGTTAATGGTAAGAGGTTACTAAGGCGACTGTTCATAAAGTTATCATGTAACAGTATATTGTTTAATGCGAGTCAGCCACTTACTACAAAAGTGTCAATCGTGACGAAAGGCTGTTTTATTTTTTTGATTACTCTTTTGCAATGAACATCTAATCAATATCTCTCAACGCAGGTAAGCGTATTATCACTCCCAGAATGTGCATACATAGATTCGAAATTGTTTAGTGCTGTGACTCGGTTAACGAAATCTATCTCATAAACACTTTGTATCAGAATTTAATATCTAGTTATCAGGTGTAGCGGATTATCTAAAAGGATTGTTCTAGAAAGCAAACGCACTTAAAATGGGTCTAGACTAACCTTGGCCAGATTTTACCACAAATGTCGTGAACCCAACATGAAGGGATATAGTATATATGATTTCATTCGGTTATTTTTAACTCAATTTACCACCCATGATTCGACCTTAAGCATCACAAAGTAGGATATCTACTTGGGACAGTACACGAAAAACCGTTTAAAACTCGTGTGAACTCTTTGAGGTTATAATAACTAAGTTGCCAAATTTTCAACACGAAGTGAAAAGGCGGTAGCCCCTTTTGCTAGGTCGGAACTCAAAAGAGCTCAACATCCCTCAAGATTCCGTGTATTATGGTGGATTTTACTGAAAATTTCAATCTAAAATCACTTGTTCCACCTTTAACCTGAGTTTTTACCAATCTTATTTAGAAAGAACAAAACAAAATTTAGGTGTCTTTCCACCCAGGATCTCCTAGTACTACTTATAGTAACAAAATTACTATACACTTATAAACCACAACCTGATCCAAAAAAATAAATTATAGGCAGGACTAAGCTGGCAGGCCAGTCATCCTTCATAAGTTAAGAGAATCTTCCGAAAAGTAACCAAAGGCTAGATCTCAACACGAACTAAGTCACAATTGAGTTCTTAATAGGCAAGCAACTTCCAGAAGCAGTATCAACAGTTAGCATCTGTAAGCTTTATAGAATTGGACAAAAAATGGATTCTGTAAGTACGTAGAAATGCTGCCTCTTAACAGTCACCTCTACTTTGGTTGAAGAAAGAAACCGAATGCTGGAAAACTCGCGCAAACTAACTGGACCCGCAATATATATCCATGAGGATCTCATGCCGGTTGATTGTATTGAGAGACGACCGACAGATATAGAACTAAACGAGCTCCACCCGAACGGTGAGAAAAACCTTTTACTTCAGGGTCTCCTCATTGTACAAATTCAGAGCAAAATGGTCCTCAAACCACTTTGATAAAAGAAAGCCCTTCACAGAACTGAAGGTGTGCTATACAAACGCCTGCAGCCTTCAAAACAAAATGGCGGTGCTCAAGACAATGATAGACATAGAAAATTCTGATGTCATTGCCATCTCCCAAATATGGTCAATGTCGAAAGTGTGTGATAGTAGAATTCAATTGATTGATGTACTTCCCAGTGGAGCTGATAGATGAAACCTCAGGAAAAGTGGGGTTATACCATACACGAAAAGTACCTTAACCATACAAACTGTCGAGACAGTGCACATGACTCAGGGACACGTGAATTGGAACACCGCAGGCCGAAATTTAAGTGGTAAGTTATTGAATTGGTTGTAGTGAACCTCAGTCCATAATTTGTAGTAGATGACTCCCTTCTACACAAACATCAGTCCCGGTGTAATGGGGCTGAAAGCGTTACAATAGGCTACTTCAATTCACCATATATAAACTGGGGAAACTTATAAGTAGGGTTATCAACAATATCATTTGATTGGAAATTGTTGGAAATCACAATCGCTCTAGCTTCATTCCAGCATATTAGGGATCCCACCAGATATGAACTATAAAACTTCTCATCTCTCTTGAGCCTAATCTTCACACACGGTGATGATGTTGGTCAAGGGACTTTCCTCCTACTTCTGTGGAGAGGTGATCATTCTGTCAGACTACTCAAGTCTATGGCTGAAATGGTCTGTCGAATAGTTGCGTCGTTCATCCTAGCATATGGATGGCAGACATGAAAGCAATTAACTCTGTAGCATCAGCCGAAAAATGGATCTTTGACTCAGGGTCATGGACTCATTTCGGGCAGTTATACAACCACGTAACTCAATCATATATGCCCTGAACGGTCCCAAAGAATAAGAGGCACGGCCGTCCTTGGGTTGACCGAGATAGCCGACGTTTACTAAGACAAAAGAAGAAATGTTGGAACATTTCTATCAGTCTTGGCAAACCAAGTGTGCCGAACACTACAGGTCGGTAAGAAATATGTGTATAACTAAAATCCGGGAAGCACAGTGGGACTATGAAATGCAGTTAACCCAGTCTTGTAACCAAGCAACTTAAGGGACTATTCTCGCATATAAATTACGGAGCAAGGGTGCAGCATTACATTCCCGACCTAGTTACGGAAGAGAGTGGATCTCAAGCGATAGAGAATGATCACAAAAACGCAGAGGCTATGACAAACTATTTCGAGACAGTTTTACCCACGAGTATCTTCTAGACGAAGAACTAGACCCAAATATAAAAGTCAATAAAACGTCTGCTAATCGTGTACTTTGATATGGACAATTTACTTTAGGCTTTTGGCATTTTATACGAGAAAAATTCAACAGAACCGGATGAACTACACCCCAAAATCTTGAGACAAATTGCACAATATATTCCTTCGTCACTAACTGCGATATTCAATCATATCACCAAGGTGAGTTACCCACGAACTGAATGATGCAACTATCACTCCAATACACAAACTAGGACCAACATAACTTCCACCGAACTACAGATTTGTTAGTCCCACCAGTGTCGTAGTTAAAATACTGGCAAGAATGATCTAAAAGATAATAATGGCATTCGTGGAAATTAAAAACTTATTAAACGGAAGAAAACATGGCTTCACAAAATATTTATCTTACACAACAAGTCTCTTTCTATCAAAGGAGCAGTAGATAGAGGTTCTAAACAATGGGAAATCAGTTGATGTAGCCTACACAGACTTCAGCAAAGCATCTCACAAGATGCCAACAAATACACTACTCCTGGAGCTTCAAAATCTAGGCACTGACTGGACTCATCTAAAATGGCTTAAAGATTTCCTGGTAGGTCGTAGACAGAAAGTGAGAATAAATTCCAAGTGCTTCATCTGGAGACCAGTATTTAATGGAATATCGCAAGATTCTGTTCTAGGTCGTCTACGTTTTCATACCGTGTGTAAATGAGCTCCCAAGTATGGTTTAGCCCCCAGTGCTAATATACGCTGATGATGTGAAAATCTGACAAGAAATAACAGGAGACACAGATGCATTCGCACATCAAAGAGTCTTAGGAATTCTGATTGACTGGCCTAATAAGTGGCTGATGCCTATCAACGAGGCAAGGTGTGTCTACATACACTTCATGCATATAAAATCTAGAAATGATTATGGACTTGAAATATCCTTTATTTTCCTTCCTACCAGATTGAGACGATTCAGAGGACATAGCGGGCAATTAGAAAAGCCAAGAACGAACAAATCACATGTGACATACCGGTTTACACACCGAGTTATCAATACTTGGAATCCATTACCAAAGTAGTGTTGCCCTTACCTTCAATAAACTCATTCAGAAAAAAACTAGACACTCACAAAAACGCACTAGAGAAGGAATAACACAGGCCATAGAACTCCTGTCCTTACCACACAAATCTGAATAACTTGGATTGAACGTTGAACGGCAACCGTAAATAGTTTTGAGGCTGGCTTTATGTATTACATCGCTACGGTCTCATTTTTCTCATGAATAATTCTAGGCCAAATGAGTTGCTAGTTAACAATTTCAAGATACCTAATTGGTAAGAGCTTTTGCTACAAAGCTTTTGACACTTTTTCTGAAATTTAGGTCAGGTAAACCCCCGCCAGGTCTTCATCTAGATGTGCTCAAAGATGGGAAATTGATTCAGGTAATTGGTATTCTGTCTGTAGCTAAATAGCATAGAAACTTATAATAGATGAAAAAAGCTGTTACTTTTTTGGCAGAAACAAACAGTTATGCGACTTTGCCGTGGATCATCAATCATGCTCACGTGTGCATGCAGTTTTGGTATGGCACAAATTCTTGAGTCGTGCGTTCCTAATTGACCTTGGGAGTGTCCATGGAACTTTTATTGGGAAAATTAGGTTGGAACCACACAAACCTCAGCAGGTCAGTTTTATCTACCTTACATCTACTGGTCCCTTCTTTTATAACAAGTCTGAAACTGTTGGATTTAGATTTGTGTATTAATAACAGAAGCCCAAGTGTCTGTGTTAGTTTTTTTCTGATAAGATTCTGTAAGTATCTAGTCTTATCCTGTATAAGCCAATTGAAGATGTGGATATCAATCCTTCCACCAATAGGTTGCAAGAGCTGGTTACCTGGTGGGAAAACCTGTTTGCATCAAATATTTTGTTCATCCTTCAGTTTCCAGCGTGCCCGCTATGTCCTTCAGTTTGTCCAAACCTACTTAGAATAAGATAAGTCGTTTCACATCCGAAAGTAATTATGATTAGGGTACTAATTAATACATTACTTAGTACCCTAACCATAATTACATCCCCTTTTAATCTGTAATAAACCAGCTTAAATAGATCCAACATTTCTTTATATTAACTCATCGTGAGCCTACACTGGTATCTTCCCCACCCCTTACATTCAGTTAGTTTGGTATATTTTTAACATGGAGGCTTGATTCCCAGGGTTCGTTTCGTTTACATTTATTTTATGTAACCGTAGTTTCATAGAATACTTAACAGTTTCTTCGTACTTTAGCTCACAAGTTCGACTATTTGTAATCAGCGACTTTGTTGTATATAAAAGTTTGGATCTGTTCATAAACGCTCGTATTCAATGGATGCCGTCGAAGCTTCGATTTAAATATTGATCTTGCAATCACACGTTGAGGCTTTTATCTCATTAACATGTTATACAAGTTATTGTTGTGAGACTATAATTTATGGACGACCGTTATTGTGACAGTTCCACGTAAAATGTGGTGTTTGTGCTGCAGTGGTTGTGAATATATATTTGTGTGTATTCCTAATTTTAACCCAGTCACTTATTCCACAATATAACCAGACTGTTGTCGAGTTATAGATGCCACACAGATGGAAACTACTTCCATAACTTATGTCAGTTGTTAGGAAAACTCGATATAGAATCATTATATAAGCATTTGGTGTTTTTTTACCGCTTAATTTTAGCAATTGAAATTGGGATTAGGATGCTGGCAATAATTTTCAAAAAGTAAAGTCATTAAACGTTGGCTGTTTCAGATTGGTACTTACAGGAGTTCAATAGTTTAATTTGTCATCAGTCAGTCAGTAACAACGTGGAACTTCGTACGTACGTACATCAGTTCGAGTTGCCACATCACATTAGCACAGAGATGCAGTGGTCGATTCAAATCCCGTAGTGGTAGAGGTAGATGAGTATAAGCAGTAATCGGGAAAATTAGTGCTTGGAGATATTGTTTAAAGAGTATAATCCAGTGAAATAAATTTGGAAAGAGGAAAAAAATAGAAGGATGAATAAGGAGATCAAAATTTGGGAGAACACAAAGAGTGTATGCACCTGCGCCATTGCAAACGATTTTGAGCCATGTCATTCAGGGTCTCTAACCATCGGTTGCTATCATCTCGCGGTCCCCAACCAGGTAGTCTACACCTACCAACAAGGCTCAGTCCACTTGTCAGTGACTTCATGGACTTGTGCCATGTTTTGGTTTGGCCGCCCCTATCTTCCAACCTACTCCTATACCATTGAGCATCGCGCATCGAGGCAGTCGGTCGTTGGGCATACGTAACACGTGTCCCAGCCATCTCAACTGATGAGCTTCCATTACTTTATCAGTTGATTTTCCATTCTTACCTGGTACCCGTTTCGTACCAACTGCATTACTTACTCGGTGGTCCCAGGATATACGAGCAATGTTTCGAAGACACCTATGATCAAATACTGGTAACCTACGAATATCATCTACTCTTACCGGCCATGTTTCACTGCCATAAAGTAGGACGGGACGAACTGCTGCGCAGTAAACCCGTCCTTTGGTTGATAGACGGATATCTCGCCTACGCCATAAATGACGCAATTTGGCAAAAGCTAGTCGAGCCTTCTGTATCCGTGCTGAGATTTCGTCACACACCAGACCACAAGGACTGATGAGACTTCCAAGATAAGTGAAGCGGTCGACACGCTCAATTACTTCACTCCCTATCACTAGTTCGGGTGTCGATGTAACCCAATCCTGAAGCAACATTTTGCATTTCGAGGGAGAGAATCGCATCCCGAACATGCTTGCATTGTTGCTTAGAGTGGTCAGAAGACTGCATTTTGTCAGCGTCTTCACCAAATAAAACTATGTCATCTGCATATTCTAAGTCAACAAGTGAACCTCCCGGTAGAAGTTCAACCCCTGGAAATTTAGATGAGGAGAGTGTTATCTCTAAAAGTACGTCGACCACAAAGTTGAACAAGAATGGAGAGAGTGGACAGCCCTGACGAACACCACTTGAGGTAATCAATTCTGATGACAGTTCTCCATAAGCTCTCACTCTACCAGTTGTGTTCGAGTAGAGAGCCTTTATAAGGTTAATGTACTTCTTTGGTACTCCTTTCAGTGACAAACACTGCCATAGAACCTCACGATCAACAGAGTCGAATGCCGCCTTAAGGTCGAGAAATACTACCATTGTGGGGCGTCTGAATGTGTGTCTGTGTTCTAGAACCTGACGTAGTGTGAATATGTGGTCTATACAACCACATCCGGGTCGAAAACCAGACTAATTTTCTCTAATCTCTTCTTCAAGAGCTTTGGTTAGGCGTCGGAGTATTATTGAAGCTAATATTTTAGACACTAGTCAAACTGATTCCTCTGTGGTTGTCACAAGAAGACTTTTGTCCTTTCTTATAGACTGGCACAATCAGTGATTGAGACCAGTCAGATGGGATTACGTCCAGTTCCCAAATTCTACCTAAGACCTCAGTTAATCTCACTGCTAATACTGAACCACCATCCTTAAAATTCTCAGGAGTAAACCTGTCAGGGCCTGCTGTTCTCCCTCGCTTCAGATTTCCTATGGCTTTTTCAACTTCGTAAAGAGACGGATGACCTACATTAACTTGCCATTCAGGTTGACTGGAGATCGTGGGAAACCGAAGTGTGGCTGAAGGCCAGTTGAACTGATCCCTAAAGTGTTCTGCCCATCGATCTAATCTCCTGGATTGAGAATGAATAATATGTCCATCTTTCTCTGAGAGTGTTTCGCCAACAGTCGGTTTCCTTAACAAGTCTGAGCAGTCGTCTGCTATTACCTATTGCCGCTGCCTTTTCCATCTCTCTTGCTTTCGCTACCCACCACTGTTCACGATCATTGCGTAGACTTCTTGTCAGCTTGCGCTTAAGCTGACTCCGCTCTTCATTATGTTCAGAACCAGGTGGAATGAGCTTCCGAGCATCTATCAGTGCGATAGATGCTGCTGAGATCCAGTGTTGCTCCCTAACCTTCTGGTTTACCTTACTAGCAAATATCACTGCCGTTTCCACAGCTTTTCGGATATCATTCCATGCTGCCTCGGGTTGGGCATCACATACATGGCTGCCTAACTGTTTTCCTAGTTGTTCCTGAAATATACTCTTAGCTTGACTATCATTAAGTAGGGTCCTCAGAGGTTTACTTGCAGCGTCTTTCCTACGTCCAGTAAGACGCAGACAGATACGCGCTCGTACTAGAGCATGACCTGAATCTAAGCATGTGCTCCAGAATGAGCGACAGTCATACTTCACAAATGTACCAAGAAAGAAGTGAAACGTTTAAAATCAGCAAAAGAGAGTGGATAAATAAGGAATATGTTAGTGAAGAATGATACGTTACTCAAGATATGCGATAAAATAAACCTCAGTTGTCTGTTATAGGTTATGTCATTTAGGTCTTTAAGCATTATATATACAACAAAAAATGATCGGTGCAACGAGGTATATGTGTAGAGCTTATCAGATAACATAAACAGTATCAGTAAAATCATATTACATTCGTTTCATCCGATGCCTCTTACAGTTATTGAAAAACATGAAGTATGCAGCATGATTGCCACATGTACCTAAGCTGAATTACCATTAGACCTTATCTCCTAACATTGCTTCACTGCCTCGTGGACTTGACTCCTATGTTAAATGCTTGGAGAGTGGCCTCCTACGTAGACCACCTGCTTCGGTTTAGGCACCCGATAGTATCCCAATCCACACACAAATTTGTGCTGCTGTATGGAGTACTAGGGGAGGGGCAGCCAAACCAAAGCATGGCATCAGTCCTTGAAGTCATCAACCATAGGACTGAGATATGGTAACCAACTCTCTGTACAGATTCAGAGAGCTCGTTTGGGTTTTGCCAACTTACGTCACCTATGGCAAAGGCGAGATATCCGTCTATCTTCACCCTCCGCCAGATGTTAGAACACCGTCATACTTATCACAGGCCAACAATCGTAGTGTTTCTTGACATCAGGGCTGCCTTCGATTCGTTGGACAGGACTGTTCTCTGGGATTGTCTATTGAAGAAGGGTGTGCCTGAGAAGTTTATTAACATCCTAAAAGCCCTATATACAAACACCTCAGGGAGAGTGAAGGCATACAACCACCTCTCTCCATTGTCCTATTCGAGCAGTGGGGTTAGGCAGGGTTGCCCAATCTCACCATTCCTCTTTAACTTTGCCATCGATGACATTCTGGAAACAGCTCTGATGGATGTAAGTAATGGCGGTGTGGATCTGTTGCCTGGAGAAAGACTTCTCGACCTTGAGTATGCGGACGATATTGTCTTACTGTGCGATAATGCCCAAGGCATGCAATCCGCACTTAATCATTTGGCAATCAGTGTCCGTAGGTATGGTATGTGCTTTGCACCTTCGAAATGCAAAGTACTTCTACAAGACTGGCAGGACCTTGATCCTGTACTCACTCTGGATGGTGAGCATATAGAAGTATTCGAGAAGTTCGTGTATCTGGGTAGCTGCATAAGTGCTGGTGGGGATGTGAGTGATGAGATTAATGCACGTATAGTGAAAGCTAGAACGGCTTATGCCAATCTGGGCCATCTTTGGCGCTTTCGTGATGTTAGTCTGACTGTAAAAGGTCGGATCTACAACGCGTCAGTGAGAGCAGTTTTGCTCTATGCTTGTGAAACCTGGCCTCTCCAAGTTGAGGACGTCAGACAACTTTCTGTGTTCGATCATCGTTGATTGCTGACATCCAGTGGCAACATCATGTTAGTAATGCAGAGGTTCGGCATCGTGTGTTCGGGCACAGAGACGATAATGCAATTGGTGTCACCATCTTGAAACACCGACTTCGGTGGCTTGGACATGTTCTCCGAATGTCGTCCCATAGAATTCCACGTCGTGCATTATCTGCCGACTCTGGGACTGGTTGGAGAAAGCGGAGAGGTGGTCAGTATATGACATGGTGTCGTGGCATGAAAGAAAGCTGCAAAGGGCTGGCTCCTGTCAGTCCTTCACGACTCCCTGGTTGGGGTCCGAGAGATGGTACAACACAGTGGCTAGAGACGTTATCAGATATGGCTCAGAATAGAAGCCAGTGGCGATCATGCTGTAACCTTTTACTTTCTTCATAAAACGTGGTTGTATCTTCCTTAACCGAAAGATTTCTTCTGATTGTACCCTTCTGTTTCCCTACTATTACTATTATTATTACACTACCTTACAAAAATCTCTTCGCTATTGTTTTTTTAAATGTTTTTTACGTTCCCCACTTTTTTCTTTTTCTTCTTCTTAAATTCTCATTGTTTTGTGTGGCGCATATATATTTGGCGCAATCCCGTACCAATATATATGTGTTCAAATAAAATAAATAAATAAATTAATTAATTAATGAACGGACGAGTGCACTGCGCAGCATTTCGTTCTGTTTTACTTAACAGCTGCAAAACGTGGTCATTAAGAGTAGAGAATACCCGTAAGTTACTAGTATTTGATCACAGATGTCTTAGAAAGATTTCTCGCATCCGCTCGAATCACCAGGTAAGTAATAGTGAGGTCAGACGCAGAGTATTAAAGAGTGATGGCAAATCAGTCGATGGGGTTGTAAATCTTCACCGACTGAGATGATTAGGCTACGTGTTATGTATGCCTGGACACCGGCTATCACTGAATGGTGTTGCAGACGGACGGAAGAAAGTTAGGGGCGGCCAAACCAAAACGTGGCATCAGTCCATGAAGTCAATAACTTCTGATCTGAACCATGCTGGTAGATTCAGATTACTTGGTTGGAGTCCGCACAATTATCGTAATCAATGGTTGGAGACCCTGGGTGACATGACTGAGAATCGACTACAATGGCATAGGTTTATACACTCTATCTTTCCTTAAACCATGAGATTAAAATTGCTTTATACCTTTATTTCTACGAACCAATTCTTTCTCCCTACATCATATCCTTATATGCAATATTTTTATATATTAAGACCATTAAAGTAACTGCTTTTATGAATTTGGTGTTCATCTTGTTGTGTTGATGAGGTGTGGCAACTTGGACCGATGCATATATGTGCCTGGTCCTATGTCGTTACTGACTGAGACATGGTAATAGGTATATACTACCTGGTTGGGGTCTGCTTGATTATCATAATCAATGGTTAGAGATTTTAAATGACATGTCTCACGTTCATCTGCGACAGCGTGTTTGCATCCATTCTTTGTCTTCCTCTGAATTTTGAGATCCCGATTTCCTCACAACTTGTTTTGTTTTTATCTCGTTGATTTATATTTTCTTGAATCGTATCTTTGATGTCCAGTCCTTTCAAACACCATTGATACTGTTACTACCTCTACTATTCTGGGATTTGGCCCGATAATTTCATCTCTGCTAATGGGGTAATGCAACTTGAAGCGATTTACATAAGTACCAGGCTCTCTACATTGCGACTGGCTGACAGTCAGCAAATCTTGGTGAAACACCGAATACTAACCTAATATAACTATCCTTCGTCCCATACTTCTAAGTGACTTTCTTTTCTCCACTCAATACGAATAATATAAAGTACCGTTCAATACACATTCTGTTGGGTTTTTACTTTTTCAAGACACTGAAAACAGTATTTCGGGCTAAAAGCTTATTGAATTATAGTTCTTTCTATCCCCATGGATCGTTACCAAGCCTCTGTTCCACTTATACGATGTTATCATCAAATGTGAGAAATGTTTTTAATGAGTTTATGGTCGAATGGTGAAGATTTGTAGCTAAGGTGGATGATTTTGATAAAGTTTTGTTCTCTGAGCTGGATGGTTTGGTCATGGGGCTTTCATCGTTCTTCTGAACGACATCATCAGCACAAAATTTAGATAGAAGTGAAGCGTTCGAATTTCTCCACATGTGGTTCACAGCTTGTCCTGTAAACCTCGATGTTGATCGGTTCTTGTTGACCTTAAACCTGTCATTGTTTACTTCTTTGTTTTGGTTGTATCTCCCATTGGCTTGATTTTTGTTCCTATGTTTGTGCATAATTTTCCTGATTGGTTGATAAATTGGATCGATTTCAGTGTGCTTGTTGATTGATCTGAGTGCCAAGCTTCCAAAAATCACCGTCTGAAATTATTGGCTTACTGAAACCGGTTCTCATAAGCATACGTGACTACAGGCTACATCAGAATCTACCCCCATTTTCCGAGTTTAAGTGTAAAACTTACTGTGATCTTAAAACTTTTCTTAATGTACGTAGTCGATAAACTAATTGTTTTTATTTATAGGTTCCAATCGACTCTGAAATACATTTTGGTGCATCTACTCGTGTTTATATCATCCGTGAACGTCCTAATCCTTTGTACAATATTTCTGGAAATCCTTCGGACCCGAACTCGCAAGCACTAGATGGCAATGGTACAATGGGTCCAGAAAATCGCAATCTGGATGGGTCTGATGCGGCCACAAATTCTTTGGGTTTACTCTACTCTCAGCTTCCTCAATCCGAGGTTGAATTGGATAATTTAACCGAGTTTAACACAGCACATAACCGTCGTATAAGTAGCATGGTTGATGTTGCCTCTAATCCTACAATTCCTACTAACAAAGCACGTAAGAGACCACTGCAAAATGTGCATTTCAGTGACGCAGATGAGGTTATTAATCCTGAGGATGTTGATCCTTCTATTGGAAGATTCCGAAATCTTATACAGGAGACTTTCATACCAAATAAGGTAATTATGACTATCGATTTCCAGTAACGATTAAATGTCAAAGTTTCTTCGTTGTCTCTATTTTCGTAGGGAATTTAGTCGGTCTAATTTATCAGATTTATGTACGAGGTAATGATTCGTGTCATTCTGTTTTAATTTATCCTAATAATGAAATACTATTAGCAAGTGATGTCTAAGCATTTCTCCAATATTCCCATACCACACTGGAAGCTAATAGTAAAATCGACATCCAAAGTAGAATATTTGTCTCATACTTATTTCCATCATTTTTTTCATGATAATTACTATAAAATACAAAACATAGGTTTAAGGTCCCTAAACTACTTTACTTAACAATCCAGCCTCAATTAAAAGACACCAGGTGGTTAATTTACCTTGCCCAAACAAATAGATGAAAGCCTTGTGCAGTTTTAAAATACGGTATTACTGTCTACAATTGAGCAGGCAAAACCATATATATATTGGCAGTAATATCATGCTATTGCTTTTTGTATATGATTGTAGTAGATATTTCAATGTTTAAGGACTCATTTTAAATACTTTTCAAATTTCTAAGGCACATGTAAATCCTATATTGTATTAAATTTTTTCTGTCATTTAAAGCGTGCTAAAGGCAGTCATGAAGGTGCTAGCTTAGGTGTTGCAGCTCCAGACCTACCTGAAACTTTTCGAACAACTGGAAAAAATAATGTAGATGGGAATAACTCTGTTCATAGCTCAGGAAGAAGTTTGATGCACATGAAAAACATATTTGGACCTCATTACAGTCTGGCTTCTAAGCTTGGTTTACCTGTGCCTAATCTTGCTCCAGATGTTGAAAGCGAACCTCAAGAGCCTACTTTACCACCAACTGTAGCAATGCTTCATGCCTATGCACATTCAAGACCTGGGACTTTAGGAAATGCTTTTTCAGAAGGAAAAAATACTGCTGGTGTATCTAGACTGAGTGCCAGTGACATATTAGGGACTTCGAATGAACTGGATGGTGTTTCAGGTGCTAATCAGGATTCTGGACTAGATATGGGTCTTGTTGAAGCAAATTATCCTAAGAAGAAGAAGTACGCTAAAGAAGCATGGCCTGGTAAACGTCCAGGGTTTCTGGTTGGACCTACGACCTAGTATTTGTGCATATTTCTTTTCATTTCTAACAATTCCCGTGGTACCTTATATTTCATCATTCTTGAATAAGATGTCTGCCTTGTATATTCGTTCCATTAATGTTATTAGAAGTTTTACCATAATTGACCATGATATCGCTTTAATAACTGACAGAATGTACAAAACTTTTCTGTTTACTATCATACGAATACCAAGTTCTAGTTTTTATCAATCTTGTTAATTATCATAATTCACCAACTACTTTTGGAGGATTTTGTGCAAGCGTAAAATACCTGATGGTTTTACAAGAAATAAACCACTGTAAATACAATCACATTTTTATTTAAATAATATCCCCATTTTAGTAACAAATATCAGTTTTCTCAAAATACCATTACGAAATTACAATGCTTACTACATCAATAACAGTAAAGATATGTTGACACTACGACCTGAAGATTTACCAGAGATAGTCTCAAGGCAGACCTCATGCATGAGTGGGTCAGGATTATAGTCCTTACGTATTGAATTGCTCCTACATCTTAACTATACCCAGCTAATGACAAATTATGTAGAATGTTTTTTTGATGGAGGAACTACTTATACCTGTTACCCCTCGTCCACCGGCATTCTCCATTGAACTCTGTCCTTGGCAATCCTTCCCAGTTGCTATTCATCCTTTTCATGTCTGCTTCCAATTCCCGACGCAGTGTTTTTTGGTCTTCATCTTTTCCGTTTCTCTTCAGGATTTCCGGGTTACGGCTTACTTCGTGATGCAGTTTAGTGATTTACTCGATGTGTTCTATCCACTTCCAGCGTCTTTTCTTAAGTTCTACCTGAGCTGAAAGCTGGTTTGTTCCCTCTCACAGTAAGCTGTTGCTGATGGTATTCGGCCAACGGACATTCAGTATCTTGCGTAGACAATTGTACTATTTTGATTATAGTTATAGTAGTTCCCCAAATTTCAGCTCCGTACAGTAGAACTTCCCTAACGTTCCTACTAAAGATTCTGACTTTGATGTTGGCGGATAGTTTCCTTGAGTTCCATATGCCCTCCAACTGTAGGAATGCTGTCCTTGCTTTGCCAATCCTTGCCGTTACGTCTGCACCGAATCCTCCTTGTTCATCTATGATGCTGCTCAGGTAAATGAAAGTTTCCACCTCTTCCGGAACTTCACCAAGTGTGTTTAGGTTGATGTTCTCCGTGCTGTATTTGAGGATCTTGCTTTTTCCCTTGTGTATGTTGAGGCTTACTGCTACACTGGCTGTCGTTACCTGCATTTGTTGCAGTGTATGGGATAGAAGAGCTAGGTCCAAATCGTCTAGTCGCATCCAGGCTGTCCACTTCTCTACGACCGATTGCAGCCTCTCGTGAAACTGGACTTTGTCGTCGTCATTGCTATCACTGGTGAGTGCATAACTTTCATTGTTATTTCCTCTTTCCTTGTCTTGAAGGATGCTTTGATGATTCTAGATTTATGAGATCCCCATCTCACAAGTGCTGTAAGTACTTCTTTAGACAGTGTCAGAGCAACTCTCTGCGTCTGTGGATCATTTTCCTCTTCATGGCCGGAGTACAGCAGTATCTCCCTTGAATTTAACCCTCTCTGTTCAGCTTGAATCTAACTGGTCTCACTGATTCCGAGCACCACGAACTTGTATCTCTTCATTTTCCTAGCCATTTGATTAGTCGTACCGGTCTCCCACATTATCCGGACATTCCATTTACCTATATTAATTGTGGCTCTAGTTGTTAGAAGGAGTATTGTCCTCGTGACTTCCGAAGAATCCTGGCTTTCACCATGAGGCGTCATAACTTCTGAACGGAAATCCTTGGACTCGGAGGGCAGAGTTTAAATTTTTTTTGGGGGGGGTTAGCGCTTTTTAACGAGGTTGTTTTCTGCTGGATGGGGTTGCCGATCTGACGCTCAACCCTCCTCCTTTACCCGGGTTTGGTACCGGCAGTAGCCCTAGAAAAGCTACAGTTGGAGTTATAGAGGAACCAAGTTTATACTTTATGGTTTGAAAGCATTATGGCACTGGATGGGTTATATTTTCTGTTAAGGCTTTCATTTCCGTATGATTAAAAAACAGGCGACGATATCGCTTTTCTTATAATGACCCAGTTAGTGTGATAAAATATTTGAGTGGTTGAACAAATAATTTGCTTGCTAAACCAATCTCTAAAACTAAAAGAAAAAAAATTCAGAAGAAAGAACCTCTGACCAGCTGATAACGAGAATATGTTACGAAACTAAAGTCATTATTTATGTACGATTGCTCAGCCAAAGTAACCACTTACCACTGAACGAATGAATAATTAAGGATAAGAATAAAGTTCAGAAACAGCCAGTGCTTATTCATATTTGCTGGTAACATCGTGAATACATAAGGTCTGGACTGTTTGTAATTGTCTCTTGATTCAGGTTACTAATGGATTTCATTGCTGTTTTTACGGCAGATTGTTGATCATCCTAGGCTACCTCAACATAAACATTTTTATATGGTTAGTTTTACCTTGACGTATTTTAGTGGCCCGTGTATCTGACTCCTGTTTAGATCGTATGGATGTTTGCTCTCGCCGATTCTCGTATATCATCGTCGACTTTAATCACGTTAGTCAATAACGGAATTAAGTAAGTCAAATAACGAGAATGGAATTTTGAATACATATATTTTGTATACAAGGTGAATGGAATAGCAGGAAGAGAAGCGATGCAGAGTGGAGATAGCTGAGAAGCCAACTCATTTTTAGTCAGGCGTTAACCAATATTTCTAGGTAGACAAAAATAAGCTACAGACATGCGATGAATGGGATGGGAAGTGTACACACATATACGCTCATATAAAAACAGTCAAGACTGATAAGCGAATAATTGACAAGGTCAAAATATGACTCCAGTAGAATGAATAGAATGGGATGTCCAAAAGCTAGAATAAGATATATAGGCTTAACATAATAAATGACACTACAGTATTTACCCTTTAAGGTCTCGTTGCACTTCTTTCCAAAGGCCGACACACAAGTTCATACTAGGGCATTTTTAGAGTCTAGACATTTCCTGTCGAGAGACCACTGCTCTTAAACCGAACATCTCCAATTACATTCATTTACTGCCGTAATGGTACCAGTAATCTCCAGGTTATGCAGTGTTTCTGCTCATGCTTAAGGTCGGTGCATGTTAAGAATACACGATCGTGACAGGCGGTCACCGTTACCTATCCGCTCAGCTAGGATCCCAAAATGCTTTTCTACATGCCTCTCACTTTCCCCACCTACTCGGGCCTTAAAATCAACCATGATTACTATCTCCGAGTGTTTGGGTCAGGATGCTTCTGATAGAGCTCTTCTATTTTGTCCATGCTGCAGTCAGCATGGTGAGGAGACAACAGCGTGTATCGTCATCTGTGAAAACTCCCATTGGACCTAGTCTGACAGCACATAGACGTCTGTCGAGCCTATTGCGAGGTTAACTGTTCCGCTATCAAAATTAGTTATGTACCTACACAGTGATGTCGCATTTTATATTTACCACCTGTTATTATGGTTCCTTGGATTCTGGACCGATGAGCTTGTAGTGGGGCGTTAGTCAGTAACGGAATTAAATAAGTCAAATAACGAAAATGGACTTTTGAATACATATATTTTTTATATGAATCGAATGGAATAGAGAGAAGCGAGACGACGCGCAGTGAAGATGGCGGGTAAGCCGACTCTATTTAGTCGAGCGTTAATCAATACTTATAGTCACACAAAATTAAGCTACGAACATGAAATGAATGGGATAAGAAATGTACACACATATGCGCTCACATAAAAACAGTCAAGATTGGTAAGCGAATAACTAACAAGGTCAAAATATGACTTAAGTAGGATGAATAGATTGGGCTGTTCGAAAGCTAGAATAAGGTATATGGGCTTAACACAATAACCGACACTACAAGCTATTTTACAATATTCTGCATGGTTGATTTGGTCATGGAAGGTTGGACAGAATTTAGGGGCATAATCTAAGAAATGTGTTTTCGATTTAAGCCGTATCCGTAGGTGAAGAGTTCTTGAAATCGCAGTAGTCCTACTTCATTTCTGGAGAATTTGGATGTTTTAGTCCGGAATTATGTATAGATAAATTCATTGTACGTAAATTCATTCATATATCCTGAGTGTAAAGTCCCTCCATAATCCCCATTTCTCCTCTGAACTCTATGTTTCTAACATTCAGCTTCTCTTCGTAGGTAATAAGATTTCACATCTAGCGGCCACCACTCTTGAAGTGTTGAAGTAAAGTGATAATTCGGACCGACTCATATGCTACGTTTTACTGTCCCTGTGAATAACTAATCTTACTTAAATTATGTTGATAAAGGTTTTCAGAAAAAGTTCGCTGAGATTTCTTGGAGTTCCACCTCTAAATTGGTTGCGCTGGGCTCTTTTGAGATGTTAGTTCCCGTGGTGAGTACGGAGGATCCACCTAGGGGAGTTCGAGAACCCCCCCAAATGCCCTGGTACGGCCGAGAGTCCGCTCTCCCTCTCGAAATGCTCTCACATGGCCACGCGTATATAGCCTATGCCAGGGAAGTCCTATTCACTGTCTTCTCGTGGCATTACTGTTGTTTACGAAAATGAGAGGACGAAAAGCGAATGTCCGGCGCTTTAACCGGATCCCAAACCAGATCAATGGTGCACATGGGCTCCAGTATCCTGCGGGAACAAACGGCGTATGAACCAATCGTTGGTCACCGGCTACCATGGGACTGCATCTCCTCACGATGCTCCACTGCCTTGTGGGTCAGACCTTTAGGTCGAAGGCCCGGGGAGTGGCCCTCTAAGCAAACCACCTGCTTCGGTTTGGGCGCCCGGGCAGTATCACAGCCCTCACACAAATCTCATTTGATTTGTGTGACGCATATGTATTTGGCGCCTCATTATTTGAGAACCCTGGTTCCGAACCAATGATGCACATAGGGTCCTGAGGGAAACTGTGGCATATTGTAGGTCACCGGATGCCATGGGACTACATCTTCTAAAGTTGCTCAGCTGCCTTGTCGATTAGAGCTCTAAGTCAAAAGCTCGGGGAGCAGCCCCACTGGGCGCCCGGGCAGTGTCCCAGCCCTCACACAAATCGAATTACTGGTGTGGTGCATATATATTGGGTGCCTTCTTCACTGCACTGATATTCATGTATAACATGTATATCCTTAAAGGTAATTGTTTACTTCTGACTCTCGTTCAACTGCAAAAAGTGAATAGTAAATACAAGTGTATTCCTCCAGGTCAGCTCGTAAAGTACTGTAAAACAATTACAAGCTTCTTTTATTGGGTGAGTCGAAATTATTATTTATGTACTAAATTATTAACACACAGGACACTTTGACCGCGTTAAATTTCGACCTATAACAGTGACATCAATGTTGAGTAATGTCAGTACTAACAGGTCAGCAATATATTTACAAATCCATCATGAAACTTGAAATTCCAATATTTGTGGGAAATATTTCACCCATCTTTGAATAGGGAAACATTATGACGTCAATTTTAGTAAAGATAAATACAGCAGTGTGTAGAATTCTTACGACCGACCATACTTTTTGGGCTTCAGATTCCTCTGTTAAAGTTCTTGGTCAGTATTTGTATATATTTGGTGCTATCTTATCCACTTTCGACAAGTTAGTAAGCAAGTTACTCAATAGGATAACCAACAGAAAGATAAATACATTTGGAGTACATACTACTTAAATTAGAATCATTTTTACGCAGTTCAGTTTTGGCATTTATCATTACACTGAATAGTAAGACACAGTTTTCAATTATCCAAAGACGGCAATGAATATTATACCGAATATGGTAGCAAATTAAACTAATAGATTAGAACGTATTTATGAACAGTTTTATTGATTAGTCATATTAAAGTAGTCTTCATAATTGACTAATTTAAACCAGTGGCCACAATAACACTGAACTGGATCGCCTTTTTCTAATTCTAGCCAATTGATAGAGTCCGCTTCCGGTTCACCTAAGGAAAAAAAGTGATCGTAAGTTTCAAAAAATTTGTGCTAAATATATAATTCAGTAAACCTCAGAATAGACCTTAGCTTTATCTAATCCGTCAAGGCGTGTTTAATATTTGGCTATAAATTAATTTACGGAGACATTTATTTGTCTAACCATACCCGAAAAGTACTATATCTAAGTTATGATGGGATTTAAAATAACTAATAGCCGTTTTTACAGGGCAGTTGAAATTGCCATGTTTAGAAACAGGCGGGAGACCAGTTTATTAATTTTAGACTACTATCTTTATTATCTATGTCAGATTATATGTTAACTGCGTTGACTGCACTAACTGTTTGAGCGGATTACTGATTTTGGATACAATTCTACCGCTTCTCTCACTAAGGCAATACTCATGTGATTACTGTTGCTTATTAATCTAAATTAATTAATACAAAAACTGTAGTATCATTCTTCATTTTACTAGCCTTGTTATCATTTATGATAGTAGCTGTTATGTTATGTGAGTGTTTCTCCAGACAGAAATTATGCCTTCTCATGATGCACACAAAAATTATCATGTTATAGTATGTAGGATTGTTGTGTCTGACTGTGTTTTGAATTCACTCTACACTTCTTATCTTCAAAAACAACAGGGAGTGATATCATCATTACTAACTCACTAATGCACTTACAAGTAAACTAATATTGAGGTCATAAAATATGTCAAATAAGCTTTCGTACAGAAACCAATCTTAAACACATTATCTGCTTTAGAATGCTTCATGTCTGACTAGTATATAACTAGTAAGCAAAACATTCTAGACAAATAAAATTTTTGTCTGTGGGATAAATGTCTCATAATATATGAAAATTCGAATCAATATTTGAGCCACAGTGGATATTCTCATTGGTAGAAAACCAATATAATATAAGCTGAAATCTTCCCTTCACTCCACACCCAGTTCTAAATAGATGTAGATGTATTTAGTATGAATATGTTGAAAAACGAACATTAGTTTAAGATCAGGAAGTAGTAAGCGGACAATACAACTTGAACTCCCAACAAAAAGATAACAAGTAGGTCCATACACGTTGTTGCTAGTTTCTTTTAGCAAAGCTCTTTGCATCCTTTAACCATAGAGACCATCTAGCCAACAAACTTTTACACAGCTATGACAAGTTCTAAAAGCTCCAAGAACCGCGATCATTTATTGGTCCGACTACCTTAAGGCTTCTGTAATTTTGTCACTCAATAGATCTTACGATATGTGAAAAATGCTTAGAATACATAATTTTACGGACATCTGTAGTTTTCTAACATCTTTTTGCCACTAACTCGTCTGACTTCGCAAAACTGTTAATCTTGCATTCAAAATATATTCTAATATCCTATGTAACAGGTGTATTAGGAAAAATCAGAACTGTGGATTGCACGCTACATCATATAATTTAATAAAAGAGAGAAAAATGAACTTAATAAAACTAACAAGCATTCGCTAAGGTCAACTTACAGATGCATCCAACCATTCGCCTGTGTGACTGTGAAGGAATAAGATTAGGAGAGGACTTTGAATTTTCTATAGGGATCCGTATGCGTTTAACCTCAAAGGGATCCTTTAACATGAACAAGTGTTAAATGAATGTATTTTTGTTCATTACCTGTTCCACAACTATTTTCGATACTAATTCAAAGTCTTTTGCATTCACAGCTTCACTAAGCAGTGGGAAATCAGAAACTAAAATACTAGATTAAAAATAAGCATAGGTTACCAACGCAGTTTTCTGATGATTCATTTGCATCTGACTTAGTCGTAAAAAGTCTTAAGTAGCACGAACCAACATAGCTTCTTACTAACGGGATAGACCTTACGACATTAATCCGAGAGTACGCGAACATCATCCAACTTTTACTGATGGGAGTACATGTGTGTGCTAAATTTAAGACAAAAGATATTTATGGACGAATTAGATAAATTCTACATAAGTTGAAACGTTGTCGTCAACCTCCGCGTCAATACCTGTTGGTAGTGGGTTCTCGGCCGAACAAGTAACATTGGCAACTCAAGTCTGTTCTAGATTTGCAAAACTACACGTTGTTACGCAGAGCATGTCATCAGCAGTATTAGGCTCGAGTGCCAATGTTATGCTTATATAGCAGCTAGCCCTGTCCTATGTAAACGATCTCGAGTTACTGACCGGTCGAAAGTTGGATGCTACCACCGACTACGAATACTAAGTCTTTCTGAAACCACATATATCACTCAAACTGACCTCCTTCAATGTTCGCACACTAATGGAGATCGGACAACACATAGGGCTGGCTGTCTTTAGAAAGTCTTAATATCGATATCTGTTGTCTACCGAGACCCGTATTCAAGACTCTAATGAAGTACTACAAATCCGCTCTCCATCTGTCGCTTTAAAAAGATTGTTTTACGTGCGTTTATCCGGGGACCCTGTGATATCTCCGTCTGGTTTTGCTGGCGTTCGTGTCTCACTAAGCGCTAGAGCTGAGACAGCACTGATCGGTTGGATCCCATTAACAATCCGCTGTGTTGTTAGATTAGAAAGTTCCATCAAAGCGAGAAGAAATCCGTGTGAGAAACGATATCTTTTCGTCATCTCCGCCTATGCCCCGACAGATTGCAGCCCGGATGCAATCAAGGATGAGTTTTACCACCAGTTATCTGTTCTTCTCCAGATAGTGCGTTCGACAGATATTGTAGTACTAACCGGAGACTTGAATGCTCAGGTCGGGCGTCTAGGCATAGACGAGAGTCCTTTAGGTGGTCAGTGGGGGCCTGTTGATCGTAGATCAGATAACAGTGACCTTCTACTACAACTGTGAGCAGACCACAACCTGGTTCTGCCGGCATAGTCATCGCCGATGTTCTGCCTGGCGTCCTCCCTCTGCATCTCAAGCCTGGACGCAGATTGACCACACCGCGATCAGCTACTGCTGGTGTGGTTGTGTACAAGATTGCCAGTGCTTTTGGAGTACCTATCTGGACTCTGATCATGCCCTTGTTTGCGCTAACTTTACCTTACATTTTAGTGGCTAAAAAATTCATCATCTTAAGCGGATTGATTTCAGTAAGTTGGTTACAGCTTCTGTCGCAACTAAATATCAAACCGAGTTAGGTTCAAGTCTAGCTACCAGTCCAATTATGAGAGATAAACGTAACTTCTTTAACTGAAAGAATTCTTTCTGGTTGTATTTCTGCTAACTAAATTGCATCTCTCATTATTATTTTATTCTCACACACTAACTTATGCTCGTTGTTGTTCTCCTTTTTCTTATACACACGTTACATTCTCTATTTCTTCACAGCCTCATTATTATTGTGTGGAGCATATGTATTTGGTGCCTCCTTTGTACCAATGTTTCTGTTCAAATAAATAACAAATAATAATTCATGTAACGGTCTAAGTCAAATGCGCGTGGTAATCCATGGAGACTTGTTATTGGATTACCAAGTCCACATTCCTCTTTATCACCTGAGGAACTGAGAACATCGGATACGTGTCTTCAACAATAAAAAAGGAGGAACCTTTAAGTTCACTAAGTTTTTTTGCTATTAATTTACATTTCAGATGGCCATAGTGAGGCGGTTAATAGATAATCATTCCAAAACTCCCATGCGCCATATTTTTTCATACGTCATGAAAACTGAAGTGCCCAGCTACTTAACACTATTTGGCACTACATCTAAGAGATCTTCAAAACTGCAGGCTTCATGACAGCAAAAAAAGTAAGACCGTGTCGTCTTATTCTTAATTATTAGGAGCATTACCACGCTTTTAATCATCAACTGTCACAGAAAAATGCCTTGAAAAATTGTATGACATCGCAACGCAAGTTTCTTTCCGTGATATTAGTGATAAGCTTAAAAAAAGTTGTCGAAGGAGGAAAGATAATGTAAGTAGTAATTTGATGTGATAACTTTTGATAGATGTTTTATAGGCACAGTGTTCAGTGTTAACGAGTATCACTCTAAGTTTTACCTTATGCTGCCTGTTGTTGGTAATAAAAAAAAGAAGTGTAAAATTATTGTAAAGGTTTGACTTTTATTAAATTTTACAATTCACAGGACGGTCACTGCGATTCTGAATAACAGCATTGATATACTAATGGGCGTTACTGTTTCTCGAAATTGTTTGGGGCAGGTACATGAGGGCTTTAGAACTTAGTTATGGTTTGCTCGCTTCGGAATTCCATCGGTTGGTCGGGTATAATTTCGTTAATGGTTTTACGCGGTTAAAACGCTGTAAAGTGGGCTGTGATACCCTGAGAAACACAGGACCATTTGTGAGTAAACTGGTTTAGTGACTTTGCTGTTCAATGATTGTATATTGATATTGGTATCGTATTCCGTTAGAATTGATTCATACCTTTATTTCTACGTACTAATTCTTTCTTCCTGCATCATATCCTTAAATGCAATCTTTCTTTTACATATTACCACCATTAAATTAACTACTATGAATTCGGTGTTCATCTTGTGCTAATGAGGTATGGCAACTTGGACCGATGAATATATGCGCATGGTCCTACATTGTAGCTGACCGACTGACGTTCGATTTTCCTGGATGGCAAAATTATGGCGATTATATTTGATTTCAGCTGCGTCCAATTTTGGGACGACTTTAAAGTCGTAGTATCAAGAACTTGTAGTGTTAGCACGAATGATCCTTTTTGACTGCAGTGAGATCCCCATCTTTGGGGTCGATCCCTTAACTTTTTATGACTGTAGTTGTATTGAGTAACAGTCAGGCGGTCAGCTACAACGTAGGACCAGGCACATATATGCATCGGTCCAAGTTGCCACACCTCATCAACACAACAAGATGAACACCAAATTCATAAAAGCAGTTACTTTAATGGTCTTAATATATAAAAATATTGCATATAAGGATATGATGTAGGGAGAAAGAATTGGTTCGTAGAAATAAAGGTATAAAGCAATTTTAATCTCATGGTTTAAGGAAAGACAGAGTGTATAAACCTATGCCATTGTAGTCGATTCTCAGTCATGTCACCCAGGGTCTCCAACCATTGATTACGATAATTGTGCGGACTCCAACCAAGTAATCTGAATCTACCAGCATGGTTCAGATCAGAAGTTATTGACTTCATGGACTGATGCCACGTTTTGGTTTGGCCGCCCCTAACTTTCTTCCGTCCGTCTGCAACACCATTCAGTGATAGCCGGTGTCCAGGCATACATAACACGTAGCCTAATCATCTCAGTCGGTGAAGATTTACAACCTCATCGATTGATTTGCCATCACTCCCCTGATTTTCTCGTATTTACAGTTAACGAGTTTTTGTCAGGTGCCGGATAATTAATGTAGATGCTATATTAGTTAAACTAATCCGTCTATGGTTATCATAGAATGATTTTGATTCTTTCCTATATATTGGGACGATCAGTCAGATGGGGTGCGTGCTCGTATTAGAGCGTGATCAGAGTCTAAGTATGTACTTCAGAACGAGTGGCTGCCTTCTATCGAGCTTCTTCAACGATAACTGATAGCAATATGGTCTATTTGTTGTTAAAGGTATGAGGACAATTATCACTTCCCAGTTTCGCACACCGTAGAAGGGTTCTTCTAGAGGAACTTGAAAAGGATATTGGGTTAGAGTTGGTCTTAGTGACCTGAGAGCGTGATTGCAGTGCCCAAGGCACAACTGCTTAAGGCCAGTCACACACGACCTTTTTGTGGTTAATTTTTGTGCTAGTTCCGTATTTGTTGAAATTTTACTGCCAGGGATGGATATCCGTGGGATAAGGCGAGGTGTGCATTTTTAGGGTCAAACTTTTATAACCACACTCTACCTTTGTGGGAAGGCAGCATCGCCGTTATGCTGGCTGTCTGGGGAAAACGCCTTACTTCCATCACGCCTGTACAGTCAGCAGTACTACTTCACCTTTGGACCTTAAGTTTGCTGCTTTTAGTCTTACTGTTTTTCAACCTATCTGCTTGACATTGTAGGACATTGAGGAACGAATGTCCCAGCCAGTATAGCCCAATTGGTTCATCACGCTAGGCAAGACCGACTATCACGAGAAGGTAACAACAACGGTGGGTGGACATTCAGTACTTTGGTAGTATGTCTAAAATTCATTTTCAGAGATAGTGAACCAGTAATATTTTTACTTAACCCATCACCTAACCAACTCCGCCTGGAGTCCCCCCGGGGGCTATTGCCGGTCCCAAGCCCGGATAAAGGAGGAGGGTTGGGCATGGGGTTAGCGTCCCCATTCCGTAGAAAACTAACTCGCTAAAAAAACGCTAACCAGAAAAAATTATTCAAATCTTTTAAACTCTGCCCTGAGAGTCAGAAGGTCTTAATTTAGAAGAATTATGACGCCTCATGATGAAAGCCGAATTCGTTCGGAAGTTACGAGGCCGATGCCCCTTCTGACAACCAGAGCGACCATTTATTTAGGTACATGGAATGTTCGTACAATGTGGGACACCGGGAGAGCCTTCCAAATTGCTGCAGAAATGAGAAGATACAACCTAGAGGTACTTGGGATCAGTGAAACACATTGGACACAAGTTGGACAACAACGACTAACTACAGGAGAGCTCCTGTTATACTCCGGCCATGAAGAAGAAAATGCATCACATACACAAGGAGTTGCATTGATGCTGTCCAAACAAGCGCGAAATGCGCTTATAGGATGGGAATCTCATGGACCAAGGATCATCAAAGCCTCGTTTAAAACAAAGAAAGAGGGCATTTCAATGAACATCATCCAATGCTATGCGCCTACCAACGACTACAATGAAGACACTAAAGATCAATTCTACAATAGGCTGCAGTCAATCATCGAGAAGTTCCCAACAAAGGACCTGACCATTCTGATGGGAGATTTCAATGCCAAGGTTGGAACGGACAACACTGGATATGAAGACATCATGGGACGACACGGATTGGGAGAAAGAAACGAAAATGGTGAGAGATTTGCAAATCTATGTGCCTTCAATAAGCTGGTCATAGGCGGCACCATATTCCCACATAAACGCATACACAAAACCACATGGACTTCACCGGATCACTCTACACAAAACCAAATCGACCATATTTCCATCAACAAAACGTTCAGGAGGACTATAGAGGACGTGAGAACCAAGAGAGGAGCTGATATAGCATCAGATCATCACTTGCTGGACGCCAAGATGAAATTGAAATTCAAGAAGCACTGGACAATGGGGCGGACAATATCACAAAAGTCCAATACGGCCTTTCTTCAGGATACTATCAAACTCAACAAATTCAAGATAGACCTCAGCAATAAGTTCCAGGCCTTTCATGATCTACTCAATGGAGAAGGAACTACTGTGGAAAGCAACTGGAAGGGAATCAAAGAGGCAATCACTTCAACATATCATGAGGTCCTGGGTCACAAGAAGCACCACCACAAAGAATGGATCACTGTTGATACACTGGATAAGATTCAAGAAAGGAGGAACAAGAAGGCAGCAATCAATACCAGTCGAACAAGAGCAGAAAAAGCCAAGGCACAAGCTGAATACACAGAAGTTAACAAACAAGTAAAGAGGAGCATCAGAACCGACAAACGTAAATATGTGGAAAATTTAGCAACGGCGGCGGAAAAGGCTGCAAGAGAAGGAAACATGAGACAACTGTATGACACGACAAAGAAACTCTCTGGAAATCGCCGCAAACCAGAACGACCAGTGAAAAGCAAGGAAGGCGAGGTAATCACCAACACTGAAGAGCAACAAGACAGGTGGGTAGAACACTTCAAAGAACTCTTGAATCGACCAGCTCCACTGAGCCCACCCAACATCGAAGCAGCACCCACGGACCTCCCAATCAATGTTGGCCCACCAACAATTGAAGAAATCAGCATGGCCATCAGATAAATCAAGAGTGGCAAAGCAGCAGGACCAGACAACATCCCAGCAGAGGCACTAAAAGCAGACGTAGCGGCAACTGCAAGGATACTCCACATTCTCTTCAATAAGATTCGGGATGAGGAACAAGTACCAAAAGACTGGAAAGAAGGACTTCTGATCAAAATACCAAAGAAAGGCGATCTCAGCAAGTGTGATAACTACAGGGGCATCACTCTTCTCTCAATACCGGGAAAAGTCTTCAACAGGGTATTGTTAAACAGGATGAAGGACTGCGTAGACGCCCAACTTCGTGGCCAACAGGCAGGACTCCGTAAGGATAGATCGTGTACAGACCAAATCGCAACTCTACGGATCATTGTGGAACAATCAATTGAATGGAATTCATCACTCTACATCAACTTCATTGACTACGAAAAGGCATTTGATAGCGTGGACAGAACAACATTATGGAAACTTCTTCGACACTACGGCGTGCCTCAGAAGATAGTCAATATCATACAGAACTCATATGATGGATTACATTGCAAAATTGTGCATGGAGGACAGTTGACAAAGTCGTTCGAAGTGAAGACCGGTGTTAGGCAAGGTTGCTTACTCTCACCCTTCCTCTTTCTCCTGGTGATCGACTGGATCATGAAGACGTCAACGTCTGAAGCGAAGCGCGGGATACAATGGACAACTAAGATGCAGTTGGATGATCTAGACTTCGCAGACGATCTGGCCCTACTATCCCAAACGCAGCAACAGATGCAGGAGAAGACGAACAGTGTGGCAGCAGCCTCAGCAGCAGTAGGTCTCAATATACACAAAGGGAAAAGCAGGATTCTCCGATACAACACAGGATGCACCAATCCAATCACAATTGACGGAGAAGATTTGGAAGATGTAAAAACCTTTACATATTTGGGCAGCATCATTGATGAACAAGGTGGATCTGATGCAGATGTGAAGGCGCGGAGCGGCAAAGCAAGAGCAGCATATTTACAACTGAAGAACATCTGGAACTCAAAGCAACTGTCAACCAACACCAAGGTCAGGATTTTCAATACAAATGTCAAGGCAGTTCTACTGTATGGGGCAGAAACCTGGAGAACTACAAAAGCCATCATCCAGAAAATACAGGTGTTTATTAACAATTGTCTACGCAAAATACTTCAGATCCATTGGCCGGACACTATTAGCAACAACGTACTGTGGGAGAGAACAAACCAGATCCCAGCGGAGGAAGAAATCAGGAAGAAGCGTTGGAAGTGGATAGGACACACATTGAGGAAAGCACCCAACTGCGTCACAAGACAAGCCCTCGCATGGAATCCTGAAGGTCAAAGGAAAAGAGGAAGACCAAAGAACACATTACGCCGAGAAATGGAGATAGACATGAGAAAAATGAACAAGAATTGGATGGAACTAGAAAAGAAGGCCCAGGACAGAGTGGGTTGGAGAATGCTGGTCAGCGGCCTATGCTCCATTGAGAGTAACAGGCGTAAGTAAGTAAGTATCACCTAACCAGTGCTCTTCTCTAGGGTCCCGGTAACTTGATAGTATTTCTTAGTTGGTTATAGATATACTGCACATCTCAGGTGAAGGGCAATATACTTCTGGATAATGTTGCAAATAACCTCATTGTCGGATGAAATATTAAAATCTTGTTGTAGCAGAAGTCGAGCTGCATATCCACACAGAAGAAGAACACGATCAGAACGACAGTAACGAAAACCAATGTATTTATCTAAGCAACGTAAATGTAGTTATATGCAATATCAAATACATGCAGTAAGTAACTGAATGGCAATCAAAATTACCAAACAGTCCGGTGAAGTCATATTAATTCTGACTTATTCTCCACCCTATAATCTCGATATGTTAAGACCAACTAGTCCAACCCATATTCCTTCGGTATTCGAAATTTTTGAACGCTTCTGTTTCTTAATCGGTGAGAAGACAATAGAATAATTAAGTTTGACAGCTTAGAAACGCCAAGAGTTCAATAAGAAATACCCAAACTCGAGCACACCAGATTGGTGTCTTTATCTAACACTTGTTTGGATGTCATGAAAACAAAGAGAGGATTGAAGGCAAACGACTCCTTGAAATAAACAGCTTTGTGGAAATTCAAAACTGATGCAGACCTAGTTAGACTATTATAAGGCGATAGATCAAGCATCACAGAAAAACAATACGATGATCTACCAAGAAATATTTTGGGGGGAGTTTTGTTCTCCACCGAAATCATCCACCTGAGCTACAAATCTTCTCCACCATACCAAGAAATATTGTTTTCATCTGTTTGACCTGTGTTTAAATTCAGTGTATTTCTTTTGAAACTGGACAGGTCTAACAAGGTCGATCCCTTCGAGAACATTCAAGGAATTCATGAGACAAGACCCCTGCAATTATATTGATTACGCCAGAAATATACTGCTTGAAAAAATTAACTGACTTTCAGTGGATAAGTAAACGGACCTACTGAGACTTGCTCAGAGATTAAATTTAGAATACAGTATACAAAGTCCAGATAAGAATATTACTGCTTGTCATATATAAAAAGGAAATTCATGATATAAGGACCAATTAGTTGCACGAAAAGTCAAACCTATAGGTTATGTATAACTATAGTTATACAATGTATAACAGGGGGTAGAGATCCTACATCATTCCTGTTTTGGAAATGTCTCTTTAAGTTTACGTAGCGGCAAATGATCTTAAAAATATGTAGTTTTGTAAGTCATTGATGTTAAAGTAATCCAGTTTTTAAGATTTTGGAGGAGAGCACTCGTATGCAGACGATCTAGGAGGCCTGTGATCACAAAGAAAGGTAAATTTTCAGTCCTACACATAATGTTGTAAGCACTGTAAATCACAACATTCCTTAAGCTATACACAAAACCACTTGTGCATCATAATTTGTCAGTGACTTACACTTCAGCCCGAAGAACAACGCTATCTTACAAGCTGGCAACGCTCCTAGGGTATAGTCCACTGTTGGGGGTTGCGAGCACTTGAAGGTCAAACTGTCGCAAAATGATTGGTGCGTCACATCGACAATTCATGAAAATTTTCAGAAGCGGTCAAATCAAGGCATTTTTAGATTTGAATTGGGTTCAGCCACACCATGTCTAGTAACGTTCATTCTTCAAGTAACGAAGACGATGCCATCGTGATGATGCATGATATAGGTAATATGACTTCTGTGGTTAGTAATTATTTTTTTAGTATACGCATACTAAGTACGTTATGTCAGTATACAAAGGGAACAGATTCAGATTTGTGTAGTAAGGACAGAAGGCCTACGGCCTGTGTTATTTCTTTTCTAGTATGCTTCTGTGAGTGTCCAGTCTTCTCTTGAAAGAGTCAATTGAAGGTGCGGATACCACTGCTTCAGGCAGCAGGTTCCAAGTATTGATGACTCGGTGTGAAAACCTGTATGCCACGGGTATTTTGTTCGTTCTTGGCTTTTCTACTCGCCTGCTATGTCCTCTGAGGTGTCCCGATCTAGTGGGAAGGAAGAGAGAGAATAAGTTAGGTCCGAAATCATTTCTTAGTATTCTGTACATCAACAACACCCGCGCTATTTAAAAAGGACAGTGGTATTTTTCCTCGCTGAGTAAATTTCATTGTTTTGATCGTTTATTACGTATCAAGACTACTGCTTTTCACTTTAATTGAATTTATTTCAGTTAAAGTATTTGACTAAAGTATCGTTTTTACTGTTTTTGTCGTTGGTACTCTTTAGTACCTCTTTTTCAACTGTATCTGTTAGTACTTTTGGTCCTAGCAATCTACAGCTCTTCACTTTTTTTGGTCATTGATAATTTTTTTGTTTCTGGGTATCATCGCATATTGAAAAAACCCTTCCTAAATGACCGGACAGTGTAAAAAAAGCAGTTGCCAACGTCCGGGTTGTCGTTATCCTGTTGAAAGCGGCATGCAGTGCGACGAGTGCAAAGGCTGGTACCACGAAGTTTGCACGAACTTAACGCCTGCTGCTTTCAAACGGTTCAGTAAGAAGGGTTGTGTGTGGCTTTGTCAACAGTGCTGCTCGGATGCAAACAGCTTGTTAACCGAGGCCATCTCACTGGTTGATGCTGCAAAGAAGTGTTTCAAAAGCATAGTCGGAACGCGTCAAACAGCACTCGATCTGTTGACACGCAAATCAATGTGAAGGAAACTAAGGTGAGTCCGGTGATAGATGACTCACGCCCGTCAAAGAAGGAAAAGCAGTCTTCAAAGGGGCCTGCCTTAAAAAAAAGCTCAAGAAAAGTAGGGTCTTCTGTTCCCCGTCTCCCAGATGGGATCCAACAGGAAACACCTAGGAGCCGCAATCGCAAGGCTCGATCGGTTTCAAATGGTAAACATAACACGACCCCTCAGGTCGTCGACAACCCCAAAACCCAACACTAGGTTTGACGCAACTGCTATTGCTTCTACCAGCAGCGTTGACGAATGGGTAAAGGTTGTAAGAAAGAAAAGTATTGATATAAAAGGGAAACCTACCCCCGTAAAAGTGGTTGAAAAATCGAAAACTGATCATAGCGACAGATCAGCTATTTTTCATAGAATTAAGGAGAGCGATAGCTCTGAACCTAAAGCTCGTTTTGAGCATGACATTGTACTGATTAGGCAGCTGCTTAATCAACTCATGCCTCAAAATATGACTGGGGTCACCTTGCTAAAGGTGTATAGACTAGGAGTCTAACGGACTCGAAACCAAATCATTCCAGACTGCTTAAAGTAGTATTCGGCTCTTCAAACGAACGTGACCTAATTTTACAAAATGGACACAAATTAAAGGGTTCAGGAGTCTTTATCCGAAAGGACCTACCGTTGGCAGACCGTGTTAAAAGACGGGAAGCCGAGAAAGAACTACAACATAGGTTAGACGCTGGCGAAAAGGACCTGAAAATTGTAAATTTTCGGGTTGTAAGACTTCGACAGAGAATGATGCCGAAGCCGCTCTGGGTGAAGCACGAAGGCACTTAAACAGGCTTCGGATCTGTTACACCAATGCACGAAGCTTACTTAATAAGCGATCGGAACTAGGTGTGCAGATTGACTCTATAAAGCCAGATATAATCGCAGTAACAGAAACCTGGCTGACACAGGCTATAGATAGTATAGAACTTGATTTCGAGGGCTTTACGTTAGTAAGGGCCGACAGAACACAAAAGCGCAAAGGAGGGGGAGTAGCTCTATTCATTAGGAATGCTATCCCATTTACCATTATCGATAGTGTATCCCATGAGAGTGGGACGTGTGAATTAGTTAGTCTTCGCTTAAAATGCAAGGGACAAGAGCTGCTGATTGGTTTGGTCTATCGCAGTCCAAGCTGTGAGGCAAATGAGATCCTGTTAAGCAGTCTCAATACTTGGTCCCAAAGTGGTCGATGTCTAATCCTAGGGGACTTTAATGCACCTATGGTAGACTGGGAAAATCTGCGAACTGAATCGTCAGAAAATTCCTTCGAGCAGGAACTAGTTGATGCGGTTATCACATGTGCCCTAGTGCAACATGTGAAAGAAGCGACTAGGTACGACCCGGACACTGAATCATCCTTATTAGATCTTATACTGACTCACTATGAGGATGATGTTGCGAACCTCCACCATATGCCACCCTTAGGTAAAAGTGACCACGCAGTTTTAACTTTCGACTTCCATATAACTGCCAGTCATGAGGACGCGTCAGTCCAGTCCAGACCCAACGTCTGGAAAGCAAACATACCAGACATCATGCACTCAGCATCGTTAATAGATTGGACAATAGACCCAGAGTCCTCCATTGAAACGGCCTGGGACGCATTTCGAAAATCATACTTAAAAGTTACCACACCTCACATCCCTTGGACTATACCAAAGGGGCCGAGAAACTCACCACCATGGTTCAGTAGGGAGGTCCGTATCCTTCTCCGTAAGAAAAGGAAAACGTGGGATAGATTTAGGTTACTGGGGACTGATGAGTCAAAATCTCAGTATCGAAAGGCTCGGAACACTTGTGCCTCGACCCTCCGTAAGTCTAGAAAATTGTACGAAGAAAAACTTGTTAAGGAATCCATAGAATGTCCTAAACGCTTGTATTCCTATATAAACCAAAGGACAAGGAGAAAAGGAAATATTCCTGCTCTATGGGGAGACAGTACTGCTTCATCATTAGTGGAGGACGACTTTGGTAAGGCTCAAGCGTTCTCGAACTACTTTAGCAACGTGTATACCATAGAAGCACCCTTCTCGTCAGCGTATACAGATCCCCCCATACATACACTGGATAGCGTGACCATTAAAGAACTCGATGTCTTTGGTCTGCTAAATAAGCTTGACATAGGTAAATCCACGGGGCCCGATGAATTACATCCTAGGCTACTGAAGGAATTATCTAACTTCGTTGCAAGCCCTTTAAGTACATGCTTTAACCTATCCGTTACGCAGGGTCGCTTACCGAAAGATTGGAAAAACGCCATAGTAAGTCCTGTCTTCAAAACAGGCACGAAACACAAACCTGAGAACTACCGCCCCGTTAGCCTAACTAGTGTGGTTGTTAAAATCTTAGAAAAGATTATTCGGAAGGAGCTGTTTAAGTATCTCGATAAAAGCCGGATCCTCTCGGAGAAGCAGCATGGCTTCAGAATAGGTTATTCTTGTCTCACTAACTTATTAGTGGCTCGTGAAAGCTGGTGTGCTCTTAAGGACCAAAAGCTACCTGTAGACGTCGCCTTCATTGATTTCAGTAAAGCTTTTGATAAAGTTCCGCACAACCGGCTGTTATATAAGTTAAGACATATCGGGATTGGAGGTAATTTATTGATGTGGATAAAAGGCTTCTTAGTTGGGCGTCAACAAAGAGTAAGGGTGAACTCAAAGTTATCTAGCTGGGAAACTGTGCTTAGCGGAGTGCCCCAGGGTACAGTTTTGGGGCCAGTGCTATTCCTCTTATATGTAAATGACCTTCCTTGTCTCCTATCATCATCGGTCTTGCTATATGCTGACGATGTCAAGATATGGAGAACGATACGATGTAAGAGTGATAGCTTAGAACTTCAAAATGACCTGAAGAAGTTATCTGAATGGTCTCAAACATGGCAGTTGCCGATAAATACTTCCAAGTGTGTTGTGATGCATATCGGTCATCAAGGCACAGATACATATACGATGAATAACACTGAGCTACCTGTCGTCCAGACATATAATGACTTAGGAGTTATCGTTAGTCAAGACTTAAAGACTACTGCACACTGCCGTGCAATAGCCGCCAAAAGTTTTAGAACGTTATGGTCAATACGTAGGGCTTTTAGTCATGTCGACACTAAGACGTTTTTGACTTTGTATACAGTGTTCGTTCGTCCTAAACTTGAGTACTGCATACAGGCGGCTAGCCCCTGCTTTAAAAAGACAGTGAGCTTCTGGAAAAGGTTCAGAGAACGGCGACTAAGCTGGTTCCCGCAATAGCGAAGCTTCCGTATGAATCTCGACTGGCCAAGCTGAACCTTTTCCCGTTGTCATATCGCAGAACTAGAGGCGACTTGATTACAGTCTACAAATTGCTTAGTGATAAATTTGCACCTAACATGCCCTCATTTTTCTTGTCTTCCAAAACAGAGAATTTACGAGGACACTCCAAAAAAGTTCATAAGCCGAGAACAAATTACTTGTCAGCTGACTATCGACTTTCCCATCGAATCATCAACGAGTGGAATTCACTACCTCAGCACGTCGTTGAGGCTCCATCCGTCGATTCTTTCAAAAGAAAGTTGGATCAACTGAGAGACCACCATTGCCAGGACTAACATAGGCCATCGAGCCTCCTGTCCTTCCCAAACTGAAACAAACTGAAATATTAGATCTCCCCTTAGTCTGGGATAGGACAGAGTAAAGAGGTTCAGTTTTTCAAGCCGCTCTTCATATGATAAACCCCGGAGTTCCGGAATTGCACGCGTAGCTGCCCTCTGTACCTTTTCTAGTATGTCTGAGTCACCTTTTAAACAGGGGCTTGCAGCCTGAACACAGTTCTCTAACTTAGTTCTCACTAAGGATGTGTATAATGTGGTGAACATGGTAGTACCAAGCTTAGTGAATGTCCTTTTTAAAGCCCAGAGGGTTCGAAACCCCTTAACTGCGACCTCCCGGCAATGGGCCGTCGTCTTAAGATCATTGCTCACTGTCACCCCTAGGTCCTTATGAGACCGGACTACGGGTAATGACACATCCCCTATGTTGTACGTATTAACCTTTGAATCCCCCAAGTGCATGTAGACACACTTTTCCGAGTTGATAGGCATTAGCCACTCTTTAGACCAGTTTATCATATTATTTAAGTCCGCCTGAAGAGTAAATGCGTCTTTGTCTCCAGTGATGATCCAACTCTGAAGTACTTTTTCGTGAGTTATGTCTGTACATATGGACGTAAACGCAGTTCGTCAGAGTCAGATGCTTGCGTTCAGGATGTAGATGATGATAGTAATAATCATTCTTCTGAAGAGCTTACAACTTCTAACTCGCCAACACATCCTAGGCAAAGGAGACGACGTCAGTCATCTACGTATGCTTTACTTCAAATGAATTTATCCTTCAGGTCAAAATATTGCGTTTCAATGACTACATGCTGCCCTGTGGTCATATTTTGTATGCACATTCTAAAGGTATGTGTGTTCCTTTATCTCTATAAGTTTTGTAGACTTATTTCGACATAGCAACAAGTGGACAAGAAAATACATAATAGACCTGGTTCTTCGTGCGCTGGACAACATCTCAATCTCTACAGGGAGTGATGATCTTCTAGAGAAGTTCACCAGCAACTACCACTCAATCCATGCTCTTAGTGAACCTTTGGCAAGTAAACTCATCCGTTCATGCCTCGAAGCATCGGAAGACATATGCGCACAAGTGATGAGTTCAATCGGTGCTAATGATGAAGCTACAACGTCAGAATCCATTGTTAATACAGACCATAGCTATGCTTCTTGATAACAAGAAGTTCTAATATTGTTATCTTTTTAGTTTTACATAAATTCATTTATATAGCCATTGACTTATTCTTATAGCGTAACGGCAGGGAGTGTATTGTGCAGTATTATGTGGCTGTGAGACAGGGGTGTTGTTTCGCGTTCTTGTGTAATAATTACCAGTTTGGCGCACACGCGATTAGTCATACATACTGTTTACCAAATACTGCTACGTTGAACATGGTGTACCATACTAGTAGTTCGAATTCCGACCTGTCACGATAGATACGAATTGCCGTAATTAAAAGACTGGTGCGTTATAAATGAAAACGTTTATTAAAGTTTGAATCTAGCACAAATGATCCATTAATAAATAACTTCTATTTCTCAGGAATTGTTCCCGTTACGTCTGCATTATTTATAAGGAATGTGCATTTAATCAAAAGTTCACTGACACTCAAACACACATTCTCAACACTTCTACAGTTTCCTATGTAAGTAAGAAAGTAAGCTGTTTGAAAAATGTTTATTGAAATGTAGGTATAACATCAAAACAATTGCACGGCTATTGAGAATTGAGGTAGTCGTCCCGTGAGTTCTGAATTAAAAAAAGTCACAACCATATCTCAATGACATGCTTTGGTACAGCCAAATACTTGTGTAGATCTACACAAGAGGAAGTAATGCTATCTTAGCTTGGTCTCTGGTAAATTCTCCACATAATTATACCTCTTCCGCATGATTATGATTTATTTCCTGCAATATAATCATCTAGTGGCTAATATATCTAACTGTAGAAGGTGATATTAACATCTTGGTATGTGTTATTATCAAATGGTTCAAGTGGTTGTGGACGGAATAGAAGAAGCTTTCGCTTAACAGGCTTCCGTGTCTAGTAGCAGGGGATCACCAAATCCTCCAAGCAGGAACCTAGGTATGTTAACAATAAAACAGGAAAAGAAATTGGTAAATCATAGTGTGATGCTGTCCTTGGTCCTTAAGAATAGGTCAAGTTGCCTCTTGAAGGACTCCTGAGAAGTCGCTTGGACTAGCTCGGCCGGCAGCAAATTCCAGCTTTTGACAACTCTTAAGGAGTAGAAGTTGTGTCTACAGTCCGTTCTGTTATGTTGTGTTTCCAGTTTCTGGGTGTTACCCCTTGGGTTATTATTCGAACTAAGCTTAAGTAGGTGTTTAAGAGGATGTCCGGAAGTGTTAAGAATACTATAAGCCATTAATAAATCACCTCTAAAACGCCTATATTCTAATGGGTAAAGGTCTAATGAACGGAGGCGTTCTTCGTAAGGCTTAGATTTGAGTCCTCGAACCGATTTCGTGGCTCGCCGTTGGATGCGCTCCAAAGTGACCTTGTTCTTTTGGATTGAGGGGGGTAGTACTATGTTTCCGTACTCTAAATGGGGACGGATAAAACTATTGAAGATTATATGGAAAGTTCTTCCATCAAACTGGCCAAAAATGCGCTTCAATGTTACCAGTGCAAGGTTTGCTCGGAAGGCATTTTTGTCACAGTTAGCGTAAGACTTTAAATCGTAGGGCACCAGGACTCCTAAATCTTTTTCGACTTGGGATACTACTAGAGAGGAGTTTCCTAAGTTGTAACTGTAGTTTGCGACATGTCGCAGATGGACTACTTTACACTTTGAAGTGTTAAAGGTAAGTCCGTTATCGTCTGCCCAACTTTGAAGTCGAGGTAGATCCTCCTGAAGTGCCTGTTTATCGTCTTGGTTGCGTATCTCTCTCCAAAGTTCCACGTCGTCGGCAAAAAGTAATAAATCTGACGTTACCTGTTGAGGAAGATCATTTATGTAGATCAAGAAGAGAAGAGGTCCTAGTACTGGGCCCTGGGGGACCCCACTAGGACATTCCATAGCCTGAGAGAAATTGAAGTTAACCCTGACCTTAAAATGTCGATTTTTCAGATATGAAGTGAGCCACTCAGTTAGAGGTGGTCTGATACCCAATCTTTTGAGCTTATTGATAAGACATGTATGGTTAACCTTATCAAAAGCTTTTGAGAAATCTAGGTAGATGATATCAACCTTCCCTTTGTGATCAAGGATGCTTGTCCATCTGTCCAACGCAGTCAGCAGGTTGGTAATTCAAGATTAACCCTTCCTGAAACCATGCTGTTGGGGTGAGAAGAAATTTAAGGACAGTAAATAGTCATTTATACCATCGCATATCAGGGACTCCATGATTTTTGATGGTATGGAGAGAAGAGCCACAGGTCGGTAACTTGAAGGTTCGCTGCGTCGACCACCTTTGAAAATTGGTGTGATGTGAGCCAGCCTCCAACTTTCCGGTAGTTTTCCTCGACTTAGCGAGTGTGAGACCATCACGCTAAGCGGCGTTGCCAGGATTGAGGCTGCTTCCCTCAGTATGGCAGAATGAACCATGTCCGGGCCAGGAGAAGTGTCTAATCCTAAGTGCTGCAGTTTCCGGAACACCAAGTCGGTGCTTAGGTTCACAGCGGAAAGTCCTGTGGAAATGCAAACGAAACTATCATCAGTAAAGTTACTGTCGGTCGGTTGAAATGTCTGGGAGTAATGTTCAGCCAGAAGGTTAGCGGCGTCGCCATCGTTGTTGGTCGGGCCGTTAAGACCTAGCAGTTGAGAAACTCCTGTTTTGGCTTGACGAAGAGAGGCTGCATAACGGAATAGGCTTCTAGGGTTAGAGGCGAATTTGTCCATAAGCTTTGTTTGGTACTGAAGCCTGTCTTCTCTTATAGCCTTCGTGCATATGTTCCTGATATGTTTATATTGCCTATACGCTTCATCGTTATTAGTTCGTTTGTATTCCGCCCAACAGTGCCTTTTGCAGCTTAGCAGGCGAAGGGTACGGTTCTTGATTACTGTAGGTGGCTTGCAGCTTTTTGGAACCGTTTGAGGAACTGAATGGTCTGTAGCACATAAGAGCGTGTGCAGTAAGAAGTCCCAATGACCATCCACATCGAGTTGAGGGTGAACATCCCAAACTACCTGTTGTAGATAGTCATGTAGAGCTGGCACATTCAGCCGTTTAAAATTCCAACGCAAATTATTGTTGGGATACCTTAGCTTAGTTTTGATGACAAAACTGAAGGCTATGACTGCATGATCGCTCTTTCCCAGAGGAGCCAGGATTGAGAGGTTGTCGACTAGGAATTCTTCGTTAGTGAATACACAGTCTAAGCGCGATGGTGTCTGACTGTTTCTCCAACGAGTTGCCGACCTCACATTTTCATATAAGCCCAAGTCATCGATGAGGTTGAAGAACCGAGCTTCAATTGAGTTGTCGCCTCCAGTGTACGTGTGTTCCGCGAAGTTGACTCTAGGGAGATTAAAGTCCCCTAGAATCAGGATATGAGTGAAACCGAGACGAGCAGAGTGGGATTGTCCTTCCAGCATACGACTATCGTACTCGATGTCGGCAGTTGGCTTCCTGTAAATGACTCCGACTAGACACCTCGAAGCAGTAGACAATCTCACAGAGCACCATATGGATTCCTCAAGATTGTTAAACTCGAGGTTGTGAACTTGATGCACCTCCAAGCAAGAGCTTATGTATATGGCTACTCCGCCCCCAATTCCTGTTTTTCTGTCGTTGCGGAACAAAGTCATCCCAGGTAATGCTAACTCTTGGTCCGAGAACTGAGAAGATATCCAGGTTTCGGATATTCCTATCAGATGGGCCTTATTAGCGTTGCTAAGTTTACGTAGTTCATCCAGTTTGTTTGGTTGACTCGCGGCGTTCATATATAAGCAGTTTATGCTTTCAATTTGGAACGCATGAGCTTCTTCCTGTTTGTTTGTATGAGCCTTACGTGAATGGACAGGTAGGCCACCTATATGAGCTTTGCCGAGATGGTAGGCCCTGTCCTTTACACGTTTTTTTATCGTCTAGACTGTCCACAAGTGGAATGGTTAGCTCCAACTTGCCTTTGTGTTTGGTCCCAGGTTCGTTTGGCCTATCCGGGTGCATGTGGATTCCAGGTGGCAGTAGACGTCTGTTGGCACGAAACGCTTCCAGAGTTGCAGCCGCCATGTGGGAAGATGGGAAGGTTATCTTCATTAGACGGGGTCTATAATCACCATCCTTCTTGGCTAGTCTCGTCACATGTTGAGTCAGTATGTTTTTGAGCCTCAAGGACTGTTTGATGAATTTCCATTCCCTGATGTCAGTCTTTGATTGAGTAGGGTCCGTATTTTCCGGTATATCTTGCACGATTATATTCCTCTTGCGAAAAAACTGATCGCGAGTTTCTTTGAGGATGTTCCGGATGAGATTGCGCTCAGAATACGGTATGTCAGGCAGTATTCTTACATTCCCATCTGATTTCAGTAAGTGACTCGCTAGTAAGACATCCTCTACGTCGGTAGCATTCTTAAGTGTTACACGAAGTAGCCTCGGGTGATTTTGATGCTTAGATTCCTTTCCCCGAGTGAGCCGTGTGACTGTCAAAGGCTCTATTCTTGGAAGTCCAAGTTTCTTGTTCAATTCTCCACATAGGGCTTTCCTATCTAATAGCAGTGAATCACCAGTGCCTTCAGGTAGGAACCTAGTTATACTTGACGATAAAGTAAAAATATTAGTGAATTGTGATGATTTTGTTGGGTCCTTAACAATATGTCAAGTTTCCCTTTAAAGGACTCCTGAGAAGTCGTCAGGACTACTTCGGCCTGCAGGGAATTCTAGAATCTGACTACTAAGAGGGTAAGAGGTATTACTACAGTCTGTTCTACTATGTCGTGTTTCCGATTACTGGGAGTTGCTTCCAAGGACTTACCTAGCTGAAGGCTCTACGTAATGCTGTGGACTTATTTACTCTTTATAACTTGGTTAACACTTTTTCGCGTTCATATTTGTTTGGCCCACCACAATGCATCCACACCAGATCACGAGTGAGTACGCCATGATACACATCTCGTGCGATCGTTGGCCAACTCAGACAAAACCCTTCCTGACATATCGATGGTCTTCCAAATATATCTTCAAACGTCTTCGTTTCTGACTTTTGATTTGACTGGGTTGGCATACTTCGATTATAGGTGTTACTGGTCAGGGTATTGTCAAACTCCGAATACTCGTGCCATCTTCAAGTGTTTGGACGGTCACCTCTGAAACTTCTATACTCTTGTGAGTAAAGGTTCAGTGATTTGAGGCGTCCTCCCTGGAGCTTGAGTTTGAGTCCCCGAATTAATTTCGTGACTCACCTTTGAATAATTTCCAATGTATTCCTATTCTTTTGAGTGGAGGGCAGAAACACTGCATTCCATGTTCTAAATGGGTCCAAATAAAACCGCTGAAGTGTAAGTGGAAAGTTCTACTGTTCAACTGGGCAAGTATGCGCATAAACGTTACTTGTGCAAGGTTTGCGTAAGATCTCTGACCACAGGGTACTGCGGGCCTGTGAAATGTCACTGAGTCTTAGCACAATCATCCGGCAGTCGACTCACCGGGTATTAAATGGTCCACTGTTCCTGATCAGTTTCAACAACAATCAACACACATCGATAAATCTTACGACATGGGTTGGCCTATGCGGTGGTGGTCGCACTGTCAGCCTTATACCTACTCTTACTAATATGTTCCTGTAATAGTGTCCTTTGTGTCATATGGTCTTCACAACAATCATAGTACAACGAAGGGTTAATCCGCGTTAGGTGCTAACCGCGAAGTATTACTTAGAAGTAAACTGATTCGTCACACCATTCCCATCTAACTCGAGAAGGCCCCCAATCGTTCGACACAGATCATCTACGTTAGTGATCTACAGCAGCAACACTCGATCTTTTTAAACCTTGGATACCTCTAGAAGGGAGTTACCTGAGTTATGTGCAAGGTATGTAATATGTCTCAGATGGACTACTTTACACTTTTCATTGTCGGACGCCAGTCCGCTGTTATCCGCCGAACTTAAAATTGCTGTTAGGCCCTCCGGAAATTTCAGCTTGTCATGTTGGTTGTAAACTTCCCTCCAGAGTTTCATGTCGTCAGTGAAAAACAATATGCCAAACGATACTCTATGAAGGAGAAGAACTTTACCCTGACATTAAAAAATCGATTGTCTGAATATAGAGTGACTTAATCAATTAACAGTGGCGTAGTACCTAACCGTTTGAACTTACTGACAAGACATATATGGTTGACTTATCAGAAGCCTTCGTGACGTCAGTGTATATAACATCAACTTTTCCCTTGCTATCTAGAATGATCATACATCTGCCCACTGTGGTCGGAAGGTTGGTTATACAGGAGTAGCCCTACCTGAGATTGTGCTTTTAGAATGAAAAGAAGTTTGCGGTTAGTAAGTATCCACGTACACCATGGTATATCACTGACTCCACATTTTTGAGGATACTGAGGGAAGCGCTACCGTTCGATAGATTGACAGTCCACTGCACCGGCCTCCTTCGGCGATTAGTGCAATGTAAACCAGCTTCCGATTTTCTCGTACTGTGCCCTGGCTTAGCGAATATAGGAACACCGTGCTAAGCGCTGTTGCCAAGATTATAGTCTCTTCTCTCAACATAACAGAATGAACCATGCCCGTTCCTGGAGAAGTGTGCTTGTTTGGATTCCCCAGTTTCTGACACACCTGATCATCACTCAAGTTCACTTATGAGAGTATTGATGAGTTGTACTGAGCCTCTTGTCGACGTAGTTATTGTCAGACGTTTGAAATGTTTGAAAAGACTGTTCTGATAGAAGGTTGGTGGCGTCATCATCGTTATTGGTTAGGCCAACAGGACCTACCACTTGGAAAACTCCGATTTCGGCTTGTCAGATAATGGCATCATAAAAGAATAAGCTTTTTGGATTGGCGATAAATTTGTCGATTGGCTTTATCTGGTAATGAAGCCTGCCTTCTCTTATCATTTTTGTGGATTGGTTCCTTGCTTTTTTGAATTGTCTATGTGTTGTCGTCGCTAATTTATATTCCATCTAGTAGTGCATTCTGCGTCTCAGCATTCAAAGAGTTACGGAGAGGCGGATTTTCACAGGCTCAGTGTGCTCAAGCTGTACGCACAGTTGCTAGAAGTAGCAAAGAGATTACAGCACTAGTTCAGCGGGTATGTCATACTTAATATGTTTGCAAGTCATGTCTCGGGACCACAAAAAGCTCTGATAGACTTCCTCTACACTTGGAGGCCCGCAGAAAAAGGTCAGATGGACTCTTCGACAGTAGGGAATTACGAGATGGCTGGGCAACAGAAACACCCTCTTCGTCTAAGGTTACTCAATATATTTAAGGGAATTTGGTTTGGTTTCAAAACAACGCCCTTGATGATCTAGCATCACATGCCAATATGATTCAAGAGATCACGAAAAATCCTAGCACTAAGATTCATTCAGTCAAGACCCGTCTGACTCCATATGAAATATACTAGCTATTTTATTAGATCTTCGAAATAACTTCGTTCAGTCTACAAATCCCCGGAAAGGCGCATCACGAGGAATATCTTTATTCAAACTACGAGAATCAAACGATACTAATTACTGTTGACACCACGACATATACAGGAAATTGTCTCTCACCTACGGAGAGCTTTGTGGTCCTTCTAACTTACAACCTACTGTAGCACTGACTAATCCCCTGCGAAACGTCCTCACCGACATTCGTTAACGACAGCCATACCTTACAGATAACGTCATCTGCTACCCATCACAGATTTGAGTACGTATAGGCATTATATTTCCTATTATCTTATATTGAATGTTCAGAGACGTTGTTTGTATGAACAGGCAATTCCACGTTCCACTGTGACTCTGCAAAGGTGTAAATAAAGACCTACTCACTACTAGTCTTGTTTCTCCTATCAATAGCACGAGGGTTACCTATGAGCACGAAAGATTCACTATCCCGTCAGCAACATTAGTTTCCCTCCTGTTGATTTGAACGAGTGGTTAGGAAACGAGTTTTCGCCCTACGAGTGCCAAGTTGACAAACGATCACCAAAAACTGCAAGAGATATATTTGCTTGAATGCGAATTTACGAAAACCTGCTCACTGGTTCTTCGTTATTACAGATATATTGATGCCAACAACTAGCATACGCGAAGACTCAAGTAATTGTTTCCAGAAGCCATCCAAAGGTCAAAAATCATCAGCAGCCTCACACTGTCACGTTGAGTTTACATTTGAGATAAGAGAATATATAAACTTGATCATTATGGAAGGGTAGACAGCTTATCATAGTTCTTTCCTAGTTAACTACAGTGAATACCTGGTCTTCTCTTGAACGAATCACTGAAAGTAAGGACACCACTTCCTTGAGCAACGCGTTCCAATAGATCCAAGAGACTTGGCTCGAAAACTTGTGTGTCATTAGTATTTTATTTGCTTTTGGATTCCGATATCATCTGCTACGTTCTATGATTTGTCCTGATCTTAAGAAGAAGAGGAAAGGATCTACTAGGTACAAAATCATTCCTTAGTATTCAATACAACAGAATCAGATCACCTTTTAGTCTGCGGAAAAATAGAGTAGAGAGACAAAACTTTTCAAGATGCTCCGTATATGGTAAACATCAAATTTCAAGAAATGAACGGGTAGCTGCCTCCTGTAACTTTCCTAAGATGTCTGAGATGCTTTTTAAACAACAGATTGCAGCCTGAACGCAGTTTTCAAGTTTGCTTCTCACTAAGGTTCTATATACGATAGCGAACATACTTGTATCCAACTTCATGAATGTTCGTTCTAAGCCAACAATGTTCTAAACAGAGCAGCTGTAACTGCATGGCAGTAGGCAGTCAAATAATCATATTGTTAATGATGCAGGATCATACATATAATAACTTCAATGAAAAGCAAATCCTAATCGAACTCAAATAATAAAAATACAAACAAAGAAAACTGAGAAACTTAAAAGATAGTTTTAGGAGTCCTGAGTGAAAACCAAAGTACAAGATAGGGAGAAAGATCAAACAATAATAGTATTATCTGACAAAAAACACATTGGGACGATTTTCAGAGCACTTCTTCTTATGAATCTTGATCGGGTAAAACATGTCAACTATTTGTAATTCCAGTCGATACCTAATCAGTATTATGGGCTGGTCGATTCAAGAGTTCCTTAAAGTGCTCTACCCACCTGTTTCACTGTTCTTCAATGTTGGTGGTTACTTTGCCCTCCTTGCTTTTCACTGATCGTTCTGGTTTACGATAATTTCCAGCGAGCTTCTTTGTTGCATCATACAGTTGTCTCATATCTCCCTCTCTTGCAGCCTTTTCCGCCGTCATTGATAGATCCTCCACAAATTTACGTTCGTTGGTTCTGATGCTCTTCTTCACTTGCTTGTTTGATTCTGTGTATTCAGCTTGTGACTTGGCTGTTTCTGCTCTTGTTCGGCTGGTACTGATTGCCGCCATCTTGTTTCTTATTTCTTCAATCGTACGCAGCAAATCGACAGTGATCCATTCCCTGTGATGGTGCTTCTTGTGGCCCAAAACCACGTGACATGTTAAAGTGATTGCTTCTTTTATCTCTTTCAAATTCCTCTCCATCTCTTACACGTACACCAGCGATTTTTAGGACAGTAGGAATATTTGACTGAATTCAAATTCTTTTCTTCAAAGTAGATGTTAAAAAGTTGTTTTATTTTGCAGATAGGAACGTCACTCAGCTTCTAATTCGTTTGTTTATCGGAAGCTTTTAATGTTGCTAAATGCTGAATGAATTTTGAGAATAGCTGAAAAGACATGTTGAACAGAAATCCTTTTTCTCAACTTCTGATCCGAATTTGATAAAAATAAAATCACAATAAGTGACGTATGAGTTTCGTTGTAATTAAAGTGATTGAGTTCAGATGGGACTTTGGATTAAAAAAGAAAACTCAGTGTAGTATTAACGCCACCAGAAGGGAAACTCATCCCAACTAAGACCACGTAGAATTTCGGAGTAGGACCGGCTAATGTTCACAAAGTTCCTGATGGAATCAATGGAGACTTTTGTTCCACTAAAGGAAGACATTGCTCTTTTAGTCACTTCTCCAGATCCAAACTTGAAGAAAAATTCAGCTTTAGTGAGTTGTTCAAGACTTTAGTCATTATTAAGGGCCTATATATGTATGAGCAGTGCTAACTGGTCACGTTTACTGTTAATTTCGTCTAGAGAGTTCAGTATTTTTGGTGTGCATGAGATGTGTTAGGCGCCTTGGTTTTTGATATTTTGAATTTCGACCCATTTAGAATCCTTAGCTGTTTCTAAGAAGCTACTTACTTAGTATAAATGACAAGAGGTCTCTAGACAAACCTGTCACGAATGTGTTAGTGTGTCAGCAGGAAATCTGTTCTTTCCACCCATGAACAGTACCTAATACGTTTTTTTACGGATATAGTCCCTTGATAACTGTTCTGAACTCTCGATTTACAACTTCTGCTAGTTTCTCCTACAAAATTACACGACAACTAGCATAGAGAAGACGAAGTAAGTTTTCTTAAATTTTTCTCACTAAGCTCCTCATGTGAGGTGTCAAGTCTGAATGACTCCCTTATAATTTCTTCCTCCGCTCAATAAACGTCTTTTCAGTCTTATATTTAAAATTCATCAGTCTAAATAAGCTGGTTTAAGCACATCAATAAATTAGCCTTGGAACGTTTACATATGCAATTTTTTCGACTTTGGACAAATAATCAGTCTTATCACTTATGAGTTTTCCTTCTGTTCCTGACAACCAATGGTATAAATAAATTAACTCCATCGTGTCTAAATTAGTGGCTGATGCTTTTAGACTTCGATTTAGGAATTGGCTTAGTTATGGATTATTCCATATTGAGATTTCTCCCTCTGCATTTCTTATATTCACTAATAACCAGTTTTACCATCATTTCTCTCTTGAGGACTAAGTTTTTAGTTTTCATTCTGACTAACACTTGAGTAAACCCTAGATGCTGTTCCACAGATTTATGATATGGGATTATTAGTTACAAAACCGGTTGGCTCTTTAAAATGGTCCAGTAGCCTACTAACATGGTTATATCACAGAGAATTAGTCATCTACCTAATCAAACTATCCGTTTGACTGTTAATATATCACGTTTTTCCTCGCGTTTTTGAACTCTTAGAACTCCGGGATATTGCCCATTTTACGTTTATACAAGCCTTACACCTGATGGTTATACCAATGATTTTTTCGTTCTTTTGAGATTCCGTAATGTTTAGTGGAATTGTAGAACTATGCTCTTCCATGGTATTAGTACTGCTCTAATGATAGACCTAATCATAAAATTATACGTCTGTCATGATGTAACTGACTAATCTATAAGATCTTAAGTGGGAGTCACATCATTGTCTACACTGACTCATCGTATCGTGACAACCACCAATACATGATGGAGAACAAGCTTAAACTACAGATAGAACAATACATTTAATATGAATAAAAGATATACGGTAACATTCAGCAGGGACCACACCTGCATGGCTAAGCCATGCCGTCCGATCAACTCCAGTTGATTCAATTCACTGCTCCCGCCTTATCCACTGTTGGGTTTTTCTCCGCGGTGAGCTTTGAACATCTGTTTTCTTAAGTGTCTCGTGTTCATCTTTGATGGTTGTGTGGTTAGGGCCCAGTACACTACAGAATTACGTTTAGTCAAACAGTGATTCAGTAGATATAAAGTTTCTTCAGATATCCGGTAATAATCACCAGATAAAATGATAAGCATACAGTGACAGAAATAAAAATCCATTAGCCAAAATTCGGATGAGCATATGTTGGCCTTAAAACATGTCATACTCACACCTACTTGTGGTCCAGCTTACTTCCATGAGTAATCGCAACTCTCCCATCTTAGAAATCCTGGACAGCTGACTGATTTTTCCGCAAACGTACTAGGTCGCTTTCTGTGAATGCGGCCAGAGTTTCCTAGACAACTTTCAAATAGTGGATTGGAGGAAATGATCCGCTGCACTATTTTCTCCCATTTTTTATGTTTTGTTTACCATGTATGTACAAGTAATGGATTTAAATTTTTACCAGAATGACTATGTTGCTGAGCTTGATAGGCAAACTACCTTATTTTTTGTGAATGTGATCGGTATCCTTAGGGGATTGGTGGATAATATTAATCTGTTTTATCGTCCCTGAGGTCATGGGGAAACATTTTAGTAACAGTAGGTTCAAGGATGAGGATGAAACAACCACGCCGGTCCATTGTGTGCAATTGACTGGTGCGCATTAATTATCTTTGACTTTGGCAAGGATCACTGAACGATTTGATACCCAGTGACCCGACTGCCAGATGATTTTGATATGGCTCACTGATATTTCACTGGCCCTACAATACTCTTCTACCAGATTCAACAACTGTTCGAATCGGTACTAAACACGCAGAGGGTAATAGTGTGACAGAGGTTGTCAAACTATGATGAGATTTCCTTGGGTATTGTGACCTGTAACATGAACTGAAAGGAGGTGGCAGACAGTGACCGGGAAATAGCGAGTAATAATAAGTCTGAGAATGTTGGATCTACTCATGTGCTTAAAATTACGACTTACAAATAAACAATGGCAATAATAAAAATCTGTCATTTTCCCGTCCTATAAAGCAGTATTGAAATACATTGGGTTGACATGTGACTGAGTGCAGTCTGCCGCAAGAGTAATGATAATACAGTAGCAGTATGATAATCGTATTGTCAATTGATGCATATACTGGTATAGTGATTAACTTAAAGTAGAAAGTCAGTCCGTGTTGTTGATGGCTTACTGCTTGAAAGTGTCCGATTCTATTTGTATTTATAATTGGCAGATTAACTGGAAGGACGGAAGTATAACGGTAAAGAGAATTCATGTTTTCGACGTCATCTTACGTCGTGTATGGTTTGCCAATTAATCACGAAGTTACTGATCACTTCGTAGTCAGAGTCTGAAAAATTGATGATCATTTATTTATTCATTTATTGGCTTTATTCAGTATTATATTTTGGTGCAATATACAATTCCCAGCACAGGGTATCTCAACAAGTTTCTTACACACAAAAAACAATAACATAGACAAGAAAAGGAATAAAAATGTTTAAAAAACCGAGAAACTGTACAACTTTACAAATTAGAGACATGTTAAGAATCCAGGTTATTGACTAGGTTAACTCTAACAACCTGTTCATCACAGAGTTTATTTACTAGGTAAGGTATTATAGAACTTTTACACTTCTGCTTGCGTGCATGGATTTTAATGTAATTACGTCTCGTTCTACCAGAAGATATACAAGGAGAAAGATAAGAGTGAAGGGGATGGTTAGTATCTGATAAAATAACACCTACCAGGAGTTTGCATGATTTTAAATGTGTACCCACAACCATATTAATTATGATCTCGAAAGATTCACCACACATCTTACTAACTGCCTTCAACACTCTCAGCAATACAGCAAAGTCTTTTCTCAAAAGCCCGGAAAAGAATAATGAAGAACAGTAAAGAATAATAGGTAATATGCAAGAATTGACAAGTTGTAGGAGTAAATGACGAGTAATCCCAAGAGCATGCAATCTCTTTATGTAGTAGGTCAGACGGAAAACCTTCTCCGATAACAATAAAATGTGGGAAAACCAAGAGAGATCAGAGGAAAAGGTAACACCAAGATAATCGACCTTCAACACTGTGTTTATCAAAGAGCCTCCAACGGCACAAGCATTATTGGATCTCAAAATGGTGTTTAGGTTTCGTTCATGTCTCATGCTAAAGTTAACAGCTTGATATTTAGACGAATTAATTGTGAGACCATTACCAACAGACCAACAATCAATACAAGACAAAAACTCATTCATTCCTATGGGATGTAAGGATGAAGAGATAGGCATACATACAGTGAGATCATCCGCGTATTTCACAAAAGTGTTATCTGTAGAAGATGATAGATCATTCAGAAAAAAAGAGAAAAGAAGAGGTGAAAGAACAGCTCCTTGTATTGCATGTACACCTTCATGAGACAGCAGAGACTCTGAACACTTTCCTCCAAACACAGTGTACTGTTCCCTTCCAGAGAGGTAGGAACATAGCCAGTTGGTTATCCAGCTGTCAGCGTTGACGCTGATTAACTTGTTAATTAAACTTTGTCTTGGTATAGAATCAAAAGCTGAAGTATAGTCCAGAAAAGTACATCGAACATACTTCTTATCCTTTTCTAAGTTGAACACTATATGGTGATACAGAACAGAAACAGCTTATAAGGTGCATCTTTTGCATCTGTAGGCAAACTGATATGGATCAATATGCTCTTTTGTTGCAGACTGAAGTGGAAGTATTAATAATTTTTCCATTGTTTTGAGGAAGGATGAAGTTATTGCAACAGGTCTAAATTTAATATTCTTATCACCAGATACTTTCTTTGGTACAGGAATTATCTTCATCTTTCTGCACATTTTCTGTATGAGATTAGATGAGAAGGATCTGTTAAAGATAGTTGTGAACGGCTAACATAGGGCGTCAGCACACTTTTTAAAAAGGAGGTTTGGGATACCATCAGGTTCCAAACATCGAGATGAATTAAGCGACTAGAGACATCCTCGTACATCAGTTTCAGTGAAAGTAGGAACACATCTATTCTTTAAACCTGTGGATAGAGGGAGCATCACATCAGATGACTGACGTACAAAAGACTTATTTAAGTCACAAATATTCAGCTGGTTATCGCTCCTAAACTGTCTGTCACCTGTAAGTTCTTTAAAGAGTTTTCACATACTTGGAGAGCTTCTACAAGACAAGAGTTTTTGAGTAAACACAGAGTTAAGACGTCTAATCTCTAGGTTTATCAGCCCATTTAGCTTACGAACTTCATCAGAATTCTTCTCCTTGTACATTCTTTCTTTCACCCTCCGTAGTCGTTTTAGTTGTGAAGATGTAAGTCGATCAAAACTTACAAAAATGGTTTCAGTGGGACAACAAATATCAAAACAGAATTTAAGGTAACAAGTGATAACATCAGTAGTGATTTCCAGTGAGTCATCTGTAAATGATTCCCAGTTAGTCGTATGAAACATGTTTTTCAGATTTCGGATATTTTCTTCTGAGTAATTCCCATATTTTACTTTCTTGGTTTGATGTAAGAGTGTGCTCCTGCCATGCTTTACATATACCTTAGGTAGAACACGAATTATACAGTGATCCGAGATAGACAATGGAGCTTGTTCACGAGTCGCATATATACCCACATCATTGATGAAAACGAAGTCTAAATGAGCGTCCAAACGGGTAGGAAATTCTACTACATTTTGGTGACCTAGTGACGTAGGGAAGCTACAGTCACATGAATTGAAATCACCATATACAACCGAAAGTGAATCACTGAAGGCAGTGTAGCGGTAAATAAATCCCCAAAATAAATAGCACTAAGTTTTCGACATTGGATGCTGACCATATGTTTTAGTGGACTCATCTAGCTGAAGGCGCTCGGTCAGGCATCCGCACCAGATCACGTGTGGTAACGCCGTGCTCAACATCAACCGCAATCGCTGGCCAGATTAGATCAGAGAATTCCGATATATTGGTCGTCGCCAAATATACTCTTCCGATCTCCTCGACTCTGTCTTTTGATTTCTCTTGGTGGGAACGAAATACATAAGAAGGTGTTACTGGTAGAAGCGTTGTCAAACACTGAATACCTGTGACATCATCATTGGTGAGCCCGACGTGATCTGGTACACCTAATTGCAACTGTGAGTCTGTTCCTTTTTGGGATTTTTATATATCATTGCCTTATTTTTTATTTTTTTTTAAACATTGTGATTTTTTTTTCGTGTTTTTTCTTGGATATATATATATTTTCCCCTCGTTCATTATCGTACTTCATATATCATCATGACTGAACAGACACCTAAAGTACTCAAGCTTAAGACTTTGTCCCCACCTTCGTTTCAACTGATGCCTTTCTGGCCCGACAACATCGAAGCCTGGTTTTGCTACGCAGAAGCCGACTTCTCCGAGCACGGCGTGATCGACACACGTGCACAATTCCTCGCAGTAGTCAAGGCACTACCACGCGAATTCAACAGGTACGTAACACCTAGTATGTTTACTAGTGATGTTTCCGATCCTTACGAAATCTTGAAACGCTCGATTCTTAAACGAGGAGATCTAACCGATCGACAAAGGTTAGATCAACTCTTCAATAACATCGACCTGCAACACGGTTCTGCGACAGACATGTTGCAACGGATGAGAGAGGTTATAGGCCTAAGAACTTTCGACGAAGGTCTATTAAAACAACTCTTCTTGTCAAAACTTCCCCCAACAAGTGCAAGCAGTCCTGGTCTCGTTCCAGAACAACGGCTTAGACGAGCTAGCTGCATCTGCCGACCGCATTCTAGAAATTACGAAACCTTCTACTACCGAGGTATTTTCAGTCAAAGAAAAGCCTCACACGACTCAGAATGACATAACCGACTTATGTCACACACTCACGCGTTATCTTAGTCTTCGTACCGACCGTAAGAGATCGCGCACACCACGTAGAAGCATTTCTCGTAAGCGATCTGTCTCTAGACCACGAGAGACAGATAACCACGACTGGTGCTGGTATCATAACCAGTATGGAAAGTTTTCCAGAAATTGCAGAAAACCCTGCAATTTTCCCAACACGAAACCGACTGATTCGAAAAACAATTCGGGAAACTTCCAAGCCGGCACGCGTTAACGGCAACCGTAGCCGGCGAACAAAGCCGTCTGTTATTCGTCACAGATGTTACAACGAGAGTTCGCTACCTCGTCGACACTGGCGCAGAAGTTAGCGTTCTCCCAGCAAATCCTAACGACCGACTACACGAATCGACCCTAAACTTACAGGCGGCAAACGGAAAACCGATCGCTACGTATGGCAAAAGGTACGTTTACCTTAACGTGGGTTTACGCAAACCCATCCACTGGATTTTCGTTGTTGCAGATGTTTCTATGCCAATCATTGGTATGGATCTTCTACAACACCATAATCTGACCATCGACACGCGCAAACGGAGGCTAGTAGACGGGAACACTAATTTGTCCGTTTGCGTAACTTCTTTTACTGGTTGCAGAGTATCCCCAGTCACAGTTAAACATATGATAGACCCACTCTATCAACCGCTACTCGATAAGTACCCTGGGATACAACAAATTCAACCGAAACTACCGTGTGTAACCAGCAACGTTACACATCACATCACGACTACAGGACCACCTGTATTCTCTAAAGCACGACGACTAGCTCCTGAAAAGCTAAGGTTAGCGAAAAACGAATTCGATCACATGATAGACTTAGGAATCATACGACCGTCAAGTAGCCCATATGCATCTCCGTTGCACATGGTCCCTAAAAGGGACAGCAACGATTGGCGTCCAACTGGTGACTATCGACGATTGAACGCGAAAACCATTCCCGATCGTTACCCGTTGCCTCACATTCACGATTTGACAGCTACCTTGAAAGGTACAACTGTCTTTTCGAAAATCGACTTGGTTAAAGCGTATAACCAAATCCCTATGGCTACTGACGACATACCGAAAACAGCTATCATAACTCCTTTCGGACTCTATGAATTTTTGCGAATGCCTTTCGGTCTAAGGAATGCTGCTCAAACATTCCAAAGATTCATAGACGACGTTTTTCGAGGTCTCAACTTCGTACACGCGTATGTTGATGACTGTCTAATCGCAAGTCCGGACAGAGAAACACATCTCAAGCATCTGGATCTTGTTTTCGAACGACTTCAAAAACATGGCATTACTGTAAACGTTCAGAAATGCCAATTCGGAAACGACTCGTTAGACTTTCTGGGACACACTATCGATGCTCAAGGCATTCGACCTCTTAGGACCAAAGTGGCGGCCATTCTGGATTACCCAGAACCGACCACCGTCAAGCAATTACGCACGTTCAACGGCCTCGTAAGTTTCTATAGACGTTTCATACCCAAATGCGCATTACTTATGAAACCTCTGACCGACCAACTTCGTGGAAATGCGAAATCCATCAATTTGGACGACACCGCACGAAAAGCATTCTCCACAGTTAAGGAACTGATTGCTAAAGCAACAATGCTCGCACATCAGGACACCCGAGCACCCATTAGCATCGCAGTAGACGCATCCGACTCAGCAATCGGAGGAGTCTTACAACAATGGGTTAACAACTCTTGGCAACCCTTGGCATTTTTCTCTAGAAGGTTGCTAGACACCGAATCGAGGTACAGTACATTCGGTAGGGAACTCCTAGCTATGTATTGTGCTGTACGGCATTTCCAACACTACATCGAAGGTCGTGAATTCACTCTTTTCACGGACCATAAACCGCTCACTTTCTCGTTAAGCTCTCCTTCTGACAAGTACTCTCCCCGTGAGTCTCGACAACTGGACTACATTTCGCAGTTTACTTCAGATGTTCAACACATCTCTAGAGCAAACAATGTAGTTGCAGACGCCTTATCTCGCATAACTTCTTTGAACAGTTTCCAAGGAATCGACCTTCCTAAACTCGCCGAGCTTCAAAAAGAAGACAGTGATCTTCAGCACGAGTGATCGTCCACAACACTTAAACTACGCATCAAACAGATGGGAACAGTTAAAGAAACCTTACTTTGTGACACATCTACAGGTAGGGATCGCCCAATCGTGCCGAAACATTATCGACGCAATGTCTTCAACACATTGCACAAAGTTTCGCATCCAGGTGTTCGTGCAACCATCAAGCTTATAGCAGAATGGTTTTGCTGGCCTGGAATGAATAAAGACGTGAGGGAGTGGGCACGCTCCTGTGTAAGCTGCCAAAAATCTAAGGTTATTAGACACAATAAATGTCCCTTAGGCTCGTTTAAAACTCCCGATGCTCGTTTCGACCATTTTCATTTGGATTTGGTAGGACCTTTACCAGATTCAAATGGATACTCTTATCTCTTAACCTGCGTTGACCGTTTCACTCGATGGCCAGAAGCAGTACCTATTAAGGACATCACTGCTGAAACAGTGGCCCGCACCTTCGTCGAACGATGGGTAGCAAACTTCGGTTGCCCTTCAACCATCACTACAGACCGCGGACGTCAGTTTGAATCTGATCTTTTCCGTCGTCTGACCACACTTTTAGGAATCACTCGCTTCCGAACGACCGCCTACCATCCACAAGCAAACGGGTTGGTAGAACGTTTTCACCGACAACTGAAAGCTTCGCTATCAGCAGCAAACGTTTCACAGTGGACCGACGCTCTTCCACTCGTCTTACTAGGTATCCGCAATGCAGTGAAAGCTGACATTGGATACACTGCGTCTCAACTCGTTTATGGAACGACACTTCGACTTCCAGGAGAATTCGTGGGTCCTTCATCCTCTTCAATGAACATGGATCTAACCTCCTACACGAACAGGCTTACAAACGCAATGCGTTCAGTTAAACCTGCTTTCACTCGACCTCAATCAACTGATGTTTTCGTTCAACCTGACTTACGATATAGTACACACGTTTTCGTTCGTCGAGACTCGCATCGACGACCATTCGAATCAGCATACGAAGGACCCTTCAAAGTTCTTCAACGTGAATCTAAGTACTATATAGTCGATAAGAACGGAACCAACGATAGCATCAGCATCGATCGCTTAAAAGCAGCGTATTTAGAAGGAAATCCTATCCACGTGGATTTTCCTTCGGTACAATCGAACGACACGACTCCGACACTTATAATACCTCATCCGACAACCAACACACACGAAGATACTTCGACAGTATCCGAAAATAAACTTAAAACGACGCGTTCTGGAAGAAGGGTGAGATTTCCAGAACATTTAAACGACTATTGCACGTAAGGCACTTCTCGACATTGTATATTATTTTTTTTAAAAAAAAACAATTTTAATATGCTTATATATTTTTATTTCTATTTAAAAAAACAAAACAAAAAAACAATTTTTTTAACGCTATTACGTGTTCATGAGTTTATTTTCCATTTTTTTCTCTGACATTGTGCTTTTACACACATACGAGTGTATTTCGACATGCACTTACATTTTCTTTTTTCTTTTCCAGGACGGCTGGAAAAGAACGATGACGTTTATGAGGATCCGAAATTTTCATTGTACATTTTCTTTTTTACTATGTTGTACCTCCGTCCCATATAGTAAGGAAAGACGACCAGACGCTGCTAAATTTAGTAAGCTATCAGAAGAGTGTTTACCAACGACAAACTCGTTGGGTTTAAACTTCTGGCTGGCCACGTCTTAGGGTCGTCACTGCCCCACTAGGGGGAGTGATCTGTAGCGGTAAATAAATCCCCAAAATAAATAGCACTAAGTTTTCGACATTGGATGCTGACCATATGTTTTAGTGGACTCATCTAGCTGAAGGCGCTCGGTCAGGCATCCGCACCAGATCACGTGTGGTAACGCCGTGCTCAACATCAACCGCAATCGCTGGCCAGATTAGATCAGAGAATTCCGATATATTGGTCGTCGCCAAATATACTCTTCCGATCTCCTCGACTCTGTCTTTTGATTTCTCTTGGTGGGAACGAAATACATAAGAAGGTGTTACTGGTAGAAGCGTTGTCAAACACTGAATACCTGTGACATCATCAGCAGTAACAACGAACTCAGCGAATTCACCAGCGAAAACAGATAGCTCAGATGGTGTGCAGTCTGGAGTCACGTAGATATTGGTAACATAAACATATTTGTATTCATTCAGATGTTTTGGACGACATCTTAGAGTAAGACAGTCGATAAAGTCATTCGGAAACTTAAAACACACAAGCGAAGATCGACACCAGTTTACGTTTACAAACGTTTGTGGCTACGTATGTAGCTACACCACCACCACACCTCTTTTTATTGTTTGATCGATCCTGACGATAAATTTCGAAATCACGTACTAATACTAGGCAGTCGTCTTGTAAATCATTTAACCAAGACTCTTGAATAGTGATGACACCACAATTACGATACATATTTTGACTTAGTAGGAATTGCAGATAGTCGATTTGGTTGATTAGTGGTCGGCAGTTAGGATTTAGAAGCTCGGGAATCGACATACGATTAATGTTCATTCACTTTAACGCATATTGCCAACCACCACGAAGTCTTTTATAGTACTTTTTTGTAATTTGTGCTGCGAAAGATCGTAGGCTTTTCATAAAAGCGCCTGGATAGGTTATGCGATTAATGGACATAATGATAAGTTAAAACAAATGAAAAGACAGATAACTTGTTGAAATAATTAGATGTCAGGAACAGGTAGCCCATATATTCAAACAGGCCGCCGTATATATTGCTGTTACAATCGGCAAGGGTCGATGACTACGGGTCAAGGGTGACGGTTATATGATGAGGTCTTCGCTACAGGATGATAAACGGCGAGAAAGCACTTAAGAAACCAAAAGTGTCACTGTGTACTTATGTCAATGATACCGGTGAAAAATGCTGTCACTGTTGGGATAGAGGCGGTAATGTTGTTTCTAGTTTGCAGGAGATTTGCTCAACATCGTAATTTGATGATTCTTGCGAATGGTTGTGTCATCAGAACACCAATCGAACTGGACAGCATTTAAATAGTCGAGTATTTGAAAAGCCGGTTGATGTACCAAAATCATCTGGTAGATGACAGCTGCGAAAAAACAATACTCCGTAGGATACGGAGAGTACGAAGCCGAAGCAGAATAATTATAGTAGTTTGAATGTATCATAATGTCACGACGAGACAACACCGTCCTTATATGTATTGATAGCTGCTATGAACTTTCCTTTGGGTAATTTTAGTTTGACCGTTGGATGAGTGAGTACAAAAATGTATGAAGACTATGGTGCAGTTCGTGCAGAATTCTGGAGACCATTTAGACATTCGCCAAACCCGTATTGCATGTAAATAAATCGAAAACAGAACTACGGTGACTTAAGTGTAGTCAGAAAGTCGAGTCGTGGTATACTGTGTGAGATAGCAGCAAATGCAAAGCGTATGGTAAACATCAGCAAAAACGGTGATTATCAGTGTGGCAAAGGCTTAGAGACTGTAAGAAACGCAACCATTAGTAAGAGGCTGATGCTGGGACTCAGTGACATCTAACTGGTCCTACCCTTCTGATGTGGTGTGTAATTATTCCAAGTTCATTACATTAAATCCGACAAGTAAACTGAAACCACTAATGATGAACAGTTGTTTAACACATTATGGTGAGGTTAACTCACAAAACGGTTATGAAATTGTTTGTGTTTCACGATTCTTGGAGTTGTTATAATGCATTAAATCAAGAGTGCATTGTTAATTTGTGAATTCGTCTGATTTATTTCAAAGGCGGTAATTCAGTCGTCCGTGGTGTCATGCAGGTTTTAACATTTTCTTTTCGTTTCTTTTGTCTTTTTTTACTTTTTCCTCCCTCATAACACCATTACTAAGCAAAAGGAGAACATGAATAGAGCAACGACCTGGGGGAGGTTTTTTGTATTCTCAATTTTTGGAAGCTGGTGTTACAAACTAGATGTTTTTCAGTGACCATAGGAAGTCTTGTAAATTATCATTAATTATGAGACTAGTTGAGTAGTACAAAAGTAAGTTTGAGGGACTATTTCATCTACAGTACACCATTTTTACATCGTCCGCTAAACAACATTGGAGATCTGTTGTCGACCCAAATATTCTTCCACCGTTAGTGAATAGCGACCACGCTGTTTTGTCATTCGCGTTTAGAACTAGGGACATGTTATACGATAAGGTTACAACTCTCCCAAATGTATGGAAAACTAACATCAGCCATTCAGGAATGCTCTGCTAAGACGGGTTGGTTTGTAGATATTAGCTTATCAGTTGAAGAAGTATGGTCTGTATTTAAAGGTAAGTTTAGTCTAGTTACGTCCTCGTTCATACCGTGCCTAGTGCCACGAAGACTAAATAACAGTCCACCATGGATAACTAAACCAGTCAGGAAACTTCTTAGGGAAAGGAAGAAGCACTGGAATTTGTTCATCTCTACTGGCTTAGAACAATACAGATCCAGTTATTGTAAGATTAGGAATACGTGTAAAGCCTTAATAAGTAAGACTAGACTGTCATACGAAAAACAATTGGTTAGGGATTCTAGATATATAGTCCGAAACGGTTATTCTCGTATATAAAAAGGCGAACTCAAAGAAGCGATGGGATTTCATCACTTTTGATACAAGAAAATCCGTTAATCTTGGCAGAAAATGATGCCGAAAAGGCTGAAGCTTTATCGGAATATTTTAGTAAAGTATTTTCTGTCGGTAATGAGGAACAACCAACGATTCATCGTGAACGTGACGGCTCGCTGATGGATCCTGTAGTCATTAAGAAAGGTACTGTTTTAAGGCTACTTTAGCATCTCAAACCTGATAAGTCCAGTGGTCATGATGATATTCATCCTAGGATTATGAAAGCCATATCAGATGAAATTGCTGAACCATTAACGATACTATTTGACATGTCTCTAAGACAGTCCAGACTGCCTAGAGACTGGAAAGACGCTATAATAAGTCCGGTGTATAATGCTGAGAGTAGGGATTTAGTTAGTAACTATAGACCTGTTTGCTTAACTAGTGCAGTTGTAAAACTGATAGAGAAAATCATTCGGATATCCGTTCTAAACTATGTTGAAGGGCATAATCTTTTCTCTAGGGCACAACATGGTTTTCGGAAAAGCCTATCTTGCTTGACAAATCTCATTGCAAAAGAAGGTTGGGCTGCTGCAGAGACGACAAAGAGGCAACGACGAGTGTCTCTATCTTTCCGAGTCCTTACTGTTCCGTTTAGTCGAACAGCGCACAGATGATTGTCTACTGGGATCCAGTCTAAGAGAGCTAGTTCTGCCCTAGGACTCAATGCCATACCTACGCCGGCGAGGCCACGAGAAGCAGCATCAGGGCTTCCAGATACACGAAGTGTGAATCGAGTTGATTCTTTATTTTGACATGGTGATGTCAAATGAATGACGCTACTCGGATCCTGTATGCGCGTTTTGGAGACGCAGCACACATCGATGGCTCGAGATTCTAAAGTCCTATCTAAGAAAGTCCGTTGTCCTATTTGGCACAGTGTTTGGACGTTAAAAGCTCCTACGTGTAGTTTAAAGCGTGGTTTCAGGAGGCCAGGAATAACGTTCCGCCCACTCGAATCGTTTGCCCTAGCGGTGCGAGGTGATAAAGGGACGTGAGAAGGATTAGTCGTGGAGATAAGAGAGGTATTGGGGGGTGTAGGAAGGATTTGAATGTGACTAACTTGGTCTCGTGTGCTGTTACGCGTATGAGGGCTGATGTTCCTTCCCGGCTGCCCACAACATGGAAGGAGGATCATTGACTAGTATTGCAATTAACAATGTCACATAAAAAAAATTTGATTTTAACATTTTCTGCTTTCCATCCATACAATGTTTTTTAAAGATTCTCTATATTGTATTACTTCTCTTATGTTCAAAGTCTTGGTACTTAGTGAAGGTAGATCCTATTTTTACAGGACTGACATCAAATGCAATCAGTAGCTACCTTACTTTCTCTATCGCTGTCTTTAGTATCCTGTGTGTAAATTATTAATGCAGTGTAAAGTTGCTTGTCCCACATTAAACAAAAGTTATTTTAATTAATCATTTGTTTTTATCCCTTTTCATTTCATTATTTTTTTTTTCAGTTACCTTCAATACATTTCGATTTGTCAATGTTCATAAATCGCTCTAGTAAATAAACCATGACACAAGACGATATGATATATACAATAATACTTATATTGTCCCTGGTTACTGGGCCATTAGTCCAAAAATGTGGGAAATATCGACCTTGGTTCGCGGCTGTTGTAGGGTTTCTTATGTTTTTCTGTTTTGCGGGACAAGCTGTATGGCATTCACTCCTGACATCGTCTGTATTCACATTGGCCTTTATTCTTTTTCCTGCAAGGTAGGCCGTTTAATCTTGATAATAATTATTATCTTAAGATTTTTGCATTACGTAGCTGTTGCATGGTGCTTTGGTTATTTGGGATTTTTTCGAACTTGTCACTATTTCGGATTCTCTCAGGTTACTCCTGTCGCAAATATTGTGCAGCTTTTATTGACCTTACGTGTACGTATTTTCATGTGTTTATTGATTTATAATCAGTTAATAGGTGCATCATTTGAAATAAGTGATAGTTGGCGAATAAACGATCAATTACAAAATTCTGATTTGCACCCACAGGATAAAAGCAAACTTGAACTTCTAAAAAAATATAAATGTATCGAGCCTTCTCCACTGATGATTATGTTGTATGCCTATTGCTATATTGGTTTGTTTACAGGTAAGAAGTTTTATTTGTGCTTAATTAAATTTAGCATAAATATGATAAAACGTGTTTCTCGGTTTTTCAGTTCTAATGTTCATATGCACGCTTCTGCTAAGCCAACCACTTTTATATATTGTTAGTGTAGAACTTAGTATTTTAGGAACTTTACTATTGACCACTGGATCACCGGTTTATTAATTACTGACGTTCAATCTAGGCGTATGCTCAATATTTCTAGCTCTTGTACAAGAAGTATTTAATGCAATTTTCAACCGGACAGTGACTCGAAAACGTTTAGATACAGTCGAATTTCCACCAAAGACGAGCCGCTGTATAAGTATTTAATGCACAAGCTTGGATGTATTGTGATATTGTAATCTACCAACTATTAAGCACCTAATTTCTTGAGATTCTTCCAAGTTGAGGTATTAATGACCAAATGAAACTAATGGACGTCGATGAATTGACTCAAACAGATGCCGTGTGTTAATAATACCGGTTATCTTGAACTAATGGAACATATCCTATAGATTCAAGTTCGAAAGTTGTGGATACGGAAAGTGAGTATAAAATTAGTACCGAATTTACCAGTATGATGTTGTATTTCGTCGAATTAATGAAGCGATCTCAGTTGAACCACCACTAGAAATCTGGAAGCACTAAACAGTCACTTCGTCCCAGTGCGAGACTCCTCAGTAGTACGTGTTTACGACCGCGTATGCGGGAATCAAACCGAATATCCTCGGTCTCGCACTGCAATATCTTAGGAAATTTTAGCATATATGTTTGTATTATTTCCAAGAAACACTTTACGAAACTCGTTATATTTGTTTTAGGTCCATATTACAATCTGAAAACGTTTGAAGACTTTTGCAATCGGGATTCTGAAACCGTAATAACTGCAGAAGAACCTCTTCTTCAACACCTTCAAGAAGCACCTCCATTCGGTGTAGCTTATTTAATACTTTCTCACTTTTATACTGTTGATGTAAGTGTTTAGTGTTACGATATACGATCGCCGATTATATTTGCTATCTCACTGATAAGGTTTTACATAATAATGACATAAACATCTTATTCGCCATAAAGTGGTGCAACTCTGTGACTAAACAAAGGTTCATGAGGCATGGTTTAGGCCGTATTTTTTGTTTATGATTTGATGATATTATTTGGCTATCCAAACTCTGAAATAGATAGTGCGAAGTTTGACATATCAGTCCAGTAGTCGAGAATCGATTTATCTCACTACTAATCCACGGCTCCATCCATTAGAGGACAAGAAGTATCTAGTAAGTTGAGGTGTGTGTGTGTTTAGTGCACTTCTCTCATTTACATACCTACAGCTTCTTCAAAGCTTATCTACATTAGCTTATGGTTTAACAATAAGCCTCCCTGTAGTTAAACCTGTTCACTACTTCATGCTATTTGAAACGTCATACTTGTTGGATTTTATAAAAATGTAAAATTTGCCGACCAAATAAAAGACAAATCTTAACTCTAGGTGTTAGGGAATTAACTGCGAACGTGTTTTAATTATCTATGTATACAAAGGTAATGCGTTAACTTTATCCTGTCTAAAAACACTCAATATTCCTTATAGTGTATAAATCATATCCATAATTATACCACTCAAAGCTTTATATTTTATCGTTTTATATATTCAGTAGGGATACTGTCTGACATGTCTGTATAACTTTTTTAATCCTAACCCATTTTTACACCATTATTTTCAGTATGTACGCACTGCAGAATTCTATGATCGACATTTCCTGTATCGATTTTTTTATATGATGGTTATTTTCTTTACCTTCCGAATGCGAATTTATTTTGCTTGGAAAATGTCTGAGTGCGTGTGTATATCCGCTCGTTTAGGTGCATATCCTAAATTATCTGAACCTGAAAAAGGTGAAGGACCAACTAATCTACATGCATTAGATTTGTAAGTTAATGGGGGATTTTTTTGCTTTCTTTATTGGAATTTACACAAAATACATGTTTCATTTATATTCGTTATAAATTGACTTCACATAGGGTAACATTAAAAACTAGAGACTATTGATCAACTGCTTTACCCTAGTTTAGGATTGCTCAGTAGTGTACATCTACGAGCCCACCAGGTGCGTCTGATAATCTTTGTTCGTCAATGATCATTAAAAAACTATCATGTTTCTGCCCGTTTTCACGATGTGTGTTTTGCAATTAAATGATCATGTTGATATTACTTAAACTAACCACTTAAGTAGATTTTAGACTTCAACAATAAATATATTTTTTGTCATATCTCAATGAGTAGAAAAATTGTATTTCTGACGTTTCGTGGCTTAATGTAGGCCACTTCTTCAAAGTAAATAACCGAAATAAATTACTACAAGTATAAATAGTACAAAGAAAACAATGCAGAATATTTCTATTACAATTAAACTCATAATAGGTCTGAATATGTCGAAGTCAATTTATTCTTAGTCAAGGTGAATTTGTATGGCATATCACCATTAATTTGTACGTCAGGATTTGGGTATGAAAAATGTATACATTTGTAATATGAAGTGGTGAGGTTGAGATTGTGTGGAAAATAAATAAGATCAAATGTAATTGTTTGGACAAATAGTTCAGGTTGGATCAATATTCAGGCCTTTCCTATTAAGGACGGAGGGATTTAGCATTATGTGAAACGCTTTAGCTACTCGCCTCTCTTTATATTTGGGAAAACCTGGGTTATTTTGATATTTGTAATGTCAACTTGGTGATTATTGGAAATATTATGTACTGCTATTGATGATTTAACCCGTAAAGTTCACAGTTCTACAGGATTATTAAGCCTTTCTATGTAACTTGAGTATCCCTTGGCACGAGTCGAGATCTCAGGGGAACTCTTCAATGTAGAACGCCTCGCAATCGGCACAACCTAATCTGTAGACAATTTTGTGTGGAGGTGAACGGAATTTTTTCTTTAACTCAAATAAAGCGTTTCTTAGAATGTTAGTTGTCTAATAGAAAGCTTTAATTCTGTATGTTTTTGATATCCGTTGTAATTATTCCGTCATACTTTGGCGGTAAGGTAAAACCACAGTACCAATCCAAGATCCTTCATCAGGATTGATTTTTACAGAAGGATAGTTTTGTTTTAATATGTTTTTAGGAATATTTTTAGAAAAGTTAATCGTAAGATGTTTATTATATTCTCTTTTTCTCTCAGCTTGTCTTCTAAGGTAATGATCTTGGTCGCTCTTCTGAAAAGATTTAGGGCTAGGGGAATTTTCTCACTGGATGAGTGCGCACAGTTAACATCAATATACCGATTTGAATTTGTTGGTTTTCGGTATATAGCTAGATTTAGACTACCATTGGAATTCCTTTTAACTAGACAGTCTGAGAATAGTAGTTCATTATATTCGTCTTCCTTTTCGAAAGTGAATTTGATATGTTTTGAGAGCGTGTTTATGTGTTTGGAGAAATTTCTGAGAAGATTATTTTTAATAATGACAAATGTGTCATCTTTATATTTGAGCCACGTGCATGGGTTGATAGTGCTGGCAAAAATAAGCGACTCACTGTGGGACAAATAAATTTGTAACAATCAGAGATACTGAAGATCCCATTGCTTTAGTTCTTTCAGAAGTGCACTTGTCTCTGATGCAACTTTATTTTTAAACACTTGAACATTTTTCGAATCGATCTTTAAATATAGTCCCGTTGATAAACGATTAGTAGCTTTTTCTTCATAGTCGTTTTTGTTCATGACCACTGATGTATTACCTTAGTCAGTTTCAGTAATGACAATCGTTTCATTTCAACTAACCTTGTAACCTGTTTTGAAGCACTCCCGGTTGAATGCACTGGATGTTCGTCTACCGACCTTAATATGACGTTTTAACTGTGTTTGTATTGTGTAATGAACATTATTCGTATACACAATTGTGCTTCCACACATTTTTATAGTAAACCTTGGTCAACCGATCAGAAAGATTGCGTTATCACACTAAAGTGCCTCTATTTCAGTATCGTATTAATCGTACCAATATCGTCTGAGATTACCGAAATGAATCTTCACAATGAGTAAGACATAGTGTTCGTTCTGTTCTCTTACCATCTTATCTTGTTATATCCACTGGGAACGTCTAGTTGATTTACAATTAAAATGAGTGAACAATCATTCGGATAGTCACAATGTTATTGTTCACCCCCCAAATGCCCTGGTACGGCCGATAGTGGAGAGAGTCCGTTCTCCCTCTCGAAATGCTCCCACATGGCCACGCGTATATAGCCTATACCAGAGAAGTCCTACTCACTGCCTTCTCGTTGCATTACTGTTGTTTACGAAATTGAGAGGACGAAAATCGAATGTCTGGCGCTTTAACCGTGTTGGTGGACATGGAGAACCCACCCACGGGAGTTGGAAAACCCTGATTCCAAACCAATGGTGCACAAGGGCTCCAGTATCCTGAAGGAAAAAATGGCGTATGAACCGATCGTTGCTCACCGGCTACCATGGGATTGCATCTCCTTACGGTACTCCACTGCCTTGTGGATCAGCCCTTCAGGTCGAAGGTTCCGGGTGTGGCCCCCTAAGAAAACCACCTGCTTCGGTTTGGGCACCTTGGCAGTATCACAGCCTTCACAAATAGAATGATTTATGTGGCGCATATGTATTTGGTGCCCCCTTGTATCAGTATTTGTGTGTTCAAATAAATAAATAAACCCTCTCTCCTAGAAATGAATCTATGAGACAAAAGTGAGCATAATTAAAAATCACCCAGTTCATAACTAATTGGTCTTAAAAAGTTTTCAGTGATTATTGAACATTGAATTCAGGACTTCGGCAATCCATTATTCTGTTGTTTACTACAACAGTTTCGTTTTTGTAAGAGTTAGTGTTCGTATTTCCAGTCTTCCTCTGGTATTAAATTCTCGGTTTTAGAATTTCATTGTAAGCGTTTTACCTGTCAACACTGGTCACACCTCAGTAACTGAATCATTCAAACTTAACGATTTTACATTGATAAACATTTGTTTGAATTCAAAAGAACAATTTAAACTATTGTTTATTTAATTTTATTATATTGCGAATTGTCACATTAGATACATGGAACAACAGGCAGCCAATGATGTGAAATTAAACAGCGTTATAAACCAGTCCAATCATCTTCATCGTCATCAAACTTCTGACCCTGTCAATTCTGTTATTCATTCCACACTAAAAAATAAACCGAATTTTGAAATGAAGTCAGAGACAAATGTAATATATAATTATAATACAATATCCAACTTAAGTATATGGGGATGTGAATTCGCTCCTACAGTACGTGAATCGATGAAATCGTGGAATTGTTCGGTGCAATTTTGGTTGGCCAATTATTTTTATAGACGTTGCAAAGCTTCACGAAATATACGGCAAGTGATTCATTTGGGCGATTCATTCTATTTTTTAATCCCTTATCAATTAAGGAACTCAATCGATGCCCGAGTATTTTGTATTAGTAATTTGTTTGGAATTTTCTTCTTAATGAATTCATTATGCTTTGCGAATAAGTCATATGTTCTATTAAGGCTTAATAGTACTGTTTAATCACACGAACCAAAATAATTGATGGGGTGTCTAGACCTGTTAGGGATTGATAATTTCTACCATTTATATAAAGCTTTTTGGTTGTGGTCCAAAATTATTATTCAACAATCTAACGATTTGGACACCATTTAGTCTTGTTTTTTTTTTGATATATAATGCCTGTGTCAATTATTCTTTTCATTCATTCTTTTTATTATGTAAATTTCTACAGGACATTATGGACAATGATGGTTAGTGCCTATTGGCATGGTTTACATGCAGGTTATTATTTATCCTTTCTGGTCATCCCACTTGCATTAGTTGGTGAGACAAGTCTAAAAAATTTAATGAATTTATGCGCAAATAGTCTACCAACTGGTAGTGTATCATTTATTTCATGGTTATTAAAAATGCGTGTCTTTGAATATTGTTGTATGGGGTTTTTATTATTAGACTGGGAGACTACCATTGCTTATTGGTCCAGTATTTATTTTTGTATTCATATAGTTTTAATTGGATTGATTATTTTCGACTATTTTCTACGACTTATATTACCAGCTAAAGCATTTAAAATTGTATCTTCATTAGATTCATCTACTGTTTCATCATTATCATCTGATATGTTTGTTGTTAATAATGACACAGTTGGTGATCGATCATCAACGCTTCATTCTCATCATCGTCCTAATTATAAATCAAAAATGTAAATTATTGCATCTACATATATTACATAAAAATCTTTAACTATAATTTGATAATTATTGAACAATGAAAACAGCATTTTGTGTTTCCCCCTCTTTTTTTTTTGAAAAAAAAAATTGATTTCATTATTTTCATTTAACAATGTTTATTTTATCCTCTTCATAGATAGAGTTAGTCATTTTTTCCACTCTCTAAGTGTTATCTTGATATTTTTATTTAGATGTTATCACTTTAGTTGTTCTCTGTTTCGTATTGTCAATTCATTTCATTCTGATATTATCATTATTATTATTGGGATTTTACCGCTCTCTTATCTGATGTTCACGAATATATACATATATGTCCATCATGGAAAGCACTGCGGAATTGTGGCTTTGTATTTTATAAAACAACAATAATATCAGTATCAGAAAGGATAATTATGTGTTGAATTATTCTTATCAGTTACCTTTTTTCTTCTTTTCTTGTAGTATTTTCTTTTATAAACTTTCCTTTCTTCAAAATACATTAATTTGATACTTACTAATTTCAAAGAGACGTATTCTCAAATGAACAAATATGTTTCCTACTAACAATTTAATTTGTATTATTATGTTCAGCAATTATATACGCATACAGTTTTTTTCTGATTATCTCTTCTGATATAATAAGAGTTGTTTCAAATTATATGAAGTAGAAAAAAAGAACGAGAAAACTTTGAAAGAAAAGCTTTTTTTTACTTTAAATTTATTTTCCTCTTTTTTAAAATTACAAACTTTCAAATGGATACTTATGAATAACCTTATGAAATTATCTATACAACATATGTATTATCTGTTCCCTCAAAGATAAATATCTAACAACAATTTAGTAAAGTTAGTGGATTTATTTACTTTGTTCTTTATCAGAAAATTAATACCATAAGTGTCTTTTTTAATGTAAGGGGTAAGGAGAGAATTTATACATTTATTCATGGTTATTTACTTATCGTACAAGAAATGCTTCGTGTAGAAAAACATTAACAAGTTATATCGTACAAATTGGAGTGATAATGTTGATAAAAATTAGAAAACAGTGACGGAAAAAAGTGTAGGATGATCTGGTCAAAATTTGTAGAGCAACGATCCATTTGAATTACTCCATCGGACATTTGAAGCGTCTTCTATGATTTTTATCTCATTGAAACCAGCCTTCTCAATTTTACAGGTTTTAATATCGTGCCACTGATTCCGTAAATTTGCAGATGCAATTAAGAAAAGAGGACGGTAAGTTGTGCTCCGATAATAACAACTGTGATTTTGTTTTTCGTTAGAAAGTAGGTTATGTTCATGGGAAATATGCAGAAGACAACCACTTTTATCCCACTTGTAATCGAAGAATTCTAATTGGCTACCCAAACTATTACTAATGCGTAGAACCCAGAACGTCCATCTAGATTTTCAGCTACTAATACGTCTGTCGCAGGAGTTTGACAGAAGCTACATATTTAGTGGTAGTCTATGTTCCTCCTCCTAGTTTTGTCTTATCATTTGTGCGGAGATTCCTTTCCAATAGGAAGCAGTAAGTATAATCCGTTTGGTAGAGCCTTTAAGGATGGAGCTTCATGAGAGTGTGTCGATGTAGAAAGTTTAGCTCCATTTTCGGCCATATTTTTTGGGATTTTCACTTTAAATCAGTCTAAGCGTCCAAGATTTAAGAGCAGTATCTTGTCTTCTGAGATGGTCGGATTCAGTTTCTCATCGTTCACTAAACTAAATTTAGTTTAATTGGTTATTTTTTTAATCAAATGGCGCACAACTGTCATTTGAAAATCCATGTTTATCGTTCGGATTATCGGTTATTTCCTACGGTCTAGTCTTATGTCTTTCATAACCCTTCCAACTAGAAGTGTAATATGAGTTGCTTGTATCAATTGTGGTACTGTTTTATACTGTCTCTTGTTGTAGGATGTACGTGATTTTTTGACGGGTTTTCAGTTGTTCGCTAAAACAATACATTTGATTATCCAAATAATTAACAGTCACAATTTGAAACTGAAAGTTCAACAAAAAAGCCTTTCAGAAATTAATCATGATAGCTACTCACAATATGGGAATATTTCACGAATTCTTTAAACGTTAGTTGTTTTACATTCTAACTGTATGATTTGGTCAAATATCTAATGGATATAATTTACGTTATCAATATTGGTTGTCTCATCTGTAGTCTCATTACTTGATGGTAAGTCAAGAAAAAGATATCACTTTTACTGTTCGAATAAAACTCAATTACTTCCGATGTGTGTACAAAAGAACAACTAGGTTTTATACCATAATTTCTTTAATTCATATGATGTGGAAACTTATTTTATTGATCATGTTTGTTGTATCAGCTGCTGTTCATCATTACAATATAATCTTTAAATATAAACAGAAAACTGTACAGATACTTTACATGACATGTTAACAAGTTTCCCATTTTTCTGATTTTCTTTATTCCGGAAATATGATGTCAGATATGCATATATATATTGTTAAGTTGTATAGTTTTCGCTTTTTCTCAGTTGTATGTAAATATGTCGGCTGTTGTTTAAGAGAATTCGAATGATTTCATACTTACAATCCTAATGAATGAAATAATCTTCAAACCTGACTTCAAGTCACAATAATTTTACTGTTCAAACCAAAAAATAAGGAGTAACATCATTGCATTAAGTCAGTCAGTCAGTCGGGTCATTGCATTAAAGTCGTAGAGATACATTTTGATCATTCACTTATTTGAAGCAATAAGTTAAAGTTTCTAGAAAATTAACAACAAACTTTTACTATATTAGGCAACCATTTTAAAACGTGGCTATTCGAATACTTCACATTGTAACTGTAAGTGTAAGATGAGATATCTTGTACTGTAATTTAATAAACTGTTCTGAAGTTAACATGAATTTGTAATGATTTTACTGGTCGATGATCAACTTAATTTATGAAGCAATGTGATTGAAATTATTCATTAAACTGTTAATTTCTGTGTGCACGACAGATTTCCATATAACATGACGAGTAATGCACTTTAACAGGAGACCATATATTCTTTCTTAAGAAGTCTGTACTTATTTGAACGAATGCAACATCAAAACATTGGTTTTCTGTAATACAGGACGAACCATTGTTTTCTGTAGAGGCTGATAAAGTACTTAACGAATTTTAAATTCAGGATATCTATGTATATTCTATTCCTTTTAAAGAGTTTTCAACGACTGAAACCCTTCACTTAAAACTAATATATATATATATATATATATATATATATATATATATATATATATATATATATATATTCATCATTTACAAGTTGGCTTTAGGGAATCTATTCAAAGAACGGCTGCATCTATGGCCGTGATTTTAGCAAAACCATTTGCAAGAAATCAAATAATAGTTTGCATTGTAGATAGCAAAAAAAGATTGATGCAGAATAGTGTGAATTCATCTTATTTCGCTACGATCTCAGCTCCTTACAACCTGTAATATTTCAAAATCAAAGTTATAATGTATATAGACATACTTATAAATACGAAGGTGATTAGAAATGAATATGTGTATCATGATTTTGTGAAGATTCCAACAGGGATAATAAGATCATAAAATTTTTTGTTTCAGATAAATAAACAAATGAAAACTGCATTTACAAGAACTTATCCTTCAGTTAAACTAATTTTGTCCAAAATCCCATGTTCTTTAATACAATTATAGATTGGTAGGTATCCCTTTCATGTTACCACCAACTGCGCATGCAAATTCACATGTATCTGGCAAAGCAGTTACTGTAATACGTGCTACTTTTATTGATATAAGTAGTATATGACGCGAGTCAGGAATGTAATGTCTAGCATCATAAGATGGAGGAAGATCAAGAAAGCAAGAGTGGGAATAGAATGCAATTTGTATGGAAGTGCAAGGACAATGAAGTCTGAGGCATTTTGAGACAGTTAGTGGACATTTTTCAAATTAACGATTTAATATATGGTTCTCAGATTTTATTGAGATGCTCCGTGTTCTGTTCACTACAGTTACATTGATAAAACAGAAAGGAGGGCCTACGTCTAATTCAAAGAACATATTCCAAAAACTCTAAGGTCAAATGTATTAAAAGCACTCAGCAGAACCCTCTCGAGACATCTTGATACGGGACATTAAGTGTATACAGTGAAATCTTTCAAAGTGAATACTAAGCAACCTGATACTAATCTTCTGAAGCCACAGAGATAAAACGTCTAGAACCAAATCTGTGCGTCCAAAAAGAAACAGTAATCTTTCTTTTCCCTGGTAATATTACGTCATTTTTATTGAGTCATTGATTATTTCAGCACTTTTACAAGTTTTGATTGCGTGACTATCATTTTTCTTTAATTCATAATTTTCATCCGAATTGACTGATTCCAATTCATACCCTTCTTCATTACCATTTGTCTGTATTCAATTACTTCATTACACAATCATGTGATTGAGAACCTAACGAAATATAGAGTCATATTAATTCTGCATCAACCTATGTTTTTGTTCTCTTCAAGATAATAAGAGGAACCATGTGTATGAAGTTTGCATTATATTCGTTTGAAACGCCTAGTCTTTAAATAGATAGTATATTCAAAAGTTCTATTTAACTCACATTTGTGCTAGACTCTATATTGATAATGACTGATTAAAATGTTTATTAGTGCTTAAAACAGAGAGATAACGTCAAATTAGCTTGAATAGTTATATCACTCCAGTCTAATTATTTGTTAATTTCATGAGAATGCTTAATTAAATGTAACTGAATTATGCTAAATTTTCTTGGATCTACATACCTTTATTACTTTACACAACTGTTTCATATAGATAACAGTTCATCACTATATTTCCTGATAAATAATCACGAATGAAAATTTGTGAAAGCAATACTTTTTGTTTAGTTCATAACTAATTATTTCATTTACTCAATAAAACTGATAATAGTAAAGTCTAATAATTAGATTTATGTGATTAAATGTCTCAGCTTATGAACTATCACCAATATTTCGCAATCATGTTAACACAAACATACTTTCTTCCATCATTTCTAGACTTTTTAGCTGAAGATCATGTTTATTCTATTCATACCATGCTAGAAACAAATTTCCCCTCTCGATCGATTAACTGGTTAAAATGAACGAGGCTGAGACAAAGAAAACATAAAGATGACACTGTTTAAACTGCACACCAGCCAAATGGTCGGGTATTCAATTTACTCAACGATATATGAAATATACAAAGCTCTTGTCAACCACATTACACTTGATCGACACCATGGGATTCTCCCATCAAGAAACCTTTGGTAAAAAACAGTAGAAAGCTGAACGAACTGTCACAGATTTTAATGTATCAGTATTAGATGTAGAGTTCAAATAGGATATCTATTGATACATTAAACTTTTCAATCTCATATGTGAAAAATTTATTTTTAAATCCATATAGTTTCCGAAAAATTTAGATAATAGTGACTATTGATAATGGGATGTTAGCGTATCTAGAAATTGTCTCATTGAATTAGTTTTAATATCCTGAGAGCAGTTACAAAATGAACACTACAGACACTGTCAGGCTGATGAAAAATGAAAACAGCACTAAAAAAATACAACTACATTGTTTGGAAAGTCGTAATTCGTAGATTATTTTAGTCATACGTGTTAATAATTTTGAGCGTAAAATGCAATTACAATGAACAATCAAAGGTGATAGGATTTTAGAATACAAGATTCATTTCGAAGTACAGAACCCAATAGTCATATATCTTGTAAAAATAGAGTAATTAAATAGTATGTAAAAAGCATAAATACAATAATAAGTGGCATAACTACAATATCATGAGCGTTTTGGAGAGAAAAATATCAGATTTACCCCATAGACGGTTCATTAAACAGTGGTTGTATGGTTTCGTGTACACTTCGATCTGGCGACTAGGCTTACTATATACGTTAAAGTGGATTGTTAATATTTAAATAGCACTGTATGTTAAGTTAATTGAAGGGTTTGACAAAACTAACCATAAACGAACTTAAACGTACGAGGGGTGCCACAACCTTATTGTAGATTACAGGTTTTGAATCCAGCTCCACTTATTATTAAAGGCACATGGGTAAGATCACCATCACTCACAGTCAGTGTGACCCAAAAACGAGTACACAAAACTTGTAATTCGTAGATTAATTACATTGGATTCGATCATTTCAATTGGTAATGACATTCACTTTCTGAATATTTAGGAAATTTTATCCGCTTTGTCAAAACTTATAAAATATTTTTCGATTTTTTATCAAACTCCTAATTACTATTTTACTTAGTGTGAAAAAATCTTGTCATAACAAATAATTTCACTGATTGAAATCATAAGTCAATTGAAGGTAAACCACCATGGGAAACCTGAAAGCACTGGACGGCCGTTTCGTCCTAGTATGGAACTCCTCAGCAGCGCGCATCCATGATCTGGCACCCCGCGAGATTCGAACCCAGGACCTATCAGTCTCGCGTCAGGCTCCCAACCACTGAGCCGGCATCTAACGGTGTTAATGTCTAACCTCAGCCGATCCACGAAGTTGCGCCACCGTACACGATTGTTTTCAGTGAGTTGATATCTAATAACAGACCTGGTTGTAAACTCCACTGCTGAGGAGTCCCATACTAGAACGAAACGGTCGTCCAGTGCTTCCAGGTTTTCCATGGTGGTCTAGCTTCAATTGACTCATGATTTCGATCATTGAAGTTTCCAAAATCTCCACAAAAACCCTTCTGATAACAAATAATGGAAAATGCTTCTTTTCAAAATAAATTAATTTGGACCATATTACCAACCTATTTGTATATGATTAGCTAATTAGAATGTATGGTTGGTGTGTATTAGATCAGGAAATGAAGTAAACCATCTTATCATCAAAGGTAAACAGCCTGCAAATTAAAAAGAAAAAAATAACCAATATGAACTGAGGCCCAATAAAACCATCTACAATAGCTTATATCCTAAACTCAAACTAATGCCTTAAACAAACTTCTCTTAAATACCGTGAAATAGACTATTGTAGTGAACAAGAACACGAGTGGGAGGCAATCGAATGTATTTCGTCACGAAATCACAGCATCTCAATAAAATCTGAGAACCATATAGTAAATAATTAATTTGCAAAATATCAACCCATCATCTCAAACTTAACTATTCCTTTTGCAAATATCAGTTCATTGTCTCAGATTTCATTGTTTATACATTTTCATACCAATTGCGTTCCGTTTCCATTCCTTCCTTATCAATCTTCTACTGAAATACATTCTACACCTGATCACTGTTATATATTACTTATGTAGATATAAGTAACTCACATCACACTATTATTTAAAAATAAACAAATAAATCACCTGATATTTTATCGATTAACCAATTACTTTGAATATTATCACTACACATACTATTGGGAAATTTCTTGCAAGACTATTTATCTAATAACTATTCATATGTGTTATATTTCTATGAGAAGAATTTTATATTTTTGGTTATTTACATTTTTTATATTCTATGGAATAATTACAATACTCCTTTATATATATAAACAAAAAATTAATTTATTCATGGATACAAATAATAATCAATTCATCTATTCATACTATTCATTAATATTAACTTGTTTATCATTAATGAATTTTATTTTAGCCATTGGAACATTGAACATTGGTAAATGTTTATTCATTATCCTCTTTTTAAGCATATCCTTCATTATTTTTATGAGTGAATTATTATTTCTCATTCAATTATATCACTATAGAGAAAATAAATTTTTTGGTTATCAAATGATAGAAAATTTGATAAAAAATTTAGTACAATTTTATAATTCAAATCAAATGGAACATTTTATATTAGATTATATACAGAATTATTTTCAATGTTGCGGTTATAATGAATGGCATTATGAATGGTATAATATTACTAGACAAATAATAAAAAAGGATACAAATCAATTTATTGATTATTGGGTACCAAATTCATGTTGTAAAAAAATGTATCAAAATGATAAATATTGTGGTTATGCCATTTATCATATTCCTATTAATAATAATGATTATTTTATTAAATTACTGAAATCTTATCAACCAATATATATACCTAATAAATGGTATATCAAGTTAAATAATGAACCATGTCCAGAATTAATTTATATTTGGTTAGGTGAAATACCTGTGTATTTAATAATGTTTGGTTTAACGGTTATTGTTGCACGACTGCTTTACACCATATATATTGTATTAAATTTTGTTAAAACAAACTAGTAGACTGGGTAATTTATGGACATCATTTTCATGTATGGAACACATATGTCTCTCATACATCACATAAAATCGTCTTTTTGATTTATTGTCAATGTAGATTGAATGTTACATTTTGTTGTTAAACAATAAAATAATCATTGATCAACTATTTCATATTTATTTTGATGATAATATCCATCATCATTTTTCAGTAGGTTTTTAATACAAATAACAGGGTCTACTTGCCAGGTTACTTAAGTGTAATCAATGGTATACTTCCTAGTCTGGTTTATTGACTTGAAACACAATTCACCCCTGCTTCTAAATGTATAAATCACATAGTTAAGATGTGAAAAAATGGATACCTATGGTACATAACAACGACATTGGACCTTGTCCGTTGAGAGATTTTGTGGAAGTATTGGTAGAAGGAGTGCAGATTGAACAGTCAATTCAATCAAACTTATTTTTGGCTTCCAGACGGACTTTTTAAAACTCTAGTACAAAGCTGGTATTGATGGTACCGATTCAGTTAAGGGTGTGGCAGTGACCCATTGATAACGGTATTTGAAGTTTTTACGATATCAAAAAATACTTAAGTTTTAAAATGTATGCCAGAGACTTTGAGTCCAGTATAACTCGAAGGTCCTGGGTTTGACCCTATCTTGCTTTATAGATGCAACCTTGTGAGAATTCTTACACGAAGATCAGAATATTCAGTGCTTCATAAATCTTAACTGTTCTCCAGCTGAATAATGTCTCGAATCTCGGCAAATTACCACGTTAGATAATTTTCCCTTTTCTGAAAAGCTTGGTAACTATAGTTATTGTTTTTATGGATAAGTTTGTATCTTAGATTGATCATCTTATAACTTTGTTTTTCCCAACGAACTGCCAATATGAAACACATGGTCTGAAAAAATCAGTAGACGTGGTGAGACGAAAACAGTATACACTAGACCGGATATACCATATTCTCAGAAATAATGTCAGAGTATTTTCTTTTGGAAAAATATTGTCAAAAAGCAAAAGCCCGTGATTCACCTAATCCTTATTACTTTTAATCCAGACAAAATAGATGACGTGACATATTTAATAACTGGAAACACAAAATTTTGTAACAAAAACGCTTGAGTGACATTATTGATTACCGTTGTAATTACATTGTACACGACTGAATTTATACCTTTTATCATGTATCGCTTTTATAAAGTTCTACATTTTACTTAAAGACTTAAATATGAAGTCACTCAATAGAACAGTATCGTCTCAATTACCTGTCACTAGTTCTACATTCGTTTACCGGAAAGTAAGTGTAAGAACCCAGATATTATTCCATAAAGTTTGTTTGAAAGCACAAATATAAGATGAACAGGACAATTCGTTCAATAACTTATACCACGATGTTTACATATATTAATTAATTAATTAATATCAAGATACTTGATTTTTCAGTGTGGTTATTTTCTAAATATCTGTCACACACAACTGTAAATAAATGATAAGTTTCGCTCTTCACAAGAAGTTCCAAACCGAACTTCAGGTAGAAAATAACGTTTTTTTGATTAATTCATTGTGATAAGATCACTACATGTGTGCAATAATAGTACATCAGTCAGTCAGTCAGTCAGTAACAACGTAAAACTTCGTACGTACGTACATCAGTTCGAGTTGCCACACCACATTAGCACAGAGATGCAGTTGTCGAATCAAATCACGTAGTGGTAGAGGTAGTAAGAGTATAAGCAGTAATAGGGAAGATTAGGGTTTGGAGATGTTATTTAAAGAGTATAATACAGTGAAATAAATTTGGAAAGAGGAAAAAAGGGACATGGAGAATTCAGAAGATTAGAATCTGGGAGAACACAGAGAGTGGATGCACCTGCGCCATTGCAAACGATTTTGAGCCATGTCATTCAGGGTCTCTAACCATCGGTTGCTATCATCTCGCGGTCCCCAACCAGGTAGTCCACACCTACCAACATGACTCAGTCCACTTGTCAGTGACTTCATGGACTTGTGCCATGTTTTGGTTTGGCCGCCCCTATCTTCCAACCTACTCCTATACCATTGAGCATCGCGCATCGAGGCAGTCGGTCGTTGGGCATACGTAACACGTGTCCCAGCCATCTCAACTGATGAGCTTCCATTACTTTATCAGTTGATTTTCCATTCTTACCTGGTACCCGTTTCGTACCAACTGCATTACTTACTCGGTGGTCCCAGGATATACGAGCAATGTTTCGAAGACACCTATGATCAAATACTGGTAACCTACGAATATCATCTACTCTTACCGGCCATGTTTCACTGCCATAAAGTAGGACGGGACGAACTGCTGCGCAGTAAACCCGTCCTTTGGTTGATAGACGGATATCTCGCCTACGCCATAAATGACGCAAGTTGGCAAAAGCTAGTCGAGCCTTCTGTATCCGTGCTGAGATTTCGTCACACACTAAACCACAAGGGCTGATGAGACTTCCAAGATAAGTGAAGCGGTCGACACACTCAACTACTTCACTCCCTATCACTAGTTCGGGTGTCGATGTAACCCAATCCTGAAGCAACATTTTGCATTTCGAGGGAGAGAATCGCATCCCGAACATGCTTGCATTGTTGCTTAGAGTGGTCAGAAGACTGCATTTTGTCAGCGTCTTCACCAAATAAAACTATGTCATCTGCATATTCTAAGTCAACAAGTGAACCTCCCGGTAGAAGTTCAACCCCTGGAAATTTACATGAGGACAGTGTTATCTCTAAAAGTACGTCGACCACAAAGTTGAACAAGAATGGAGAGAGTGGACAGCCCTGACGAACACCACTTGAGGTAATCAATTCTGATGACAGTTCTCCATAAGCTCTCACTCTACCAGTTGTGTTCGAGTAGAGAGCCTTTATAAGGTTAATGTACTTCTTTGGTACTCCTTTCAGTGACAAACACTGCCATAGAACCTCACGATCAACAGAGTCGAATGCCGCCTTAAGGTCGAGAAATACTACCATTGTGGGGCGTCTGAATGTGTGTCTGTGTTCTAGAACCTGACGTAGTGTGAATATGTGGTCTATACAACCACATCCGGGTCGAAAACCAGACTAATTTTCTCTAATCTCTTCTTCAAGAGCTTTGGTTAGGCGTCGGAGTATTATTGAAGCTAATATTTTAGACACTAGTCAAACTGATTCCTCTGTGGTTGTCACAAGAAGACTTTTGTCCTTTCTTATAGACTGGCACAATCAGTGATTGAGACCAGTCAGATGGGATTAAGTCCAGTTCCCAAATTCTACCTAAGACCTCGGTTAATCTCATTGCTAATACTGGACCACCATCCTTAAAAATCTCAGGAGTAAACCTGTCAGGGCCTGCTGCTCTCCCTCGTTTCAGATTTCCTATGGCTTTTTCAACTTCGTAAAGAGACGGATGACCTACATTAACTTGCCATTCAGGTTGACTGGAGATCGTGGGAAACCGAAGTGTGGCTGAAGGCCAGTTGAACTGATCCCTAAAGTGTTCTGCCCATCGATCCAATCTCCTGGATTGAGAATGAATAATATGTCCATCTTTCTCTGAGATTGTTCCGCTAACAGTCGGGTTCCTAATTCCGGTTTCCTTAACGAGTCTGAACAATTGTCTGCTATTACCTATTGCCGCTGCCTTTTCCATCTCTCTTGCTTTCGCTACCCACCACTGTTCGCGATCATTGCGTAGACTTCTTGTCAGCTTGCGCTTAAGCTGACTCCGCTCTTCATTATGTTCAGAGCCAGGTGGAATGAGTTCCCGAGCATCTATCAGTGCGATAGATGCTGCTGAGATCCAGTGTTGCTCCCTAACCTTCTGGTTTACCTTACTAGCAGATATCACTGCCGTTTCCACAGCTTTTCGGATATCATTCCATGCTGCCTCGGGTTGGGCATCACATACATGGCTGCCTAACTGTTTTCCTAGTTGTTCCTGAAATATACTCTTAGCTGACTATCATAAGGTAGGCCCCTAAGAGGTTTACTTGCAGCGTCTTTCCTACGTCCAGTAAGACGCAAGCAAATACACGTGAGGGTTAGTCATGGAGATAAGAGAGGTATTGGGAGGTGTAGGAAGGATTTGAATGTGACCAACTTGGTCTCGTGTGCTGTTGCGGGTATGAGGGCTGATGTCACTTCCCGGCTGCCCACACCGTGGAAGGGTATTTCTTGAGGAACCTGAAAAGGAAATTGGATTAGTGTTGTTCTTGACGACCTGGGAGCGTTACCACAGAGCCCGAGGGACAACTGCTTGAGGCCGGTCGCGCACGGCCTTTTTGTGGAAGGTTTTTGACGTGTTAGCTCCGTTCTTCAAAGGGCCTTACCGCCGGAGACGGAAATCCGTGAGGTAAGGAGAGGTGTGACATTTTAGGGTCGACCTTTTCTAACCCCACCCCTCCTTGTGGTAAGGCAGCATCGCTGTCATGCTGGTTGTCCGAGGGAAACACCTTACTGCTGTCACACCTCTCTACAGTCAGCAGTACGACTTCGCCCTCAGACCTTGAGTTGCTGCTTTTAGTCTTACCGTTCACCAATCGACCTGCCTGGCATGGTAGAACCTACAGGAACATATGTTCCAGCCAATATAGCTCGGTTGGGTCATCACGATAGGCAAGCCCGACCACCGCGTCAAGGTAGCAGCTTCGGTCAGGAATAATAGTAGATAAACATATTTAGAAAATCTTTGGAACTACGAGAAGAAATTCAGTAGTGAAAATGATATCTTGAAGAGAACAAAAAATGGTGATAAAGTAGACTTTAGGAATGGTAAGTCAACCAATTTCCAATACTTTTAGAGTACTTAAATCATGAACTGGGTTTAGAAGTAAACGATAAGACCGGGATTAGTATTTCTTTTATGAATTATCGACATAGTAAAGGATTTATTGAAAGTGTTTAAAAGTGGGCTATTATTATCAGTATGTTGAAAAACAAAACTATCGAATTAAAATCAGAGGTACTGCATTGTTTCATGGACAGAGATTAGTTAAAAATTAGCTCGAATGATATTACGATTTCTGTTTCTCATTTCGAATGAAATTCTCATGACTTTTCAACAGTCTGTTAATAAACATTTTGTCTGTATAGAGTTGTAGAGACTATTGAGTTTTTATTAGTATTATGAACCGATTAATGTAAGATCACCATTGAAAATCTGAAAGCACTGCGCGGCTGTTTCGTTCTAGTGCGGGACTCCCCAGCAGTGCGCATCCATGATACCACACGCGGGACTCGGACTCAGGACCTACGGTTTCGCGCGTGAACGCTTATCCAACAGTCCATTGAGCCGGCATTTAATGGTGTCAATATCTATCTTCATTCAATCCACGATGTCGCGCGATTATCTTCCTTTTTTTCAGTGGGTAACTGTATCACACCCGACACGATGAACTCTACTGGTCACGGCACCTCACTATAACTACAGAGTGTTCGTGTCTCGCGTGCGGGATCGCGAATGCTCACTGCTAAAAAATTCCATACTAGAACAAAACAACCGTTCAGTGCTTCTAGGTTGTCGGCTCTTGATCTCAATATAAACATCGAGTTGTTCATTATAAACAGTTATTTGAAAACGCTGAACTTTGACATCTTAAACATGATTGGATCCTTTTAGAAGAGACAATTATACTTTTTATGATTTATTCATCTAATTTCATTTCAGATGATATAATAATAAGAAAAAATATTATTATTATTATTATTGTTATATCATATATTAGCACAATAAACTTTGAACAAGTGAAAAACAAAGTTTAAACTAAACAAATTACAGGATAAGAACAAACAAAGATTATATAATCTATGCTGTATGAATAACATCATTCTGTTCATTACTCCTTTTGTACATTCTTTCCATTAATATTCTATTGAATACAAATTTCAAAATTTATACACCCTTAAATAGTTTAGTTATAATATATGGTTTATTTTTTTTCTCATCCTACATTTTTAATGTTTTCATTTTAGGGAAAAAAAGGAAGTATTTTGTTGTAGCCTTTTCATTCTAGAATCGATTGAATCATCTGACCGATAGTTTATTTCATAAATGTCGATTTTCTTATGTAACAGAATCGTAAATAAAACAAATTACAATTATATATATATCAAGAGTTTTGTAGAGATTGTAGTAATTTCAATAATTGAGATCATGAGTCAATTGAAGCTAGACCCACAATAGGACGAAACGACCGTCCAGTGCTTCCAGGTTTTCCATAGTGATCTAGCTTCAATTAACTTATGATCTCAACCATTGAAATTATTACAATCTCCACAAAACCCCTTCTGATACTAATCAACATATGCTCACTAGTGACTGGCTTCAAAAGGTATACTCTGGAGTTCAGTGAGTACTGACCAGTGGAGTTCAACCGAGTCTGTTGTGAGATAGTGACTCACTGATGACAATGGTTGTTGTGTCGCTCAATTTTGTGGATTAGTTGAAGTTAGACATTAACACTGCTGGATGCCGGTCAGCTCAGTGATCTAGTGGTTAAGCGCTCGTGCGCGAGACTGATAGGTCCTGGGTTCGAATGCCGTAAGGAGGGGTCGTGGATGCGTACTGCTGAGGAGTTCCACAATAGGATGGAACAGCCATCCAGTGCTCCCAGGTTCCCCATGGTGGTCTAGCTTCAATTGACTCATGATCTCAACCATTAATATATATATATATATATATATATATATATATATATATATATATATATATATATGTATATATATAATATATATATAGAATAATTTTATCAGATATTTTATTCAAGTAAATAAGGTCAAATTCTATGTAAAATATGTAATAAAGTAAGTATACTTTGGAATTTTAATCCATATGATATTCATGGAAAAATTAATGTATCATTAAAAAATAACTTGTGAAATATTTTGGCTAAAATAATGAAAATGTTAACCGGTCATTTCATTAAATAAGCAGTTTAAGGTGCACTATTATTATTATAAAAATTAGAACAAGAATTTATATGTTATTCAGCTAGTAAACTATTAACTGGAATGTGAGTATAATTAACTTCAATCAATCATAATAGTTTTTTGATTGAGATCATGAATCGATTGGTTTTAGACCATTATTCAAAACCTGTAATCACTGGATGAACGTTTCACCCTGTTATGGGATTCAGCAGTTCGTATCCACGATCTCGCTTGTGAGATGTGAACCCAGGACCTACGGTCCCACGCGTGAATGTTTAATCTCTAGACCACTGATCTGGCCGGTATCCAACGGTGTTAAATTCTAACCTCAGCCAGTCCATGAGGAGTCCCATAATAGGACGAAACAACAGTCCAATGCTTCCAGGTTTTCAATGGTGGTCTAACATCAATCGATTTATGATCTCCATCAAAAACTTAATAATCTCCACAACCCCATTCTGACAATGATAGTAGTGTTAGTAAGCTTATGTAATTAAGATGACCTCAATTATAAACATTGGAATATTGGTGTTTATTATAAGATATATAATTTAAAATTTGCCGATATCATTATGTAAAAGTAATTTACATTAGTAACTGTATAATGTTTGTGGTTTGCACTGGCTCTCAGCTTTTTAAAGTTCATGATAGGATATCCTACTTGATGCGGAATTTCGATTGTCATACATGAGTTCTGTTCCAACTTATTTGTCCTCGTACAGATTTCTGAATGACTCAAATGTATAACTTGGTACCTAGATGCAGATTTGCTGTGATGAACTTCCTTCTCAAGCCTCAATGAGATAAGAAGGCAATTACTGTACTAACTTACACATCCTTCTGTCTTTGACTCAAAATTCACATGATTAGATATTTCAATAGACGGACCACAAAGCATCAATATTAAGGAAATACAATCTGTACCGAAATGGGACATTTAACATACAGCATACAATTGAATTAAATTAATTTGGAAACAATAAATTGTGACGATAGTTTATAAATCAAACGAAAGCTGGCAACTAGGAAAATATGAAAATCATGTGAACTGGTAAGTTGAGAATCAAATGTATTGATGCCACAAAACACAGAATTCGAAATATTTCATCTTGCTATATGCAATAAACTGTAATAAATTGAAAAGCAAGGTACAACGGACAGGTTTTTAATCTTCAGATTAAACCACCTCAGCATTACCCAACTATAACCTTAGGTTGTATTGAAACCAGAGAAATTAAAGGTTCTAATAGAACTGTTCGTTGCTCTCCGGCTAATATTGACCAGTGAAAATAATTTTTAACACAAATCTCCATCAAATCACTTAGTTCAAAAGGTATATAATGTCAAGATACCGAATGCTGTCATAATGAATGACAAAAACGTTTCTTTTTCAACTTGACTGTAATAAAATCAAGTGAATCCGAATGTAATGACTTTCTAAATATCCAATATCACTCAAAATACTTGTTACTTTACCATATACTTAAATAGTTTGTTTTGGTCATTTTGAATAAAAATTCTCATCATGTTAAAACGCATTCAAATGAATAAAGAACATTCTTTTCGATAAACCTATTTTCTAACAATTCGAATCTCATTACTAAATGCACTGAATATTTGTGTTTGAATGCTAAACCATGATAATCCTCTCAGGATTCACACATACCAACAAAGGGAGTTTAGATACAATTCTCGATACCAATAATGATTGGACTATGGCTTGCCTCGTGGTGCATTTTGATTATTTCCTTAATATATATCCTATCCACTTTCAACGTCTTTTCCTAATTTCCAACTCAGCTGGAAGTTGGTTTGTTCTTTCCCACAGTAGGCTGTTGCTGATGATATCCGACCAACAGAAATTCAGTATATTAGGTAAATAATCGTTTAGAAGTACTTGCACTATTTTGATGGTTGTGGTAGCTCTCCAAATTTCAGTTCCGTATAATAGAACTGTTTTGACGTTCCCATTGGAGATTGTGCTTTGATATTGACTGACAGTTGCTTGAGTTCCATATGTTGCTCAAGTGTAGGAATGTTATCCTTGATTTGTCGAACCCCAACTTGAAATCCCGAAGGAAAACGGAAAAGAGGAAGACCGAAGAAGACACTACGTCGGGAATTGGAAGCAGATATGAAAAGCATGGATAGCAACTGGAAAGGATTGTCGAGGACAGGGTTGAATGGAGAGTGCTAATGAACGACCTATACTTCTCCATGATGGGTAAGTAAGTAGTTACTGCAACAGTGCAGGTATAGGCCCAAAACAAATATATCATAGGATATGTTGAATATGTTAATTATAATTACAGTATAATTATTAACCATTGATCAATTGCAGAAACGGAGAAAAATATTTTTAAGAAAAAGGATGTTCAAAACTCTCTTATGTCCAAATCAAAGTCTCAATTTTAGCAAAGATTATTATGCTGAAATTATAACAAAATTAATCAGTCCAAAAAGTTGTGTGGTAACTTTAATTTGTACTATATCATCAGCAACAGCCTACTGTGGGAAAGAACAAACCAACTTCCAGCTGAGTTGGAAATTAGGAAAAGACGTTGAAAGTGGATAGGATATATATTAAGGAAATAATCAAAATGCACCACGAGGCAAGCCATAGTCCAATCATTATTGGTATCGAGAATTGTATCTAAACTCCCTTTGTTGGTATGTGTGAATCCTGAGAGGATTATCATGGTTTAGCATTCAAACACAAATATTCAGTGCATTTAGTAATGAGATTCGAATTGTTAGAAAATAGGTTTATCGAAAAGAATGTTCTTTATTCATTTGAATGCGTTTTAACATGATGAGAATTTTTATTCAAAATAACCAAAACGGTATACGGTAAAAGCAACAAATATTTTGAATTATTTATCTAAATTATTAAGTGAATAATAACTTGCTCATATATTATGACAATTTTATTGTAATTAACTACTTCATCCGTAATTTGATCTCACTGTGCAATTTAAAAACAATAGTTATTCCTAATTAACACATACCTATAGACTATTTTTATTAATCATAAAATCTTATCATTGCTTATTTTTATTTGAACACAGATAGTGGTACAAAGAGACACCAAATACATATGCGCCACACAAATCTCATTTGATATATGTGAGGGCTGTGATACTGCCAAGGTGCCCAAACCGAAGCAGATGGTTTTATTAGAGGGCCACACTCGGAGCCTTCGGCCTAAAGGTCTGACCCACAAGGTAGTGGAGCATCGTGAGGAGATGCAGTCCAATGGTAGCCCATGGCCAACGATTGGTTCATACACTGTTTGTTCCTTCAGGATACTGGAGCCCATGTGCACCATTGGTTTGGAATCAGGGTTTTCCAACTCCCGTGGGTGGGTTCTCCATGTCCATCAACACGGTTAAAGCGCCAGACATTCGATTTCCGTAAACAACAGTAATGCAACGAGAAGGCAGTGAGTAGAACTTCCCTGGCACAGGCTATATACGCGTGGCCATGTGAGAGCATTTCGTGAGGGAGAACGGACTCTCTCCACTATCGGCCGTACCAGAGCATTTGGGGGCTAACGAGAACAATAACGGGGCGGATTTGCATACATATAGCAAACAATTCGCTTTGAACCTAGCACACAACAATAGCATCATGCACTGTCCCATCGCCCTTGGCAGATCAGGTAACCCGAAAGTTACGAGAACACCATGAGAGCATACGACAGACTTGATACCCCAGAAAGTACTGTATCATTACAGTACTTTCTGAAGGTCTTACACTACTGATTATAACTATTTACTAGTTTCGAATGACGATTTTTTAACCGATATCATTACACCTCATAGAAAAACAAATCATGGAAAACATGACAAAAGGGGTAAATGGAAATAGAAATTGTTATATTATGCATAAAATTATTTTAATTTACTTTAAAATAAATCGTTATCATTTAACAAATCAATCCAGTTTGTCATAAACAATTAAAGATTAGACACAAATATGTACTAGTTCAAGTAGTCCCATTCTAAGATGAATGAATACTAAGTAAGGCACATTATTGCATTTAACTCATATATATATATATATATATATATATATATATATATATATATATATATATATATATATATAGAGAGAGAGAGAGAGAGAGAAAGAGAAAGATTAAGAATGAACACATCTCCATCGCTATAATCTATCTTCAGACGTTTAACTCGAGATCTTCAAGTAACTGATTAAAGTAATTGTGACCACATTTCACAATAGAAATCAATAACATATCAATGACTGAGCATTATTATTAGCAGTATTGATGGTAAGAGTAGAAGAATAAAACAAAGTCAAATCAACACATCATGTATAATTATGCATAAGTGAATAATAAAGTGAAGTACAAAAGTAAAACACTATTTGATTCTATATATTTACAGAAAATGTAGACGAAAAATTAGTAATTCGTAAAGTAATCATTTAAAATATTAAACATTTGATACTGTAAGAGAATTAAAATAAGTTGCATTGAAAAAATATCCGTCTTTTACTTCTGTATTAATATAATAACTGTGATGTCAGATAAGCTGTTGCCTTATAGATATTCATACTGTTTTTGGATATATTACACAAGCCAATATTATTCATTTGAACATAATTCTAAAATGTAAAATAGATTAATATAAAGAGAATTAAAGGACGATATGTGTTATATCCCGATAAGAATAATGAATGGTAATTTTTCGGATCTATTGATGGACCAATACTATGAGTATATTTTTATCGTATAATTGTTATGTAACTTAAACTGTTCACACATTCATGTCCCTCTTGTTATGGGTTTTATTTTGACCTATGAACTATTATTATACGATTTACCATTCTTGAATTATCCCCTGTCTGTTATTCACTACCTCCCTCATTCACAGCCACTTTTGGCTAAATATTGTACAAATGTTGTTTCATATTTTATGGTAGGTTGTGGTCTGTCTGGTTGATATATACCGAGTATGTTTGAAATAAATGATTCATATTGAGGAAGCTGAGATTGGTGTTCTGGACTCAACTGGCTGGGCTAGGTGGAAAGCAGGACCAATCAGGACTCTAGGCTGCTCGCACGTGTTTATTGCGTCACTAGTCCGATCGATAACTCACTGCTCTCTGATTGTTGATATCGTTGCGTTATACAATAAACAGGGCACACAGGTTCACAAGATATAACAATATGATAATTAACTATTAACTAATAGGATTAAATACCTCTCTGACAGTGGTGGTTAAAAGAAACCTTTAACCCCACACTGAAAATTATCATGTGGTCATTAGTGACCAGTTTTAAGAGGAAATTTTTGGAGTTTTATTGAGAAGCCATGATTCGTAAAACCAATCCGTGTCAGGTGTGAGGCAGTTACCCATCGAAGGCAAAGGAATATGGTTGAGGAATATCATGGATTGGTTGAGGTTAAATATTAGCACTGTTGAATGGAGGCTTAATGTTCTACAGGTTAAGCGTTCACGCGAGAGACCGAATGTTCGGGTTCGTTTCCAGCGTGAGGAGTCGTGAATGCGCAGTGATTAGGATTCCTGTACTATGACAGTACAGCCACCCAGTTCTTCTAGGTTCTCAATGGCGATCTATCTTGGATCGCTCCATAGCTTTAATGAAATTCAAAGAAATCTATAAATTAAAAAAAAGTCAACTGAATAGCTAACAAACATTTTCCCTATACCAATACCAAGTTGTGACTTGGGAAAAAAGCTCTACATCAATAACTATTAACTATGCAGATGATTCAGAAAAGAACAAAATAGTTGAATAACACAACAAATTGAGTCATAAGATCGGGTCTTAGTGAACACCATAAGTTCAGATCACAGGACAAAATTTTTGCGATAACAGTAATTGTGGGTTGTACAATATTCACTGATATAAAATCACATACTAGTATAACTAACTAACGTCTCGTTGATTACTTAAAAACAACGTACTAAGATATATATAACATTGATCAGTATATTGTACATGTTTGCGCCATTTCTATTAAAAATGCATTAGAATATATATTTTTTCCTTCCAATTCTTGTCAACTGGCAAAAATGATCATATTCATCAGTCAGTCAGCTACAACGTAGGATCAGGCACGTATATGCATCGGTCCAGGTTGCCATACTTCGTTAACACAACAAGATAGACACCGGATTCATAAAAGTAGTTAATCCAGTTGTGGTAATATATAAAAGAAAGATTGCAATAAGGATATAGTACAGGAAGAAAGAACTAGTTCATAGAAAGAGAGATATGAAGCGATTTTAATCTCTTAGTTTAAGGGAAGACAGAGAGTGTATACACCTACGCCATTGTGATCGATTCTGAGCAATGTCACCAAGAGTCTCCAACCATTGGTTACGATAGTCACGCGGACCCCAACCAAGTAGTCTACATCTACCAACATGGCTCAGACTAGAAGTTAGTGACTTCATGCACTGATGCCACATTTTGGTTTGGCCATCATATTCATCAGAAAATAAAAACGAATGTACTATAAAACAAAGATAAGCAATTGAGTAAAACATTATCAAAATTACTGTAATTTTTTAATACAATAAGATATAAATTAAAATTACCCAGTATAGCACAATATGTACAAGACATGAATCAGGGCAGCGGGGCGTAAAGAACAGTATATAAAAAAAGATCAAACATAACAAGTAACCTGTTAACATTTAATACAATAAATATGAATAGCTGAAAAACAGATAGCAACTTACATTATAAATATCAATTGAAGTTTTATCTATAGGCAACGAAGACGATGATGATAAAGTATTGAGACTAGCAAATTTATTTATATAATAATTATCAATTTGAATTGGATGTTTAATAAAATCTGTACGAAGATAATCTGTATGAAAATACAATATAATTGAAAAACAAAAGAGTAGAGATTAATTGAATATAGTTAGTTAATCATGTTTCATAAACACAAAAATAATACAATTTATCCATTATACTACAATTACAAACTAAACTGTAACATTAACATCTACCATTGGTTTTATTGTTTGTTTAAAATGAAATATTTAAGAAAATGTTGTTTAAACTATATTATATCTACATTATTTAAATAAAAAAAGGTATAGAATATTAATGTTTCATACACATGAATAGAGTCAAGCTTAAAAACAAGTTTAAAGTTTAATGGTCAATTTTATTAACCATTTAGCTAGTTCATGTGGTTAGTAAAATTGTTAAACCTAATTTGTATTAAACTATGTAAGTTTTTTCTTAAAATGATTTCATTTTTGTTATATCTAGAAGGTTGTTCTTGATATACCGCGTACAACGTGAGCACTAGAACGCCAGAACCCTTCCTAGTCACAATGAGAAGATAGAAGACTAATGAAAGGAATATTATTCCCAGACAGTGTAAATTATAGTACAAAACTGTCAAGTATTTATAGTTTTTAGTAAGAACAAATTCATCATTACAGTCCACCAATCAGCATACAGGGGGTTACTGGCATTGTCCAATTGGGAAGCTACACGTAGAAATTCTAGAATATTCTTCCGAAAAGTGATTGGAATGAATATCTTTGGCTCCTTCTGAGCCTCCTACAGCTTCCTCGAGTTCACCCGTGGTCCGTCGTCACAATTTTATTGTAGGATAATAAATGTCAGATTACAATTTTAATGTTTTCATTTTTTTCTTAATATTAGTGAAATAAAATTAATCATTTGTCTTTCCTTATTATTTATGTAATAAAACGAATAGAAAAAAAAACGTTGAAAAGAAAAAGAACTACTGATATTGTAGTGAACAAGAACACGAGTAAGAGACAATCGAAGGTATTTCGACATGAAATTACATAGCATCTCAATAAAATCTGAGAACCATATAGTAAATAGTTAGTTGCTGAAAAATTCCCATTAGATTAAAACACAATTGTATGAACGAAGAATATTCTTTTCAATTTTTATAAATTCCAATGATGTTTTCGTTTCTGTGAACTTTGCGTTATACTTCAGGAACTCATTGAATGCCTTCAACGCAATGGGAATTTTTCAGCAATTAAAATCTTGTGATCAACCCATTGCGTTAAAGGCACTCAATGAGTTCCTGATGCATAATGCAAAGTTCACAGAAACGAAAACATCATTGGAATTTATAAAAATTGAAAGGAATATTCTTCGTTCATATAATTGTTTTAGATAGTTAATTTGCAAAATATCAATCCATCATCTCAAACCTGACTGTTTCGTTTGCAAATATCGGTTCATTGTCTCAGATTTCATTGTTCATATATTTTCATACCAATTGCGTTCCGTTTCAGTTCCTTTCTTATCGATCTTCTACTGAAATACATTCTACGCCTGACCACCGTTATATATTAATTATGTGGATATAAGTAACCCACACCATAATATAACGGTAGAAAAGTTGAGTTACTATTATTAATTGTTGGCAAATAATAATAGATATTACACTTTACGTAGTAAACAACTTGCCTAGGATACGGTTGGATGGAGAGTGTTGGTGGGCGGCCTACGCTCCTCCATGAGGAGTAACAAGTAAGTAGTATATAACTATTTGATACACGAATTTTTATTCTTTTCAAATTTTCACCATAAATGATTGATTGTAATCAATGTTTGCTTTTTCTTTTTTAGTGAATATTATTACCATATTTTCAGTTAAAAGAATAAAGTAATAACTTTAATTATAGTGTACAGACACACATCAACAGGAATCATACTTGAATAGTGTAATAAGTTATTATAAGATCTAAATTAATATACTGAAGTACAAACACACTATTCAAGTTTAGCATATCTAGTTTTTCCGTTATACACTCTTGGATATTAAGTGTGAAGTTAGCCAATAGAGCAAACAAATGTTTACTTCCAACCAGCTTATCATCATGGATCTACACTTATCGATATGCATAAATATAATTAACAGTAATAAAACAATACCAACCGAGTAGTAGTGTTGTGTTGTATGCTACTTATGTTGATAAACATAAGTAGTATGCAACACCAAGCGAGATTGGAAAACCTAACAGCAGAAGGCTAAGAAGATCAAGCTGAAGATAACAGAAAGGAATTGTGAATCGGAAGAATTATACAGAATGTGAAAGACAAAGGATGCAAATTCGCCAATGAAGTATTCAGTGTATGGTTCTCTTTACCAAAATATTCTGTATTTTGTACTAAATAATAAGCCGGTTGTCCTCACCTGAGTCTCGTCCATTATAGTGTTACATAATGATAATACAATTTCACAACTGATTACGAAAATAACATTGAGTGATTAATTAGATAATTGATATGATACCGTAAATAATCAAAGCAATCAATCGTAGAAATCCCCAGACTAAACAATTTTTACCGTTGTAGATGAAATATATATATCAAGGTAGAGCCATGATGAAAAAAATAATTGAGAAGAAATATTTACACATTCTGTTTCTCTCTTTAGTACATATGCATTGTTGGGTTGAATAACGTAGTGTGAAGAGCACCAGTAGATATGCAATTAAAATACCGAATCAAGAAGGGTCTCTATGAGGTTGAACATTAGTTTTACTGATGAATAATTACCCGTAAAACAAAACATCAATCCAAAACTTTATAATGATTGGCGGCAAATGTCTTGTGATAAAAATGCTACCGTGTCGTTTCGTTTTAAATTAAACTCAGCCAACATCACAATAAGGCTTTAAATAGAAACTAATGACGAACTCGTGAATAGGTTGTACTATTTCACTGCTAAGAATAAACAGAACAATAATATCATTTATATACCTTCATAGACATGTTTATTTGGTAAATTTAACACGATCTCAGATGATGATACACAATTTGAATAGGTGGATTCAGGATCTTCTTTGGATTTACCAAGTTGGCCAACTATTGTTTGTTTTCGCTTTTGACGTTTTGTAGAATTTGAAGTATACGGGTAACTTACAGAATATCCTTTATTATCAAAATATTTGTCAGGTAGACGTTTAGATTGTATTACTGATAAGTCTGGATCAAGAAGCAATTGAAATAGATTCAAATCGGGCGGAAAGAAATTAATACAATTATTTATCGACTCCTCATAATCGCTAAAAGGAGAAAAAAATGATAATGTAAAACTTCATGCTATGCAATGGTCATTTACAATTAGTTAGTCATATTGTGAATACACATAGTGCGTTATTGGTTGAAATATTGAACTACTAACCATTTAATAGAAGGTTCGGATTCTGTCTAACCTATTCTATTTTGATCAGTTCGGAGTTATTTTTGTTCCTTGATATAACTGAGGGGATTCATACGATAACAGGAACATATATGTACGGAAAATAGATGGAACGATAACATATAATGTCTAACCCGAGAATTCTATATTTTACTGGTCTGTAAGACATCAGAAGATAAAAGCTAAATTAGTATTTATCTAAAATACTACTCTTTTTATATATAACTTTAGGTAACCTAAAATTAAGACGAACAAGTGATTAAACAAATTGTGTCTAATGGCTTAATCAAGTCATTCCAACTACGTAGCAGTATAAAATCGAAATATAGATTATAATAATTTTCGCATCAGTGATCAATCACTTAAAATGTTGATTTCTAATTCAAGCGCTATCTATTACCCTTACATATAAAGTGAAGTCCAAAGCCAAATACCTAAAAGTGTACTTATTAAATGTGTTACGTCAATATTAGTGATGTAACAATACAACTTTTAATTTCTATTCCACAGTTATTAGTAGACCATTCAACTTTACATGTTGCGAAGAGTAAAAAATCTATAACTAATTATCAGAAGGGGTTTGTGGAGATTTTAGAAATTTCACAGATTGAAATCATGAGTCAGTTGAAACTAGACCACCATGGAAAACCTGGAAGCACTGGACGGCCGTTTCGTCCAAGTATGGGACTCCTCAGAAACGCGAGTCCACGATCCCGCACCCCGCGAGACTCGAACCCAGGACCTATCAGTTTCACGCCAAGCGCTTAACCGACTAGACCACTGAGACGGCATCCAATGGTGTTAATGTCTAACTTCAACCAACCCACGAAGTTGCACTATCGTATACCATTGTCTTCAGTGAGCTTATATCTCACAACAGACCTGGTTGAACTCCACTGGTAACGGCTTCTCACTAGAACTCCAGGAGTCCCATACTAGGACGAAACGGCAGTCCAATGCTTCCAGGTTTTCCATGGTGGTCTAGCTTAAATTGACTCATGATTTCAACCTGTGATATAACTAATTAACGCAAAATGACGGTATGTAATAGCTTAAAAAGTGTATTTTTTAAATATTCTCACTCGTACAATGAAGAATAACTAAATAATTCAATTCATTATAAATCGTATGATTTTAATTCAAATTCATAAACGGTAAAGGTGTTAGCACATTTCCAAATTGTATACTACGCTCACTTAGTATCAAATAACAAAACGTTTATTGAAATCTATGGAGAAATGAACAATTATTTTGTGCAGTTATAATTATGCTCACATTGAATCATTGTTAAAATTGAAGGCTAATTAAGATTGAACAAGAATATATTAGACTTAAATATTAGACATTTCATTGATTTGTTTTTCTTTCAGAAATTTTGTTCGTTCTTTTTAAACTATCCTTCGTTTTTTCGCTACCAATGATATTGCCATTGTTTCGACACATTTACGATTCATCTTGTAAATTTTTTCTAGTTATACTGACATATGAAGTATGTTGTTTCAAGGGCAAGTGGATATTTTCACCGAGTTCTATATTATATCTGTTTGTCTATTTAATTATCAGTAAGTAGTAACTAACATCAAACTGTCTTATCCAGAATTCGGAAACTAGGACCTATGAGTAAAAGAGGCGAAAACTGAGGAAAAACTGTACACACAGGTATACTCAACTGACTGAAAAGTAAATAAGTAGATTTTTTTTACATTCTCTATTTACAGCCTGATGTGATATTTAGGTTTCATGAAGCTAGCTTGTGACCTTGATCGTGATGTATTATTTATTACACTCGCTCTATCACATAAGAAAATCTCATACAATTATTATAAATTAGAAATACTTATTAACAGATATTTCATTAATTAACACTACATACTAAAACTGTCTAAAAATGGAAGAGGTATCGGGTAATCAAACCAATTAGATGCCTTGTAATTGTATCAATAATTCAAACTTTAAAGTAGATAGTGATCATAATATTCTTAGAAAACAGCAAGAAAAGTTCCACAAATTATAATCAGAAAATTTGTGTTTGAAACTAACTGGTGAGATTACTTTTTTAAAAATAAATTATTATTATTATTACTATTAATGGCTTTACTCAATATTATATTTTGGTACAATATAGAATTCTCAGCACAGGGTATCTCAACAAGTTTCTTACACACAAAAAACAATAACATAGACAAGAAAAGGAATAAAAATGTTTAAAAAAAACCGAGGAACTGTACAACTTTACAAATTAGAGACATGTTAAGAATCTAGGTTATTGACTTGGTTAACTCTAACAACCTGTTCGTCACAGAGTATATTTGCTAGGTAAGGTATTATAGAACTTTCATACTTTTGCTTGCGTGCATGGATTTTAATGTAATTACGTCTCGTTCTACCAGAAGATATACAAGGAGAAAGATAAGAGTGAAGGGGATGGTTAGTATCTGATAAAATAACACCTGCCAGGAGTTTGCATGATTTTAAATGTCTATCCACAACCATATTAATTATGACTTCGAAAGATTCACCACACATCTTGCTAACTTCCTTCAACACTATTGATTGATCACTGGGTGGTGATCAATGTCATGCTTGTCTAGTCCTTATTAGTGCAGATCGAATGCTATCGATCATGTTGCAATGTGGCCACCAGTCTAGGTGATTCGACACTGCTGGCACTATGTATTGAGATTTAGATGGTGATTGGAGGTAGTCAACAGGAAACCCTGGACCTGGGTTTCGTGCTACTTGGCACTCGTCAGCAAGGTGTACCTGTAATCTTGAGGGAACTGATGCTCCCTGGCGGATTCGATCTCGTGTCACCCAACATGATCGATAGCATTCGATCTGCACTAGACAAGCATGACATTGATCACTACCCAGTGATCAATCAATTGTGATTACATCTCAGTCCTACAGGAGGTTAGTCACGGCTCGGATAGCTCAGTGGTAACGTCTCTGACTGTGAAGCTGGGTGACAAGAGATCGAATCCGCCAGGGAGCATCAGTTCCCTCAAGATTACAGGTACACCTTGCTGACGAGTGCCAAGTAGCACGAAACCCGGGTCCAGGGTCTCCTGTTGACTACCTCCAACCACCATCTAAATGCCTTCAACACTCTCAGCAATACAGCAAAGTCTTTTCTCAAAAGCCCGGGAATGACAATAACTGTACATTTTTAAACGCTGGTTTGTTATCTTTTAGGATTGATTATAATCTAGTTATGGGGTTCGGTGTAAAGTTTACTTAAAAATAATCTTTTGATATGATAGTCAGCGTCTGAATTGACTAGAAAGAAAACGATGCATAAAAATGATTGAGTTCAGTCACCTAAGACATTCGATTATGTCTATTTTTTTGTCATTATGTTATATATACACGTATGTTATTTTATTACATTAAAAAAAACTTTTTCTACTGGACACCTAATTTGTCTTCTGATATCAGTTCAGCTATGGGGTAGGCTAGGGGTTATGCCAATAATTTGGTTTGGTGAGAAAACAAAAATCAGCCACGTTATTGTATTAGATATGATCTAATTTTGCATTCTTTCCTTTCATTTTAACAGTTAAAAGTTCATTTACTAACGCCTGTTTTATAATATCACAAGATTCGATTTTAAAAAATACAACAGGATAGCTACGCAAGGTCTCATATACTTAGCTTTTAGTTACACTTTTGTACCTGTAGCAGACTACAAAGTCATAGTCAAGAACATTACGAGTGACTAAATAGGATCATTTCAACACCAGAACATTAATTATAGTGTAAAGAAATTATACCAACAAATAAATGTGAGTAGTAGCATTCATGGTACCTATCTGAACTAGATTTATCTTCATCATTATCACCGTCATCCTCAGCAACAACAGCAGATTTTTCTTGTTGTTTTTTGTCTATTTCATCATCGAAATTATTATTTACTGGACATTTGTCTTTTACTTTTTTAAACTTTTTTGTTTTGTTTAATTCAACATTACTAATTGAATGATTCAATGCTTCATTTGAATTGTTGCCATCTTTATAATATTTAGACGAAAGATTATTTCGTTTAGCAGACCAATCAAAATGTGGTATATCAGTAAAATTAGGAAATGAATGCGCAGCACATATTGAACGACCTAAATCCATGTAAATATTTGATAATGTAGGATAACTGCAGTTAGTAGGTTGATCTTTTTCAGGAATAGACGTGTATTTTATATTATTATTGTTGCTATGTTGCGAATGTAATTGTTCATTGGTCTTTAAATCTTGAAATAAAAAATTTGAGAAAAATGTGTAAATTTATGTTTTTGAATTAAAAAAGACAAAATAAATTAAAGTAACCGTTTGAATATCTCATAATACTGTTTAGTGTAACTCATCTAACACAATAACCACAGAAAGGTAGAGAGAGTCGAGGGCCTTTAAAGACCGAAACAGCCAATTATGTTCTGAGTCCTATTTTCGTCGGCTCTATTACATTACTCAAACATTTTAAAGGTAATTTTCGTCACGGGCTGATATTAGCTGAAAAAGCGCGGAAAATGGGGGACATTAGACAATTATTTCATACTTTTTGGGGACCCCTTATCGGGGAGCAGCAATGAGCCTATACTATCTTGAAAATGAGCCTAGAGGGTCTCCAGGATAAAGGAGTAACATTGAACTAATGAAATGATATCAGATTATCCAAATGAACAACTTCAGTTAAACTGTGACATAGGTTGAGCATCGTTTAACATTATCAGGGAGTAATTGCCTTACTCTCGAAGTGGGTAGTAAAATGCGATACTATGAAAAATAACCTAAAGGGCTTGGTGGGGACGTTTTTATTTATATTATTCATTTGAACACATAAATATTGATACAACGAGGCACCGAATATATATGCGCCACACAAATCTTATTTGATTTGTGTGTGGACTGTGATACCACCCGATGCCCAAAGAAAAGCAGGTGAGTTTCTCAAGAGGCCACACCCAGAACCTTCGACCTAAAGGTCTGATCCTTAAGGCAGTGGAGCATCGTAAGGAGATGCAATCCCATGGTAGCCGGTGACCAACGATTGGTTCATACGCCATTTGTTCCTTCAGGATATTGGAGCCCGTGTGCACCATTGGTTTGGAATCAGGGTTTTCTAACTCCCGTGGGTGGACTCTCCATGCCCACCGACCAGGTTAAAGCGCCGGACATTCGCTTTTCGTTCACAATTTCGTAAACAACACCCCGCCGTGAGAAGGCAGTAAGACTTCCCTGGCAATGGCTGTATACGTGTGGCCGTGTGAGAGCATTTCGAGAAGGAAAGCTAACTTTTCTCACTTTCGGTCGTACCAGGGCATGTGGGGGCGTGCAATCCCTAAATACAATTTATGAGAAAGAAAATCAATATCGATTAAGATGAATTGCTGTTACGTTGAATTATTCAATATAGACTCTACTTATGAACCTTTAAAATATTTTTACTATGATTTTTGTATAGCGACAAATACTCAGTTCAGCAATTCTAATCTTTAGTAATTGACATTTATTTGTGAGACAGGAAAGAAGAGGATAAAAGTAGTCTCGTTAGTCATATTGAAGTCAGGGTTGCGAAATCTTAGCATAACCCATGAATGTAACAGCACTATGAACACTCATATGACTATAAATTGTTCAAAACAACGCTAATCGATCTACTATAACGAAAATAACTATGATAACTCATAGGAGTTAGGTGTCACACAAGAAATATGAGCAAAATAAAAGCGAATTCAACCACGATTTAGGTATGTCTAGCATGCTCTTTGTATCTTTAAGAAAATAAATAATAGAGTGATGGACTAGTAGTGGGTTGAGAATTCGGTTTTCGACCAATAGGTTGCAGACACTTGTAGGCAGAGATCGGTGGTGGTTAGTATTAGAATCCGGGACGCACCTTTCATCGTACGTAGGACTAGTCAGCTGGATCTCAATATTGACGTCCACTCCAGGACTAAAAACCGATGCCCTTCCCTTAAAACCCCTTCAAGTAAATTAAGACAAGTTACAGGTTCAAATATCATTTTATCTATTTCTGCTCCGGGTAACCGGCTAGTAGTACCGACCCTCACACAGACGATGTTGCAGGAAGTGGATTACACAAAGCTATACTTTGCAAATGAGTTGGATTTGATAATATGGAAGACTGCAATATTCTGTGTGCGTCATATGTCGTACATAAAAACTAAGCGCTACACTAAAAAACTCATTGAGAACAGTCGTTTTTACAAAACTGAATTAAAAGTAAACCGTTACATATTTACTGACACACACACATAGGCTTTCCTAAACTGGATAAATTATCTAATGCTTACTAGCCTTCAATGGTACTTTAACTGGAATGTGAGGTGTAAAGAAAGTCATCTCTGTTAAATGAATAATCAAGTGAATTTGTTTCGCATAGTATATCTAACAATGATCAATGAAGCTGTTAAAACATGTACATATTATAAGCTATAAAACATTTTTAAAATAGACGGTTTGTGGTTAACAGTGGAATCCATGACGTATATTCAGTCCTATTGGTGTTAATCAAACTGATGTACCTGGATTCTAATGTTGATGTTGTCGATAATCGAATCCAGTACTATTTACTCCAAAAGCTAACGTGTCATCCACTGAGCTACTAATATTTAATGTCAGAATCGATCAAGAAATAAGAAAAGGAAATTTGTTGAAATAATTTTTGCTGAGAACTCTATATTTTACCAAAATATAATATTGAATAAAGCCATTAATAATAATAATAAATAAATAAATCAGTTCAAATATCCCGTTTTTTTCAACGTGTATGATTAACAGATAAGTACTTGTAGGAGTTTTAATTATCCCATTGCTGACCAGTCTTAGTTGACAATAGGTGAGTATTGCCTCGATATGGCTATATTGTCACAAGTTTTTTCTAGAATGGATGGACTGTGTCTAGCAACGGACAACAGGACAATTCAAACTCTTACCAAGAAGAGTATAAAATACTTAATATGGCATTTACGGTAATAGAAATAGAGAGAGAAAAGACGAAGTATTTACTTGGATATGACTTCGGAATCATATAATCACCTAAATGATGTTCAACAACAAGTTCAGTTGACCGGATATGGGGATTTGAGAAACGATCCAAATCGACATAAGATGTTAAATCATAAAATTCATTGAACCAATCAACTCTATAAAATGAAAAAATAAGACATTTGAATTACAGTGGATTTTTGAATAACATTACTCCTACTTGCTGACTATTATTTGGCAAACAAAGGGGGGAGTAAACAAGTTTTTATATTGTTCAGGTCTTAGTCAAAATCATGTGTACGTTTTGCTTTGATTCAGCTTACACATTAAACACAGTAGAGCTTTGAGATCAATTGGATAAGCCAGCATTTGTTACGACATATTAGGCATACGAATTTGATATTAATGATCAGACAACGTTAAAATACTTCAACTTACCACTATTCATAACAGCCCAAATGAAACAAATAAATGGAATTTTTTAGTCGAAAATGAATAATGTATAGAATTACGAAGTAAAAATACAAACACATATTCACTGTTATTACACCTGTCACGTTAATTCATTCAGAGTTTCCTGTCAATGGTTTCTTATATCAATAATCCCTACTAGGATGGCTATATATTTGCAAATATTTCAGTTACTGACTTCACATACTCTTACTGCAAACGAAATAGGATGTCAAGATAGGTAGAATAGTATGCATTACATCAGTCTTAATCATCAAAGCGAGTTTGGTACCGTGACCCCACCCATATTCAACCTTATCCCTATTAAATTTATGGTTAAAATATAGTAGTTGGATTGATTGCTAGCGAAGAGGAGAGAGCACTACATGTAAATAAAGTGGTTTGGGCACTTAACCACTTCATTTCTTATATATAAGTGGGCTAGCGAATACTCGTTTTAGAGAAATAGTTTGGCACTAGGAACCGAAACTCTCCAGACGTATAGAAAGCTGTACTTTCTAAGGGTTATTATTCAATGTGATCAATTTATTTATATGGTTTAAACTGATATTAGGGAACCCTGTAAAGATTCATTGGGTCAAGGAGCAACGAAAAGTAAGTACTTTTGGGATATCCTAAACTAGGGAGAATTGATTATCCAACGATTTATGGATTCCCAGAATTTTTTGAAAAACTAATTTCAAACAATAAATTTCATTTTACCACTTCAAACACCACTCACCTGATATCATTTGATGGTAATACAAGGCATCGATCATCATAAAGAACTGACTTTTGTGTTATATCCATTGCTCTGGGTAAACATTGTAAGAGATCACGAGAGCACCAATCAGTTAGTGAAAAGCGACTTGTTGGTAAACGTGCCCAAGCGTCCAACCAATGTAAATAAGCATCACTACACATATCCCAGATACAACCAGACAGTGAAGCAGCGACACTGGCTAGAATTTGATCTGTGTCTGAATGAAAGAGAGTTGGTATGTCTGATTTGAATGTATCAGTCTCATCTATTGAATACCTTGGAATTAGATGATTTTTTATGAAATCATATAGTGTACCAGACCATAAATTAGGACGATAAATGCGTAAAAATAAACTTATTGCACACTGTTTTTCCCAATCAGAAAATTTATTAGAATAATATCTGAAAAAGTCAAAAGGTAAAACCATAATAGATACTTGATAGGCAGATAAGAATAAATATTATATTTATTTATTTGAACACATAAATATTGGTACAAGAGGGCACCAAATATATATGCAACAAACAAAACAATGAAAATAGGAAGAGAGAAAAAAGAAGGTAAGAAGTGTAAAAAATAGAACAATAACGACCAGATTAGTGTAAGGTAGTGTAATAATAATAATAATAATAATAATAATAATAATAATAATAATAGTAATAGTAATAATAATACTGGGGAAAACGGAAAGGTACAACTAGAAGGATTCTTCCAGTTAAAGAACAAACAACCACTTTTACGAAGAAAGTAAAAGAACATTACAGCAGGATCGCCACTGACTTCTATTCTGAGCCATATCTGATAACGTCTCTCGCCACTGTGTTGCACCATCTCTCAGACCCCAACCATGGAGTCGTGAAGGACCAACACAAGCCAGCCCTTTGCAGCTTTCTTTCATACCACGACATTATGTCATGCACTGACCACCTCTCCGCTTCTTCCAACCAGTCCCAGAGTCGGCAAATAATGCACGACGTGGAATTCTCTGGGACGACATTCGTAGAACATGTCCAAGCCACCGAAGTCGGCGTTTCAAGATGGTGACAACAATTGAATTATCATCTCTGTACCCGAACACACGATGCCGAACCTCTGCATTACTGACATGGTGTTGCCGCTGGATGTCAGCACTCCTTCGGAGACAACGATGACCGAACACAGAGAGTCGTCTAACATCCTCAACTCGGAGAGACCAGGTTTTACAAGCTCTCACCGACGCGTTGTAGATCCGACCATTTACAGCCAGACTAACATCACGAGGGCGCCAAAGATGGCCCAGATTGGCATAAGATGCTCGGACTTTCATTATACGTGCACTGATTTCATCACTCACACCCCCACCAGCACTTATGCAGCTACCCAGATACACGAACTTCTCGAATACTTCTATAGGCTCACCATCCAGAGTGAGTACAGGATTAGAGTCCTGTCAGTCTTGTAGAAGTACTTTGCACTTCGAAGGTGCAAAGCTCATACCGTACCTACGAACACTGATTGCCAACTGATTAAGTGCGGATTGCATGCCTTGGGCATTATCGCACAGTAAGACAATATCATCCGCATACTCAAGGTCGAGAAGTCTTTCTCCAGGCAATAGATCCACACCGCCATTACTTACATTCATCAGAGCTGTTTCCAGAATGTCGTCGATGGCAAAGTTGAAGAGGAATGGTGAGATTGGGCAACCCTGCCTAACCCCACTGCTCGAATAGGACAATGGAGAAAGGTGGTTGTATGCCCTCACTCTGCCTGAGGTGTTTGTATATAGGGCCTTTAAGATGTTGATGAACTTCTCAGGCACACCCTTCTTCAATAGACATTTCCAGAGAACAGTCCTATCCAACGAATCGAAGGCAGCCGTGATGTCAAGAAACACTACGATTGTTGGCCTGTGATAAGTATGACAGTGTTCTAACATTTGGCGGAGGGTGAAGATATGATCAATACATCCTTGACTAGAACAAAAACCAGCCTGCCTGAAATCTGGGCACATAAAGTAGAGTTTACAGTGTATCCAGTTACGTATTGTTTCACAACTAGCAAATAATACCAATACAAATATATTGAGGTCAGTATTTGACAGAAATGGGGTCATTACTGAAATGTAAATTTTATCCTAGAATAAGAAAACAAGCAATTTATTATGATGATTTAGTTATAATTTATGTGAAGGACATGTTTCAGTCCCATGCCGGACTAGGATTAACACAAATGATGACTTATGGGTCTTCCTCACGTTGTTACTAACTTACAAAAGTCAATAGATCTAATGAAGTTATCATTAATGAGCCTAAAATATCAGACCACAATATACAATAAAGTAACAATAAACAACGAGAGCAATTAGGTAAGAAGACTATATGATGCCTAAATAATTAAAAAAATTGCTTCTGAACAGTAAAAAGATATCAGTTAGATTGAGAAATCAAAAACTAACTTATAAATATGGTTATATTATATATTCCTAACTATTTTGATATGTATGAAATAAATGAAAAAAATACTGCCGCACTATTATTGAATACCTATCGGGACGATAGGTATGCATAAAATATTCTTTACACCATTAATCACGGTTATTCACTGAATTTTATGAAATAACTGAATAATAGTCTAGAATCTGAAACCTAGTGAATTACTTCAATCTGATCTAATAGTTTAAAAGAACCCATTTTTACAGTTTACATCAAAAACTGACCTTAGTTAAACAACCATTAAGAAATAAGAAGTACTGGACAGCTTTTTTGTCTTAGTATAGGACTCTTAGGAAGTGCACATCCACTAACCCACTCGGATTTGAACCCAATACTTTTAGATTTTTCATCCAGCACTAATTATTTGGAACTAAAACTATAAACCACTGGATGGTGACCCACTGGTTTGAAGGTTAACTATAAAATCAATCTCTGTAAACCTCACTATTTCAAGAAGCTATTTTATTTACAACCGAATTAGGTGCCTAAAAATGGATAAATCTATGTAGTTGGTGAGAATATAAATCAACAGTATTGGTACCTCTACTTTATCACTTAATACGAACAAAAATGAGATGATTCTAGTTTTAAAAATTTTCAACAGCTCTCCAAATAAATGTATTAACTACCCACATTACAACAGGAATGTAACATAGTTGTGAATAAAGTACAGATGACATTGCATAAAGAAAATGTAATTTATCTATAAACTTACCGTGACAGTGTTTGAACAAAATCACGCGAGTGACTAGAGAGCTTTTTTACTTTACGATAAGTATTTATATTGTGCACTAATTGACTACCGCCATATTGTAAGGCCAGTGTATCTCCATGTTCATCATATAAATCCTATTAATTTTTTTTAAAATCCAAATCATAATTTGTACAAATGATCAGTATGTGTGTGTGCATGGGGTAAAAAAGATTAGCATGACTGTTTGCTAAAATCTGAACTGTACTGAAGTATACAAGCAGCTAGCTTTTGTTTGATAAAAGATTGTAAGCTGGTGGAAAACGTTCAAGGAATCACAAAAAAAGGATTCTAGAAATCTTAGAATATTTATATGATGCTACGATACTTGAATACAATCTGTTCATTTTAACAAACAGAAGAATTTGAGATAGTTTGATTAAGGTTATCAGATTACTTAATAATATTCTACATCTGACATCATTCATTTTCCAAGGTTTTATAAATCGTAAATTTATAGACACAAAAGAAGACTCAGAACTAACTACTTGTTATCCGCCTTTCATACTGAGTTTTTGACGAGTGAAACTCTATGGCCCAACAAGTGACAACAACTCATATATGTGCCGAAAGAAGTTAAATTAAATGACAGAAATTTATCACCACGATTAACATAAACCATTTAGTTTTGCCAACTCAAACTGATTAATCAAATCAATGCAAAATTCGAATCATTTGAGTTAATGGTTCAAAAGTAGCAGAAAATAATCAGGGAAGACAAATCAAGAGAGCAGAACTATAGTACTTAATTATTGTTCATCATCATCTACATCAGGATTAAAGGTGAATAAATTTGGCGTATCCAGCGAAAATGAGTCGAGATAGGTTAATGAACGCAGACGAAAATTTATGTATGCTGTAATGTACATTCCTCTATCCCTGTGTGTTTGATATAATACACTCTGTTTGCGTCTTTATCCGGTTACTTGATCTCCTGTTGGATATTTGAACGACAGAGTATTACACAATTAAGAGCTATTCTAGATTTTAGTCTTAACAACCTGATTATCTAAAAACTAGTTTGCAGTTTAAGATCGATAAAAGTGCTTATTTTTTCATCGTAACAGTATTTAAATGACCAATATCGATTTTTAAGGATGATGTTAGCTGACCATGGTGTTGTGACGTACGTGACACTTTTTTTCATTTACCCACAAAACAAACAAAAATTATCGGGTGCTACTAAATCACGACCGGATAATTAAGAACCTTTGTTAAATCTCAAACACCAGCGTACATTTAAGTTTACAAATAAGATCAAGATTATTCAGTTGGTTAGTAGATCTGACCATTGCTTTTATACTTAACTGAGAATACTATTCAAAATAAATATTCTAGAAGAAATTCATAGACATGATAGAGTGTAATGGATAGTTATGAAATCCTTATTACACATCATTTCTATCGTTTGATATTGTTCGAAGTAAAAACTACGAATAGGAAACACATTACCTTTTATTCGAGTAAGTTAAAAACTAAAATAAATGACTATTTTTACACCATGAGATCTCATGGTTATAGAAAACTATATCGATGCTTGAAAAGAATTAGGCTTTTACCATTTTATTGTTGCAATACAATATTTAACAAAAGTATAAACTACAATTTCGAAATATTTGAATTACTTAATCTAGTTGAATGATATATGAAGTTCGCTTTAAAAACAGCTTTCATGGTAGACTGAATTCAGCTGTAGAACAATGGGAAACCACGAGGAAATGGACCAACTGTTTCGTACTAGTTTGAAACTTTAGCATTCTTCGGTGCCAAAGGTGAATTTCAGAAAACGTCTTTTGGAAGGGTAGTATTAGTTTCCTGAGTTATACAAAGAGATTTAGGCACTCAAAATTGTCAGTATTAGGATATATATAATCAATATGGTCCCAACCTCTGAGTTACTTATTGCAATACTCAAGAACTAGTGGTAGTTTTAAGTTATCAAACTGTTAGAAACTTAGTTAAAGTGATGAATCTACTCAGTTAATTTTTTCATAAAATACATCAGGGTAAGAGAGTAATAACAGAATTGTGAACGTACTTTCTCCCTCTAGAAACAGTATCATGATCAATGAATCCCGACCAGTAAAAATATGGGAAAACGATGAGACATATTTGTAGTAGACTGACGCCTAAAAAATACCTATTATACACCAGGGTCAATATATTTTCCAACAAGGTTCCACTGTTCAATGATAATTACAAATGGAAATCTTGAAATGCTTAAGTTTATGAAATGAGCGGCACTATCAGCGAAGGATTTAGCAAAAGGGATAAGCAATCTCATTGATACCAATAGAAAGAATTTACAGAAATTAACTATTATTTACAAAAGAGAAGTAATAAATAGCAAGTTACCTGTAGTAATCGATCGATTTGTGAGTTATCCATAAAATCTGGCTCAGCTAAAAAGCCTAATCCATACAATTGATAAGCTAAAACAACTCGACCGATAACAAACTGTGCAGTGTTAGTTCGATCTAAACAGTCCACACAATTTACTCGGATTATTCCACATTGCTTAGAGCTGGAAGAAAATAGCAAAACATAAGATTATTAGTTGAGAAACATGAAACCTGATGAAGTGCATCAGTAGTAGTAACAGTACTCAGCCAATGATATTAGTGAATCTAAAATGGGATCAGGTTGTGGTAGCTAGTAGTTAACTGACAACCAACTTGTTAAATAACATTAACAATAAATAACTGCAAGGTTCAAAATGAGGTCACACGAAAGGTCGTAAAAGACTGCTCAATTATTATCATACTTGTTTGACATGGTGATGAAATTTTCATAACTAATGCATTTAGTTTTAAAGAGAACCCCAGAAAATCATGTTTGAGACCCACATTTACAAAATTGACAAAATACAACATTTTTAGAAGTGATACGCGAAGACCATACAACAAGGTTTGTCGAATTCCCCAAACACATCAGGATTACTTAGCTGATAAAAACAAGTGTAAGCATCAGAATGAAATATTTAATGAGTGGATCCAATGGCAATATCCATTCTAATACTGTTTGAATCAATTTAAATGTCCATAAATCAGATGATTTATTAGCAAAACTGTTCGACAACAGAGTTGTTCTTAATAACATAATCAGCCTAAACTCTATTTCCTTTTTAAAACTGTAACCAGTGTGTATCTACATGATTCTGTTAGTGGCAATTAACATGAAACCCTACATAGTTTGGTATTTGATCCCAATACTAGGTGTTGTCACTCAATATCCGTCCGTCAACTAAACGATGGGTTTAATGAGCAGCAGTTCGCTCTATTCTACTTTATATTTGAGAAACGTGAACTTTAGAAATAGATATTCTTAGGTTACTAGTATTTTATCATACGTTGCTTCGAACCATTGCTCATATATTTCAGGACCATCAAGTTAGAGATTTTGAGGCTAAACGAAGAGTACAGGTATAGCAAATCGACTGACAAGGTTGTGAACCGTTACTATCTGGAATGGTTAGAATATGTATTACGTGTTCTCATTCACCAACTACTTTGACGTGCAATGATGGCCGGTATAAGAGCAGGTCAGAAGAAAGCTACCAGTGGCCAAACCAAAGCATCAGTCTATTAAGACACTGACTATTGAACTAGGTCATGTAGTTAGGTGCAGACTACTTGGTTCGGGTCCGCGTGAATATCGTAACTAGTTGTTAGAGACTGGGTGGTATGGCTAGGAACCGCTGACAACGGAGCAGATACACTCACTATTTGTATCTTTTTAAATCGTAAGTTTCTAAACTTTTCATAATTTTGTTTGTTTTGGTTTCATTAAATTACACATTTTATAGGGTCGTATCCTCAATGTTTAATCGTTTCTATTATCACTAGTCATGTTATTACTTCTACTACCTTGATATTTGCCCTGACTATTTCATCTCTGTGCTAATAGCACATGTCAACGTCGACCGATGTACATATGTTTCAGGTTCTAATTTTCATTTGACTGACAAACTGAAGTGCTATTAATTCACCTACATCAAACGGTTTGGGATAAGTTTGTTATACTATAGAAATTAATACTAGTTACGCATATATAAAATTATAATTAGAATTTGGGCAGATGTCCCAAAACAGACTAGTATATAGAACACATTTTTTGTGTCATTTATAGCTGACTGTAATATGTGGTACTTGAGTTTAGACTAGAGTTATGAAAAGAGGACACCAATTAGAACATCAGAGTACTAAATAGCATGTCAGAGTTATGAGTTGTAAACATTGGGAAAACTATTATGATAGAAACCTCATTCTTATTCGATTTAGTTCCCTTTACAAAGCTTAGGCAGTCTGCAATTCAGTTTATAAACAAGTATATGATTACTTAGTTGTATTGATTGTCGCATTCTCTTTTATATTCTTTAATGTGAAGTTGCAATAATTCCTTTGAACAACAAGAAAAATTGGTACATAAGACTGATTGTTCCATGTGAAATAAAATACGCTGCATGGTAAATCATATAAATTTTGATAAAACAGAATTTTATTAACTCTCTTGAAGAAAAAAATCCATTTAGACACAGAAAAAAATGAATAGAACTCGAATATTTCTTTACAACGAGTCTGTCATATTGGCTCTCCACTAATACATGTGTTTAATAACAATAATAATAATAATAATAATAATAATAATAATAATAATAATAATAATAATAGAATCGAGATCAATGAAATACTACTGTATTCGATGAGAGTATTGTGATGTGTGCTACTGATATCGACATATAAGTAGTATGTATCATCAATAGAAAGTGGAATACCTGGAGGCTGAAGGTTGAGAAAATCGAAAAGAAGAGAATGGGAACAGAGAGTGATTGGTATGAAAACGAAGGAACAACAAAGTCTGAGACAATTGATGGACACTTCTCAAATGAAGTATTACTGTACGGTTCTCAGATGTTACTAAGAGATTTTGTAATTTAATATCCAAGTACGTTTGGTTGTCTCCACTGGTGTTCTCGTAAAATACAGTATTACCAATATTATTGTATTACTACTACTTGATACATTTCTAATTAATTAACATTGATTTTATCAAAGCTGTTAAACATACATATCGTTGTAGAGTCAAAATGAAAAACTAATTGGATAGAAATATTTCATTGTTCTATCCATTCTTTTTTTTAAACAAATAACTTACTTGAAACCAATTGTTCTATGTTTTTCAAATTGAATTTCTGAGATAGGTAAAGAAGCAGATGATGAGAAATATATTCCAGTACGACGTACACAATTGTCTATAATAGGTTGTAATTTATTTAAAACAACAGTACGTTTCATTTTTTGTACACGAGCGATATCAAATCCAATGTACATAATAGGTGGACTACTATCAATTGTTTCGATAAAAAGTGTATTTAATGAATCAGATGGTTGGAGAATTCTAGAAGGTAAAAACTAACAGAAGAATATTCAAGAGAATTATAATTATAATAAGTTCATATTTTGAGACTAACAATGAGTCAAAAACAAAAACAAAGAAATATTCTGATAACCGAGACTGAAATGTTTGATTTTTTTATAAAAAAGACAGTAAACTCAAGTAAATAGAAGTTTGCACTGTAAACTCTGAAGTATGTTGTTCAATGCCTCTTTGATTATAATACAAGACACAGTAGAAGTAGAAATGGTGTAGTAATCAAATAGTGTATATATTTAATGGCCACTGTAGTGTTCCATCAGAGTAAGCAGTCAAAATAATTCAACCAATAACTTAAAAGGATGATTTCTAAATCAGTCTTAACCTATCACAATGAATAAAGATACAGACAATAAATCTAATGAGATAAGGCGACAGGTTGATACTAACAGTAGTACATTAGTTTTCATTGTTCTACATTTTTGATAGTGAACAGGAATATAATGTTAATATCTTTGATTTACAATAAATGTACTATTGGTGTCATTTAATATCTCTTCTATCATCGACTTCTGTCAATCCTAGTTACATAAACAGTTCATATGAACATTTAACTATTTAATGATTTGATAACAGTATGATCAGCAGTTTAAAAATCCCCATAGAATATTCAAAAATGAAAAATGTTTGAGCGAACAATTGTTTTCAATAACTTCATCATCAGACTCTACAGTTATAAGTCCATAATTATAATATTTTACAAAGGCCAGAAATAAGGCATGTATTAATGAATTTGACAATGTTATGTGTTGAAAACATTATGATCAACAAAAAATAACGTTTACCTTGTGAATCACTTTCATTCACAATCACTAGATGACGTACATACAAAAACGGCATTGGGTCTTAACTATTAATGAAAAATTCTAAGATGCCTTTCTCTAAATTAGACTACACCATTTGCTAAAATTTATTTCAATTACAATAAATACATAACATTATTAGCTTACTTGACTTAAATAGGTAATTCCACGTTCAAATCTATCAGATAAAATTATTTCAAATTGTCTTTTCTCTCGTTTTTTCATTAAATTAAGCACAATAACTGGAGATCCATGACGTTTAAGTAAACTAGAAAAATGTAAACCCATCGATTCATAGAATGGATCATCACGCTGAAGATACGGAAAATTAATTACAATCATTAACAAATTAAAATCCCAATAAAAATACACCAACTAAAGTACAATTAATCATTAACTATTCTGTGATTTTAAATAATACAAACTATATTCTCCTATACAGTACTGTCCATAGTTTTTAAGACAGTGGAATTTCGAAAAAAAGATTTTGAAAATATATAGTTACTTTACTAAGTCGTTGAATATGAAACTGAAATATACTCTATGATAAATTTGTTCAGTTTCATTTATCTGAAGGCCCTTTTGTGTGCCACGATATACTACTTACTAATATAGAGTAGTTAATGTTCCACCATTTCCATTACTTGTATGCTGGAACAAATCATGGTGTTTTAACAGCACTTATCAAATCATTTTCTGATCCTATTTGAGTTATTAGTCCTTCTTTTAATTTTATCGATATTTCCTCTCATTATTATTATTTAGGATTTCTTTTGTGTACTACACTTTGAAATTTTGTTTATTTTGAATATTTTGTTAAATCTCCCAAGAAGGTTTAAGTTACTTTCGTTAATAGTGCAACAATGGTTGCAATTGCATAGCTTCTGAGGGGGAGATATGAGGAATCACTATGCCCTAACGTTAAAAAAAGTGATAGAAACATATTCTTTGGACCTATACGTGCTCTTTTGGAAGATATCGAAAAATGATGTACTAACTAAACTCGTATTGAAGCAACGTAGTCAATAATTTAAGTGACTCGATATTACTATAATCACGTCCTGATGGAGGATAACTGGAAGTATTCATCAGAAAGTTCTGCTCCAGTTAGGAGTCGTCAGAAAAACATGTCAGCACTCTTGAGAGGATAGAGTCACACAGTGTCAAAGTTAAAGATACAGACATCGCAAAATGAGCAATAAAAGGTAATAACGTTAGAACATGTTGATGTGTCACTGTTTAAAAATGTCATAAACTTACTAAAATTTCTAAAGGCGGTCTGCCAACAACAACTTTAGAAGACTCCTGTGACCAGAATAACGGTACAGAACCACGCATTTGTACATATGATGAAACGCGTCCATGACGAAGAAATGAATATGAGCTATCATGTACTATTTGTTCTGTTTCCACCTGAAGAAAAACCCATTTAAATTCACCTGTAAGACATTAGACATTGAAACCTATGAAAAAAGCACATATTAAACATCTAGTTGCTATTACACGATCACACGGTGGAAGGATAGACACAACTACATTCCCCAGGTATAAATGGATATAGCTGAATTGATTCACAATAAGAAAATGTAAAATTGTTATCAGACAGACCTTTCGCTACATTTAATCAGTAATCAGTAAGTTATCAGATACACTATCTATTTTGTAAGCATGAATATTGTACTATATATGCTACAGGGAAGCACAAGTAGCTAAAAATCGTTAGCATTATTTATTAGAAAATGATCATAAGTGGAATTACTGGGATAATTTAGACGCGTCAAACAATTATTAAATAATCGGTTCCCTTTACTGTGGCCAACAAACACCTTAACAGTTTATATTACTTACCACTGATGTTTTATGATTATTTCTAGAATGTCCAAAAATTAGACTAAAAAGAAATTTGGATTTTGGTGTAAAGACCAGTGACAAAAAAATAACTTTTCCAAGTAGGACTGTTGTAAATTCAATGGATAAGTAACGATAGATTACTTTGTACTGACTGATAGAAATAGTATTTACATGATAACTAGTTTGGTTCTCAGTTGAGTAGCACCAAACGTTGTTACTATTACTCAAACGCGTAAACATTGGTACAAGAGACACCATAATATATGCATCACATAATAAAAAAAAGATTGTGAAGAGATAAAGGAAGGTGCATACAACAAAAAATGAATAGAAATAAGTGCATGAGAGCGAATAATATTAATAATAGTCAGACAAGCAACTCAGATAAGAAAATTGCAACCAGCGAAAACTCTTTCATTAAAGAAATTGCACACACTTATATGAAGGAAATGAAAAAAGTTACAGCGGGTCCACCACTCGCTTCTCTTCTGAGAGATATTTGATAACGTCTCATACATGTAAACTGATAGACACAATCGCTTTCGTGCTGTTTGGGCTTTTGGGGAAGCATAGACCTTGTCTTCTCTATAGTGACAAGTTGGGCTGCATAAAATGTCCGATTGATAGCTAATTTAAGTCTTCGTTTCAACATGAGACTATTTGTGTCACCTGTGAATGGTAACGTAATATAAAATCGCTTTTTGGGTGCCAGAAGCATCATAGGTCTAGTCGTATTGCAACCGTTCCAGCGGTTTATGAACTTCAAAGAATAACCATTATTGATTAACGCATCAGTCAAGAGCTTCATCTCTACTTCAATAGTATCACTAGTACAAATACGATTGATTCTATTGAATAAGCTCTTTATTAAACCGCGTTTGTAATGAATAGGGCAGTGACTATGGAAATTAAGATATTGTCCTGTCCATGTTGGTTTTCTATATATAGAACGTTGGATGGAACCATTATCTCTCCTACTAATCAGGATGTCTAGAAAAGGAAGTTAGTTGTTCTTCTCTTCTTCACATGTAAGAGAAATGTGCTTTTGACTACTATTGAATTCTTCTAACAAGCGGTTTATGTCTTCACTTTTATCCCCTACGATTATTATGTCATCTACATATCGTTTATACAGACCCATCTTTCGAATTGAGTCTTCAACTAAATTTTCAACATATCCCATGAACACATCAGCCAGCAATGGTCCTAGAGGGCTACCCATAGCTACACCATCTATTTGTCTGAAGTGTTCACCTTCAAATGTGAATTTTACATTATCTGTACACAATAATTATTATTGTGTAACGCGCGAGCACTTAACCATTAGACCGGCGCGAAGCCAGTAGGTCCTATGTTCGAGCCCCGCGTGGTGCGGGGTCGTGGATGCGCACTGCTGAGGTGTCCCATACTAGGACGAAACGGCCGTCCAGTGCTTCCAGGTTTTCAATGGTGGTCTAGCTTCAACTGACTCATGATTTCAACCTGTGAAAATTTCTCATTACATTATCGAAAAAATTAATTTAAAAAATTACTAAAATGGTTGGGCGGTTAGTGATATTCATGACTCATCATTGTAACTGATGAAATATGAGAAATACTAGAATAAATATGAAATTATATAAATTTATTGAATGACAGGAAAGTTCAAGTTACATTCCACCTAGGAAGCTAGAATTTTTTGAATACCCTCTGAAACGAATAGAGAAAAAGTAATTTGTTTAATAAAATCCAGGTAGTTAAATTCTAAGCCACTAGTGCTTGCTAAATTTTGAAGTTTCCATAAAGGAGAGTAAGTTTATGACTACAAATTTATACCAAGGAATTAAATACCAATTTGAGTTTCACTTTGACTGTAAGTAATGTATTGTAACAAATTATACCAACGACTGAACTACATTTTAGATATTACTTGATCATAAATAAATAAAAATATCACCTTCACTTTGACATAATAGATAGTTTTCACAATGAAGTAACTGGCCTCATCTAAAGAACCTACGAACATTAGAGAATACTGGAAAGCTCTTTCATTTCTTTCCGAGTTTTCTTAATACAGCAGTGGTTGGCTTCGTGATCAAGCTTCTTAGAATTCGAACCCTAGCCTTCTACTTTGGTTTGAGCGATCAAGTTATGTCATTATACCTCATACATAGAGAGATTCAGAAAAAAATTATGACTCAGAATGTAGCGTCCAAAACCTGTACTAGATAAATGGATTACAATAACGATTATTGATCCCACAGTGAATTGAAATGAAGACATGAAAATCTTGTGGTAGATATGTCGCTGATCATTAGTGAAACAGAATCTGAAGATTTACATTTTTCAAATTCAGTCAACTAGTGATGTTAATGTGATAGAAAATAACTTTAGAGCTCCATATAATAGATGGACGGTGGCTAGTAGAGGAAACCAGAAAGTGAGTTTCGTCTTGTTTCAAACCCATTAGCTGGATATACCTTCATATCAGTGTTGATACTCACGTTGAGACTTGAATGTAATATCTTTCGTTTCAAATGCTAACGCGTTATTCATTGAGCTACTGAGTCAAACACCCACTAACTTGTTCAACGAGTATAATGTTTATATTACTATAAATAACAGTTTGAGCTATCTCGTGATTGGTATAAATGACTGAATTTTGACTATTGTTTGTTGGAGGATGTACATCATGTGTTGACTGCCTCAATGCAACTATTTCGTTCTAAATGGGCTAAAATACACACCTTGGATTCCACTGCTACCCACAATCCATCAGTTTAAACAATTTATGGCGAAGTGGCCATATAGAGGTGTGGAGATATGTCTGACAAGCTTATTTTGTAAATAGTTCTCAATGTTATTTGTATTTACTTTGCCAATTTTTCACTGTATGTACATTTATCATTAAATGACTGTACATGTTGTTTAAGTGAATGATCTTGAACATACTTTCCGTTGTGTAACTTACATAGCATGACATACTGTTGATTGCTAACAAATACATTGTTGCACACATATCCCTCGTTCTACATTCATTTGTGATTGAGTTAACTGAAGCCTAAATCAAATATTATCTACATTTACAGACTGTGATTGGGAATATATCATACCTTACATTGGATTGTATTATTGGAGAGTTCATCAACTTGGTTGGAATCATCAAGCATTTATAATTGTGAATTTTCAGCACCAGACCAAATCCGAACACGCATCAATTTGGTGAATTTAAGTAAAGTCCCTATTTTCTATTGTATTTGTAACAATTAACTTATATACATTAACATTACTATTGATCTTAAGTAACTTTGTTAATATTTTTAACGCTCGTACATTGTCTGGTCAACCACAATTACCTGATGAGCCTTGAATCCATTATAGAGGTTATACTGTTTACATTTTTTTTACTTGATACACTGGTCTATTTTGTTTTTCGTACCATGTACTCTCCCAATAAACCTATCGATATGGATAGCCCACCAACGAATCCTCTCAATTCATCACAGTCAGACGATAATATTTTAAGCTCGATCGATACTATTTCCGAGTTAAGACTACCGATATACAGCGTTAACAACCCTAGAATTTGATTCGCCACAAGCCACTATTGCGAGCATACAGTCCCGACAGTATAGATCCATTGCCAGAAAAATATCGTTGTCTAGACATCGCTCCATGTCTCCCAAGCAGGAAACTGGTATCTGCTGGTATCACTCGCAATGGTGGCTTATAGTGATGCTAATCGAGTTGTTAATTGCGTTAATTGTTGCTGGATGTCAAGGGGGGGTGTTCGTAAAATCTTTACTAGAAGTTTGTATGGCGTTTAGCCGCTGACTGTCAGGATAAATTTCCATCATTTTATCCGCCATATCAGCTAAATCATCTGGATTGACAAAGGTTCCTGATACGCTGAGGATTTGTCTGACATTGCGTGGTAACCGTTGGAACCACATTTGCTTAAGTAGTGTTTCGTCTAGCTTGTAGGGGCCGGCTAGCTGTTTCATGTGTCACAGCAACTGCTAAGGTCTCTTGTCCCCTAACTCGCATGCTGTAAGCAGTTGCTGTAAACGTTTTTCGTCTGAAAGTGATGTGCGCTGAATTACTACCGCTTTGATCTTGTCGTAAGGGTCGGTTTCAGGTACGTTATCGATCAATTCGCCAACTTCCGTTGCTATTTCAATAAGTAGTGCACCGACGACGTGGGCATATTTGGTAGCTTGAGAGCGCATACCTCTCGCTAAAAATAGTGCTTCTACTTGTGCGAACCAAATTCTAGGGTTGTTAACGCTGTATGTCGGTAGTCTTAACTCGGAAATAGTATCGATCGAGCTTAAAATATTATCGTCTGACTGTGATGAATTGAGAGGATTCGTTGGTGTATATACGTTAATTGTTACAAATACAATAGAAAATAGGGACTTTACTTAAATTCACCAAATTGATGCGTGTTCGGATTTGGTCTGGTGCTGAAAATTCACAATTATAAATGCTTGATGATTCCAACCAAGTTGATGAACTCTCCAATAATACAATCCAATGTAAGGTATGATATATTCCCAATCACAGTCTGTAAATGTAGATAATATTTGATTTAGGCTTCAGTTAACTCAATCACAAATGAATGTAGAACGAGGGATATGTGTGCAACAATGTATTTGTTAGCAATCAACAGTATGTCATGCTATGTAAGTTACACAACGGAAAGTATGTTCAAGATCATTCACTTAAACAACATGTACAGTCATTTAATGATAAATGTACATACAGTGAAAAATTGGCAAAGTAAATACAAATAACATTGAGAACTATTTACAAAATAAGCTTGTCAGGCATATCTCCACAGAGGCAATCTGCACAGGATGGATTTATGTCAGCAAAGATTGATCGAAGTTAAGTCTTAAATGTCCACAACCAGACAACTTAAGCTCTCACTAATATTGATATTTGTTAAGTCTCAATGAGTAGAACACAGAATTTCTGATGTTTCGCAGCATTATGTAAGTTGATTCTTCGGAGAATAAATAAATAACCGAATGAAATGGATTGAATTTGTATGCGATTATTATCGATTATAGCATTAACTTCATTGAAATTATGAACCTAAGTTAGACCACCAGTGGAAACCTGGAAGCACTACGATAGGACGGCCGTCCATGTTCGGTCGGCGTCCAGAGAACTTCAACGGAGCCTCCAGAGGCCCAGAAAGGAGCCGAAGGGCCCTAGCCAATCAGAGTATGATGGAACGTTCGAGAATTCCAGCTTGGCGTGCTACCATTGGTCGGTAGCATAATATGACGTTAACGGGTTGGCTGAAATATGATGTTGATTTAACAGACGCCAACATCTATAAATACCCTTGATTTTCTGTACTAAAATGAACCTTGGGATAAAGTGTTTTCTCTCATACTTGTGTCTTCTCTCTGGAGTTCAAGTCGCTGTGTAGTTCTAGTTTGCGGGTTACGGGAATAGCTTGGGATTCGTATATAGCGTTCAACCTACACGACTTATCAGTGGCGACGGGGATGAAAACCACAATGAATATTTCCTTGGAGCAATTAGAAGCTTATATGGTGCGTCAAGAAAAGAGGTTTGAAGAGTCCCAAATTAGAATCATAGAAACCCTGGTGCAGAAATTCTGCCTGTCCGAGAAAAACCCTGCTTCTAGTGAATCTCAAGTATCATATATTGATTCAGTCATTAATGCCATCCATGAATTTAATTTTGATGGTGTAGCAGGTGTAACCTTTGAGTCGTGGTTTAAGAAGTATGAAGATTTGTTTTATATTGATCTTTGCAAACTGGATGATGCTTCAAAAGTCAGAATACTTCTTAGAAAACTTGGGACTATGGAACATGAACGCTATAGTAATTTCATCCTACCAAAGAATCCAAGAGATTTTTCTTTTGATGCAACGATTGAAATTTCGTCGCAAATCTTTACTGAACAGTCATCCTTGTTTAATATTCGCTATCAATGTCTCAAGATGACAAAAGCAGGTGATGATGACTGGGTTAAGCATGCGGGTTTAGTAAACCGTGAATGTGAGCGCTTCAAACTATCAGCAATGACAGAAGACCAGTTTAAGTGTCTCGTGTTTGTGTGCAGCCTACAATCTCCCGAAGACGCCGATATTAGAACCAGAATTTTGAGTAAAATTGAACAATGTCCGAATATGACACTACAAGAAGTAACCACAGAGTGTCAGAGATTGGTAAACCTAAAGCATGACACTTCGATGGTCGAAAATAATGGCCAGTTGCCATACGTTCATGCTGTAAGCAGGAAGAACAGTTCTTGCTCAAGAAAGGTATCGCACACAGGCAATCAGCCTTCATCTCCATGTTGGTCTTGTGGGGGTTGGCATTATAAAAGGTTCTTCCCATATAAGGAACATTGTTGTAGCAATTGTCATCGGAAGGGACATAAAGAAAACTGCTGCAGAAAAAGAACCCATAAACGACATTCTTTGAAGCCCTACTCGAAGAAATACAGATATAGTGCTCCAACCAACAAGATATTGGTATCACATAACAGAGCACGAAGTTGCCACCAAAGAAAGTATGTGACCTTGAATATTAATAAACACCGTACCCGCCTTCAGCTGGACACAGCTTCTGATATTACTTTAATCAGCCCAGAAACATGGAAGAACATTGGGAGACCCACAGTTTTCCCAACAACACAGCTGGCACACAATGCATCTGGGGGGAAGTTGAATATTGTTTGAGAAGTGCCATGCACTGTTTCTAAAGGTACGGTAACAACAAATGCAACATTGTATCTTACTAAGAAGCCAGCACTAGACTTAATGGGGTTGGACCTTATAGAAACACTTAAACTAGCAGATCATTCTATCAACAGTATCTGCAGACGAGTAAGTACAGACAACACCCCAGAATGGAATCAGAAAAACGCCATGCTACAAAGACACCAAAACGTGTTTAGAGAAGGATTGGGAGAATGTACGAAGGCCAAAGCACTGTTAACTCTAAAGCCTGCAGCTACTCCCGTTTTTCGACCTAGGAGACCCGTACCATATGCTGCTCTACCAGTGGTTGAACAAGAACTAGAACGACTTCAGAAACTAGGTGTCATTGAACCAGTGAATTTTTCAGAATGGGCCGCACCGATAGTAGTAGTAAAGAAGACTAATGGTAGCGTTCGTTTATGTGCTGATTACTCAACCGGGTTGAATGAAGCCTTAGAAACTCATCAGTATCCATTACCCTTACCTGAAGATCTTTTTGCTAAACTGAACGGAGGTAAGCTTTTTGCAAAGTTGGATTTATCAGAAGCTTATTTACAAATCCCTGTTGCTGACGAGTCTAAAAACCTGCTTACTATAAACACACACAAGGGTCTATTCCGGTATAATCGATTACCCTTCGGAGTCAAGACGGCCCCATCCATATTTCAGCAAATAATGGATACTATTCTACAAGATGTTTCAGGTGCTGCAGCTTACCTAGATGATATAATAATTATGGGAGTAGATAGAGTAGACTTAGAAAAGAAGCTTGACCAGGTGCTGACGCGAATAGCCGAATATGGACTTCGACTTCGTCCAGAGAAATGTGACTTCTGTATGCAAAAAGTACGCTACCTTGGGTTTATAATCGACAAAGATGGAAGAAGACCAGATCCGGAGAATACCCAGGCAGTGAAAACTATGCCCAGACCGACGGATGTCCCCACACTACGATCCTTCTTGGGACTAGTTAGCCATTATGGAGCTCTTATTCCAAACCTTCATCAATTACGTGCCCCCCTGAATAACCTTCTGGTGAAGAATGTAAAATGGAGTTGGTCTGCAACTTGCCAAGCCGCTTTCGATGAAATCAAGAAAGTACTAGTCTCGGAACTGCTGCTCACCCATTACGATCCATCCTTACCCATTGTAGTGGCATCAGACGCATCAAACTACGGCATTGGAGCAGTTGTTTCTCACATCATGCCAGATGGATCCGAGAAAGCGATATCACATGCGGCTAGATCGTTAACGTCAGCAGAACGTAACTATAGTCAGATCGAGAAGGAAGCATTGTCGATTATCTTCGCTGTCAAGAAATTTCACATGATATTTGGACGTCAGTTCACCCTATTAACTGACCATAAACCATTACTAGCCATCTTTGGGTCGAAGAAAGGTATACCTGTATACACCGCAAACAGACTGCAACGTTGGGGAACTACACTCTTGGGTTATGACCTCAAGATCAAGTACCAGCCCACTACTGACTTTGGACAAGCTGACGCTTTATCTAGACTGATTGGTTCACAAGTAAAACAGAAAGAAGACACTTTGGTGGCAGCAATCGAGACGGAAACAGAAGTACATCGAGTCTTGGAAGACGCAGTTGATGGTTTACCGGTTACTTTCAAGGCCATCAAAGAAGCCACGGAAAATGACAAGACTTTAAGAGAGGTTAGTGGTTATCTTCTCACTAAGTGGCCGAACCATCGTTTTCAAGGAGAAATGCTACAATACTTTCGCCGACGGGACTCACTTATGATGGTCGACTCATGTATTATGTTTGGTGACAGAATTATTGTTTCAAAAGTATTACGCTACAAGGTTCTGAAACAATTCCACAGCGGTCATCCTGGTATCAATAAGATGAAAGCATTGGCTCGAAGCTACGCATACTGGCCTACGATGGATCAAGATATCGAAAACAGATGCCGCAATTGTTCATCGTGCCTACAAGCAGCCAAAAGTCCAAGTAAGTGTGAACCGCAACAATGGGAAAAGCCGAATGGTCCCTGGGAGAGGCTGCATGCAGATTTCGCCGGTCCAATACGAGGAAGAATGTATCTAGTCATAGTAGACGCGCTCACAAAATGGCTACAAATCTACGCCACGGTGAATTGCACAGCCAGTGAAACAATCAGCAAATTATCCGACCTGTTTAGCTGCTTTGGAGTTCCGCAGACGTTAGTGACCGATATCGGCTCACAATTCACTGCAGAATCATTCAAGCACTTCTGCGACGTTAATGGCATTGTGCACATACGATCTCCCCCGTATCACCCTCAATCGAATGGCCAGGCAGAGCGCTTCGTGGATACATTGAAAAGAGCACTTCTGAAAGGGAGAGGAGAAGGGACAACCGGGTAGGTGATCGCAAAATTTTTAACATCCTACAGATCCACTCCGAACCCGAATGTTCCAGACGGCAAATCTCCCGCGGAAGCCATGTTTGGAAGGCGCATTCGAACCGTCTTCGATGCCATGCTGCCATCCAAATTAGTGTATCAGCGCAGTCACGATCCAAGTATCCGAAACTTCAGTGTTGGCGACAAAGTTTACATTAAATCCTACATCGGGAAGAACCGATGGGAGCCGGGCGAAGTTGTGCAAAAACTGGGAAGAGTACTGTACAGAGTTCGAGGAGCTTTTGGGACATGTATACGTCACACAAATCAAATCCTCAAGGACAAAAGAACGGTGCAGACTCGAAGTAACCGGCCGATTTTTCCGTTAGATTTAATCTTAGACGCACCAATGCCACAAACGCCCAGGAACATTGAAAAGAAGCCTTGGACAAGGAAGACGACAAGAATAATGGGACGCCGTCGCAACCCAGTCGTCAAACTACAAGTAGATCCCAGAAAGAAATCTCATTCGGGGGAGGTGTTGGGTCGGCTTCCGGAGAACTTCAACGGAGCCTCCAGAGGCCCAGAAAGGAGCCGATGGGCCCTAGCCAATCAGAGTATGATGGAACGTTCGAGAATTCCAGCTTGGCGTGCTACCATTGGTCGGTAGCATAATATGACGTTAACGGGTTGGCTGAAATATGATGTTGATTTAACAGACGCCAACATCTATAAATACCCTTGGTTTTCTGTACTAAAATGAACCTTGGGATAAAGTGTTTTCTCTCATACTTGTGTCTTCTCTCTGGAGTTCAAGTCGCTGTGTAGTTCTAGTTTGCGGGTTACGGGAATAGCTTGGGATTCGTATATAGCGTTCAACCTACACGACTTATGAGTCCAGTGCTTCCAGGTTTCCAATGGTGGTCTAACTTAGATAGGTTCATAATTCCAATGAAATTTAACAATCTCTGGAACCCTATGCTGGAAATTTACCGATTCCGTGAAAGAATCAACTTAGACAAAGCCGAGAAATGTCAGAAATTCAATTTTCTACTAATTAGGATATTACAATTAAATCACTATTGTTGCTATGAAAATTTAGTAGTACTTTTATGCTCCTTGTACGACCGCTTCGCTGTTTATTACGAGCCACTCTATACTAAGGTTAACGTAAGGAGATGCAATCCCATGGTAGCCGGTGACCAACAATCGGTTCATACGCCATTTGTTCCTTCAGAATACTGGAGCCCATGTGCACCATTGGTTTGAAATCAGGGTTTTTCAACTCCCCTAGTTGGATCCTCCATATCCACCGACCTGGTTAAAGCGCCGGACATTCGCTTTTCGTTCACAATTTGGTAAACAACAGTAATGCCACGAGAAGGCAGTAAGACTTCCCTGGCAGAGGCTATATACGCGTGGCCATGTGAGAGCATTTCGAGAGGGAGGGCGGACTCTCCCCACTCTCGGCCGTATCAGGGCATTTGGGGGCATTCTTTATATATGATGCTCTTTAGTTGGATTCTAAATGATATTAATTAGTTTCGAGAATCGATTTTGAAAACGAATCACAATGCATAAGGAATTACCGTTATAAGAGAAAAGCTGCCTTAAAATTGCATGATAAAGTTAAAAGAACGGGCACAGAATCATACTTACTTCATTTGCAACATCACCAACCAGATTAACACCACGTTTCAAAAATCGCCGACCAGCGAAATGTCTTGATCTACGAGCAATAAGAGTAACCATCATTGGCATTCGGCAAGCAGATAAGGCTATTTGATTAATACTACCATGAAATAACAAAGTGAACCATTCAGGCTGATCACTAATGAGACGAGAGCCATTACGGTTACACCCTGGTCGAAATCTCGGTGGAATTAATCTCCAATTCCAAACATACTTATCATTGGGTATATATTTTGATGTTAGCAGATGGATATATTCTTGACAATCAGACTTAAATAACTTGAAAACAAAAAGAAATCAGACAATTACACACGCTCTAAATAGCATGATACCTATGTGGTATAGCTTATGGAATAGATACTCACAGATGGGACAAGAATTAAGTGTGAGACTTGCATGTTCACAGAATTATGAGCATACTTTGACTGGCATATATGATCGAAAACTAACTATGTATCGTTAAATCACAAAGTAATAAGGAAATCTAAACGAGATGCTCTGTAGAACATGTTTTATGAACAACAAATATATATTTTAGTGTTACACTGGAACAGTAATGTGAATAAAACTTGTGTATTTATTAGCGGAATGATATATTTTTTCATTGTGCAAAAAAGTAATATTCATAAGAACGAGAGGGAAAAATATAAATTCTAAAAGAAGTATATGTAGATGTTTCTAATAGCTGAGTGTTTATCACAATCCAAGAAAAAAGAGCAGGATATTTGGAGAACTACATCGTGTAATGGTAGATATCAACCATATCGATTACAGTTCGCCAGTATAATTAGAAACATCTACAACACTGATATTTTTGCGACAGGATTTTTTAAAGGAAAAACAATCTGGTTGGATCGTTAGTGAGTTCGAGACAAAAGTATAGGTTTTTGGATCATTAGTGTGTGGTTGACATAGGTTCATGTCAATAAGCATGAATGATGCCCAAACATTTCAACAAGTTTGCTTAATAACTATAAGAAACTAGCCATCAATCAGTATTCTTGACGTTTCTCAACAAAGAAACTTTACATAGGTGTTGAAGAAAGCTAGATAGTATAATATAAAACCGTGTAATCAAATGTTAAGTATGAAATTTCTGTTGATCAAAAGGCAGGACGACACACTTCGACATTGATAACTCTCTTTTTAAATGGTATAGGTTGAACACTAACCCGTATTTGATCCCTTCTATTCCATATAAATTTATTTCCACCTTGATCGCTTCCTTTAGGGTATCAGACTATACCACCCATTACTATTTGAGGGTTTATGTTGTTATCAACATCCGGATCTGGTAATATTTGATTCTTACCTATCGTAATGTACCGCTAATACTAAGCAATTGCATTTTACCTATTTAAAAAATATTTACATACATGTGATAGAATTCCTTTGCCCTTTTAATTATTTAGTTTATGTTATGGGTGTTACCCATTGAAACTTCGTTTATTCCAATAAAACCTATATTTTGCAAATTAGTGCAGAATAAATGCCAACTTACAGGCCTGATCAGGCTTATACAAATTTTTAGGTAATAATAGAAATAAATTCAAGTCTACTTTATCTGGAATAACATGATCTCCAAGTAACTTAAAAATGAGTATTTTGAATAAATTTTACAAAGCGAATGTGAAACAGTGAGTGTAATAGATAGCATAAAAGTTTGAGTGGAATGATTTTACAGTACGACATTTAGTGATTGTTTACACTCCATAGCAAAAGATAGATTCAGTGGTGATAAACTTATCAATAGTGTACAAACTGATAATATATGCAGAAATACTAAGAATATGATATGAATGAACCGTTAGTTATGTTTTGATATGGACGGTAGTACATGTTCACTAAAGACAGTACATGGAACAGTTTGAGCACTATAACTTTCAGTTAGTTTATTTGCACTATTTCACCGAACCATTATTGCCGTTTGGGACAGAGTTGAATTAAGAGGTACTGTAGTATATCCAGTTTCTCGAAAAAAAATAGGTATAACGACGAAGCAGTAACATTGTTTATGGGTTCCAATCAGGTTACTGTCACATACTAAAATGCCTAATAGCTCCTAAGATACCGGCTAAACTTGAGAGGGCGATACCAACAAGAAAAAAGTCTAGCTTATAGGTTGCAAAACTATCACGTATTCTGGAGACCGAAGTACAAATATCACCAAGCAGTAAGGATAATAGCATATTGTGATTTTATTTCTTTCCAGTTATAACATGTATGTATTCATCAGCAACAAGAAAAATAACAAAAAACAGGATGAGGAGGAAATCGGTAAAAAGATTATAGAAATACGTCTCATACAACACTATACACACACATTTATTCTACCTCAAATTTTATGTATCTAATTATTTCATATCAGCTTGTTTTCTGCAATTTTTCTCACTTTTTTTAACTATTTAGCCATTTGGTGATAACTAATGTACATTTAGTAGACAACGAAAATTAATAATAAATGAAATTATAGAACTTACAGGCTCCATATTATATTGTAAACTATGAGATAAATCATAGGTATAACTAAAGTAAAAGTTGCTAGCTAAATCTACACTGCTAAATAGCTTTAAATATCGCATTTCATCACTGGAGAGTTTCTTACGTCCTATAGAACTTTTAATAAGATGAAATAATCCTGTTTGTTGTTCATCTTCATTAGAGCAAGAATCGTTATCGAGATCTTGTGAAACTGTACTATTTAAAGAAGACATTGAAGAATAATGACTTCTGGAACCATTATTTGCAAGTCCACGTTCATCAACAAAATCATTGCCAGGAATATAAAGTATAGCAGTATCTTCAACCTTTGAATACAAGAAAATATAAAGTGTTGAGACCAATGTGCAATAAAAGGATAGTAAAGTGATTATACATCAAATTAGAAAGTCAGTGTAACAAGTTTAGATCATGATAATATTTACAATGGGCTGTCATAGGAATTAACAATGGCGATTTAGATGTATTACATTATTGAAATTTATCAAAGGGACTAATTGCTTTAAATGGCGATTTCGTCAAACTATTTACCAGTCAACTGGGTGTATCTGTTTCTGTCAGTGATATGCACTTAACAACCACCAAAGTATAATCATATGGGAATTTCTTACAAGGCGGAAAAGTTTATCAACTTTATTAGGTGTGTCAAGAACAGAAATACGGCTAGATATAGAATAGACGAAATATGGCTAGCAGCGGAATCTAGGACACGCGTTTTTTCTTATCGTCATAATGATCACATCAGGATAATCCGCGCAGGATGCCCATATGCCGACCAAAACTGATTGAGTTTCATTAAAAAATATCAACAATGAGGTAATCCAAACCATTTTAAATTGAGTCAGAAATACTAGTTTGAGAAGAAACGTACCGTTTATTTTCTGGAAAATCAACGTGTAGGTTGATAGGAAAAATCTACGAAATTAAGTTCCAAAACCAAAACACTCATTGTGTACGGGCTATCGATACTAACTATTTGCTTGAACAGAGTAAATTAACATATGAGACAACAAGAAGTTTTCATACAGAAACTAATGCAACACATAGTTTATTTCCATTTTCCGAAGGGAAATAGTAGGGATAATTATTAGTTTACGAGGCCTTTGACCGATTGTTTCTAACCAAATAAGTGACTAATCATAATGATACTTTAAAACAAAGAATAAATTGGACATCCTTCCATTTCATTTAATCCAGTCATTACAGTGCATCAAATTACTAAAACTTAAGTAAAAGTTGGAGGCTAAACAAATGAAGTGTTCTTCAATGCACATGATTAAATGTTTGGTTGGAGATAGTTACTACTACAAAGTAATATCTATCGCAAAATCAATGGAAATAATGAAAGGTTGTTCCGCACTGTCAGGCATATGCACTATGTCAAGACCTATCGATACTAATAAAAACCATGGAATTGAGTTTAGTGGATTCCATATCCTTTGAAAGTGTAGCTTCTAAACATTTAAAATTTTGATGAGACAAGTAATTAATGAAAATGTCTTTTTATGCGACTACAGGTAAGTAATTACTATGACATCGTAAAAATATAACCAATGATGATAATTTAAGTTGAAATAATAATGATTGCTTACCATATAAGTTGTTCATGAAGTGGTAAACTCCATGGAGAACTATGCTGTCAATTAAAATTTGAAAACTCCCAGTTGATGAAGTTGAAACTATGTGTCCTTTAGGAAGGGTCAAGCATGAAGTCACATATTGATTGAGTCATTTAATTCAGTTATTTTAAGCATAATAACAGTGTCTTATTAACTAACTAATAAAGCCCCGTTTTTCCAGCTGATTCGTTTTGAATGAAAAGAAAAACAAGAAAACGTTTAAAACGTGTACTGACCTTACAGATTTGATGTTCACCTAATTGTGCAACCACTGAGTATTTAGTAATTAAGATAAGGTAATAACCACGTAGAAATCGTACAACTCCAACGACCCCATAGCATTTTGTAACTAAAACTAGAGAACGTTTACTGCTGCCAGTGAACAGAGCAGAAGCTGCAGCTTGCTGTAAATCCTTTGGATTAGAAAGCATATCGTTAGATATATTTAAATTCGAAATAGATGAAGTTTCGTCGATTTTGGGCAAATGTTCCTGAGGCCGACGCTTTGAAAAAAGTGACCATTTAGGAGATTTTGATGGCTCCAACTTGTCGTTACCATGAGAACTAGTTTGTGAATGGAAATGCTACGAATATCAGAATATTTCACAGAATTACATAAGATAATTTATGAGTAGGGTTTAAAACAATATGCACAAATAAAACTGTAAGTGCAAATTAAAACAATTTTAATATTCTTATGACTACAAAACGAACATCATATATGCTATCTAAATTTCCATAATTTTGATGACTGGAGACATTTTTTACTCAAGTACACATAATAATTATTTGTCAGCAAAAATACATACTAATAGAATGAATGGGTTCTAAACTGATTGTCCAAGAAATAATTTATATTTAACTCATTCAATCATAGTTGCAATTAGGTCTGACACTAATGTATGTTAAGTTGCCATACTTCATATCAGTAAAGCGAACGAAATCGGAAAGACTAGAAGTAGAATGGAATAAAAAAGTAAATGCAACGACAGTGCACACAAGACAAACACATTTCGAAAAGAACAAAGCAGATCCAAGAAAGAAATCTGAGGAATGTCCCTTAACCCAAAGTCCAAGGGGAGATAGAGCATGAATGCAACTGCGCCACTGTGACCAATTTCGATCCATGTCACCCAGCACCTCCAGTTGTTGATCATGAGTATTACGTTGGTCCAAACTACGAAAAAAGTACCTTCCACCATAGGACGACGGGTCGACACTTCTTGTTTAGTTCATTTCCAACTATTCACAGCCCAGCCCTCAAATGCCCTGATACGGCCGAGAGTGGGGAGAGTCCGCCCTCCCTCTCGAAATGCTCTCACATGGCCACGCGTATATAGCCTCTGCCAGGGAAGTCTTACTGCCTTCTCGTGGCATTACTGTTGTTTACCAAATTGTGAACGAAAAGCGAATGTCCGGCGCTTTAACCAGGTCGGTGGATATGGAGGATCCAACTAGGGGAGTTGAAAAACCTTGATTCCAAACCAATGGTGCACATGGGCTCCAGTATCCTGAAGGAACGAATGGCGTGTGAACCAATCGTTGGTCACCGGCCACCATGGTATTGCATCTCCTTACGATGCTCCACTGCCTCGTGGATCAAACCGAAGGCTCCGGGTGTGGCCCCCTAAGAAAACCACCTGCTTCGGTTTGAGCACCCAGGTAGTATCACAGCCCTCACGCAAATCAAATGAGATGTGTGGCGCATATGTATTTGGTGCCTCCTTGTACCAATATCTGTGTTACAATAAATAAATTCGCAGCCAAATGGACATTAGGATAGACGGTATCTAGAAAAGAATGACAGAAGTCCCAATCACTTCAATCAGTAAGGGTTCATAAGCTCATCTACTGACTTTCCGCTTTCACTTAGTAGCCCACTTGGAGATTAGGCATTATCCAATGGGTAATTTTCATAGGCATGCGATACTTCGAAGACATGTACGGGGAAATAACTACAGCCTAAGTATATGTTGTGCTTCGACAGAGTACGCTTTAGTCGTACAACACTGATGCACATTACATTTGTCACATGACTCAGACAATCATAGCCACATCAGCATAAAGGAAGTCGAAAAGATGAACAGTAAAAAAGTTGGAGTAATAATGGTATTAATGGTAGTGAGAAAGGCTAGACAAATTCCAAAAAAAGTGAAGAGTATAAAGATTGTGAAATAGTATTAAAACTCAAGAACATCAGAAAGACGAAGAGTAAATGCACCAAAGTTACTGAGACTGACCACAATTCGTATCACTTATTTTCCAACCACAGAGTATCATTATTAGATATCATTATCGTGCGGATCCTAGCCACCCACTATACACCTACGGTGTTTGGACACAAATGACAGCTCTTAGTTGACAGACAGGCGTTAGAAAATGAGACTAGGTCGAGAACTTACAAAATCGTGACTTATGGTACGACCAAATAGCTATTTCATTGATTGTTTATCAATTATAATTGCATTTTTTTTATATTGAAAATTAGTATACAAAATTAGTTTAGTTTATTTTGGTTCGGAACCAATAATTATGACCGGCTACATAGTTAAGTAATCTGATCTAAGCCGTGTTTGTCTAAGACTATATTCATGAAGAGAAAGAAGAGGACAAGACGGTTATCTAAATCGAATTGTGTCACCTAGGATCTGACAGTAGTACATAATACCTCACGAAACTAAAAAGCAAAGTAGAGGAATTTTTACATAACTTTGTTGTATCCAGTAGTACATACCCGATAAATGAAATGGGACGATACTCACTAAAATTCTAAGTCGATATTGCAAACGTACCCGACTAGTTGCCTGGATAACATGCAGCAATCGTGCTAATTCTGATTTGGAATAAATATGAGGATCCTCAATTATATTCAGACGCCATATTCGATCAACTAAACTTTCTGCTTCAACAGTTGCTTCAGAAGCACTACACTCTTTATCAAGCCACAAGTGATCTTCCTTTAAGGGAACAGGAGCACGAGCGATCTTGAGAATTCGGAAATGGCGTTCCCCAACATCAGAACCAACGAGGTAGATGTGCGAGGGGCTTTCATAAACACTGATACTCCTCATCCAATTTATGTATGGTACCTCCATAGCTGGAAAAACGTACAAAGTGATCCTCAATAATATCGTTAGGGATAGAAAATTTCAACAAAAATGAGTGCATAAAAGTTGAAACGTATTTTAATAGTCACTCGGATGAAAATCCATACAAGAATCAGACACTAAAAGTGGGATAATTATTCACGTCTTCGCACATGGCTACAGCTCTCCTGGAAAACATATTCAAAAGTAGGTTCGATGAAGAGAGATTCTCATACCCAAGGTGAATACAGGCTTTCCAGTGTGCTACATTTTAAAGGTTAAACTGAAACTGGGTAACTATACATTTATTACCTAAGACTTAGCTTCATCTAGTTTGTAGAAAATTCAGATTATTCTACTGCCTTCTCCAGTAGAATCATTTTTTAGCAAATACACCAGCTTTACAACCTATCAAGATATAAATGCTTGGCCGATATATTTATAGTCAATCATGGCATCTAAATGATCGCTCTTACTTGTTTCACTAAGTCCTGCAACTAAACACCATATTGATACAGGAGCCAAGATCACGATCAGCGATATATGAACTTTGCTTGCTGATATAATGACCAAGGTCATAATTGACTGGGGAGTGAAAGGCCTACCATACATTTATATGCATGCATTTTTTTATATCACCTAAGCCAAAATTATCCCCAAACGATTGTTTTCAATCCACAGAGGGTTGCATAAGCTCTACAGTTAAGATGTATATAAAATAAGTAAATAATTTATTTATAACTTCAACCCCAATTCTACTCTGAAATACCTAATTGTAAATTCGTCTTTAAAAACTAGTAATCGTTTGAAAGTCAACATGTTGAAGTTTATACCTGGTTTGAAGGTACGGTTTATGTTGAAGGAGGACCTCCCTCCAGGCACGCGAGAAGCACTAAAATTTGATGGTGAAAGCAATCGATGACAATTAGCAATCAAACAAACGTGAAACTAGGAAAATAGTTTTAAACATACTTATGCGATAATCAATACTAGAAATTGTTAATCTGAGATCCTGAATTTTAAAGCACTTCTTATATGTGCATTGAATTGTTGAAGAGACTCACTTGTTTCTAATAATGTAATTCTAACTCTTCGCGTTCATCTAACCACTGACGAACCTCCAACCTTGAGATTTTCAATCTCGAGCCAACTTATTTCAGTCAGTCTTTAGACATCATTGGTAAGGATAGTAGGTTGGTGAACCTATGTTAATCCTGACAGATTGACTTCTAGTGAAGTTCCAGGTTCTCCTTGAAAATATTCACTAATGGAGCTGTACCACATGTACGGGTAACGCGTTCCAGACATTGACTACTCGATGAGAAAAACGGGACCCCACTTTAAATTTATTTGATCGCAGTTTGTGAACCTTCTTGCTATGACCTCGGAGATTATTAATGCTGGAAGGAGCAAAAAGATAAGACACAATAACACGCAGACCATAATTAAAGCTACGGGGTCATCCATAGGAAGACCACTGCCGTCATCGACTATGAGAGTCGTATGCTGGGAGGACTATCCCGCTCTACGCGTCTCGGATTCACTCATATCCTGATTCCAGAGGACTTCAATCTCTCTAGAGTCAACTTCGCGGAACATACGTATATTGGAGGTGAAAACTCAATTGAAGCCCGGTTCTTCAACATCATTGAGGATCTGGGATTATACGAAAATGTGTAGTCGGCAACTCCTTGGAGAAACAGTCAGATACCGTCGCGCTTAGGTTGTGTATTTACAAACGAAAAATTTCTAGTTGACAACCTCTAAATCATGGCTCCCCTGGGGAAAAGCGACCACGCCATTATAGCCTTCAGTCTTGTTAGCAAAACTGAGCTAAGATATCCCACCAACAACAGGTGCTGGAATTTCAAACGATTGAATGTGTCAGCTCTACACGACTATCTACAACAGGTGATTTGGGATGTTCACACTCAACTTGGTGTGGATGCTCATTGGGACGTTTTACTACACACGCCCTTATGTGCTACAAAGCAGTCAGTTCCTCAAACGGTCTACAATAGCTACAAACAATTTACAATTATCAAGACCACACCCTTCGTTTGCTAAGCCGCAAAAGGCACTCTTGAGCAGAATACAAACGAACTGACAATAAAGGTGCGTACATGCAATAAAAACATATAAGGAACATATGCACGAAGGCTATAAGAGAAGACAGACTTCAGTACCAGATAAAGCTTATGGATAAATTTGTCTCCAATCCGAAAAGTTTATTCCATTATGCAGCCTGTCTTCGTCAAACCAAAACTGGAGTTTCGCAACTGCTAAGTCTCAATGGCCCAACCAATAACGACGGCGAGGCCGCTAACCTTTTGGCTGAACAATACTCTCGGAAATTTCAACCGACCCACATTAACTATAGTGATGACAGCTTCATCTGCAACTTCACAGGACTTTCCGTAGTGAACCTGAGCGCTGACTTAGTGTTCCGGAAACTGCAGCACCCAAGAAAAGGCACTTCTCATGGCCCAAATATAGTTCGCTCTGCTATACTGAGGGAAGCAGTTCCAATCCTGTCAACACCGCTTAGAGAGATGTTCGCACACTCGCTAAGCTGAGGCAAACTATCGGAAATTTCGAAGCTGGCTCACATCACACCAATTTTCAAAGGAGGTCGACGCAGAGAAACTTCAGGTTACCGATCGGTGGACCTTCCCTCTTTACCTTAAAAAAATATGGGGTCCCTGATATGCGACGGTATACATGACTATTTACTGTCCTTAAATTTTTTCTCACCCCAACATCATGGTTTCAGGAAGGGCTACTCTTGTATAACTAACCTACTGACTGAGGTGGACAGATGGACAAGCATCCTTGATCGCAAGGGGAAGGTCGATATCATTTACCTTGATTTCTCAAAAGCTTTTGATAGGGTTGACCACATATATCTTATCAATAAGCTCAAACGATTGGGCATCAAACCACCTCTAATTGATTGGCTCACTTCATATATGAAAAATCGACATTTTAAGGTCAGGATTAACTTCACTGTCTCAGGCTGTGGAATGTCCTAGCGGGATTCCACAGAGCTCAGTACTAGGACCTCTTCTTTTCTTGATTTATATAAGTTATCTTCCACAACAGGTACAGTCAGACATTACTTTTTGTTGATAACGTGAAACTTTGTAGAGAGAGATACGCAACCAAGAGGATATACAGGCACTTCAGGAGGATCTGAGTCGAATTCAAAGTTAGGCAGACGATAACAGACTTACCTTGAACAATTCAAAGTGTAAAGTAGTCCATCTGCGACATGTCGCAGACTACAGTTACAACTTAAGGAACCCCTCTCTAGTAGTATACCAAGTCGAAAAAGATTTAAGAGTGCTGGTGCCCTATGATTTGAAGTCTTACGCTAACGGTGACAAAAATACCATCCGAGCAAACCTTGCACTGATAACATTGAAGTGCATTTTCGACCAGTTAGACGCAAGAACATTCCAAATAATTTTCAACAGTTTTATTCGTCCCCATTTGGAGTACAAAAACATAGTATTTCCTCTCTCACTCCAAAAGGATAAGGACACTCTGAATCGTAGCCAACGGTGAGCCACGAAATCAGTTCGGGGACTCAAATTTAAAGGTTACGAAGAGCGCCTCCATTCACTTAACCTTTACCCATTAGAGTATAGGCGTCTTAAACGTGAACTGATGGCTTACAGTATCCTTAACAGTTCTTGACATTCTCTTTAACACCCACTTAGGCTTAGTTCGAACACTAACCTAAGGGGTAACACCCAGATATTGGAGATACATTACAGCAGAACGGACTGTAGACGCAACTTCTACTCCTTAAGAGTTGTCAAATGCTGGAATTCGCTGCCGGCCGAGCTAGTCCAAGCGACTTCCCAAGAGTCCTTTAAGAGGCAACTTGATCTATTCTTAAGGACTAAGGATAGTATCACACTATGATTTACAAATTTCTTTTCCTGTTTTATTGGTAACGTACCTAGGTTCCTGCCTGGAGGATTTGGTGATCTCGTGCTACTAGACACGGAAGCCTGTTAAGCGAAAGCTTCTTCTATTCCATCCACAACCATTTGAACCATTTGAAATGCTAGTATAAGGTCACCTCGCGTCCGAAGATACGATAAGGAGAAAATGTTTAGGCGTTTTAAACACTCATCGTGAGGGAGGTTAGAAAGACCCTACACTGATTTTTTTCACACGCTCTGAATACGCTTAATTGACTTAGTATCCTTTATCAGACATGGGCTAGCTGATTGAATACAGTACTCTATGTGTGGCCTTACATAGGTGGGATATAAAATCCGAAATATTTCCACGTCAAAACTTTTGAATGTTCGGCGAAGTAGCCTTGATGTACGAAAACTTTGACAGCAGCTGCGTTGAAACGCGTAGTTGTTTTCAAGCCATGACTAATTATTCCTCCTAAGTCTTTATGTTCTTGAACGCGTGGAAGAGATGTTCCATCAATAGTATGATTGTAACTATTACCATATCAGATGTTCATAAACACACTTTCTAGAATTAACTTAGAAGCTCCAACCTTGAGCCCTTCTAACTAATTCATCCAAATCAGCTTGGAGATTCAGATGATCAGCCTCACTTATTGTTCTCTAGATTTTACATCATCCTCAAACAACAATGTCGACGACTTAAGCAACAGCGGTAATTCATTGACGTAGGTTAGGAAAAGTAGAGGGCCTAAGATGGTGCCTTGAGGTACACCACTTTTGACCGGCTTTCAGTAATTACGATAAGAGGTCTATCGATCTATATCAATCCTTGCAGTTCAGATTACTGCGAAGGTTCAATCTCGTTCTGAATATAAAAACAGAATATGTTGATATTACGTGCTCCGGTAGAGAACTCTGGTAGATCACTACTTGGTGCAAGAAACGGAACTCAAGATGTAGACGATTTGATCTCGGATTTGGAACCTTCTTAGAGTGTCCTCTCAGATGACCACTCTTCGATGGAATAAAAAGATAAGACATATTAATACCAAGGTCATCGTTCAGTATACGATAAGCCAATATTCGATCACCCCGTAATCTGTGGTAAGACAACGGAAATAAGTTTAGGTGTCTCAGTCTGTCTTCATAAGATAGGCTAGAGGGACTTTTGCCATTCTGATTTCTCGTCGTTGAACTAATTCTAGCATATCCACCTCATACTTGAAGCAATAACCCGCTGATTGAATCCCATATTACAAATGCCGTCTCACGAAAGTTGGGTATAATAATCTAAACATTTCTTCGTCCGAATTCTGAAAAGGCCTACGAAAAGCCAATAATACCCTATAGTATATTTAGGTAGCAGCCTTACAGTCACTTGGTTGGGTTTTAAATTTAGTCAGACTCATTTGGTAGGGACCAAAGGCTTATGGCCCATGTTATTCCTTTTCTAATATGCTTATGTGAGTGTTTAGTCTGCTCTCGAATAAGCTAATTGAGGGTGCGGACAACACTACTTCGGGTAACAAGTTCTAAGAATAAACGACTCGGTGTGAAAACTTGTATGCCACAGGTGATTTGTTTGCTCTTGTGCTCTGAGCCGTCCCGATCTGGTAGGGAGAAAAATAGAGGATATATCAGGTCCAAAATAAATTCTATACATTATGCGCATGAAAATCAGCTCACTTATCTGTGATAGGACAGAGTGAGGAGGTCTAGCTTTTCATCCGCTCTTTGTATAGTGAAACCCGGAGTTCTGGAACTGTACAGGCATATTCGAGTCTCATTTCAAACGGGGGTTTGTACCCTGAACTCAGTTGCCAAGCTTAGTACTGACGAAAAATTTGTATACTGTAGTGAACATGGCACTATCTAATTTGGTGAATATCCATCTTAAATCCCAAAGAGTTCTAATCTGTTTGGCTGCAATGTCCCGGAAGTGAGCCATGGTCTTAAGATCATAACTCACTGTCACCCCAAAGTCCTTTTGAGTCTGTGTAGACTACATCAACTGATTTCCCATTGTTTAGAATCTCTACCTATTGCTCCTTTGCTAGAACGAGACTTGTTGGGTAAGATAAATCTTTAATGAAGCCATGTTTTTCTCCGTTTAATAAGTTGTTACTTTTCACGTATACCGTTATTATCTTTTAGATCTTTCTTACCAGTATTTTAACTACGACACTGGTGAGACTAACAAATCTGTAGTTCGGTGTTGGTCCTGGTTTGTGTATTGAAGTGATAGTTGCATCATTCAGTCCGTAGGCAACTCACCTTGGTGATGTTACTGAATATCGCAGTTAGTGAGGAAGGAATATATTTTGCAATTTGTCTCAAGATTTTGGGGTGTAGTTCATCCGGCTCTGTTGAATTTTTCTTGTATAAAATGCCAAAAGCCTAAAGTAAATTGTCCCTATCAAAGTCCACGATTAGCTGACGTTTTATTGACTTTTATATTTGGGTCTAGTTCTTCGTCTAGAAGAGACTCATGGTAAAAAAACTGTCTCGAAATAGTTTGTCATAGCCTCTGCTTTTTTGTGGTTATTCTCTATCATTTGAGATCCAGCTCGTGTGATTACGGTACTTTTCGTGTATAGGATAACCCCACTTCTCCTAAGGTTTCATCTATCAGCCCCACTAGGAAGTACATCAATCAACTGAATTCTACTATCACACACTTTAGACGTTGATCATATTTAGGAGATGGCAATGACATCAGAGTTTTCTATGTCTACCACTGTCTTGAGCACCGCCATTTTATTTTCTAGGCTGCAGGCATTCGAATAGCACACCTTCAATTCTGTGAAGGGCTTCCTTTTATCACCAAATTGGTTTGAGGAACATTTTGCTCTGAATTTGTACAATGAGAAGACCCTGAAGTAAAAGGTTTTTCTCACCACTCGGAGCGAGATTGCTTAGTTCTACATTTGTCAGTCGTCTCTCAATACGATCAACCGGCATGAGATCCTCATGGATATATATTGCGGGTCCAGTTAGTTTGCGCGAGTTTTCCAGCATTCGGTTTCATTCTTCAACCAAAGTAGAGGTGACAGTTAAGAGGCGCCCATTAAGACTGCAGCACAGATCCAACGCCTTACACCACTCAACCACAAGAAAAATGATAGAAGGTGCGCAAAACTTATTTATCAGTTTATAATGACACTCCATACGTAACAAGTAACTTTTCTACCAAACTGAGATAATAGTACAACTTCCATTGTAAAAGTTGTCATTTCTGTCAGGTTCAATACCTATAGTGTTTGAACATCATCCACGCTAATAACGTAAAAATAACTACTCAGTAAGCTAAGTCGCTGTCTCACCTTTTTACACCTTAAATTCTGGTATAGCAGGGATTTCGTGCACCATTATAAGGATATAGGTAACATAAAGTTTAACCAACCCAGTAGATAAAGTTCCGAAACCCTATTAGAATTGTATGATTAACTTTGAAACTACTTCACTGGTTCCAACATGCGCGGGTAGTGATTTCACGATCATTTTGACCAGATTCTTGTAATGCAAACATAGTTTACCTTCCAAGAAAACACCCTACACTAGTAAAGCAGTTGTAGCGGTAAATAAATCCCCGAAATAAATAGTTCTAAGTTTTCGACATTGGATGCTGACCATATGTTTTAGTGGACTCATCTAGCTGAAGGCGCTCGGTCAGGCATCCGCACCAGATCACGTGTAAAAACGCCGTGCTCAACATCAACCGCAATCGCTAGCCAGATTAGATCAGAGAATTCCGATATATTGGTCATCGCCAAATATACTCTTCCGATCTCCTCGACTCTATCTTTTGATTTCCCTGGGTGGGAACGAATTATATTAGAAGGTGTTACTGGTAGAAGCGTTGTCAAACACTGAATACCTGTGACATCATCATTGGTGAGACTGACGTGATCTGGTACACCTATTTGCAACTGTGAGTCTGTTCCTTTTTGGGATTTTTTTATATATCATTGCCTTATTTTTTTTTGAACATTGTGATGTTGTTTTCGTATTTTTTTCTTGGATATATATATTTTTTCCCCTCGTTCATTATCGTACTTCATATATCATCATGACTGAACAGACACCCAAAGTACTCAAGCTTAAGACTTTGTCCCCGCCTTCGTTTCAACTCATGCCTTTCTGGCCCGACAACATCGAAGCCTGGTTTTGCTACGCAGAAGCCGACTTCTCCGAGCACGGCGCGATCGACACACGTGCACAATTCCTCGCAGTAGTCAAGGCACTACCACGCGAATTCAACAGGTACGTAACACCTAGTATGTTTACTAGTGATGTTTCCGATCCTTACGAAATCTTAAAACGCTCGATTCTTAAACGAGGAGACCTAACCGATCGACAAAGGTTAGATCAACTCTTCAATAACATCGACCTGCAACACAGTTCTGCGACAGACATGTTGCAACGGATGAGAGAGGTGATAGGCCTAAGAACTTTCGACGAAGGTCTATTCAAACAACTCTTCTTGTCAAAACTTCCCCAACAGGTGCAAGCAATTCTGGTCTCGTTCCAGAACAACGGCTTAGACGAGCTAGCTGCATCTGCCGACCGCATTTTAGAAATTACGAAACTTTCTACTACCGAGGTATTTTTAGTCAAAGAAAAACCTCAAACGACTCAGAATGACATAACCGAGTTATGTCATACACTCACGCGTTGTCTTAATCTTCGTACTGATGATGTCACAGGTATTCAGTGTTTGACAACGCTTCTACCAGTAACACCTTCTAATATATTTCGTTCCCACCCAGAGAAATCAAAAGACAGAGTCGAGGAGATCGGAAGAGTATATTTGGCGATGACCAATATATCGGAATTCTCTGATCTAATCTGGCTAGCGATTGCGGTTGATGTTGAGCACGGCGTTACCACACGTGATCTGGTGCGGATGCCTGACCGAGCGCCTTCAGCTAGATGAGTCCACTAAAACATATGGTCAGCATCCAATGTCGAAAACTTAGAACTATTTATTTTGGGGATTCATTTATCGCTACAGATCACTCCCTCCCTAGTGGGGCAGTGACGACCCTAAGACGTGGCCAGCCAGAAGTTTAAACCCAACGAGTTTGTCGTTGGTAAACACTCTTCTGATAGCTTACTAAGTGTAGCAGCGTCTGGCCGTCTTTCCTTACTATATGGGACCGAGGTACAACATAGTAAAAAAAAAGAAAAAGTTGCAACGAAAACTTCGACTCCTCGTAAACTGCATCGTTCTTTTCCAGCCGTCCTGGAAAAGAAAAAAGAAAGTGTAAGTGCATGTCGCAATACACTCGTATGTGCGTAAAAACACAATGTCGGCGAAAAAATGGAAAATATACTCGAGCACACGTAATAGCGTTAAAAAAATAATTTTTCTTTTTTTTTTTAAAATAAAAATATAAATATATAGGCATATTAAAATTGTTTTTTAAAGAAAAAATTTTATATCGTAAAAAGAAAAATCGAGATAATATAAAATGTCGAGTAGTGCCTTACGTGCAGTAGTCGTTTAAATGTTCTGGAAATCTTACTCTTCTTCCAGAACGCGTCGTTTTAGGTATATTTTCAGATACATTCGGAGTATCATCGCTAGTGTTGGTTGTCGGTTGAGGAATTATGAGTGTAGGAGTCGTGTTGTGCGATTGTACCGAAGGAAAATCGACGTGAATAGGATTTCCTTCTAAATACGCTGCTTTTAAGCGATCGATGCTGATGCTATCGTTTGTTCCGTTCGGAAGCGAGTGATTCCTAAAAGTGTGGTCAGACGACGGAAAAGTTCAGATTCAAACTGACGTCCGCGGTCTGTGGTGATGGTTGAAGGGCAACCGAAGTTTGCTACCCATCGTTCGACGAAGGTGCGGGCCACTGTTTCAGCAGTGATGTCCTTAATAGGTACTGCTTCTGGCCATCGAGTGAAACGGTCAACGCAGGTTAAGAGATAAGAGTATCCATTTGAATCTGGTAAAGGTCCTACCAAATCCAGATGAACATGGTCGAAACGAGCATCGGGAGTTTTAAATGAGCCTAAGGGACATTTATTGTGTCTGATAACCTTAAATTTTTGGCAGCTTACACAGGAGTGTGCCCACTCCCTCACGTCTTTATTCATTCCAGGCCAGCAAAACCATTCTGCTATAAGCTTGATGGTTGCACGGACGCCTGGATGAGAAAGTTTTTGCAATGTATTGAAGACATTGCATCGATAATGTTTCGGCACGATTGGGCGATCCCTACCTGTAGATGTGTCACAAAGTAAGGTTTCTTTACCTGTTCCCATCTGTTTGACGCGTAGTTTAAGTGTTGTGGACGATAACTCGTGCTGAAGATCAGTGTTTTCTTTTGGAAGCTCGGCGAGTTTAAGAAGGTCGATTCCTTGGAAACTGTTCAAAGAAGTTATGCGAGATAAGGCGTCTGCAACTACATTGTTTGCTCTAGAGATGTGTTGAACATCTGAAGTAAACTGCGAAATGTAGTCCAGTTGTCGAGACTCACGGGGAGAGTACTTGTCAGAAGGAGAGCTTAACGAGAAAGTGAGCGGTTTATGGTCCGTGAAAAGAGTGAATTCACGGCCTTCGATGTAGTGTCGGAAATGCCGTACAGCACAATACATAGCTACGAGTTCCCTACCGAATGTACTGTACCTCGATTCGGTGTCTAGCAACCTTCTAGAGAAAAATGCCAAGGGTTGCCAAGAGTTGTTAACCCATTGTTGTAAGACGCCTCCGATTGCCGAGTCGGATGCGTCTACTGCGATGCTAATGGGTGCTCGGGTGTCCTGATGTGCGAGCATTGTTGCTTTAGCAATCAGTTCCTTAACTGTGGAGAATGCTTTTCGTGCGGTGTCGTCCAAATTAATGGATTTCGCATTTCCACGAAGTTGGTCGGTCAGAGGTTTCATGAGTAATGCGCATTTGGGTATGAAACGTCCATAGAAACTTACGAGGCTGTTAAACGTGCGTAATTGCTTGACGGTGGTCGGTTCTGGGTAATCCAGAATGGCCGCCACTTTGATTCTAAGGGGTCGGATACCTTGAGCATCGATAGTGTGTCCCAGAAAGTCTAATGATTCGGTTCCGAATTGGCATTTCTGAGTGTTAGTCGAATATGGATAAACTATTGATTACCTGTGACTTACAACCAATGGGAGAATAGATTACAGATTGATTGATGTGCAGACACGCGCACAACCAGACTCACGCAGAAGTTTACATAGTGGATTAAGTATCTAAATTACAATGAGTAGACAAGTAATACCATAGTTCAATGGGCTTACTAAAACTATACACAATACAATACGCGGTCCACACAGACACACACGCATATGCATAGGCACATTCACATCCACATGCACTATCAACATCGAATCAGATCACACGGTCACAACACCTGATCGAAACCATCTCATTCTCACTCACTCACTCACTCTCTCACTCACTCACTCACTCACTCATCGTCTCACTTAATTACTCATCACCATACATCACAGTAGTACCATACTGTGAGACTATCGAATCGTAATTTTCGGTGCTTTCTCGTGACAGCTTCATATCAATTCTTATTTCTGCTATTAGGTATTTTTGCAATAATACCGGCAGCCAAAACATTATAGCTCTACACAAGAGGTAATAATGCTATCTTAGCTTGGTCTCTGGTAAATTCTTCACATAATTATACCTCTTCCGCATGATTATGATTTGTTTCCTGCAATATAATCATCAAGTGGCTAAAATATATAACTAGAAGGTGATATTAACATCTTGGTATGTGTTATTATCATCTGTAGCATATACATAATATTTACAACACTCGATACACCTAATGTTTTCACTATCAACCTATTTCTGTCATGAAAGTCGAAAAAAACAGTGAAAATCAGCCGAAATTGTGATAAAGACGGGAAAAACGATAAGTCTTAACATGGTATCGTTAGTTGTAACGCAGTTTTGGTAGCCTTGACGACTATAAAATTTTTATGACGATATATACCTGAATCATGATATTTCATATAAAAATAAAAGATTTGTTTACCATCAGTGTATACCTAAGTAGAAATAATTGCTAGTCTGCGATGCAAACACGAAAAAACTATTATAGCAACACCTGAATAATGAATTTTCAAGGACTTCGCGATACCATGTAACGCAAAATGAAAAACCCCGTTTTACCTAATTATGAAAACGGAAAATAGACTTTCAAATTTATTCATAATTAATTCCGAAATTTGGTTGTGCACAAAGCAGAAATGAAAAAGTAGCGCAAAAAGTGTCGCGATACCCCTGGAGCGCTGCCGTACAAAAATCACTGCCGTTTTTGAAACGAGCGCGTAAGTAAATTGAATAGTGATGCTATACTTTTCCCATTAAGAACACATGAGGAGTTGCGTTCTTTAGAGGCAGCTTTAGAAAATCAAAAATACCGAGATCATTTCGTAAGTTGTAAAAGGTGTTTGGATAAATTTTAGGTGGCAAGATTATGCAACCTAATGTGTGACAATACTCGGAAATCAGCTAAAGCTTGTCTTCAATACGTCCTGTCGCCGGAGCTCGCGAACACTTACACTTTGCACGGAACCAGGAGGAAATTCGGGATTAGTAAACACAAATTTTACTCCACGGTTCAAAGTAAGTCCACATTACTGTATCAACATATTTGTAAGTGCTTTGTGTTCACGTTTCCGGAGTGCAGCCTGTTCGGAAAAGGAGATCACGCACGCCATGGCCACAGCAAGCCAGGCCTTCTTGCATGACGCAAGAGATAAAGTGCATAAACGTGGATGGCGATCCAAAGAAAGGGTGAGCTAAAACTACGTAATATGTTTGTTATAATACATATGTTAACTTTGTCCCACATTGTTCCTACTCTTTTGTATATTGTTTAATACTACTTAATAAAATTCAGTAGTCATTTGTATTGCCAATAACTGAAGTTCAATTTGGGGATTTCCCCAAAATTCGCAGGATGTTAATTATCATTGTATTTATCACTATAATCACTGTACTTTAATTACTGTAACAGCTTATTACTTTGTGATCAATATTCAAAGTGATATAACTTGTCTCTTTTATGTTTCCCTTGCAGCTGGCTTCGCAGGCTTTATCGGACGTAACTGTAAGTTCTTTTTTCGCATTATTAAGAACATTGTTATACTGTTGGTACATCATCAACCTTTCACATATCTTGACACGTTATTATACACTAAAAATGATTTATTTATTTATTTTTTAGAACATTATCAATGACAGTTCTACGTCTAAGTAAGGTGTTGCTGTTACAACGCAATGAAAAACTTTGTATAAATGAATCATTTGTAATTTATTAACTGTAATAAACATTTATATATTTCATAAATCAGTCTTTTGATAATCCCGATAAATCGGTTAACACTAGGTTTCATTAGCAATGCGCGATTGACGAAAAGTAATAAAACATCCCAGTAAGAAATGTACGTAAGCATTCTCCCTAGGTCTTCCGTGATGTCGATAGGCTTTCGTGAAGCTTTTGCGTTAAAAGTTTTCCAGGAAAACCTAAAGATTTGTGGAAGCTTCCCCAAAATGATATAACTATCGTGTCCGTTTCCCTTTCACCTGGCTTCGCAGGGGATTTCCCCAAAGTTCCCCAGGTCTGCGGAAATTTTGGGTTTTTTTTTCTCATTTCCCCAAAATTTATTATAGCGGCTTCCCCAAAATTTCTCAAAAATGGACTAAATTTTCCCCAAAGTTGGGAGCCTGGGGCAGTATTTAGTATGAATTCATACTGAAGACAACAGGCAGTTGTTCATAGAAACACAGTTTACAGTACAACAAACGTTTCTTCAGCAAAATCATGCACTGACAGTCTATTTGGAAACAATCAACTATGTGAATAAACTCACTATGACTTGAGATATCATCCCAGCGTGCAATGGTCGTACAGTGTAACGCAGTCGGACGTGGCAAATAAAAAGTAAAAACAGAGCAAAATTAACTACGCAATCTAGTTATTCAATTAAAAATACATTATGAAATGACAAAATCTGTGGTTACTTGAAAGCACAGATGACCCTGTGCGATACATTAAGTTTACATGGTTGCGTTGAGGATAAGATCATCCCAATTGGTAGGAGCTTAAGGGCATGACTGATAGTGAATGAATAATGGAAGCAGGGAAACCATGTGTTTCATCATCTGAGAGTCCGTTATATTCATGACTAGTCTGGATATTAGATGGTCTGTAATAAAAGTCCTTAGTGCTGGGTGAGAATTATTACCCATATCGTGAAGTGATTTGAGTGACTGAACTTTACATTCATTTTAGTGAAGTAGTAGTTCATTGGGATGTTTTCTAAGATGCACGATCCCACACTTGTCGTGGTTAGATGGCAGTTAAAATTTTCGCCACAGGTGATAAGGTTCTTAGGGCCACTTTGAATCTGGGACACACTTTCAACTAGAGCCATAGGCTTAAACATGTATACTGTTTTCAGATCATTGGCGTATAAATATGGTCTCTCAAATTTTATGATGGAATCATTTCTGCAAAGTGATACAGAGATAAATAGGTGTAGCATATGTGAAGTGCCTTTACTCGTAGTCCGGTCTCATTTGGATCTTTGGGTGACAGTGGGTCATGATCTCAAGACCACGGCCAACTGTCGGGAGATTGCAGCCAAGGGGTTAAGAGCCATATAGGCTTTAATACGGACATTTACTCACTTAATTAATACCGTATTCACCATAGCATACACAACCTTAGTGAAAACTAAGCTAGAAAACTGCGTTCAATTTGCAAGCCCCTTCTTGATGACTCGGATACCTTGAAAAACGTACAGAAGGCAGCTACCCGTGCAACTTTAGAACTCCAAGGTTTACCATAAGGGGAAAAGCTAAACCTTTTTACTCTGTCCTACCGCAACTTGAGGTGATCTGATTTTGTTGTATGGAATATCAATAAATGATTATGAATCCAATATATACTCCCTTTTTATTCCCCCTAGATCTGGACATCTCAGAGGACATAGCTGGAAATCAAAAAATCTAAGAACGGACAAAAATGCCCGTGGCGTTAAGGTTTTCACACTGAGTCATCAATTCTTGGAGTCTGTTACCCGAAGCAGTGATGTTCGCCTCTTCACTTGACTCATTCAAGGAAATATTAGACACTCTCGGAAGCTCACTACAACAAAGAATGGCAAAAAACGCAGGCTTTCTGTTCTCAATACAGAAATACAAAAGCTCCTTTTATCTCTTTCAGGACCTTTTTAACCATTCCAACTTCAAGGTCGTTGCTAGTCTAGCATTCAACAATGATGACCCAGACACCAGTCTTATTACTTATTTGCTTCATAATAAATTTTATTCAGTCAACTGTGAACGGTACTCACCATTCATAAAGTTTCGTTATGTATAAAGATAGAGCATGCTTGTGTGATATCAGGCCATTGGTTTGTGACAAGTTCTGTCAATGTGACGCAGACTGCTTTAGTGATAAAAATAACTCGTTTTCCTCCTACATCTCTTTACAGAGGTAACTAACATCTTAACTTAATTTTGTAGAGAATCTTATGGTTCGAAATGGTGCATTCCAAAGGCACTTCATTTTTTATCAAATGCAGAATTTACTAGGAGTCAGGACAGTGAAACTATTTGTTTTTCCGATATAAACTGTAAGAATTACAGTAAATTATAAATAAAAGATTTGAGAGGGAACTACCTGCAGTTAAGTCGCGGTGCTGGTCAGTTTGGGATGAATTCTATTTCAGTGACTACTTTAAATTCGATAAACGGTTGTGTAATGTATTAAGTCCATAAGATATTTAGCTGCTGTTTTCTTATAGGCAGAAGACGATTTATGCTTAATCTATAGAAACAAGATACTTGAACGTTTCACATTACCGAGTGGTTCGGGATGTCACGTAGAGTTTTCACCAAGTAAGCCCTTTTTATCTTCCATGTACTAGGGACATTTTCGTATATTTCGTGTATTTGTTGAACTCTTTTTGACTCATATTTTTTGGTTTTGAACCACTGGAGAAACCTAAGCTCTATCCCTGCTTTTCTGACTTGAAAATTCCAATTACTCGAGTTACCCGGTGTTGGCTCTTAGGTTAGTTTGTTCCTCACCTTAGTTTCAATTTGGAAAGGACAGGAGGCTTGATGGTCTGTGTTAGTCCTGGCAATGGTGGTCTCTCAGTTGATCCAACTTTCTTTTGAAAGAGTCAACGGACGGAGCCTCAACCACGTGCTAAGGTAATGAATTCCACTCGTTGATGATTCGATGGGAAAGTCGATAGTCAACAGACAAGTAATTTGTCCTGGGTTTGTGAACTGATTTGGAGTGTCCTCGTAAATTTTTTCTCTTGCAAGACGAGAAAAACGAGAGCATATGAGGTGCGAATTCATCACTAAGCAATTTGGAAACTGTAATCAAGTCGCCTCTAGTTCTTCGATGTGACAACGGGAATAAGTTTAGCTTGGTCATTCGAGCATCATACGGGAGCTTCGCTATTCCGGGAATCAGCTTAGCTACTGTTCTTTGAACCTTCTCCAAAAGCTCACTGTCTTTTTTAGGCAGGGGCTAGCCGCCTGTATGCAGTACTCAAGTTTAGGAAGTACGAACACTGTATATAGAGTCAAAAGCGGTTTAGCGTCGACATGAATAAAAGCCCTACGTGTTGACCATAAGGTTCTAAAACCTTTGGAGGCTATTGCACGGCAATGTGCATTAGTCTTTAAGTCTTGGCTAACGATGACTTCTGAGTCACTGTGTGTCTGGACAGCAGTTAGCTCAGTGTTATTAATCGTGTATGTGTCTGTATCTTGATAACCAATATGCATTACAATACACTTGGAAGTATTTATTGGCAACTGCCAGGTTTGAGACCATTCAGATAATTTCTCCAGGTCATTTTGGAGTTCTAAGCTATCAGCCTTAATTCGTGTCGCTCTCCATATCTTTACATCGTCAGCATATAGCAAGACCGATGATGATAGGAGACGAGGAAGGTCATTTACATACAAGAAGAGTAATGCTGGCTACAACACTGTACCCTGAGGCACCCCACTAAGCACAGTTCCCCAGCTAGATAACTTTGAGTTCACCCTTACTCTTTGTTGACGCCCAACTAAGAAGTCTTTTATCCACATCAATAAATTACCTCCAATCCCGATATGTCTTAACTTATATAACAGCCGGTTGTGCGGAACTTCGTCAAAAGCTTTGCTGAAGTCAAAGTATGCTACGTCTACAGATAACTTTTGGTCCTTAAGAGTGTAGCAGCTTTCACGAGCTACCAATAAGTTAGTGAGAAAAGAATAACCTATTCTGAAACTGTGTCGCTTCTCCGAAAGGATCCGGTTTTCACCAACTTACTTAAGCAGCTCCTTCCGAATAATCTTTTCTAAGATTTTAACAACCACACTAGATAGGCTAACGGGTCGGTAATTCTCAGGTTTGAGTTTCGTACCTGTTTTGAAGACAGGACTTACTATGGCGTTTTTCCAGTCTTTTGGTAAACGACCCTGGGTTACTGATAGATTAAAGCATATACTTAAGGGGTTCGCGACAAAGTTAGCTGATTCCTTTGGTAGCCTAGGGTGTAATTCATCGGGCCCCGTGAATTTACCTATGTCAAGCTTACTTATTAGACCAAAGATATCGAGTTCTTTAATGGTCACGCTGTCCAGTGTGTGTATGGGGGGATTTGTATGGACTGATGGGGTATTTCTATGGTACATACATTGCTAAAGCAGTTTGAGAATACTTGAGCCTTACCAAAGTCGTCCTCCACTAATGATGAGGCAGTAGCTTTCTGTAGGTTACTTCGATCGGTGGTTCGAAATTCTTATTAAGAATACGTGTTTTTCTTTGCTCTGCATGACTCAAATTCGATGAGATCCTTGAAATATCACTACTTATCTTCGGAGAGTTGTTCTTGTCATTTATAATCCCTCTGACACTTATAATTAAGCCCGTAAGACCGCCTAATGGGACAAAATTTTTCTAGCTTGACTTCGTCACGCGTGTATGCAAATTGTAAATTATCGATGATTCCAATCCTCATAGTACCAGCGACTGAAAATTTACCACGTGGAAAGATGAACTCATAGAATTTTAACCTTGGTATATCTCAAGCCTAGATACTTTTGTAAAAACCTCTGTCCAGTATTTCTGTGGAAACTATGTTGTTTGTTGGTCCGAATGCGGCTATTATGTTTTTGAATGAGGGTTTTATTTAGAGATAAGTTAGTAGAATGACTGAAGTGATAATAAGGGGATAGTACTTAGTTTTTTACTAGTATTAAATTTCACCATTAATGTTATCATTTCTAGATAAGACATATAATGTGTTGTCACAACAGGTTTCGCCAGTTATTTTCATGAAAATGTAGGATCGCCACTTATTCTGTAAGAAAATTCAAGGAAAAATATAAATTCATCTACATGCGCCTCAGACTGAAGGATTAATCCTCACTAACTGTATTCGTTCCGTAAAAGTAGGGACTGACGGTTACCTCTGAAGAATTACTAATCAAGTAAATATTTAAAGGGAATATAGTATTAGTATAAATTACTCAGACACAAACATTAAGAATTCATGGTAAAGTTTACCCAGTTACACCATTCTTGACCTATATTGTGTTATTGGTCCAAACATCAAGTATTTCTAAGCATTTGATCACAGATACTTTTTGAGCGCTACAAGAGTTTGTTGGAATCAATCACTGAAAAGATGGTTTTCACCATACAGTTGAATTAAATGATGAAAGATCCTTTATGTCCGAACAAAAAATAAATGAATGATAGCTGCTAGAAATTATTTATGAACTATTATTACATATATAATTATTGAATAAATACTGAGCAACCAGATTATATATATATATATATATATATATATATATATATATATTCTTAATCTTTTTTATCATAAGCTTTCATTTGGCCCATTGGTTACTGTCACACGATAAACCATTCTCACTTCATTCCCGATCTATTATTTACAGTCTTCAATACTCACAGCCACTTCTTTTTTATTCTGCATAATTATTATTTTTCACCGTATGGTGTGATGTGGTCTGGTCTGCTCGCAAATAGGCTACGTATGTCTGCAATATACGATTCACACAGCAGGGGCTGATAATGTGTTGTGGACTGAATAGGCTGTGCTAGTTGAAAAGTTGATATACAGAGGACCAATAAGCACTCAGCGTTGACCATAGGTTGCTCGTGCTGGTTAATGCATCATTGGTTTAGCACAGGGACAAGGTCTTAAAAATCGGTATTCTGATTGGCAATTTTGCCATTTGATATTCACCGAGCCATAGTACATAACAAGAACTTAAATTATGTGATTAAAAACCAGTTTCATAGCTTTTAGCGTATTTAACCTTCGTAATCTTCGGAATCTTGAGTTCATTTTGAATTGGCAAACTTTCCGTCCCTAAACTTTATTCGACTTTTCCAAGCCGTTTCTTAAATGCTTAGGCCATCATTAGTACCACCACTATTTCTGTATTACAACTTTGCATCTTCTCTTTTTTTGGATGTAAGTTGTGTAAATTCAAGTTTATGCATACCTGTTTATAACCAATTAACTGACCAAAAATGTCTGAATTGTGAGAAATATTTTGAATTATGACTTAAAAATTTATTTTAGAATTCCTAAACAACATAACAACCAAGTGCACTCGCACGTTGAGTTTTAACGATAATGGTTCAAGTTGCACACAACTGCCAAGTGTCTTAATGTACACAGATGGATTAAAGTTTTTACGACTGCCGATATCAAAGCTTTTTAAAAACAAGAGCATTCCTTTGGAAGCAGTTATGGCCAGTAATAATACGATTTCAATTTGTTCATCTATTTGTAAGAACTTAAACAATGACGTAATACCCTGTCCAACATCTCCATCCTCACTTGATTCAACCAGCCAAGCGTGTATGTATGCAATCATGGGAGTAAGTTACCAGTCATGATGTGTATTTGCTTCTTATCATTGTTTTTCACAAATGACATATATTTTAAGGTCGAAACTGACTTGCCAATTGTTCTCTGACTACAAAAAACTAAAACTCCTTCCTATAAAAATTTCTATATTCTGTAGAAATCTTGGATATTGAATGATTGATATATGTTAAAGTAAAAGATGATGTATCATTCACCTTTCCTCTTCAGTCGTATGCTATATCATGAGCATTTCTGTCCGACAATTTGTTACTTAACTGAATAAAATCGGCGGGAAGTCCTGTATTTGCGTCAATTTGTGTGAATTGACGCTCAATACCTGGGAATCTATTTAATCTTTAGGAGATAGATGTTATGTCCCGATAAGCATAATGAATGGTAACTGTCGTAATCTATTTCTGGACTAATACTATGCGTATATTTTTATTGTATAATTATTAAGTAACTAAACTATTCATATTCGTGTTCCTCTTATCATAAGCCTTATTTTGGCCTATGCACTATTATTATACGATTTACCGTTCTTGAGTTATGTCCAGTCTATCAATTACTATCTCCCTTATTCACAGCCACATTTGGCTAAATCTTCTACAAATGTTGTTCCCCATTTTATGGTACGATGTGGTCTGTTTGGTTTGCATATAAACCCAGTATGTTTGAAATAAATGATTGATATCACAGAGACGGTGTTCTGGACTTAACTGGCTGGGCTAGGCAGGACCGATAAGTACTCTAGACTGCTCGCACGGGTTTTATGCGTCATTGGTCTGGTCGATAATTCGCTGCTCTCTAACTGGCGGTATTATCACGTCATACATTAGCAGGGTGCTCAGGCCACAAGTTATGACAATTGGCGACGGGGTGAAAACGAAAAAACTAAGGACACAAAACCACAAGTTATAACAATAGATGTATTATATAGTGCTTAAATCTGTATCATCCAGAGTTACAGTCAGTGACATCAAAATTGGTATAATTTGGCCGCAATAGTCTCCTATAGGGCGAACTAAGTTATCTCTAGATAGCAGTCATTATCGTATCATCTAGATTTTAGTAACGCCGAATTTTTATCTAGTGAGTTTCGTCATGGATACTAGCCAGATCTCATTGGGGAACGAACATCTCTAACGTTTGAGATATCTCTTACTGAACAGTGATGGCTCATACAGCTTCTTACCTTCGTCCGCTCAAAATAAACAACACAATGCATTATCACATCTACTCACTTGGTGTATTGACCAAATTATATCTTGTTCGATAGATTTGATTAGCAATATGAACTAGACAAACAAGACGTCCACCATTGCTGAATGGTTGTGTTATGACAACAAGTGAAATGATCATCCTAGATTATATATTATGTAGTGTGGGGATATTTTTAAACTTTCATAATTTACTCCACCGATTGATTTTAGTTAGAGAACCAGTGAAAACCAGGAAACATTGGACAGCTGTCACATTCTAGTGTGATACTTTTCAAATGTACAACAATCTTGTTCTATAATAGCGTGATATTACTGGTATATTTGTATAAATTATGTATAGTGGAGTAAATTTATAATGCGATTTTTATTTCTATGCTATTTTGTTTTCTAAATCAAGGTGAAGTTTAGTATTATTTATAATGAAAATGGTATAACAGACATCTCAGTTGAATTTACCATTACAAATGTCACAACTACAAAATTTAATCAGTTTCACACAGTACAATTTATTGAAGTAAGTTCTAATGAATATTCTGCTTAAACGTTAATTAATAATTACAATTAAGAATACTGTCTGACTGACAGTAGGTATGAATTATGTTTTATAATCAAGTCTGGCGAGACTATAATTTATAGACGAACCAGTCAGGTATAAGACAACATGTATCGGAATTCGGCGCGAAATTCACTCAAACATTTGGTTAGGTAGAGTCTTAACGTTATAGCTGATGTCAGTTCGTAATGAGAACCCTAAATCTAGTTCCTAACCTTGACCATCAACTGTAAATCATAATTCGAATTCCTCACACTAATTTATAACCCTCATTTGGTCCTAGTTATCAGGTGGACACTCTCAAGGTCAGTCTAGCGTCGCTCAAAGGTCATCCATAAATTGTAGTCTCACCGTCAAGTGAATCATTAAAACTGTATCATTCAATCAATTATTCTTTAAAAGACATCTCATCATGTTTACTGCTATGTACCAATTAATATGTGCATAAGTATGTCATTTTGAACTTTAAGAAAACTGCTGATTTTGGTGTTCAGTCTTTTAATAACAGTCCATTTTTTGCACTAATAGATTAGTATGGTGAACAGGTGTTATTTGATTATCATTATGCTACCATCTATTAATCAGGATTTCCGTCTGCTATAATTTATCTTATTATGACCTAACTACTCCTATTGCTTAGTACTCCTGGATACTTCACTTGAAAAGTCACCAAATCAGAACACGGTTGAACAGGAACGTACTTATATGTTTCAAAGCTTAATACTTTGGCAAACAAGCTTGAATTTCACTCATATTTTGATGTTAAAAATCGGATAAGATTCGTTAGATAAAACTATGTAAAATTAATTATGAAGATGTAAAATCTGCTTTTTGGGATAAAAATAGGTGATTTGATGACTACCAACGATAAGTTTCCAGTTTAGCGTAATTTGGAGGTGACCTCTCTAGCAACTTGACATTAACTAGAGAAACATTTAAAACTAAAAATCACCGAAAAGCTGATTTATTCTATCGATGTCATGGCTTCATTTATTTAGATGTCTCCAGGCTAAAGCTCCTTGTTTTTTTTTTCAATAAATTTCCAGTTAACATTGACTTGCTGAGAAAACCATCTTGGTGAAGTTTCGTTCACTGAGCTGGACGGTTTTATCAAGAAGCTTTCAATTTATTTCTAAACATCATCAGCATAAACTTCGCACAGAAGTGGCCTATTTGAATTTCTTCATACATGATTAACAGTTTATTTTGTTCACATAAAAAAAATTATTGGTGAACGAAGGCTTCACAACTAAACCACTCAGCTCAGAAATCAAGGCAACACCATCATCTTTCTAAGCTACAAATCTTCTCTAGAATTAATCCCAAGTTAAAATGATTTAAGTAAAAACAGTGTTATTGTTAAACCTAATGATGTCAGATTTACAGTTTACCGACCCAATCGTTGAGTTTCTGTTATTGTAGAGGAAGAAAGAGAAAGGTGAAATACACTGGTTGTAGTCGAATCTTGTTTTCATAGAATGTAAAAGCAGGTTTCAGTATGGTTCCTAACGGAAGGGAAATAAGGGCGAAACTCTAATTTATGGACGACCTTTGAACGAATCTTCAGTGACCTTGAGAAATATTAGCCAATCAGCAAACAGTCAGTACAGAGTAAAAATATGTTATACAAAACCAAGGAAATAAAGTGGATACACTTCTTGCACGTGGCTGAAAATCCTGTCAAGATTAGAAAGAGGTTCAGGGGTTCTAAAATCGTAATGCATGCAGTAAAGGAAATCATCCATACGGCTACAGAATAGTCGGCCTCTGGAGCCATGATAAAGTCTCAAAAACTCTTTCAGCCTCGACCACATAGCTTCAATATTGTTTATGTGCGCTCAGATTGTTGAGTGCACAAAATGCTACTTGTGGATAACGACACGATGCACATAACCAAACCTATGTAGGAGTCTGTACACTCTCCAAACATCCGTATATATTGTAGTACCTGGCTGCAGCCAGTGTTACTGGTGCTTTTATTATCCAGTTCGTGATAATTGTCGTAATTTGCCTTAGTTAGGAATTATATATGGGGTTTTCATCACGAACTGACATTAGCCAGAAATTTATTTAGCCAAATGCATGAAAGGCTTTCGCATTAAAATCCGAGATGTATTATCTTGTACCTGATTGATTCGTCCACAAATTATAGTCTCGCCGTTTTATTTGTTATAGCCGCTCAATTATCACGTTTTGTACGAAACTCCCCGTGAACCGATCGTACTTTAGCATTAAGCACTGAAGTTGGCGCTGTAACCTTGAAATCTCTAAAACGCCCCTGATTGGCTCGTCCATAAATCAGAGCCGCGCCGAAATAAGTTCTTTCTTTGAATAAGTGGTTAATTTTGGCTGTTAAACAATTATACGTTATCTATAGGTTGTGTTCATCGCGAACTCCAAGATTCTTGTTTCTATCTTCAGTGGCGCTGTGGATATGCATTAGTGAATAGTCCCATATTATGACGAAACAGCTATTCGGTGCTGTCTGATTTTCAATAGTTGTTAAACTAATATCAGTTTATCATGTAAATTATAAAGTTTAACAACCTTTACAAATGTCTTACACTAATATTAGTACCTGTCTATTAATTATTTACACTTCCACACTGTGACCAGTAGACTTCGATTAATAGTTAAGACTAGAATATTCTTGTTGAGATATTGACAGTATTAAGTCTTGTATTTTTAATTGGTAATATACAAAATGATAGATTATCTTCCTATTTACCTTGTTTTCGTATTCAGGAAAACAGTTTATCCAATACAAGTACATTAATAGCTACTGACTATCTAAGCGGAAATCTAGGTTACCTAAAAAATTATCCTATTCGAGCTGGTTATATAGAAAATAATAATAATACTACTACTCCATATATAGTAATGATATCATACCCATTAAATCCAACATTATATCCAAATGAATATGGTCGAATTAATTTTGGCTGGTGGCCTATACCGAATATTGGTGATTGTACAAATTTTGCTAGTCAAAGTAAAACAATATTATTTGGACAAAACACTTTTAGTTCCTGTGTGCTAAGGTGATGTTTTTTTCTCTTCTTTATTTATATTTGACATTTCTTATCATAATTTCAACTAAAGGTTTATCATTTTTCTAAAGTTCATAACTGGCATAATAGTTTGTTCATTGAAAACAATCAGCTTATCAACTATCATAGAGAGTAACCACATAAAGCTTGAATTCAATCTTTTAATTTCCTGTAACTTGTTATCCATCAAAACAATATCATTTTTTCTGTTATAACTTGTGCCCTGTGTTCTATGAATATATAACGTAATGATACTGCCAATAAGAGAACAGCGAATTATCGACCAGACCAATGACGCATAAAACACGTACGATCAGTCTAGAGTCTTTACCGCTCCTTCTTCCTACCTAACCAAGCCTGCTAAGTTCAGAATATCAATCTCAGCCTCTACGATATAAATCGTTTATTTCAAATATACTGGGTTTATATACTAACCAGATAGACCACATCAAACCATAAAATAGGAAACAACATTTGTACAAGATGACGCCAATGCGAATGTGGGAGATAGTAATTGATAGATTGGGCATAACCCAAGAACGGTAAATCGTATAATAATAGTTCATAGACCAAAATAAAGCTTATGATAAGAGGAACACGAATATGAATAGTTTAGTTACTTAACAATTGTACGATAAAAATATACGCATAGTATTAGTCCAGAAATGAAGACCAGCCAAATAGCAACGGAAATGAGGAGATACAACTTGGCAGTACTGGGAATCAGCGAAACCCACTGGACCCAAGCTGGACAGAAAAGGCTAGCTACGGGAGAGATGCTGCTATACTCCGGTCACGAAGAGGAAAATGCTCCACACACACAGGGAGTTGCTCTAATGCTGTCCAAAGTAGCACGAAATGCACTTGTAGGATGGGAATCCCACGGATCCAGAATCATCAAAGCATCATTCAAAACAAAGAAGGAGGGGATCTTAATGAATATTATCCAATGTTATGCACCCACCAATGATAGCAACGACGACATTAAAGATCAATTCTACGAGCGGCTGCAGTCAATCATAGAGAAATGCTCAAGAAAGGACCTCACCATTCTGATGGGAGATCTAAATGCCAAGGTCGGAATAGACAACACTGGATATGAAGATATTATGGGACGACATGGACTGGGAGAGAGGAACGAAAATGGAGAAAGATTTGCAAATTTGTGTGCATTCAACAAATTAGTCATAGGAGGCACAATATTTCCACACAAACGTATACACAAGGCTACATGGATCTCACCGGACCACACTACAGAGAACCAAATAGACCATATTTGCATCAAAAAAATTCCGAAGGACAATGGAAGATGTGAGAACCAGGAGAGGAGCTGACGTAGCTTCAGATCACCACCTAGTTGTAGCCAATTTAAAACTGAAGCTAAAAAAGAACTGGACAAGTGGACAAACAGCAATACAAAGGTTCAATACAGCCTTCCTTCGAGATACTGACAAACTCAATGAATTCAAGATAGCTCTCAACAACAGATTCCAAGCCTTTCAAGATCTACTGAAGGAAGAAGAAACTACCATGGAGGACAACTGGAAAGGCATCAAAGAAACATTGACTTCAACGTGTCAAGAGGTTCTGGGCCTAAAGAAACACCATCATAAGGAATGGATCTCTATAGAAACACTGGACAAGATCAAAGAAAGGAAGAACAAGAAGACAGCAATTAACAACAGCCGAACACGAGCAGAGAAAGTCCAAGCACAAGCTGAATACATAGAAGCAAACAAGCAAGTGAAGAGGAGCATTAGAGCCGACAGGAAGAAATACGTGGAAGAATTAGCAACGACGGCAGAAAAAGCTGCTAGAGAAGGAAATATGAAACAGCTCTACGATACAACGAAGAAACTATCAGGGAAATACAGTAAACCAGAGAGGCCGGTCAAAGACAAAGAAGGCAAGCCAATCACTGAAATTCAACAACAGCGAAACAGATGGGTAGAATACTTCGAGGAACTCCTGAATAGGCCGGCTCCAATGAATCCACCGAACATCGAAGCAGCACACACAGATCTTCCTATAGATGTCAACCCACCAACGACGGAAGAAATTAGAATGGCCGTCAGACAAATCAAGAACGGGAAAGCAGCAGGACCCGACAACATACCAGCTGAAGCACTGAAATCAGACGTCGAAGTAACCACAAGCATGCTTTACCCTCTATTCAAAAAGATTTGGGAGGAGGAACAAGTGCCAATGGACTGGAAAGAAGGACACCTCATCAAGATTCCAAAGAAAGGAGATCTGAGCAAATGTGAAAACTACAGAGGCATTACACTACTGTCAATACCAGGGAAAGTCTTCAACAGGGTGTTGCTGAACCGGATGAAGGATGCAGTAGATGCCCAACTTCGAGATCAACAAGCTGGATTCCGAAAGGATCGGTCGTGCACAGACCAAATTGCAACACTACGGATCATCGTCGAACAATCAGTTGAGTGGAACTCGTCACTATACATCAACTTCATTGATTATGAAAAGGCATTCGACAGTGTAGATAGGAGGACATTATGGAAACTTCTTCGACACTACGGAGTTCCTGAGAAGATTGTCAATATTATCCGGAACTCATACGACGGACTACAGTGCAAAGTAGTGCATGGAGGACAGCTGACAGATGCATTCCAAGTAAAGACCGGAGTCAGACAAGGCTGTTTACTCTCTCCCTTCCTCTTTCTTCTGGTGGTCGACTGGATTATGAAGACCTCGACATCTGAAGGAAAACACGGCATACAATGGACAGCTCAGAACCAATTAGACGATCTGGACTTCGCAGATGACCTAGCCCTCCTATCACGTACACGTGAACAGATTCAGATAAAGACAGCCAATGTAGCAGCAGTCTCTGCATCAGTAGGCCTCAGCATACACAAAGGGAAAACCAAGGTCCTCAAATTCAAAGCGGAGAACAGCAATCCAATCACCCTTGATGGCGAAACTCTGGAAGATGTAGAATCCTTCACATATCTGGGAAGCATCGTCGATAGACATGGAGGTTCAGATGCAGACGTAAAGGCGAGGATTGGCAAAGCAAGGGCCGCATTCCTACAATTGAAGAACATATGGAACTCAAAACAACTTTCAACCAATATCAAAGTGAGAATCTTCAATACGAACGTCAAGGCAATTCTACTGTATGGAGCTGAAACTTGGAGAACTACAACAACCACAATCAAGAAAGTACAAGTATTTATAAATAGCTGTCTACGCAAGATACTCAACATCCATTGGCCGGATACCATCAGCAATAGCCTTCTGTGGGAGAGAACAAACCAACTTCCAGCTGAAGAGGAAATTAGGAAAAGACGATGGAAATGGATAAGACATACATTACGCAAATCGTCAAACTGCATCACGAGGCAAGCTCTAACTTGGAATCCTGAAGGGAAGCGGAAAAGAGGAAGGCCAAAGAACACATTACGTCGGATAATAGAAGCAGATATGAAAAGGATGAATTACAACTGGAAGGAGCTGGAAAGGATTGCCCAGGACAGGGTTGGATGGAGAATGCTGGTGAGCGACCTATGCTCCTTCACGAGGAGTAACAGGTGTAAGTAAGTAAGTAATTAGTCCAGAAATAGATCCCAACAGTTACCATTCATTATTCTCATAGGGATGCAACAATTTCTAATACAAAAGTTGTAACTACTGTCAATAAACGAGTAAATAATGAACTCTTTAAACTGTTAATCTAAATAGGATTACGAACCCCATCAGAACACTTTCCTGTCTTTATGTAAATCACTCAGATGAATTGAACATTTTAATGAAACTAGAGTGAAAAATAACTATTCGACATTGAAAGAAAGTTGAGTAACATGGAGAATTGATCAAAGTTAGAAAGATTAACCAATCAGTGCCGTATCGATGGTCCGATGTCATATGGTGTCATGGATGCGCATTGTTAAAGAGTCTCATATAAAAATGAAAAAGCTGTCTAATCCTTCCCGGTTCTAGGTGGTTGTCTAAGATTTATCTTCAATGTAGATTGAAACAAGTAAATTGTCTAATCCTTTAATAATCACTCATTTGTATTACTACGGTGGTAGAATTTGAAAATCTAGTTCGAGTCACTGAATTTAAACCAGCTACCAGAATATACACCATAAGAAGTATTAATTCACTAACCAATTCAAATATGTCCTATTGATGAGTGTCAGCTGACGCGAAACACCAGATCCAGCACTTTGTAAAAGTGACTTTCAATAGCCAGAAGTACTGACAGAAATATTGATAAGAGCCAATAAAATTCCCTGTTGACTAAATATTTGCTGAGGAATTCTAAGCTTTCTTTGAAAACAGAAATAGTAGGATTGCGCCATGACCAAGACTTAACTTCATTATAATAAATTGAGTAGATTATTAACAAGAAAAATATATTTGTCAAGTTCTGATGGGTAGAAAATTGGAAACAACCATGGATTTACAATCTAACCTTTCAGCCCAGTTAACACATCGTTAAAATGCGATCGAGTTTACTATCAGTCAATCAAACGCAGAGTCTGGCACACATATACCTGTTCAAGTTGCCATACCATATCAGTGCAGCAATATGAAATTATAGATAGATCCCATAGTAGTAGAAGTCGTGATATTACCAGTGGTAGTGGGAAAGGTTTGACATAGGCTATAACATCCAAGATAGAATAAATTTCCAGATTACAAATAAGATAATTTGATGATCGAAATCAAGGAAAAGACTAGGAGTGAATGCGTATGGGCCGATCCTGAACTATGTCACCCGAAATCTCTAGCCATTGGTTCCGATGATCATGTGGACACCAACTATGGTAGTTTGGACACTCCAACACGACCCAGTCAAATAATCAATGACTTCACTAAAGATCATGTCCAGCTATTTAACAATCAGTTCGTTGCATAACTTGTGACAATAGGGTTTAATCAATTATTTTATTGATATTTAACAACCAAATAATTTGTAAAGAAAAAGCACCTCTGTTTAACATTGGTGTTCCTTTTGTAGACTAAAGCCATTGCGGGAAAATAATTATACAAATTGTAATGAACTGGAACAAGTCATTAGTATGTCATTAAATTGTAAAAAATCACCTATTACTCATGTCGGTATTTGGGGCAATGCAGACAATAAACAGATAACAGATTGGATTAAAGCGGATGTATTCAATGAAAAAAATAACATTGTTTTTTCGAATGGAACAAAATCTTGGTAAATGAATAAACTTTTATTTTCTGAAAACTAAGTCACACTTTCTTTTTTCCTTCATAGAATTAATTTATTTGTCTTAACAACAATTACTATTACTACTTTCCGTAGGTACGGCATGTGCTTTGCACCTTCGAAGTGCAAAGTAATTTTACAAGACTCGTAAGATCCTAATCCTGCACACACCTTGTGTGATGAGCAGATAGAAGTAGTCGAGAAATTCGTGTATCTAGATAGCTGCATAAGTGCTGGTGGTGGCTTGAGTGATGAGATCAATGCACGTGTAGTGAAAGCCAGAGTGGCTTATGCCAATCTGGGCCATCTTTGGCGCCTTCGTGATGTTAGTTTTGCCGTAAAACGTCGGATGTACAACGCGTTGGTGAGAGCACTTTTGCTCTATGCTTGTGAAACCTGGACTCTCCGAGTTGAGGACGTTAGACGACTCTCTGTGTTCGATCATCGCTGTCTCCGAAGGATTGCTGACATTCAGTGGCAACACCATGTCAGTAATGCAGAGGTTCGGCATCGTGTGTTCGGGCACAGAGATGATAATTCAATTGGTGTCACCATCTTGAAACACCGACTTCGGTGGCTTGGACATGTTCTACGAATGTCGTCCCAGAGAATTCCACGTCGTGCATTGTTTGCCGACTCTGGGACTGGTTGGAAAAAGCGGAGAGGTGGTCAATGTATGACATGGTGTCGTGGTATGGAAGAAAGCTGCAAAGGGCTGGCTCGTCTTGGTCCTTCACGGCTCCCTGGTTGGGGTCCGAGAGATGGTGCAACACAGTGGCTAGAGACGTTATCAGATATGGCTCAGAATAGAAGCCAGTGGCGATCATGCTGTAACCTTCTTTTACTTTCTTCATTAAAAAAGTGGTTGTAACTTCCTTAACTGAAGGAATTCTTCTGGTTTCGCCTTTCCGTTTCCCCATTATTATTACTATTACACTACCATGCATTAAGCTGTGGTTGTTATTGTTTTTTTTTTCATTTTACACACCATCTGGTGCCCCCTTGTACCAATATTTGTGTTCAAATAAAATAAAAGAATAAAACTGACAATAAGACGTGATATGGATATACAACCTCCGTTTACTCTTATGTGATGTCATGGTACTAGACTGAAAAAAAGCTACGAACTACCAAGCCATAATATAACATTAACATGTCGTGTCATTGGCTTTTAAGTTGATTCGTTTCAATGAATCCAAATCAACTCATTAAAATTAAGGCCATTTACATGATAAATGTATTTGAAGATTTTATATGATATGGCTTACAATCGATCGCATTAGCACCAGTGCATTCATTTCTTAAATTCTTATACTAGGTTCTAATATTATCTCATACATCGTATTCTTGGATTTCGATAGTTATTTTCAGGCTTTGTTGCTATTGCTATTGTTTCAGTTTCTTTAATTTTCATTTTATGAATTTTATTGCTTTTTCTCCATTCAAGGAAATAAGAAAAGTGTAGCATGTTAGATTGGGTGAACTAGTCGGGGCGAGCTGGATCTAGGTTTCGTGCTGAATGGGACTCGTCAGTCAAGAGTAACCGTAGTTTTGACAGAACTGATGCTCTTTGTGGGATTCAAACCTGCCTCAATGTGCTTCATGATCTGAAATGTTACTATAGACTCATTCGGGGAGCCACCACTTAATAACAACTGAATATAGTGCATGCGATGTCCAGTCATTTAGGTCGGTAGCCACATTGCAATTTGATCAATAAGATTCGATCAGCACTAAATGTCTAGATGAGCATGACATTGTTCACTGTATTGGTGGTGTTTCGTCTTTTAAGCTGAGTGTTTCAGTCTTCGAGCATTCAATGTTCTTCTGAACAAAATCAACAGAAAAAATTCCGAGTAGGAGTGATTTATCAACCATAACACTGTAGCATAACTAACAATCACTATAACAATAAATATGTTTTTGTAGTATACTAATGGGTAGGAAACTACATTTCTGACGTTTTGCAACGTAATGTAAGCCACTTTACTTTGGAGAAGTGACTTACATTACATTGCAAAGCGTCAGAAATACAATTTTTCCTCACTGAGATATCACAAAAATATATTTATTATTAACTTTCTACCCAATGCTAATTCTATTTGAAACTATCAAGTCCAACCTTAGTATTAATACCTGTTAACAGTGATTTTGTTTCCAAACTATAATCAGACTAAATATCAAGTGATAATAAGGAAGGTTATCCAAAGTGTGAGAAACTCACAAGTGTAATTCTTATTATGACAAGATTCACAAGAAATAATAATCAAAAGTTCGCTGCTACAATCTGGCTTAGTATCAATTAAGGATTGTTTTCGTCCTGAAATGAAATACTTAGAAAGGATGAATTAATGTTAACTAAGAAAACGGTTATCTTCTTCTCACATGAGACTCCATTCCATCAAAGAGATATAATCCATTTGAACAACAAAAAAAAATTGGAAAGATTTGAATTTACATCCGAATGGCCCTGATAACGACCACCTTGGTAGATGCTTTCTAATTTTCTATCTTAACACTATCAGATCCAGAAAAAAATTCAAATTATAACTGTGACATTGTTATGACGTATGCCACTGTCAATGATCACGTAACAGTATCGCCAATCAAAACAATAACTTATATGACCTGGTCTCTGTGCTAAATCAATGATGAGTTAATCAGCACGAGCAATCCTGTAATCTGGTGTACACTAGTTATCAAATGGTACTAGATATTTGATTTATACCATTCTTTTCTTTAAAACAAGTCTTTGTATGGTTATTTTTTTCAGGTCATGTCAAAATATCATTATAGGTCAAACAATTAACATTTATTATGCCAGGAAAGGTAGTGTATACGATCCACAAAATCGTATTATTTCAGTGCACAAAATTTATAAACGTGGAACTATTGGATATAAAGTAAGACTATTATTATTAGTATACATTACTTTCTTCTGTATAGGACAGTGATTTGTAATATTTATTTGTGGCGCCTATTTTAAATAACTCTACAAATAAACAAACGCAACAGAGTAAAAACCCTAGTAAAATACTACTTGAATTCTCGGCACCATACGTTTCAGCCATCAAACTTAAAATGTTTTTGATAGAGGAATTCATTGGTAACTAGATAAATTTGTCGGTAGTATATTTCCCAAATTGACGATAGTCCACTTCCATTGATGATAACTGACTTACATCCGACAGAGCTTAACTCTACCATACATGACTTCTTGACAGTATTTCTGGAACTCATCTCGAAGTAAGTCCTTGGTGAGCATATTACCAGCTTTAAAGGGGTTGTAAGTCCGCATGGATGAGTAATCTAATGGCTGTCCAGTATTTTTGTTTCTCAGCAGTAACCCAGTTGAGGCGAATCCGTAAAAAATACTGTTTTAACATTTACATTCAATCATCCACTTATAATACAATGTAACTAATCACAAAATAGTACCAAGAAATACTCCAAATAAAACAAGATTCCCCCCATATAATGCAGAAAAACGGGTGAATTCGTGTTTAAAGCAAAGATAAGTGATAAACCAACGTAGAAGCACTTCAATTAAAGTTGGAATACTGGCTAGCAGTGGAATAGGGGACGCGCATTTCGTATAATTTGAGAGAAGTCGGGTGGACTTGCCTGAATCCCAGCGTATATCTATACGGTAGCTCGAATGCAGTATCTTTCGCTTCAAACGCTCATCGTACCATCGTCTGAGTCCACGTAGCCACTTCCTTATGCTTTGAGTATGAATTTCACGTAAGCTTATATCCCTCCACTATCAATGTCATGACACGCAATTAATCAGTCTCTTTCAGCATATACACATCCTGTGCTGTTACAAGTTTTTAATTAAAGTCACAGTTTTATTTATTTATTTCTTTGAAAACATAAATACTGTTACAAGGGGGCACCAAATACATATGCGCCACACAAATCTCATTTGATTTGTGTGAAGGTTGTGATACTGCTTAGGTGCCCAAACTGAAGCAGATGGTTTTCTTAGAGGGCCACATCCGGAGCCTTCGACCTAAAAGTCTGATCCACAAAGCAGTGCAGCATCGTAAGGATGCAGTCCGATGGTAGCCGGTGACCAACGACTGGTTCATATGCCATTTTCTCCCTCAGGGTACTGGGGCCCATGTGCACCAATGGTTCGGAATCATGGTTTTCCAACTCCCCTAGGTGAATCCACCAACCCGGTTAAAGAGCCGGACATTCACTTTTTGTCCTCTCGATTTTGTAAACAACACCCCCGCCACGAGAAGACAGTGAGTAGGACTTACTTGGCAGTAATTGTGTACGCGTGGCCATATGAGAGCATTTCGAGAGGGAGAGCGAACTCTCCCCACTCTCGACCGTGCCAGGGCAACTACTGTTAGCCACAGTAGTGACTACATGACTCCCATTCCCTCCTATTCGGGACTCGTCAACTGGAAAGATTCCGTAGACTTAAAGGGTATAACTATTTATGAACTCAGACAAAAACTCATTAATGAATATGTTATAAATTCTACCTTTACAATGGACAACATCTTATGTTAAATAAGCATCGAAAATGCATTTCCATAAACAATAACACTGATTCCTTGAAATTCGATAAAATCCTATCCTAAAACATAATGACAAAACGGTCAAAAATTGATTTGTTATTCTCAATTAGATCTTTAATGAATTATCTCTGGCCTGAGAAGTTATACTTGAATATGTTCGTTTCATTCCTCAATATACATTTAATTGGTTAGCTAATGTTTCTATATTCTAATAACTATTCAGCCGTAAAGCAAAACAGCTGTGAAACGTGGCTATTAACAGTTGAAGATACTCGTAAGCTACTAGTATTTGACCACAGATGCCTCAGAAATATTGCTCGCATCTGCTGGGATCATCGGGTAAGTAATAGTAAGGTTAGACGCAGGTTATTAGAGAATGATGGTAAATCAGTTGATGAGGTTGTGAATCTACATCGACTCAGATGGTTGGGCCACGTGTTACCCATGCCTGAACACCGATTACCACGACACACAATCCTGACTAGTGTTGGAGATGATTAGAAGGAAGCTAGGGGTGATCAAACCAAAATGTGGCCTCAGTGCTTAAAGTCGCTAATTTATAGCCTTAGCCATGTTGGTAGATGCAGACTACTTGGTTGGGGTCCGCGTGACTATCGTAACCAATGGTTGGAGACTCTTGGTGACATGGCTCAGAATCGGTCACAATGGCGTCGGTGTATACACTCTCTGTCTTCTCTTAAACTAAGAGATTAAAATCGCTTCATATCTTTCTTTCTATGAACTAATTCTTTCTTCCTGTACTATATCCTTATATGCAATCTTTATTTTATATATTACCACTATTGAATTACCTACTTTTATGAATCCGGTGTTCATCTTCCTGTGCTAATGAGGTATGGCAACTTGGACTGATGCATATATGTGCCTGGTCCTATGTTGTAGCTGACTGACTGATAACTAATCAGTCAATCATAGTTTAAAGTATTAATAGCATGAATAAATTATCGATTCAGTCACTTTGATCATCATTTGAGTCCGTGTAAAATAGAATATGGTATAAAAGCCTTCCGCTAACCATATTATTAACACCTTTCAATGTCAGTGTTTTTACTTCGAATTCTCCACAACCCTACATTAAAACCAAAGCTTAATAAATAAATACAAAACTAACTTGGTTCTAGCTAAAGAATTAATATTCATCAAAGTAAACAATGCTGGTCGGCGGCCTATGCTCCATTAGGAGTAATAGGCGTAAGTAAAAGTAAAGTAAACAATAAAACATTTTTTTTTTACTTTTGGAATTCTTATATGACATATTTATCTTTATTTTAGTGTCAAGGCTATGCATGTATAGACAATAGTCAATTAAACACTGAACAGAAATTCTTTATTACTACAAATGTCCTATTTCATGATTTAACCTTATAATGAATATATCCGATCAAAGCAAATGTCAACAATTTTATATAACTGTCATTATTAGTATCAGTAATATAGTAAAATTTTGATTAAATATCTTTTATTTATTGCAAAAAGGTATGTATTTCCTACACAAAAGTATAAAACATTTCTATACATCTGAATAGAATGAATTTATCAGTTATCATTAAAACTATTGTTCTAACAATCTTTGTCACAATAATAAGATATATTTCCGCTGCCGTTTGCTTCAAACGAATATCTACTTGCTTCTCCATTCATTATTGACTACTTTGAAGAGAAATGATTTAGGCACTAGTGAAGAGTAATACTATGTATTGATAAGCGATTATACTGAAATAGTGATAACGCATATTAATTTATCGGTGTATAGGGTTGTGGAGATTGTTGAGTTTAGATTGATATCATGAATGGATCAATGTTAGATCACCATTGAAAACCTGAAAGCACTGGACGGCCGTTTCGTCTAGAGGTTAAGCATTCGCGCACGAGACCGAAGGTCCTAGATTCGAGCCCTGCGTGCGGGATCATGGACGCGCACTGCTGAGGAGTCCTGTACTAAGACGGCCGTCCAGTGCTTCCAGGTTTTTAATGGTGGCCTAACATTGATCCATTCATCAATTTAAACATAGTGATTTAATTTGTAAATGATTTTAATCAGTGAATATATGATGATATACTCTTTTATTATCATCCTAACTTACTACATGTTCGCTAAACCTCTTCATTGTATACACCGAAACAATTGATAAACTACATCATACTGTAAACCATATCAATCAGAATCTTAGGAACAGTAAGTACCCCGGTACTAATTTGTATGATTCAAACTTATATGCATTAAGTACAAAACTACAATATTAATAGTATGAAACTGAGTGACTGATTTCTGACTAATTTACTATAATTTAAAGATATATATAATCCTGGGACCATCGAGTAAGTAGTGAAGTTGTTAGAAAACATGTACTAGGTAAGGATGGTAAATCAATTGATGAAGTAGTGAAACTTCATCAGTTGAGATGTCTGGGACACGTGTTACGCATGCCCAACGACCGACTGCCTCGACGTGCTATGTTCAATGGTATAGGAGTAGATTGGAAGAAAGCTAGGGGCTACCAGAGCAAAACATGGCATAAGTCCATGAAGTCACTGACATGTGAACTGAGTCATATTGGTAGGTGTAGACTACCTGGTTGGGGACCGCGAGATAATAGCAACCGATGGTTAGAGACCCTGAATGACATGGCTCAAAATGGTTTGCAATGGCGCAGGTGCATCCACTCTTTGTGTTCTCCCAAATTTTAATCTCCTGATTCCTCCTTGTCTCTTTCTTATCTTCCCGAATTTATTTCACTGCATTATACTCTTTATATAACATCTCCAAACCCTAATCTTGCCGATTACTGCTTATACTATTACTACCTCTACCGCTACGGAATTTGAATCGACAACTGCATCTCTGTGTTAAAATGGTGTGGCAACTCGAACTGATGTACGTACGTATGAAGTTCTACGTTGTTACTGACTGGCTGACTGATATATATATAATATATATATATATATATATATATATATATATATATATATATATATATATATATATATATATAATATTGTTTTCAATTAGATCCTCATCAGGCTAATATAGACTAACATACAGTAATGTATTGATATGCATAAACGAAATTATTAAATTAATTAAGGCAGTTTATGAGACATTGATAACAGTGGAATACATTACATAACTAAACATAATAAGTAAAGAGTACAAATTGATCATGTAATGAAAGGTGTACTAGTTGTGATAAGAATAATAAAGACTTGAATTAATGTTTCATAATAGGATATAGGTCAATAACACTCATAAAAAGTTACAAGATTACGTAATAAGTGTTCAAATAATTGGACAATGAAGTGTATATTTAAGAAAGAAATAGGGGGGGGAGATGAGGAACAATAAACAAATTGAATATAGAAAATAATAATCAGTGAAATCTTTTACTGAAGTTATTTCTACCAAGGAAGAGATAAAAGTGTTGCACATTATTATAAGCATATATACTGAGCTCTCAGAGAATAACTTCCAAACTTTGACATTTTCATTGATACTTCCTGACTCAACAAAGTTAATAGGTTAGAAACCTACAATGGACTGCAATTCACTTCAAACTGTTGTATTCGTGATGTGTGGGCGAGAATGATTGGTTGTCTCTCTAGTCAGACATGTAGATAGTTGGACAGGTGTCAGATGAGTTATATATTCCCCTATCCTTATTGTTATTATTATTATTATTATTATTATTATTATTATTATTATGACTCACTTATTATTGGCTATTCATTGTTGTTGGATCGTATTGGGTTTTTAGTGTGGAAATATATTTACGTTGTGGTCAGGCTAATCACGTGTTCTTGATCTGAGTTGTGTTAAAGTCCTGTAGAATAGACAGTGAGGGGGAATCTAGTGTAGATATATGTTTAAGGTAAATTAACGTCCCATACGTGTAAACGTGCAAATCCAACCGTTATAACATCAGACGAAGCAAAACCGAGCGTTATAACAACTCGGTCTTAAGATAAAAAATGACCAGGTAGGTAGCGAAGGTTTGAAGTGAAAATTCTTTTTGAAAAATGGTATTCCTTTCTAATCTCAATAATAATGAACTTACAAAGAAAGTATGAATAAACTAACTATCATATAAAGATACTTCTTATGCTTACTAGGGTCATATTATTAGTATAACAATATCTTGATAATTAAACCAATCAACTTACGATGATTGGATAGGAATTCTCCTCCACCTACTTTGTTTCCAGTGATCGTAAGGTATCAGTCAGTCAGTCCATCGTAATCAACAAAGAATGTGGTACAGATGTGTATAGGTTATCGTTATCACATCTCACACTAGTACAAAGCAATGAAATTAACAGGGTATCAAAGAAGTGGAAGTAGTAGCAGTATCAGTTACAGCAAGACTAAATATATATAGAATTTATTTCGAAAAGAAGGGATGAAATAAAGGAATACAATTTATATACTTGCTTTAAAACTCAAGATTTATGGGGAGATAAAGTAAATCCAACTAAACTACGGTAAATAACTCTAAGCCATGTCAACAAATGTTTACAACTACTGACACCAGTTATCTGAAGGGTTTCAAACAAAACGTTTCTATCAACCAAAATACCTCAGAGTAACAGACAATTATTTGTTAAACTGACGGAACATTTTAGTTTGTCCGCAACCAGCTTTTATCCAAAATGATCCCAAGATAGTCATCATTGCACTTTGGGGTAGACAGAAGACGAGCAAATATAATGTATGTCATAGTCATCTTAACCAATGAAGTTGTACAGCTTCACCAATCGATATATCATCATTGCTACCTAGTAAATATGTATCTAACTTCAATACTGCTTATTTGATTGTTTCGAAAAACCCGGATAAAGCTTTGAATGAATCTATGATGCAAATTATCAAACAACTGATACGAAGATGATTTCTTTAATAATATATGAAGTATAATTATTCACTGAATTAATAAATTTTATAAAACATACAATAAAACATATCGTTTCATTCATTTACATGTGTTCGTTTCCTAATACGAGAGAGTAATTCATCTTGATCACGTTTTATACGATCAATCACTTTGACTAAAAGGTTTTCACTAGCCTGTAAAGCTGCTTTAATTTGTTTACAAGTGTTGTTGCTCTCCGTATCCTTTTCCTCCTTTTCTTGTTCATTATTATTATTATTATTATTATTATTATTATTATTATTTTCTATAGTCTTCTCCTTATGGTCTTTATTTTGCAATGTTAATAACTGACTTTTCATTAATTCAACGCAGATTTCCAAATCAAATTTAGCTTCATCCATTTTACCTTGATTAAAATAAGATTGAGCACGACGAAATAGTACTTTATGTATATCTTGATAAGATATTTCAAAATTATCCCAATAGAATTGAAGTTTTTCTTGTGAAAATAATGATGTATTAATGATATCTTGATGATAATAATCATTAGTTGATGAATATATAGAAGAATCTATTTGACATGAAAGAAGATATAAAGCATGTGAACAATTTCGAGCACAATATTCATTAGATCCAACTTTCAATTGACATAAAGCAACATTTGAAAGGAGGCTGCGGAAAAAAAACATGAAAAGACAATTAAATATGTTGAATTATTTAAAACCTATCTATGTAAGGAATGAGAGGAACTTCTCATTTTTCATGATTAGGACGTAACGATGTACGTTACGAATGATTTTTTAAAACTAGGTTTGATTTCTGCTATTCATTGAAACATTCAATCCTTTTCATAAACCAATATTATGTAACTAAAACTCGTCATTAGTTATAATTATTTTTGTTTGAAAGTTATTAAATCGATAATCATCATAGGCTATAAAACAGTTTTCAGTGTAGAGAATGACTAAGAGTAACTAGGTCCAACTTACCATGATACATCAGCATGGCGTGACGAAATTAATGAAATGAATAACAAAGTTGGAATAATAATGGTGTCAGTGATCATAAGAAAGAAGAAACACCCATAACATATAGGAAAGAAATGAAACAATGCATGAAGAATTACTGAGAATTAAGATTTAGTTGAAGATAAAGAAAATGAATGCATCTACGTCATTGCAAATAATTTCGATCCATAACATTCAGAGTCTTCAGCCACTGATCCTGGCCATTAGGTGGATCATATCCACGTAGTCTACGTTTGTCAATACGACTTCGTTCAACGGTTCATGATTTCATGGACTAATGACATTACTTGGTTTGTTTACCTCAAGTTTTCTTCTACCTTACTCTTATGTCAATCAATCAGCGCTTTGAGAGCCCATAACTTATAAAATGGACGTATTATAGAAATAAACACTAAAGGTGTTTTTTAAAAAAGGATAACTGTGCTAAGTATAGTGAAATAATGCAAGTTATTATAATAAGGAATTAATTATTGAATGTGATTAACCTACCAAATAAGGGTTGCTGAGATTGACAACAAGATTTCGGATAGAGAAATGTAAGTTGTTTGACAAATTTGAAGAATTATAACTACAAGAATAGTCGGAATGTGTTACTTTGGTCTAAAGTTGATAGTTTACGTTGATCAGATACCATACTATATTAATGTTATGGTTTAGTAGTTTAAACATCTAAATTTTAACCATTATAAAAGAGGATCAAGTGACAGTCCTCTCACGTAACAAATATATCTCAAAGTCTAGTGCAAAAATACGTACTTATTTATATTCGACTATGAATATGATGTACTGGAATAGAATGACTATTACTTTACTAAAGATAAGGAAATGCTTTAGTAGGGTGGCCTAAACTATTTGTAAAACATAAATGAGTAGTGAACCACTTATTATCAAAAGTAAGACTTTCCAACTCAGTCATTATGTGAACTTTAAAATTTCAGTTCAAATTTCAGTTGGTTTCCCTTTTAGAAGAAAAAAAATCATTCTCTTCATGGTGTTAAATAAACTTTGTTGCTATACTAGTGTACAACAGATTACATACTTATTTTCAAATGAAAGCTGATAAGTCAATTAGAAAAACAACGAACTGTTTCTTGTACAATAGTGGTGGGTAAATTAAGAAAATAAACTGGTGATAAAGTCATGTTTCTTCATCACTTATTGAGTCTTCATTATTATGATAAATGTGCTTCGTAAATTGAGAATTCACATTTATGAGTATTGAATGATGGTGTTCAATGTTAATCTAGATTAAACAAAATAATATATTTGTCATATAAATGTTTCACAATATTAGCCAAACATTCGATCACAATTTTATTTATACAAAACATCAACTGAATAACCTACAAATGGTTAATGAGTAATAGTAGAATCTAAGCAACCGGTGATCTCTGTCCCAAATAACAGAGGTAACTACTAGGCATCTAGATCACTCTTACTTGGTTAACAATACCCAGATATCGAAGTTGGTGATATCTAGCTATTTACATGTTTCATTAATTAATTCATTGGTTTCTAATACTGAGTAAAGTGAACAGAATTACGGGCCTGTGTCTTACTGACTTCTGATGAAAGAAATATTAAGTAGTGAAGATTATATTTGATGTTGAACAAGACGATCCCGAGTGCTGTTAAAGGCGATTGTCATACTCCGGTTCCCCATACCGTGGACGGATACTCCTTCTTGAACGATATGAAAAAGTAAACTAGGTTAGGTCGATGCAAATGACTTGAGAGAGTGACCGTAGTGCTCAAGGGAAAACTGCTTGAGGCTGGTTACGCGCCGCCTTTCTGTTAGCTGTTTTACATGTTAGCTATATACTTATAAGGCCTTAGCGCGGAGGATGCAAATCTATGGTTTAAGGTGAGGTGCGAAATATCCATAGACCGACTTTTTATAACCTCTTTCTTCCGATGTGGAAAGACAGTGTCGCCCCAGATGTTGGTTGTTTAGAGGAAACATCTTACCGTCGTCACACCCCTGTACAGTCGAAAGTGTGACTTTGCCATCAAACCATGAAGGCTTCTGATACTAAGCTTTGATTATGATGAAGCTGCAGTTAAGTTTTTAAAACACTCGGTTTTTAACCAGCAAAATCGCAAGATTGAACGGCGTCTTACCTACTTATGTTTAGACAATCGGTTAGTATAACAGGCCTACATAGGGTGAGAGTTAAATTCAAGTAAGTACACCTATACTTCGTAAATGAATTACATCGACTATTAGTTAACTTACGTATTGAGTATGTGAAATTGATCAGCAGCTTATGAATTTAATAAAGTGTCAAAAACTGACTCTAAAAAAGCATTACTTCACAAGTTACGTGAACAGTATACCTCACAAAAAAAAGTACAGTCGAACGAAAATCAATTCAAAAACTTACATAAACATCAAGCGTAAAGGTTTACATTGTAATGGAAACATAGTTTTGTGATCAATATCCCCAAAACGATCCCAATCTTTGTAGTCTGAACTGTTCAATTTTTCACCGTTATTACAAGTTATGGATTTTTCACCTGATACCACTTGAATCCAGTGTATATTATTATTTGTGTTAGTTTTATTTTTTGTACAATCATATCCATTTTCGTCAGTTCCCATTGGTAAAACATCATTTACACATGTTTTTTCAGCCCAATAAGCTAATGAAACAAGCTGTAAAGCTCTGGAATAACATGCAAAAGCTGATGACCAAATGTATTTGAATAATTCCTCTCTGTTATTATTACTATTTGAATTGTTCAAGTGTAATGTTACACATTTCAAATGATGATTTACCAACCAAGAACCTCTTTCTTTTAAATACCAAGCTCGATATAACCATTGAATTGTTAAATCAGGATTCCAGTCAACTGTAGTATTTTCTCTTAAATCCGATTCTAATATTTTAGCATTAACATTCATAGTAGGATCGCCACAGATCGGTGGAACAAGTACATAGTCAACGCGTAATGATAGATGATACTCCTAAATGAATAAAATATATGAAAACACTCTAAAAAGTTATCTAATGTCTAACAGCAATAAGAAATAGTTATTAAACGATCATATGAAATATTTCTGCAATTTACCATTCAACTTCTTTTTACTCCGAATAAAACATAATGGTTACTAACAAGTAAATAGTAAACCGAAATACAAACTATATATTAGTCTGTCAAATATACAAAAATGGAGATTATAAAAACTATATTTTACTAAATTCCCATTTATGGCAATACATGTTTTATCTTCGTTCTTGTAGTTCAAAATATCTTTAAAGGTACATGTTAACCATTGCCTTAACACGTTACGATTTCTAATGATAGGTGTTGTTGTTCGTTCTACTATTATTTAGTAAACGTTAATACTTTTATTTAAGGTGTGTGAAACTATATATCCCTCCAAATACAATGTTGTGGAGATGCTGAACTATTTTAATTGCATCTTAGTTACTCGCTATAGACCTGTCTGCTCAAAAAATAGCCAATCCTAACCATTAATGATTTTGACATATATAATGTAGCCCACTGGATTTCTTACTGAGAGAAGAACAGTGGATACTACCTTTTACATGGATGTTCTTAAGATTCCGATTAATTATGTACACTTTACACAACCGAATTTGTGACTTTATTGTATGGCACATCCACTGAGATATTATGCATATACACTCACTAGGGATTGTTCGCGAGTTTCTGGCCTATATTTTGATCAATACACTTGATTATGTTTACCAGAACGAGTCATATTCAATTTCTTTTCATTCCCCAAATACAGTATATCATGAGAGGGAACAATGGAACAATGTAACAACTTTAAAATGAGACAATAAAACAATTGGTGAGTTAATATTTCACAACTGACCCGGTTGAATCCACTGGTCACTGCTTCTCACTAAAACTCTAGGATATACCTCTTGAAGCTAGACATTAACACCGCTGGATGCTGGTTCAGCGTTCTGGTGGTCAAGTGCTCGCGTGCGAGACTGATAGGTCCTGGGTTCGGATCCCTCGATGCGGGGTCATGGGTGCGCACTGCTGAGGAGTCCCACAATAGGAAGAAACGGCCGTCCAGTGCTTCCAGGTTTTCCATAGTGGCTTAGCTTAAATTGACTCATGACCTCAACTATTGAAATTACTACAATCTCCACCAAAACCCCTTCAGAAGAATAATTCTTTAAAACATTATGCGTTAATGACATCGAGACATGATTGCATATCAATTAATAAACACTATCTGTAAACCTAAGGCAATTATCATTTTACCATAAGTTTTATACATAAAGATTTGATTTTATTGAGTACAAAAGTAACTAAATTTTCTGGTTAGCCGTGTTGTCACATGATATCAGCTTATTTGTGAAAAAAGGCCTTGAGTTAATATAAGTGGGTTTTGTGAGCAGCTGCTGTTTGATCAGTTTCAACTGATTCAAACAATCTATTTTACAATGAAAAAAAAAACAAAATATTTCATACAGTCGTTATCCCTTTTTAAGTGGACTAAATAGCCATCAAAAAATAGTAAACTCGTTTCCTTTTCAAGAACATAGGAAAATCATACTTTTCGATGACCAAGGAACATTCACTGAGATATGGATATTAACAAAGTTTCTCATCTTAACCGTTTTAAAACCTATTTAAAATTCCTATCTTTAATCCCTTCCAATATCGACATAATGACATTCCTGTCACTGAACAAATTTGATCTAATCGCCTAGTTGGAAAGGCTTCTAGACATTTAAAGCAAATGAGGTTTGAAAAGATATAACGTCCCCAACTTAAATGGCATATCGTTAGGATAGGTTTGTCTTAAAATTATAGTTACTATTTAGCCTTATTAATTCAAACTGCAGGTGGTTACGTTACTCAAGGAACACACGAAACATTTTGAAAACAAAGTATGGTAACTTTAAGTAGATCTTTTACGCTGTAATTACACAGAACTGTCAGTTCATTTTCCCATCACAAACAAGCGATCATCTTCAAAATCAGATTCCAAGAAGTGATATTCGTTCAGAAACACATAGTGACATCTTGTTAAATGTTTTTCGTCCCCATCTTTCTGCTATAAATTGCTGCCACTAATCTTATCTCTCCAAAGGTATTTTTTGATCTCCTTTGCATTAAACGAGGTGCTTTGAAGATTCAAAAACCTGGTGATGAGAACTGACATGCACATGCAAAGCATTGAATAATATAAAGTGGACCAAACTGGAACTGGTATAACTTCTACCATGGTCTTAATGGCTCATAATTTTCTTCCTTCACAGCCATCAGATATCCCTTCTATCTTCTCTATAGACCTTTTACTCCCAACAGGTTTACTTCTGTTCCTATGATCTTCCTGATTATATTTCATCTCGATTTCAAGATTATATCTTGTAACGCTGGGCCATCCTTTCTCAATTATAATTTCCCCGCTCGAGCACTTAGCAATAAAACTATTATTAGTTTCCCTGAAGAAAAGTTTTAATACCTTTGTTTATTCAACTTCACTGTTACCATATTTAACAGAATTTTATTACCACTAGTGTTTTATTATCATCCTGAATAACATGTATATATATTTGCGATTGTATAGCTTTGAGAATAAATTCCCCGAAAAGAGAAGTCTTCACTGAACCAATTTTCCTTAGCTTAAAATCTGTTTAATCTACTCCGACTAAAGATGCCAACGATAGGGATAATTACATGATAAAGTTTAACTAGAGGTTAATAAACGATTGTCTACATTATAACTACATACGCACATTGAGCACACAATAATATATAACCCTCAAGAAATATGGAAAGTGAGGAAACTTACACACGTAGCGGAATTATTTACCAATGTATCAACATCCTATCTGTGACCAAATATATTTAGCTATTTACAAATTAGTCAGTATATTATATTCAGTTGAGGCTTGTTTCACACTGCTTTACGACCGAGATATATGACCACAAAAAGCGGAAGATAGAGGTGCTTGATCATGGGTCAAGTGATTCAAGTTGGTTTTTTATGCAAAAATGTTTCCAACCCATTTATCGTGATTACATAGATTCAAAGTTTAACCTGTCTGGACAAGACACTAGTTGAATAATCCAAAATGAACACTGATTAAACACCCACGCATTGTCAAACAAAATTAATATTGATGAGGGGTATTTCTGGACTCCACAAAACAAAATGGATATCGTTAATATGATCCAGATATCAATTCATTATACGGCTCATAGAATTTCGGGAAAGCCAACAAACTGTTGGTAATTCAGAATTGATAAATATGATTGTTTTACATCTGATAAGGACGTATTGAAACTACGCAAGTCACAAACTGAGTAAGAAAACTGTCTACTTTATTTGCAAATAATGCACTCTTTAAAATTATTAAAAATTCTTCTTATAATAGGTAAGAAAACATGAGAATATACACAAAAATGAAAACAGAATATAGATTTGGCTCACTGTAGGATCTTTGTGTTTTTCGCCTCTCTCAACGGATTCTATATCTACATTGAACACGTCCCCGGCTGTACAATTAAAGAGGATATTCTCTACCACACTTCTTAAAGAAAGCTGTTTCGAATTTGGCTGTTTTTTAAATTGTGTAGTGTCGGGAGAATTACCCAGAAGAATGAGAAAGCGCGAATTGCTTTTCAGAACAATGGGCTCGCACTGTATATTAAAAAGCGAATGAAGTGGGCAGCATTCTAAATCAAGACCAGATTCGTGACTGTGGTTAAAGTCTATTACTGTACAGAAACATAGAGATCCATCTGTAGCTTTGTAGCACGAGGTCCCAGTATCTGATGTACTATGTTCGAGCTTTTTGATGCGATACATAGCGCACTGAGTGGCCATTGCCTAAACAGAACAAACTTAGTAAACATTTTAGCTGATTTCGTCAAAAAAAGAACACGTTTAGGAACTACGCAATATATTCTATAAAAAATATCGGGATGTACAAAACCAGTAACATATATTACAAATACAGTATCGATAAACTACCAAGTTGTGCTGTTTACACCGTGAGCGCAATCATAAGTGAGTATCCAGGATACCATAAAGCATGCAAAAGCTGTCATTAAACCTTCTTTAATGATCTCCCCATATCCACCATATTCATCCTCATCAACACGTTGATAAATTGCAGCGTATGCATAGACAAAGCATATGTTTGTTACAAAAAACATGAGGATTGCTACAAAACCCGTAAACGAGGCTACACCCCAGACAACACCGACTATAATGGCAAAAACTTGCCTAAACCAATACACGACATCCAAAAAGTCGTTTTTGTCGTCAAATACAGATTGCATCTTCAGCGCCTTGAGAAATATACCATAGTTACTCACAAACTGAGTTTTCGTATTCGCCTATTTTTCATAATTAACAACTCCTTACCAAATGAACATTGCTCACCTTTGAGACCATTTTTTCAATACTCAATATCTTTGTCACGAGCTTGTATAAACTGATAAATTTCTTAGGGCTTGCTTCTTGTTGTTTTGGTACGGTTTCAGGTATTTGGTTATATCCGATGGGTGGTAGTTCAACCACTCGACTCCACTAATTCCAGTCGGTTTGGACTTGTGTATCTTGTAGTTGAGAAAGTGCGTTTATTTCAAGGCAGTAGGGTTTCTGGATACCAGCAGCTATCACAAAACCAGGTAGGAGGTTAGTTAGTTGCAATGTGAAAATAATTAAGTGATAATTAGAGTGATAAGAGATTACTATTTCAAGAATAAATAATTAGTTTACTTAAATGACAATGTGTAAGAAGACGTAGTGTTCGTCCTTCAATGTGCAATCATTCGAGGGTTGCCTCAAGGAGCATTGTGATGATATTCTGGTAATATGATGCTCGTGTTGGGGTGGCTTGAAGAACTTAAAATGTTGTGTGCCATCGTTAGATTAACTCTCCTGTAGCTCAGAGAGAATAATTCCAGGTGCTGAAGTCTGTCCTAGTAAGATTTATGTCTCAGTCCTATCACCTAATTAGTTGCCCATCTCTGTACTTGGTCTAAGAGATTCATACCCCGACAACATTGTGGACTTAAAAGTGGGACCGTGAGTACCTTTAGAACAGTGTTAGGGAGAACTTTGGGGTGACCACTCCAAGTTGTCTCTGCATAAAGTGGAGAGTTATGTTTGCCTTAGCTGCATACCCTGTGTACTTTGAACTAGTGTCTAAGTTCTCTATGGTTGCAAATCCGAGATCACTCTCTGAGTAGAAAATCAGGAGAAAATCTACATTGAGTGTGTGTGTTCTATGTCAAACGAGGCAGAATGTTCATGGTATGACATTCCGATAAATTAAGTTTTAATCTGTTGTCTAATCCTTACTTTACTATAGTTGTAAGGTTCTTTTGAAGCTCGAGCTAAGCCTTTTCTTTTTTTATGGACCTCCAGTTTTGCGTCCTCTCCCGAACTAGTTTTATCTAACAGATCGTTAATAAAGACCAAGAACAGAAGTGGACCTAAGATTGTTCCTTGTGAAACTATCTATATTAAGACCTTCCAACTCATCTGCACTCTTACCTTGGTACGAGACATTCTCTAGGTTATTTCGCAGCTAGAACCGTTGCTGCTACTTTGACGTGGTGGTCGGGATCATCTATAATGGTGAACCCATCGAGCTATACTGGCTGGAACAATCGTTCCTCAAGGTCCTACCATACCAGACAGGTTGGTTGAAGAACGGTAAGACTAAAAGCAAAAAACCATGGTCCGAGGGCGAAGTCATACTGCTGACTGTACAGAGGTGTGACAGCAGTAAGGTGTTTCCTTCAGAAAACTACCACGACAGAGGGGTGGGGTTAGAAAAGGTCGAACTTAAAAGTGCACACCTCATCTCATTTCACGGATGTCCGTCTCTGACGTTAAGGTCTCAACAAGTACGGAGCTAACACAAAAACTACTCATAAAAGGTCGTGTGTGACCAACCTCAAGCAGTTGTCCCTTGGGCACTGCGCTCATGCTCTCAGGTCACTAAGACCACCTCTAACCCAAATTCCTTTTCAGGTACCTCTAAAAAACCTTCCATGGTATGGGCAACCGGGAAGTAAAAACCACCGACATACCTCTAACAGCACTCAAAATCGCTGTATTCATAATCAATCTCCTTCTTCAATTCCTATTATTCCTCCTGCCTCGGCTTTCAACTCTAAACTTCCTCTTTTGGCTTCCCCCTCAAGTGTCACCATAGCCAACGATTTTAGAGCTCAAAACACTGTCCCAGGTCTACTGAAACCTCGCTCCAAACTACACACCGGAGTCTTCAACGTATGCACCCAATGTCAAAACGGCCAGCAGGCCTCCTTGGCTAGGACCCTAGAATCTTGTACCATTGATGTATGCTGTGTCTCCGAAACACACACAAGACCCTAGTGTAGTTATTCCCTTGACCTCACCGCGCCAAAACGGGGAGCCGACGAGATACACCCTCCGTGTATCTGGCGGCCGTAGGCGTAGCACTAAGCACGAGGGCAGAACAAGAACTATTAGAATGAATCCCCGTCAATAGTCGCCTATGTGCTGTTCGGTTAAACGGCTCCGTAAGAACTCGAAGAGATAGAGACACTCGTTGCTTTTCCGACGTTCATGCCTACGCTCCCAGTGACTGAAGCCCGGACGAAGCGAAAGACCAACTTTACAGAATGCCTTCTGAACCTGTTCAGAAAGCTAAACGCTCAGACGTAGTACTAGTAGCAGATGACTTTAATGCCCAGGTAGTTGGCTTGAACCAAGCAGAAAGACATTTAGGTGGGAATTTTGATATTCCGGCTCAGCGAACAAATAGTGGTGATCGTCTGCCGCAACTGTGCTCCGACAATCGTTTATTTTTAGCAAAGAATAATTTTAGGCATAAGGATGAACATTGTCTAACATGGCGACCTTCTGCACCAAACCAACGATGGACTCAAATAGACCATATTGCCATCAGTCATCGTTGGAGGGGCTCTATAGAAGACTTCCACTCGTTCTGGAGTACGTGTTTAGACTCTAGTCATGCTTTAATACGAGCATGCATTTGCTTGCACCTCACTGGACGCAGAAAAACCACGTTAAGAGGCCCATTAGAGTTGAACTCAGTGACGAGAAAGCCGAAAGCAGATCCTAGGAACGACTGAGGTAACACTTAGGTATTTCTGGAAACGAGGCTGACCCAGATGTTGATTGGAAAGATATACAAACAGCTGTAGGAACAGTAGCGATATCTATCAGTGATTTGAACCAGAGTTATGGAAAACCAATGGATTTCTACTAAGTCTATTGCACTGATGGATTCTCGTAAACTCATTCCATCAGGCTTTGAACACGATGAATAACGACAACAAATCAGATCTAGGTTAAGCAAAAGTCTATGGAACGACCGTGAGCAGTGGTGGGCAACGAAAGCAAAAAAAGATAGAAAAGGCGGCGGCTATAGGTAACGCAAGACAGCTCTACAGACTAATAAAAGAAACTGGAATTAATAAGTCAAGTGTACGTGAGACGATCTCGCAAAAAAGACGACAATATTATCTGCTCTCAGCCCATACGTTTAGAACGATGGGCGGAACACTAAGGGACAGTTCAGCTGGCCTTCAACTACTCTAAAACTACCCATCATTTCCAAACAGCTTGAATGGAACGTTGAAGTAGGACCCCCGACTCCAATTGAAGTTCACAAAACTATAGCAATTTGAAAAAAGGAAGAGCAGCTGGCCCAGATGGATTAGCTCCAGAGATCTTAAAGGATGGTGGTCCAGTTTTAGCGATTAGTTTGACTAGTACTTTAGCTCAAATATGGGAACTGGATGTAATCCCATCTGACTGGTCATAATCACTTATTGTCCCAACATATAAGGGGTCAAAATCATCACGTGATAACCATAGAGGGATTAGTTTAACTAATATAGTATCTAAAATACTAGCCTCGATAATTGTCAGACGCCTAAGACTCGTGAACTGCAAACACGAGAGAATCAAGCTGGCTTTAGACCTGGTCGTGGCTGCATCGACCACATGTTCATCATTCGTCAGGTCCTAGATAACAGGCATGCTTATCGGCGTCCGACAACGGTCTTTCTTAACTTAAAAGCAGCATTTGACTCGGTAGACCACGAGATTCTGTGGCAGTCTGTCATTTAAAGGTGTACCTCAGAAGTATATAAACCTTGCGAATGCTCTTTACTCGAACACTATTAATCCATCAAAGATTATGGCGAACTGTCCTCTGATTTTGCAACCTCAAGTAGTGTCTGGCAAGGCTATCCGCTATCTGTTTAATTTCATCATAGACCTACTGCTGGAAATAACGCTCTTGTCAACTGAATTTTCGGGCATCGACGTCCTATCAGGTTCACTTGTTGACTTAGAATACACAGATGGCAGTCCTGTTTGTTGAAAATCCTATCCTCAGTCCAGGTGTGGACGCAGGTAAACCCTCAAGCAACGATTTGCATTCAGAGGGAGGAAATGCATGTAAAACATCCTGGCACTGTTGCTCAGTGGTGCCGGAAGACTGCATCTTATCAGGGTTCAGTGAGGCTATAATTTATGGACGACACTAGAGAGGAGACAACGTGACCTTCAGAATGTCCATCTATTACATAAGACAAAATGATGGTTATAGCAAGTGAGTTGTATGAAAATTAGGATTTACAGTTGATGGTTAGGGGTTAGATTTAGGGTTTTCGTCACGAACTGAATTCAGCTAAAGTGCCAAAACCCTATTTGACGAAATAAATAAATGACCTTCGTGTCAAAACAAAAGACCTTTTACCTTTTATCCGATTGGTTTGTCCAAAAACTATAATATTAAACTAAAGCGAAACAACTTAGAGAGGCACCCGAGACAAAAGTTTCAAAAGAGAAAAATAATAAAGATAGATGGTTGCATGGTATATGAGAAAAGGATCTAACAGACACTCAAAATTGCAGTTACCTTTGACCGTCCTAGAAAAGCAACTTTGCGTGGATCCACTAGCTTATCCACAAGTCTCACGTTTTTAAGGAAGTGAAAGTATATTACAGTTGGAGCAATTATGAAGATAGAGGTTGACCGAGACGACAAGACCTATCGCGCAGGTTATAGGAGAAAGTCCAACAAGACTGCCTGAAGACCGTTACGCCAACTCGAACAGCGCGCATCTGTAGACGTTCACAACCTTACGTTATTAGCCTGAATAACCATAGATAGAAATTTAAGTACTGTTGTTTAATAATCTGTTTTTGGATAACAATAATAATAATAGCTGATTTACCACACGTCAAAACAAGGGGTCTAGAGCATGTTGTCCACGGATGAACTGATGTTCAGAGAACTAATGGTTCAAGTGGTTCAAATGGTTGTGGACGGAATAGAAGAAGCTTTCGCTTAACAAGCTTCCGTGTATAGTAGCAGGGGATCACCAAATCCTCCAGGCAGGAACCTAGGTATGTTAACAATAAAAGAGGAAAAAGAAATTGGCAAATCATAGTATGACGCTGTCCTTGGTCTGTAGTGACTCACATTTATCACGAGAACACGACTGGTTTAATAAAAACAATTATTATTATAACCAACTGTACCAGTGCTTGTTTTAATGTGCTTTTGTTTGACTGTGCTAATTATAGCCATTTTGTGCTTCCATTACCTTCCATCATTGTTCCGCTGTTTTTGGTACTGTTCGTACATACTCCTGTCTTCTGCTTCCACTTGTACCATTCCTTGGCACGATCTCGGTATTCGTTCAATACCACGAGATCGCCAACGAAATAAACCTGGTTACGTCCAACCTCCGCCTTCTGATTTACCTGGCACGTGTTTCTTGGTAGCGGTGTTCATAGTTAATCTCAACTCGACGCCACGCTACAATTGGTGATCCCAAAGTTTGGAACACGCCTCAACTTCTGGTCAAATCTTCCAAAGAAGCCAATTCGGTGAGTCTATGATTTATCTATTCACGTCTGTCGTATATTTTCATATTTTTTAATATATAATATTCGCGACATGACGGATAACGATAAGAATAGTATTAATGTAATAGACTCACATGTATGTGTACCGAATCCTTGTCACTTATTATTCGCATGACGATGAATTCCACGCTTTATTCGAGAAATTTTCCCCTATGAACTATTCTCCTCGCTGACCCGGCTGCTTGGTACGGAATGCATTCGCATAAGCATTAACGTCTACCTCCCAGCATCAAATGGTTAAGTTGAACGGTTTCATTGCCAACTTAAAAGTGCTCTACGAGCACACGAGAACGACAACTGGAACGAAACCTTATCGCTCGTCCTCTTAGGTATCCAAACGAGCCTGAAGGCAGATATACAATGTTCCGCCGCCGTACTGGTATACGGCACGACATTGCGTCTGCCCGGAGAATTCACACCACGGAGCAGACCTAATTTCGGTAAATCAGACTACGTCCATCGACTGTCTGCATTTATGCGAACGCTGTCTCCGGTGTCAACTCGAATACAACATCGACAGGTCGCTCTCTCTCGAGAGTTATCTACCTGTTCACATGTTTTTGTACGAGTAGATTCGGTACGCAAACCTTGGCAACAACCTTACGAAGGCCCTTTTCACGTGATCGCTCGTCACGAAAAGACCTTCAAGGTTGATCGATATGGACGCGTCGAGGTCGTCAGCATTGATCGTCTCAAACCAGCACACGTCGATGACAGTGCCCTATCTGATAACCTGAGATTCAATGCTAGACCTAGCAAACCTACTAGCGGGATCCTCAAACCATCTTCAGGTCCCACGCTAGATACATCTGAGACCTCATTCTCACGTCCCGGTCAACAGCACGCGTCATCTGCACCGTCTACGGACGAGACGATAGTCTCACGTCCAGATCAGCAGACCACGCTGCCTCTGACCTCGGATGAGGTTGCAGGCTCACGCGATACGAACGAGACTGCCGTCTCACGTTCCGGTCGCCGAGTACGGTTGCCCGTACGCTTCCGCGACTAGCCGCACAGTTAACAAACGATACGGTGTAGGGTTATTCATATACTACACGCGTGCTACACTCTTCTCTTTTTTGATTTTCTTTTTGTTTCCTGAGCCCACGCCTTCGACCATCTCCGTTTGGTTCCATCGACTTCAGTCAACTTTGGCGAAAGCTGGACTGGCCACCCACGCTCTTGTCAACGCACTCAGTCGATATATTGGTTTCGAATGCTTGGCATACGCTTGGTCTCGAACTTTGTCGTTATGGTCGCTTCTGGTTCATCGGCTCAACGTGGTTTCGTCCTTCGTCTGCAGAGTTTCTGGTCCGGACCCCTACGAACGCCATCTTCAGATTCTGGATACAAACCACTCTCGAGTAGCATGCCAACTCAAGCAATACATACAGCACATCGCTCCTGGTACCGTTCTCCGAAAACGACCCTCGTTGGCAACTCGACGATCAACGATCGCTTTCCTGTTCGCCAATTCTTTCCGTCCTACAATCGCTCGTCAGCCGATCAGTCCCACGATTTAAACCGCTATTTATCGAAAGTGTAAACCCTTTCTAGCGGGGGCTCCTGTAGTGACTCACATTTATCACGAGAACACGACTGGTTTAATAAAAACAATTATTATTATAACCAACTGTACCAGTGCTTGTTTTAATATGCTTTTGTTTGACTGTGCTAATGACAGCTATTTTGTGCTTCCATTCTTATACTTGCACTTTTGATTGTAACTTCGTGCGAATTCGGTTACGTTCTGTAACCAAGCTTGTATCCTGGCACGATCTCGGTATCCTTTCGATGCCACGAGATCGCCAGCAAATAAACATCGACTTGGTCCATTAATTGCCTTCTGGTATTTGGCTTCTCGGGGATTTTATGGATCTATTTGGTTACGTTCAACCTTCGCCTTCTGATTTATTTGGCACGTGTTTCTTGGTAGCGGTGTTCATAGTTAATCTCAACTCGACGCCACGCTACAGGTCCTTAAGAATAGGTCAAGTTGCCTCTTGAAGGACTCCTGGGAAGTCGCTTGAACTAGCTCGGCCCGCAGCGAGTTTCAACTCTTAAGGAGTAGAAGTTATGTCTACACTCCGTTTTGCTATGTTGTGTCTCCAGTTTCTGGGTGTTACCTCCTAGGCTAGTGTTCGAACTAAGCTTAAGTAGGTGTTTGAGAGGATTTCCAGAAGTGTCAAGCATACTGTAAGCCATTAGAACGTCACCTCTAAGACGTCTATACTCTAATGGTTAAGGTTGAGTGATTGGAGGCGCTCTTCGTAATCTTTAAATTTGAGTCCCCGAACTAATTTCGTGGCTCGCCGTTGGATACGCTCCAGAGTGTCCTTATCCTTTTGAAGCGAGGGAGGAAATACTATATTTCCGTACTCTAAGTGAAGACGGATGAAACTATTGAAGATTATATGGAAAGTTCTTCCGTCAAACTGGTCAAAAATGCGCTTCAATGTTACCAGTGCAAAGTTTGCTCAAAAGGCATTTTTGTTACAGTCATCATAAGACTTTAAATCATGGGGCACCAGGACTCCTAAATCTTTTTCGACTCGGGATACTACTAGAGAGGAGTTTCCTAACTTATAACTGCAGTCTGCGACATGTCGCAAATGGACTACTTTACACTTTGAAGTGTTAAAGGTAAGTTCGTTAGCATCTGCTCAACTTTGGAGTAGAGTCAGATCCTCCTGAAGCGCCTGTATATCGTCTTGATTGCGTATCTCTCTCCAAAGCTTAACACCATTAGCAAAAAGTAACAATTCTGACGTTACCTGTTGAGGAAGATCATTTATGTAGACCAAGAAGAGAAGAGGTCCTAGTACTGAGCCCTGGGGCACCCCATTAGGATATTCCATAGCCTGAGATAAAGTGAAATTAACCCTGACCTTAAAATGTCGATTTTTCAGGTATGAAGTGCGCCAATCTATTAGAGGTGGTTTGATACCCAATCGTTTGAGCTTATTGATAAGACGTGTATGGTTAACCTTATCAAAAGCTTTTGAGAAATCTAGGTAGATGATATCAACCTTCCCCTTGCAATCGAGGATGCTTATCCATCTGTTCACCGCAGTCAGTAGGTTGGTTATACAAGAGTAACCCTTCCTGAAACCATGCTGTTGAGTTGAGAATAAACTTAAGGACAGTAAATAGTCATTTATACCATCGCATATCAGTCTAAGCGCGATGTCTGACTGTTTCTCCAACGAGTTGCCGACTTTACACTTTCGTATAATCCCAAGTCCTCGATGAAGCTGAAGAACCGAGCTTCAGTTGAGTTTTCACCTCCAATATACGTATTTTCCGCAAAATTGACTCTGGGGAGATTGAAGTCCTCTAGAATGAGGATATCAGTGAAACCGAAACGCGTAAAGCGGGATAGTCCTTTCAGCATACCACTGTACTACTCGATGTCGACAGTGGGCTTCCTATAGATGACTCCGACTAGGCACCTCGAAATAGTAGACAATCTTACAAAGCACCATATGGATTCTTCAAGATTGGTAAACTCGAGGTTATGAACTTGGTGTATCTCCAAGCACGATCGTATGTATACGGCTACTCCACCTCAATTTCTGTTTTTCTGTCGTTGCGAAACAAAGACATCCCAGGTATTGCTAGCTCCTGGTTCATAAAGCCATAAGATATCCAAGATTCAGATATTCCTATTAGATGAGCACTAGTAGCATCGCTAAGTTCACGTAGCTCATCCATTTTATTTGGTAAACTCAGGGCGACCATGTATAACCAGTTTATGCTTTCAATTTGAAACGTGTGGGCCTCTTCCTGTTTGTCTATGTGAGCCTTACGTGAATGGACAGGTAGCCTACCTATATGAAGTTTGCCGAGTCGGTAGGCCCTGTCCTTTACACGCTTTTTATCATCAGGACAGTCCACAAGTGAGGTCGTCAGCTCCAACTTGCTTTTGTGCTTGATCCTGGCGTCATGTGGCCTATCCGGGTGCATATGGATCCCAGTTGGCAACCAACGTCTGTCGGTACGAAGTGCTTCCAGAGTTGAAGCCGCCATATGGGAGGATGGGAAGGTTATCCTCATTGGTCGGGGTCTGGAGTCACCGTCCTTCTTGGCTAGTCTCGTCACGTGTTGAGTCAGTATGGTTTTGAGCCTCAAGGACTGTTTAATGAAGTTCCATTCCCTGATATCGGAGTTTGCTTGATTAGAGTCCGTGTTTTCCGGTACACCTTGCACAATTATATTCCTTCCACGGAGAAACTGCTCGCGAGATTCTTTGGGGATGTTCCGGACGAGATTGCGCTCAGAATACGGTACGTCGGGCAGTATTCTTACATTCCCATCGGATTTCAGAAAGTCGGTCTCATTCTTAAGTGTTGCACGAAGTAGCCTCGGGTGATTTTGATGCTTAGATTCCTTTCCCCGAATGAGCCGTGTGACCGTTATAGGCTCTAATCTTGGAATTTCAAGTTTCTTGTTCAATTCTCTTCAGTGCATCCTGTCATTTTTGTCCTGTAAACTGAGAGGAAGGTCAGGGTTGTCTTTGAGGTTTATGATTATGAGAGTCATCACGGACCGGTTTTGTTTTCTAGGTTTTCTGGTGCGTTCAGGTTCAGCACCTTGTTGTTTGGAGGTCGAAGCACGTTTCTGAATCCTAGGCTCTTTGATGACTAAACGGACATTCTTGGGGTTAGACTGTGAGATCAAATCAGTAGTTGATTTCCATACAACACCTTGGATTTTCAATTTGGGCGGTGACGCCTGGTCCTTTTTAGCCCTTTTGACGTAGGTTCAATTACCCACAGGTATCTGTGAATATATACGTGAATACTGTGTGCAAAGGTATAGGCGTAACATATAAATGAAAATAAACAAATACTACCGCAAAGCATATATGCACACGGAGTTTCCTCACATTAGCATACATATACAAATACACATAAGATCTTATTACTGTAACACATAATGTTTAAAACTCCGTAATGTGCAGGTTCTAAACTCAAACCTCCTTCACATCATATAGCATCCCGAGCTGTACTTTAGTTTACACATGTTTAGTTTCATAGTCGTTTAATCAACCTTTTCAACAAACATTGTCAATTTTGTTGGTGAAACCTGCTCATATGGTCACGCTAATATACCCGTGCTTCTATAAACGTATGTGCTTGGTTGCCTGTTACAACCTACACATATATTCCTACAACTACCTTAACTGTTGGCTATCTAAATTTCTGGATGACTCATTCGATTGCTTAATATACTTACTTCACAAATCCTACTGATTAACTCCTCAGATTTCGTTCACTTTCCCCACCATTCGCATTTCTGTTTGCATTCGCCATGTGTGCTTGTGATCTGTGCAGTACGATTACAATCCTCGACCAACATTTCTTATTATCTTACGACGTTTGTAAATTGTTCGGAGTTACCTAACAACGGTTATCAGAACGACTGACATATGAAGCTTAGGAATTATCTTGAATATATTCTACCGTGAACTGAATATAATTTGTTTTCCATTCCGAGTATATTTTCAGTTGTTCTTTGTGAGCACGTTCACGAATCGCTCTGTTTATTACAAAGACTCTTATAGGTGAGACCTTGAGCGAACATTGAATTTCGGATAACTTTAGTCAGTTTACCCACTGTACCACAAAGAAACTTAAAGATACGGGAGGCCTAGAGGTCCTTTTACTGGTGGACAAAGCGACAATTTGATAGTCCATCAGGAATGAAATGGATAGAGAATAAACGACGTGTTACTTTAAGATAGTGAACATAATTCTAGGTCGGCCTTACTGTAATATTAATGACAGTAATGATTTGTTCTCAAATAACAATATGTTGCGTGCGTTGTGCCAGTTTACAGGTGATATCAAATCGTTACAGGTGGTGCAGTCTTCACTGTAGCAAGTTACTCTGTTAGTCTGATATGTTTCAAGGCACACTGGTCATAGAATCAAAGGATGACACTTCCCACATATAAATATAAATAATGTTAGTAATATTAGAATCGGCACTCTATGAAGGTTGCGTTGCGACGTGCAACCGACGGCTGAAAATGAATCCGCCTAAATTTGAGAGCCTCCGGGAACCGTAATTTTATATCCTTCTGGAGTGTCTAAACATTAATGATGGTAAAAGACAAAGAAGCGTGTTTTACATATGCCTGGTTTTTACTCATTTACTTTAACAAATAAATATCGGTATAAAGGGGCACCGAACATATATGCGTCACACAAGTCACTTGATTTGTGTGTGGTCTGTGATACTGCTCAGGTGCACGGATCAAAGCAGGTGTTTTTCTTGAGGGGGCACCACCTGAACCTTTGACCTAAAGTTCCGATCCATAAGGCAGTGTAGTAACGTAAGGAGATGCTGTCCCTTGCTAGCCAGTGACCAATAATCGGTTCATACGCCATTTGTTCCCTCAGGATCCTGGAGCCCATGTGCATCATTGGTTTGAACTCAGAGTTTTCCAACTCCCCTAGCTGGACTCTCCGTGTCCACCAAAATTCGAACAGCCAGTCTGAGCGCTGTTCTACAAATAGACCCAAAGATAAGGCAAACTTCATTGACTGCGGAATGTTAATATTACGGGCGGCATAGTGGTCTTTTTACTGGAGGACAATGCGATTGCTCGATAGTTCATAACGTATGTATTTCACTTTTGTGCCTCATAATTTATGCAGGAATGGAGTAGTTCTTCAGGTTTGGTTGGTTTTCATCATTATCTCAGATGTAGATTCTTCTTTATTTTTTACTTGAGGGAAGCTCAAGAGGCAGGTGTGTAAACACCTGATAGCCGGAAAAAGAATGGAAAAATTGAATCTTACCAACATGGTGTTGAATAGCCCTCTCGCGGCACTTCCTCAGATATTCTTGTTTCATTTTCCCACACTTTTTCTCTTGCGAGCACATAGCGAACCGTCAGCGATAGTTGTAGAAAAAATTATACGCTACAAAATAAGGTGACAAGCTAGCAAATGTAGAGACATCCATGGACTAAAGTCGATTCCTGACGAGTTAGGTCCTTGATTGGAAGTCAAACAGTGAGCGAGTTGATAATTCTCCCTTGGGCTGCTAAAACAGAACTAAGGTGTTTTTGACAGATAGGTTAATTGAACCGGCGTTCATACGGAAGCTAATGTAACAGCTTGCATTGATTGGTTAAGAGTTCACCTCAAACAAATAAGCATATATCAAAACAGTAGAGCTTAAGTATTCATTCACTTCCTTTCCTATAATCTTATATTGAATATTGAGAGGCTTTGTTTGTCTGAAGAGGTAATCCCACGCTCGGCTGTGACTGCGCGAAGATCTAAATAAAGACCTATTCGCTACTTGTCTGGTTTCTTTTATCAATAGCACGAGCGTTACCTACTGGCACGAAAAATCCTCTGGGTATTGGCGAGCTGTAAGATAAATGGAAAAAAGGATGCAGAAACGGGAATTAACAAGTATGTAGGGGCATCGGGCCATAAACATACAATTCCCAAAGCTGAACACGAAACAGCTTGGAAAATGGATATTCACTATTTAATGCGGAAAAAAATCCAACGATATATAAGGCGGGAACAATGAATTGAATTAGTTCGAGTTGATTGGATGACTTGGTCTTGCAGACGTGGTCCCTGTTGAACATTACCTTATATCTTTTATTCATATTACATATATTGTTCTATCTCTAGTCCAAGCTTGTTTTCCATCATGTATTGGTGATTGTTACGATACGAATGAGTCGAGGTAGATAATGATGTGACTTCCACGTAAGATCCTACAGATTAGGCAGCTACATCATGAAAAATGTACAATTTAAGGATTAGGTCTTATTGGAGCAGCACTAATATCATAGTAGACCATAATTCTACAAGTAATAACAAATTACTAGGACGTTCAAAGTAGAAAGTCAGGAAATGTCCTTGATAGATTCTGTTCATGAGTGTCGAATTCTAGTTGTATCCGTGTTTAACAGACTGACTGTAAGTACAAAAGTATAACGGTGAAAAGGAGTGATTTCATCGTCCGAAGCTATTGATCAGTCTTAGTCAGAATTTGAAAAGTCGATGTTTGTTGGTATAATCAGTAAGGGTCGAAGACTACAGATCGAGAGCGAAGATGGCACGACGAAGTCTCTATAAGATGACAAATGGTGAGTTCTGCACTTTTTTTCGATAAGTGAACCGAAAAATATCCAAAAGAACATAAGACGTATTTCGTGTATACAACTGTTCATAGACACATGTAGTTCTCTAAGTCTCCACCCCATACAGTAAAACTGTTTGTATCAGATCCACCGTGTTCATCAATGATGCTGCCCAGATATGTAGACGTTTTTACATCCTCCAAAGCTTCTCCGTCAAATGTGGTTTGATTGGTGCATGTTGTATTGTATCGGAGAAATCCTGCTTTTTCTCGTCTTCTAATATCATTATCGAAATTTATCAAAGGGACTAATTGTTTTAAATTTTCTGTTTCTGTTTGTTGAGACCTACTGCTTCTGAGGTTGCTGCTACACTGGTCGTCTTCTCCTGCATTTGTTGTTGCATGTGTGATTGAGGAGCCAGACCATTCGCGTAGTCTAAATCGTCCAGCTGCATTCTAGCTGTCCACTGTATCCCATGTTTCCCTTAGATTTTGACGTCTTCATTTTGCGGTCGTTCACCAAGAGGAAGAGAAAGGTTGAGAACAAGCAACCTTGACTGACACTGGTCTTTATTTCAAGTGAGTTTTTGAACTATCTTCAATGAAGGATTTTACAATTCAATCCATCATAAGAACTCCGTGTGATGTTGACTATCTTCTGAGGCACTCCGTAGTGTCGAAGAAGCTACCACATAAATGTTTGTTTCTAATAAAATGGTTTGAAGGCACAATACACTCAGTCATACTTTTGAAATATTAGTTCCAGGTGAATTAAATTTAACTACTTTTCAATAAAGCAATTCGTGGACGTTCATATTTTCGGCGGTATGATGCTTTAACTAGAAAGTATTCACGTTTTCGAAGCCTAAAACCCTTACTGTCAACTTAGGGGGGCTTATGAAATTGTCTTATGAGTTCACAACAGTGTTGTAAAGCCACCGCTAATCAGGTTTTGGTAGACAACTGTTTTTCCCCAATGTTTTTGCAAGAACTGTTGACAATAATTTCTTACACATAGTCATTTTTCTCTGCTTTAATTAGCTCTTATATTTTAAGGTGTTTTCTTTTTCATCCACTTTAGTTTGTGTGTATTTTAATGGTTGAGTTTTAAGATGTAGGTTAATATTCTGTTTGTAAAATATCATATTCTTTTCGAATTTTCATTTCTAATTTCAAGTGTTTGCACGTATTATCTTTGGATACTCAATATCGAATTTAGTCCATAGCCTTTTAAATGTAAGCTTCTCAACTGGATGACTTACTGTCGCCAAAATTTACCAGTTGACCATGAAACTTGATACTGAGAATTGTGTGGAAAGGAAAATGTATCCTAAAATCTGGATGATAACAACTGACAAACTTTCAGGAGAATGTTTTCAACCTGAGAACATACTTTATTACCATAATGAATCACTCAGTATAATGAACACACTGCAGATAAATTAATAGAAGTTTATTGGAGCTATCGACCAGATGAAATAATGGTAGCAATTGAACAGATAATCGATGTGTTGTGTGATAACAAATACAAGAATAAAATTGGATGATAGAGTAAAACGAGAAGTGTTTGAACTAAAGGAATAAAGGTTTCGACATGGACCTCATAAGATGTGGTAGCAAAGTAGAAAAAAGTTTGCTACTGAATATTTGGAATCAAAATTAACAAAATGATAATTCATTTGCAACAATGTCCTTCTAAATATATGGCAGAATTATCCAGTCAACCTTGAATAAATTTCCTGATGGATTACCTATTAGTCGATTGGAGAACGTGTGGATAAAATGAAAAGTCCTTTTCTGAAAATGTTATGAAACTTAAATATTGTTATTTGGCTTGTAGTGTGGCGTCGAGTCGCGGTTGACTATGATCACCACTACAGGAAAACTACGTGCCAGTTAACCGATAAGATCCCCCGTAGGCCAAGTATCAGAAGACAGTTGATGGCTGTAGTCGAAATGTATTTGTTGGAGATCTCGTGGTATCGAAAGAATACCGAGATCGTGCCAAGGTTTACAAGTGGGGTTACTGAGCGTAACCGAGTTCACGCAAGGTCACATTCTACAGAAGAATGTATGCATTTTGGTACAGTGAAACAAACAAGTACAGTAAAATAATCTTTGGTACAATTGGTTATAATAATAACTGTTTCCATTACACCAATCGCGTTCTCTTGATAAAAGTAGATCACTACAGGCTTGTGACTCATTCGTGATCTATAGTGGGTGTTCCTATTTGAAAAGCAATAGCATTTCAGTACACGCACATCTATAGGAACGTGAACCAGTTGATTACTGATCACTTACTTACTTACTTACGCCTGTTACTCCCAATGGAGCATAGGCCGCTGACCAGCATTCCCCAACCCACTCTGTCCTGGGCCTTCTTTTCTAGTTCCATCCAATTCTTGTTCATTTTTCTCATGTCTATCTCCATTTCTCGGCGTAATGTGTTCTTTGGTCTTCCTCTTTTCCTTTGACCTTCAGGATTCCATGTGAGGGCTTGTCTTGTGACGCAGTTGGGTGCTTTCCTCAATGTGTGTCCTATCCACTTCCAACGCTTCTTCCTGATTTCTTCCTCCACTGGGATCTGGTTTGTTCTCTCCCACAGTACGTTGTTGCTAATAGTGTCCGGCCAATGGATCTGAAGTATTTTGCGTAGACAATTGTTAATAAACACCTGTATTTTCTGGATGATGGCTTTTGTAGTTCTCCAGGTTTCTGCCCCATACAGTAGAACTGCCTTGACATTTGTATTGAAAATCCTGACCTTGGTGTTGGTTGACAGTTGCTTTGAGTTCCAGATGTTCTTCAGTTGTAAATATGCTGCTCTTGCTTTGCCGCTCCGCGCCTTCACATCTGCATCAGATCCACCTTGTTCATCAATGATGCTGCCCAAATACGTAAAGGTTTTTACATCTTCCAAATCTTCTCCGTCAATTGTGATTGGATTGGTGCATTCTATGTTGTATCGGAGAATCCTGCTTTTCCCTTTGTGTATATTGATACCTACTGCTGCTGAGGCTGCTACTACACTGTTCGTCTTCTCCTGCATCTGTTGTTGCGTTTGGGATAGTAGGGCCAGATCGTCTGCGAAGTCTAGATCATCCAACTGCATCTTAGTTGTCCATTGTATCCCGCGCTTCCCTTCAGACGTTGATGTCTTCATGATCCAGTCGATCACCAGGAGAAAGAGGAAGGGTGAGAGTAAGCAACCTTGCCTAACACCGGTCTTCACTTCGAACGACTTTGTCAACTGTCCTCCATGCACAATTTTGCAATGTAATCCATCATATGAGTTCTGTATGATATTGACTATCTTCTGAGGCACGCCGTAGTGTCGAAGAAGTTTCCATAGTGTTGTTCTGTCCACGCTATCAAATGCCTTTTCGTAGTCAATGAAGTTGATGTAGAGTGACGAATTCCATTCAATTGATTGTTCCACAATGATCCGTAGAGTTGCGATTTGGTCTGTACACGATCTATCCTTACGGAATCCTGCCTGTTGGTCACGAAGTTGTGCGTCTACGCAGTCCTTCATCCTGTTTAACAATACCCTGTTGAAGACTTTTCCCGGTATTGAGAGAAGAGTGATGCCCCTGTAGTTATCACACTTGCTGAAATCGCCTTTCTTTGGTATTTTGATCAGAAGTCCTTCTTTCCAGTCTGTTGGTACTTGTTCCTCATCCCAAATCTTGCTGAAGAGAATGTGGAGTATACTTGCAGTTGCGGCTACGTCTGCTTTTAGTGCCTCTGCTGGGATGTTGTCTGGTCCTGCTGCTTTGCCACTCTTGATTTGTCTGGTGGCAATGGTGATTTCTTCAATTGTTGGTGGGCCAACATTGATTGGGAGGTTCGTGGGTGCTGCTTCGATGTTGGGTGGGTTCAGTGGAGCTGGTCGATTCAAGAGTACTTTGAAGTGTTCTACCCACCTGTTTCGTTGTTCTTCAATGTTGGTGATTACCTTGCCTTCTTTGTTTTTCACTGATCGTTCTGGTTTGCGGCGATTTCCAGAGAGTTTCTTTGTCGTGTCATACAATTGTCTCATGTTTCCTTCTCTTGCAGCCTTTTCTGCCGTCGTTGCAAAATCTTCCACATATCTACGTTTTTCGGTTCTGATGCTCCTCTTTACTTGTTTGTTAACTTCTGTGTATTCAGCTTGTGCCTTGGCTTTTTCTGCTCTTGTTCGACTGGTATTGATTGCTGCCTTCTTGTTCCTCCTTTCTTGAATCTTATCCAGTGTATCAACAGTGATCCATTCCTTGTGATGGTGCTTCTTGTGACCCAGGACCTCATGATATGTTGAAGTGATTGCCTCTTTGATCCCCCTCCAGTTCCTCTCCACAGTAGTTCCTTCTCCATTGAGTAGATCATGAAAGGCCTGGAACTTATTGCTGAGGTCTATCTTGAATTTGTTGAGTTTGTCAGTATCCTGAAGAAAGGCCGTATTGAACTTTTGTGATATTGTCCGCCCCGTTGTCCAGTGCTTCTTGAGTTTCAATTTCATCTTGGCGACCAGCAAGTGATAATCTGATGCTATATCAGCTCCTCTCTTGGTTCTCACGTCCTCTATAGTCCACCTGAACGTTTTGTTGATGCAAATATGGTCGATTTGGTTTTGTGTAGTGTGATCCGTTGAAGTCCATGTGGTTTTGTGAATGCGCTTATGTGGGAGTATGGTGCCGCCTATGACCAGCTTATTGAAGGCATATAGATTTGCAAATCTCTCACCATTTTCGTTCCTTTCTCCCAGTCCGTGTCGTCCCATGATGTCTTCATATCCAGTGTTGTCCGTTCCAACCTTGGCGTTGAAATCTCCCATCAGAATGGTCAGATCCTTTGTTGGGCACTTCTCGATGATTGACTGCAGCCTATTGTAGAATTGATCTTTAGTGTCTTCATTGTAGTCGTTGGTAGGCGCATAGCATTGGATGATGTTCATTGAAATACCCTCTTTCTTTGTTTTGAACGAGGCTTTGATGATCCTTGGTCCATGAGATTCCCATCCTATAAGCGCATTTTGTGCTTGTTTGGACAGCATCAATGCAACTCCTTGTGTATGTGGTGCATTTTCATCTTCATGGCCGGAGTATAACAGGAGCTTTCCTGTAGTTAGTCGTTGTTGTCCAACTTGTGTCCAATGTGTTTCACTGATCCCAAGTACCTCTAGGTTGTATCTCCTCATTTCTGCAGCAATTCGGAAGGCTCTCCCGGTGTCCCACATTGTACGAACATTCCATGTACCTAAATAAATGGTCGCTCTGATTGTCAGAAGGAAAATTCGGCCTCGTAACTTCCGAAGGAATTCGGCTTTCATCATGAGGCATCATAGTTCTTCTAAATGAAGACCTTCTGACTCCTAGGGCAGAGTTTAAAAGGTTTGAATAATTTTTTCTGGTTAGCGTTTTTTTAGCGAGTTAGTTTTCTACGGGATGAGGACGCTAACCCCATGCCCAACCCTGCTCCTTTATCCGGGCTTGGGACCGGCAGTAGCCCACGAAGGGACTCCAGGCGGAGACACTGTATCACTTACAATGTCAAATTAAAGGTTTCGATCAAAGAATCATTATATTTGAGTACAAACTTGCTCAAGCACTGATAACTTGGAGTTATTTAAGAAGACTCAGATACCGCGGTAATGACTAGCATCATTCAATTGGTTTTAAAGTGATGTACTTGGGAGTTTAATTCGAGTGAAATAGAAGAAGGATCAACTGAAATAATATAATGTTTTGAATTATTCGAATTATAGTACGAACTAAGAGTCCCAGAAATAACGCAATTGAATTAAGAAGTAAGACATAAGCACAAGCGAATGTATTGTATTTGGAATTCGAAATCGAGCATTCAACAAGTACAAAGGTATCATTAGTTCATTCAAACACCACAAATAAACATGCACTTTGCCTAATTCAATAACCACATCATCATTTCTACAACTGATAGTTGATTATAGTGAAAATTCCCATTTTGCCATTCGGTAAATAAAGAAGGAACGAATTGATTATCTGTTGTGAAGGTGTGTCAACACTGAATAGTGATGAATTTGTCAAATGATAGTTGGCATTAATTTCTGAATTTAACACACAAAGTAATATCGAGAGTAAATATTTTGACTTTGATTTGCTAGACAGTTTCATGGATGATTGACTTCTACGAACAAACATTCTGATCATTATGTAGACTGTTTCAAACTATTTATGCCGATAAGATATGAAGAATTACGCTATTCTGTTTGTGTTTAGGATAACAATTAAATCTACCTTCAATGTCCCGTTTTTTCTGGACAAAATGCGTACTAGGCTATCTTGTTTGGAATTCATTTCAGTTGTCGTTAAATGGGGGTTGAAATAAATGTAAATATTTGGAAATCCATCAGTAACCTGAACAACGTTTGAAAATACTTCAATCAAGTGATGATTGCCTTAATGTGTCCTGCTAAGGACACTGTATTTCAGATGAGACTACTTAATGCACAATATATGTCACATTTATTCGCAACAACGAAATGACTTTAAATGGATGGTTATTGGGTAGTACAGGGTTGTGAACAGATGTTTTGTTGTTCCGAAAATCTCCAACACATAATGTACTTTATCCCTCTATTTTAATCAAACGTTTCTTAATAAACAGTTCTGTATCACAAGTTCTTTCATCTTCTGAGGTGTGTGCTACTCATGAGTGGAAGCCATCAGAGAACCTAAGTCAATCAAGGTTTCCTGGTGACTACCTCTAAGTTCCTAAAATCAAATCACAGTGCCAGTGGTGTTGAGTCACTTAGATCAGCAAAACACTGTAACCTGATCGAGAGACTTCGGTTAACGCTAGAGAACGGGATAAACATGATATTGGTTGTCATCAAGTGAACGACCAATGGTAAACATCCCAATCCTACAGGTGGTCAGTCAATGCACGTGTATCTCAGTGATGATGTCTTGGGTTGAGAAGCAAGGTTTCAGGAGACCGAATTCACTGATCAGCTTAATTTATATTTGAATTCGAGGTTCACTTTGTCGACGATTACCAAATATATATCCAGAATTTCCAACAGACTACCTACAACCACCTGACAACCCAAGCACGTGTGATCACCTTTATCTCGTTTCACTGATTACCTATCACGTTTCAGAAATTACTCCACTTCGTGGAAAACCATTAACCAAATTTCTCCTGTTTATACAAATAACCTTAATTGTTGAAACTATATTAATTAAGTTTATACCACGACTTCTAGAAATAATAACCCTCATCAATTTGTAGCTCCATATGATGATTGTAGTTAATTATCAAGGACATTTTGATCATTCATTCTTGTACCAAATCTTTGCTTATTCGTAATCTGTGAGAGATATAAACAACAAAAGTAGTCACACTACTTTGTTTCAATTGATGTATTTACATTTTCATTGAAACTGTACAAACGTATTCTCGTGTGACAGCGGTTTAAATCTTCCGAAACGTATGACGGACATGTTGGTTGGTAATAACTGGATATTTGTTAATGAATAGATTTATCCAATGCATGAATCATTGATGAAAATAGTCCAATATAATTTACTAAAATACATTTCACTTGACACAAAAAAACAACAGATTCACAATTGATTGATCACTGGTTAGTGAACAATCTGATTTATGTCAAGTCGTTCTTTGTATTGATCAAGTTTTAATGCGGCTTGAATTACTTTTTTCTAGTTAGCAGTTTTTTAAAGTGTTAATTTTCTACGGGATATGGTTGCTAACCCCATGCCCAACCCTCCTCCTTTATCTGGGCTTGGAACCAGCAGTAACTCAAGAGAGGATCCAGGCGGATTTTCAATGTGGTTTCTAGTAAAGGTGAATTGATATTCTAAGCATTATATTGAGATGTAAGATGGTGGTTGGAGGTAGTCGACAGGAAACCCTGGACTAAGGTTTCATGCTATATGATACTCGTTAGTAAGTAGTACCCATACTCCTCATTTCTGCAGCAATTCGGAAGGCTCTCCCGGTGTCCCACATTGTACGAACATTCCATGTACCTAAATAAATGATCGCTCTGATTGTCAGAAGGAAAATTCGGCCTCGTAACTTCCGAAGGAATTCGGCTTTCATCATGAGGCATCATAGTTCTTCTAAATGAAGACCTTCTGACTCCTAGGGCAGAGTTTAAAAGGTTTGAATAATTTTTTCTGGTTAGCGTTTTTTTAGCGAGTTAGTTTTCTACGGGATGAGGACGCTAACCCCATGCCCAACCCTGCTCCTTTATCCGGGCTTGGGACCGGCAGTAGCCCACGGAGGGACTTCAGGCGGATTTAGTAGTGCCCATAACCTTGATGGAAATGATCCTCATTAATTGATCCGATCATCTGTCACCCAGCTTTACAGTAAGTGTCATTACTGTTGGGCTATTCGTAAACGAGTGTCAAATGCTATAAAATCTTAGTTTAAGGTATCCTGATGACAAACTTATTTCAAATATTCATGTCATGTATACAAATCCATGTCGTTTTATGTATAATATATATATGCACCATAGAATAATTGATCATTTTTAAGATAAGCACAACAACTGAAACATGAAACTAGTTTATTGAATCATTTAACTTTAGTAATTAGTACAAAATTGCAATTGAAATTGAAATTTCCATGTTTTCACATAAAATTCTCACTATAGCGGTTAATTTAACTGATCATACATAAAGTATGTATGTTTTAAGTTTGAAATGTAGGGTGGTGATGGTGATGATGATGATGATGATGATGGTGGTGGGGTGAATATTAAAACTTATTGAGGACTTTGAAACATTGTTTATATTACAAATAAATGGTGTGTTTTTATCGATTTTAATAAAAACTCAATATTCATTCATTATCGATTTAATTTTATTAAATATGTGGAGGGAGGGGTTGTTGGCTTGCTTTGTCGTTAAGAGAGAAAAAAAGTTTATTCTATTGACATATTCTCTCTCTTCAGAATATGTATGATCATTGTAGTAATATAAAGTACAAATGTGAAATTGTCGAATAATAACCTGATACAATTAGTTCCCTTTATAAATCTAAATAAAGCTAAAATGAATATGGATACAGAATAATATGAATTCATTATATTTCATAGTTTCTCATTAGTTGCTTACAATCAAATATGTAATAGAATTTTATATAGAGGTAAGATATAGTGTGAACTGATTGATATAATTGAATGTAAAGAATTGCTTCCAAATGCTCTGGTATGATAGAGAGTGGGAAGAGTCTAGTCTACCTCTCGAAATGCTCTCATATATATTTAGTTAAAGCCTTCAAATAAGAGAAAAAAATCTATCCACATATCAAATCATTTTTCATCTAATTGGTGAAACATGGAAATATGTATGTTCCAGTGTTTAAATACTAGTCATGTCGTTCTGAAGAATATTTAAATTAATGGCATAATTTAACAGAATATTCGATTAAATTGTCCCTAACTGCCCTGGTACGGTCGAGAATGGGGAGAGTTCACTCTCTCACTCCAAATGGTCTCACATGGACACGCGTATACAGCCCCTGCCAAGGAAGTCCTACTTACTGTCTTCTCGTGATGGAGGCGTTGTTTACGAAATCGAGAGGATGAAGAGCGAATGTCCGGTGCTTTAACCGAGTTGGTAGATATGGAGGATTCGCTTAAGTGAGTTGGAAAACTCTGATTCCAAACCAGTGGTGCACATGGTTTCCAGGATCCTGAGGGAACAAATGGCGTTTGAAGCAATAGTTTGTCACCAGCTACTATGGTGGTGCATCTCCTTACGTTGCTTCACTGCCTTGTTGACTAGACCATTAGGTCAAAGGCTCCGTGCGTGGCACCCTAAGAAAGCTATCGGCTTCAGTTTGGGCACCCGGGTAATATGACAGACCACATACAAATCAAGTGACTTGTGTGGTTGATATGTATTCAGTGCCCATTCGTACCAATATTTCTGTGTTCAGATAAACAAATAATGCAAAGAATTGGGATGACAAAGGTTATCAATAATAACTATTTATATACAAGAACAGGTAGGATGTCTTTGGTGTTAGAATAAAAAAACATGATGAATGTGTGACGTAATAATTAAGTGAATTTCAGAGACAGATAAGATAAATTATGTGATAATTTCAGAGGTAACGAAGGGTTTGCACAAGATTTCTGGAATTAAAAAGAACTGGGTGGTTTAAATGTACATAAAATAAGAATTCGGTGGTGAAAGAGAAATATAACAGACTGAACATTAACAAAACTAATGACCGAACAATTGAATTACCAGAGTACTAATAGGTTTATTAATATCTCTTTTTGAATACATAGATCAGGTTTGAGTACGTTTATCGCAATCGCTTCAGCAAACCGAAAGGAAACAGTATTTCTTTGTCTGCTAATAATTTGAGGAATGTCAATGGTATGCTTGGTGTCAAGTAAATGCCAAGCTATTGCAATGTTAAGAGCCATTGCCCCTCGTAGTCTCAATTTCTTTAGAACATGCTCGGATATACGAACATGTACTCTTCTCTTGAGCCTCCTAATATATGTGCTTTTGCATATATATGTAAATTGGCAAATGCAGTTAGAGCTACTGACAAAAGAAGACCTGTCAATTTTAGTTTGTTTAAGCGAGCAGTTCGTTTCCCATAGCGTCGTCAATTTCGCTGATGAATAGGTCACCTTCAACCTGTAATTTATCATGTAATTAGTTATTCCAATAATTTCATTTCCTTTGAAATGTAAGCATAAGAAACAAATTCTTTTATTCCATTCTATCATATTTAACCCGATGGTTAATTTTGGCATATTTCTAGATATGCATTTTTCACATAGGCAATTTGTAATGAAAGAAATTTCATCTTCCAAGCATTTCTTTGAGCAAATTTTGCGTGCACGGTCAAATTAATAATATATTTACAAGCATTTAACCCCTTCGATTAGTTAGTGAGACCTAATAACTAGGACCAAATGATGGTTATAAACCAGTGTAAGAAATTTGAATTATGATTTACAGTTGATCATTAAGGTTAGGATATAGATTTACAGTTTTCATCACTAACTGATATCAGTTATAATGCCAAAATTCTACTAAGCCAAACGGATGGGTGAATTTCGCGCCAAGATCCAAGACCTGTTATCTTATATCTGATTGGTTCCTCCATAAATTATAGTCTCGTCGATAAGTTTTGATCAAATGAACAAACTCATTTTTGGATTATTATTATTCTTATTACATTAAGATAGTATATATAGTATAGTTATAATGATGTCCTATCCATTATTACAACAGAATCAATACAATATCAATTATATTAAACAACCCGCTAAAATCATTCAAAATAATCAATCATAATAATCTTAAACTATTATTAATAAAACAATATTCATTAAAACAAAAAAAACATCAAGTATCTTGGATAATAAAAAAAAATTATTTTTTTTCTTTTCCTTATTCATTTAAATATTGATTAAATGTTGTCAAGGTAACTTTGACAATGGAATGTATCCCATTGGATACTAATTCAATGATACATGATTATGATATTGTTCAGATAATATCTCATAATCTAATATATATGTTACTATTTTACCTGGTTCAATAGTTAATATAACATTGCTTGATTTTATATTATTTGTATGACATAATTGTTCCCTTTCATAAGTTTGATTATATGGAAAATGAGTTTCAGTAGGCCATTTTAATCTATTCTGTAGAGATTCACATTTTAATTGATCCCCAGTTAATGTTACTTCTTTCATACCAATTACTTTTATACCTTTAATTAAATGAGTTAAATCTAAATTGGATGGTTTCATTGATAATTTATCTGTAACTGGTTGAAGATTTTCTAATCGAATTAATATTTGATTTGGTATTCTTGGATCAGATAATGAAACTCGATTTAATGGCCATGAAGTTAAACTTAACAAATGAATATATTCTGGTAATGCTATATTGATACCACTCCAACCATTTACTTCAGTTGATTTTGGTTGATGTTTAGCTTGCATAAATAATGGTATAACTGGTTTACTAATCATTTGAGCAGTTATTCTATCATTGGATTCAATAATTTCTAATTCATCAAATCGTATTTTATGTATTCCACGTACAATAAGACCTTGAGATTAGACAAGGAAATTTGAAGTAAAATGATTATTGATTAAATGATAAACAAAAAACGGTTTGTAAGAAATAGTGGAGCGTTCCATATTTTTCACGACTAAACCATCCAATTCAGAGAACAAAACTCCATCAAAATCATCTATCTGAGCTACAAATCTTCTCTATCATCTCAAAATCATATGAGCGTAATACGCTTCTCACAGTTCGAAAACGGGAGAATTTCACCAAAAGGCAGGCTACCACTCGAGAACAACTGTATTTACTCCACGGCACAACCAAACCATCCAGCTCAGATAATAAAACTCTGTCAAAAAAGCTTATAATCATTCAAAGACTTGTTAATGGCTTTTTAATTAGTGATCACGACAATTGTGTTTCGTTAACTGAATGGTAAGCATTATAAGATTATAGCTGTTCGATTATTGACTATGGTCAAATGAAAAAATAGAACGTGACACATATCTGAACTGATTCAAACAGCCATACCATAAAAGTACATTTAGATGCAAGATTATTATAGGTGTGACGCGTGCTACTTATATTGATATAAGTAGTATATGACGCGAGTTAAAAACGTAATGTCTGGCAGCTGAAGATGGGGGAAGATCAAGAAAGGAAGACCGGAAACACAATGCAAGTTGTAAGAAAACGCATGAACAATGAAATTTGAGACAAAGGATTGATGTTTGCAACAGAAACAGTACGGTTTGATGGTATGGATTGATATTTATATATATTTATATATATATGGTTTTTCTATTTTATCAAGTAGCTCTGTAATTTCAAGCAAATACGGTAATTCTCACCTATGTTCTCCTCCACTATATAGGTAGTAAAGCTACTTGTCATAGTAGAAAAGATAAGACAACTAAGATACGATGGTGAGACTATAATTTGTGGACGGCCGTTGGTCGACGCTAGACTGACCTTGAGACTGTCCACTTAATAACTAGGACAAAATGAAGGTTATAAGCCTGCGTTAGGAATTCCAATTTCATTTACAGTTAATGGTTAAAGTTAATAATTATATTTAGGGTTTTCATCACGAACTGACATCAGATATAATGTTAAAAGCCGAGACCTGTTTTCTTATACTTCATTGGTTCGTCCATAAATTATAATCTCACCAATATGATTCTAGAAGAAAATACCCAAGCTGCCAGCTTTGGGGAAATCCCCAAAATGAAATAGTTTTCCCCAAAGTTTGGGGAAGCTTCCCCAGGTCTGGGGAAATTTTGGGATTTTAGTCTCATTTCCCCAAAATTTACTGTAGCGGCTTCCCCAAAATCTCCCCAAAATGGACCAAATTTTCCCCAAAGTTGGCAGCTTGGGTAAGAACTGATGAAATAAGAAATATTTTCATAAGACTGTTAAGAAACTTAGTGTTGTAACTTGACTAAATGCTGATTCTATTATTAGCATAATTGTTTGTTGTTTGACTACAACCTATTACTTTTCACAATGGAACAAGACTGTTATACCGAGAAATGGAGGAAAGCAGGTCACTAGTTAAAGATTGATTCACTCATCAGTGACTGATTAAAATGATACCAAGAATAATAAAGAAATATATAACATTTTAATAGTTAAGATCAAAGATCATTTTGAACGTATTGAGTGATAAGCAGTTAACAGTAGTTGGTCAATAATTTAATGTGCATATAATTTACGTAACTAATTAATCAACCATCTTAGGTGTGAGATACAACTCATTATTAAATTACATATTTTTCATTCTTTAACGCTTATGACCTAAGAGAATGCCCCCATTTGTTGTGGTACGGAGGAGGGTGGGGAGAGTCTACTCTCTCAAATGGACACGCGTATACAGCCACTAACAGGGAAGTCCTACTCACTGCACTCTCGTGGTGGAAGTGTTGTTTACGAAATTGAGAGGACGAAAAGCGAATGTCCAGCGCTTTAACACGGTTGGTGGACACAGAGAGTCCACATAGGGGAGTTGGAAAACCCTGATTCCAAACCAATGGTGCATATGGGCTCCAGTATCCTGAGGGAACAAATAGCATATGAACCTACTTTTGGTCACCAGCTACCGTGGTAGTACATCTCCTTACGTTGCTCCGCTGCTTTGTGGATCAGACCTTTAGGTCAAAGGCTCTGGGTGTGTTCCCCTAAAAAACCCACCTGCTTCGGTTTAAGCACCCCGGACAATATCCTAGCCCTCGCACAAATCGAATGATTTATGTGGCGCATATAGGTTTGGTGCCTCGTTGTGTGTTTAAATAAATAAATAAATACAACCTAAGAGAACACGTACTCAAAATGCACCATTGTGAATCATTCTGAGTTATTTCATCTAAATATCCAGCTATGGCTTATGAAAACAATGAGGATAGCAACATGGATGCCTGGGCCTATTTACGTAATACATGTCTCATCAACTCAGTCGGTAACGATTCATTACCTAATCAATCGATTTGCTGTCCTTTCCCAGTAGCCTGAGTCTAAACCGAATATTGTTCACTTGATGGTTTTAACATATGCAAGCAATTTTTCGAAGTCATCTATGATCAGATGCTAAAAACCAACAAGTGTGCTCTATTTTAAATGACCATGTTTTGTAGTCATAATGTAGCTTGGAGCAAACTGATGCTTATCATACTTGTCCTTTAGTAGACTGATACATATCTCAGCTGAGCCACAAGTGACACAAATTTTCTAAAGCTGACCGAGATTTCTGAATCAGTGTTGAGATTTAGTCAGTCAACAAGTCACCATAGTTGATGAGACTTAAATGTCTATGAGTTTAACTTGAGTTATTTTCCGAAATCTCTCAGTGATCGATCCAATGTTTTAGGTGGGCAATTACTTCACACTTGAAATGGATAGTCGTTTTCCATGAGGAATGGTGGATGTGAGCTGGTGAGTAGTCCCAAGCTAGAACAAACCAAATGTCCCAGTGTTACTTCATTTTAATATTTGTTCAGTTCCAAATAGGAAACAAGATCAAATTAACGTATTTTATCCCAGCCAGTTCTGTTAGGAATTTTCTATTAATCCCTTTGACATATTTAATTTAACTAATTTAGGCTACGGTTTGTGAAACAAGACGACTTTGTGAATAAATTTATACAAGACACTAGGACTATTCGTCATTTAGTCTCTAATCACAACTAGTCAGATAGCAACCATAATTCATTATCATAGTTTCATGTGTGAATAATCACATATTATTATTACCACATTGGAATATGGCCAGACTAAAACGTGGCACAAAGCCATGAAGTCACTGTCAAGTGGACTGAGCCATGTTGGTAGGTATAGACTACCTGGTTGGGGACCGCGAGATGATAGTAATCGACGGTTAGAGACCTTGAATGACATGGCTCGAAATGGTTTGCAATGGAGCAGGTTTATCCACTCTCTGTGTTCACCCAAATTCTAATCTTCTGAATCCTTCATGTCCCTTTCTTTTTCCTCTTTCCGAATTTATTTCACTGGATTATACTCCTTGAATAACATCTTGAAACCGTAATGTTTCCGATTACTGCTCATACTTTTACTACCTCTACCACTATGGAGTTTGGATCGACAATTGTATCTGTGTGCTAATATGGTATCCCAACTGGAACTGATGTACGTACATACGAAGTTCTACGTTGTCGCTGACTGACTGACTGATGGTTACCAGTGAAATGCAGAACCCACATTTTGTCCCGTTCAGGATTCGTCATTAGAATGTACCTGGATCACACAAACAAATTATGCGTTACAGATATTGACAACTGTTTTATAACCTCTAATTTGTGATCGTTGTAGATGTAGATACATCTTAGTTTTATTCAAATCCCGTTAAATCCTTTGATATTGTGCATATTACTTACCCGGCGGCCAAACCAAAATATGGCATTACTCCTTGAAGTCACTGACTTCTAGTCTGAGCCATGTTGGTAGGTGCAGACTACTTGGTTGGTGTCTGGATGATACGGCTGTCTTATTTTAAACTTTGAGATTAAAATCGGTTCATATATTTCTTTCTAAGTACTAAATCTTTCTTCCTGTACTTTATCCTTATATGCAATCCTCATTTTATATATTACCACCTTTGAAGTAACTACTTCTATGAATTTGGTGTTCATCTTGTTGTGTTAATGAGGTATGAAAACTTGGACCGATGCATATATTGTGCCTGATCCCACGTTGTAGCTAACTGATTGACTGACTAATATTACTTACCCAAATTCTAACCTTCCATTAGTAGAAGGTTAAGTATTAAATATTAGTGAACATTTACAGTTAGCAATTTGAATTATTCTCTTATTCAAAATTTACATACCTCGATAATCTAATCCATTCTCCATTAATGGTTCACTTACACCAAAACCATCATCATTTACTAAACGACGATGTAGCATTAATTCAATTTGTCCATCATTTAAACTTGTACCACCTTGTGCACGATCTGTATAAATTGCTAATCCTAATAGAATTTCATCATTTTCATGTTTTTTATTTGGCTTATAAAGGAATATATTTTTTAACATAATTCTATTAATTACAGGATAATAATTTCCGGATACATTTTCTGTTTCATTAAAATGAAATGGAAGATTCCAGTCATCTCTGCGATTACGTAATCGTTTGATTAAACGTCTACCAGATGAATCAGTGAAAAATTCACCTAAAATTGAAGTTGAAAAAAGGATTAATTATTTTCGTGGATTGGTTGAGGTTAGACATTAACACCATTGGATGCCGTCTCAGTGGTCCAGTAGGTTATGCGTTCGCGCGCAAGACTGAAGGCCCTGGGTTCGAATCCCGCGAGCGGGATCGTGGGTGCGCGTTGCTGAGGAATCCCACAATAGGACGAAACGGTCATCCAGTGCTTCCAGGTTTTCAATAGTGGTCTGACATCAATCGGTTCATGATCTCAATCAAAAATTATTCTATTGTTTTAATATTAAAACAAAAGTACTGAAACTTTGAATGTATAACGTTCAATAAAGTGATAAGTAGTGGATGATAAATAACTTCTATTCAGTTAGTGTTGTTTATTTGTATCTTCTCACTGTTATTTAGGACTGTAATTGATTAGTCTGTTGTTGGTATATGTACATCCTATGAGGATTGCCTTAATATTGTCTGAAGTCACAAGCTAGTAGTGGAATCCAGTTTGACGCAGGTTTCGTCCTATTTGGAACTCATTAACTAGACAAATCTGCATCTCAGAGTTGATGTTCACTGTGGGACTCGAACTTAGTACCATTCACTTCAAACGCTATCGCGTTATCCACTTACTTAATTAGTCCAGATAGCCATTTGTTCGTGAAATAGGGTAAAATTTAAATTCACTTCGTATTGTTTACTTGAATCTTCGCATTGATGTTTATTATTGTGACTGATCAGTCTCTTGTTGATAAATATACATAATGTGCGGACTTCTTTGGTATTACCCTAAATCACAAGTACTATAAGCAAAGATGAGTGGTGGCCAGTAGTGAAATCTTGGACGTGCGTTTTATTCTATTCGGGACTCAGAGTTGATGTTCATTTTGGGACTCGAATCTAGTACCGTTAGCTTCAAACACCATCGCTTCTATTTACTAAGTCACTATAAAATTAACAAAATAATCAATCATTTAGGAAGATCAAATTCACATGGTACAGTATCTCCACGAAGTAGATAATAATCTTGTACTATTTAGGAACTCATATCTAAATAGGTTTTAAGAAGTTCTCATGGGATTTTTTTCAAGTTGTAAATGAGATAATTATTCATCCATACTGTTGAATAATATCACAAAGTAACTGAAAGTGACAGTAAAATAAAATGATAGCTTAATTGTATTATTCCAGTCTCTATTAAATATATTGTTGGGTAGTGTTTAAGGACTACCGAAAAAGTTCCTAAACTAAGAAGTAGCAATGATTTGAAGTTCATTGACTCTCAGTATTTATTCGAATTAACTAACTAATTTTCTTTATTTGGAAATTTTTTATTAGAATTTAGTACGTAAGCATGACGGGGTTAGTATTTATTGATAACATGTAAGTGAGTTCTTCATGATGTCAATACCGTTCTAATAACTGATTAGTGATATCGTAGCTACAACTTTCGTGTTGATAGCTAGCAACCACTCAACTTAGATTCAAAGTTTTTTGTCCATCAACACAAATACAGCTTCATATACACTCAGTCTATACTTATACTTGTTAAAATCATATAAGACTGAATCCCACTTTTGTAAAAAAATACATGGGTATGGCACTTCCAAATATTAATCGTATTTATGGTAAACCAAAACAGAGAACTACCGTTAAATCAACTCATGTAACATTTTCCATACAAAGTCAGTAAATCAATGAGATAAAAATCCATAAGAACACAAGATGAATGTTTCCAAGAGAAAGTCACTTGTCTTTTTAGCTTAATACAAATCTGTGAATTAAGCAGTCCTTTCTATCTCTTTACATGGTAAAATCTCCTTCTATAGATATATATAAATGAGGATTGGACTAACTTACAGTATAATAGCAACTAATTTAATCTTTTATTTTTTACCAACTAAATATAAATAAGTGGAAGATCGAAAGAATGAAAGACTCAAATCGATAAACCAGTCAGTAAAATGAATGGTATAATTTAACAGAATATTCTATCAAATCGCCCTTAACTGCCCTGGTACGGTCGAGGATGGGGAGAGTTCACTCTCCCACTCCAAATGCTTTCATATGGACGCGCGTATACAGCCCCTGCCAAGGAAGTCCTACTTACTGTCTTCTCGTGATGGAGGCGTTGTTTACGAAATCGAGAGGATGAAGAGCGAATGTCCGGTGCATTAACCGGGTTGGTAGATATGGAGGATTCGCTTAAGTGAGTTGGAAAACTTTGATTCCAAACCAATGGTGCACATGGTTTCCAGGATCCTGAGGGAACAAATAGCGTATGAACCTATTTTTTGGTCACCAGCTACCATGTTAGTGCATCTCCTTATGTTGCTCCATTGCTTTTTGGAATAGACCATTAGGCCGAAGACTACGTGCGTGGCACCCTAAGAAAGCTATCGGCTTCGGTTTGGGCACCCGGGTAATATGACAGACCACACACAAATCAAGTGACTTGTGTGGTTGATATGTATTCGGTGCCCAATCGTACCAATATTTATATGTTCAAATAAATAAATAAATAAACGGTCAAATTAAAACTACCTGGATTTTTCACAAACATATTATCACCATTCAGTGTATATCGTATCACCAGTTCACGACTGTTTAAATGTCCATCATCTGGTATAGGACCAGCTGTCCATTCTACCTCTAATTCTCCATTATTATAAAGGCGTACAACTAAAGATGCCCATGATGCATAAGTGAGATGAAATTCCTTGACACATGGTCCATCTATGGCCTTAAGAAATAGCACACAGAGACATGAAATAAGAATTGAAAGTATTAAATTTGCTGTCGGTTTTGATCTTAGGATTTATTACACTTGACATACTCGATTTAATTATATACTATTAAGTTAAAATTCTGGTAACTCTTTGAAACTGTGTAGACGGTCCACGAGTGAACTCGAGGAAACTCTAAGAAGCTCAGAAAGAGCCGAAGATATTCCATCCAATCATCTTTTGGAAGAATATTCCAGAATCCCTACGTGTAGCTTCCCCATTGGACGAATGCTGATAAACGTTTGTATGCGAATTGGATAACCGTAATTATTATTTCGTTTTTGCTAAAAATTATAAATACTTGACAGTTTTGTACTATAATTGACACTGTTTGGAATAACATTCCTTTCACTTGTCTTCTGACTTCTCATTTGCAACTTGGAGAGGTTCTAGCGTTCGAGTGCTCAAGTTATACGTGGCACATTAAGAACCAAAGCTCTAGATATAACACAAACCCATGATACTTATTACAAAGTCCATCTTTGGAATTTCGATAAATACTACCCAATAGATTTATGTTTCCTATACTTACTGAAGCTCTCCGAATCTTCTATAATTATTATACAGCTGCTCTTGTCAATCTCTGGACTTCATTCATGGAGGTAGTGACAAATGGAACCAACTTAAAGAAATAGGGTTTATCACTTATCACTGTTGATAATCGATTACATGTCAGAATTCACTGAGGTTTTGGATCTGAGTCATCGAATTCCACTTTAGTCATCTAATACACATAGTTCCCTTTATCATTTTGAAAACAGCAAGAACAAACATTCTAGCAGAATAGCATGAATTTATTTTATTTCGTTTGGTTCTCGTCAGTTGCTTACAACCTGTGATATTTAAAACCATCATTACATAATGGGTTTAAACTACTTACATGAGAGGGTTTGGTTGGAAGTTACGTTGAAGACATATTCCTATAGTATAGCAAGGGTGTAAATAAATTTATTAGACTGATATTGTACCTTATGTGAAAGGCATTCACACAACATTGATTGTGGCAACAGTTCAAAGCGCTAGAAACAAGTGATTACATAATGAGTAAACATTGATGCGAATGTAGTGAGTAGAGCTCAGTTGATAAAATAAGATTATTAGTTTGGAAGTTAGTTGAAATAAAACTCAATGATGTGATAAATGCAAGAAAGAGCTTAAAGGAAAAGAGAAGAAAAACATATTAAGAGACAGCAAAGGAATATTAGTCATGAAGGCAAGGAAAGAGTAACAACCGTCTCCTTTTGAATACATAAGTCAGGTTTTTGACGCCTGATGGCAACGGCTTCAGCAAACTTCAGAAGACTGGAGTTTGGCTGCTTACTAATCACGTTAAGCGACTGCAAGGTGTCCATCGACCTGATGTCCTGTATCAAAGAAATGTTTGGTGATTGCACTATTCAGAGTCTTTCTTTCCCTTGTTCTAAGACTTTTTGGAACATGTCCAAAAAATTTGAGATATGCCCTCCTTTCTGTTCGGCCAATGTAGCTGCTTTGGCAGGTACACGTAAATTTATAAATACAATTGGCCGTAACATGAAAAGGATGCTTATCAACCTTTGATTGAATTATTGAACATGTTGTTTTATACAGAATTAGAAGTTTGGCCTTGGGATAAGTTCTGGCTAGCGCAGTATTCAGTCTCCTGTTGATTGTGTTTGCAACATCATCACCTTTGAAGTTAATATTTATAGATAGCGGTTTTTTATTGGCTGTAATTACTTCCGTCTTGTTTTCTTTACGCTTTTTATATTTGTTAATAAACTTTTGTGGATAAAAGTTGTCTCGTAGGCATTTTTCCACGTTCATCAATTCTTCTTCCAGTTTATCAGTGGTACATATCTTTTCTGCCCTGTAAAGTAGTGTTTTAACGAATGCTTTCTTGTAACTGAGTGGACAAAAACTATTGAAATTCAGGTAAAGGCCATTCCAAGTACTTTTTCGATAAACCGAACGTTGGACTGTCCCATCTCCCCTACGTTTTATAGCAATATCAAGAAAGTGGAACATGTGATTCAGCTCGTGTTCCATAGTAAATTGTATGTTAAGATGAGCATTATTGAAGAGTTTTAGCAGGCGGATTGCATGCTGTTTATTGTTACAGACAATAAACGTGTCATCAATATATCTGGAATATTCCGTCGTTTCGCTGATTGCCTGTTTAAGCACCGTGTTTCCAAGATACCACATAAAAATATTTGCCAGAATTGGACCTAGTGTAATTCCCATTGCTACGCCGTCGACTTGACGATATATGGTGTTATTAAACTGAAATTGAACGTCTGTTGCTCACATTAATAGTATTTTTTTTTAATTCTGGGGCTGATAAAGGTAGGAGATCATAATTCTGACAAATTTAACACGTTCGTAATGAATTCTGAAATTCCAGGACTTGATGTTTAAAAACGTTTTAAGTGTACAAGTATTCACTGTAAACTTCTACTTAAAGTTTGTGCTGCTGATGACGTCATTCAAAAGAACAATGAAAGTTCCATAACCATCCAACCATCCAAATCACAGAACAAAACTCCATCAAGATATTCAATGTATTTAAATATCCTCAAATAAACTGGAAAATATGATAGATCTAAATAAATCCATCAAAAGTACTTACATTTATTGTAGGTCTTGGAAACGTTTGTATAAATGTATTATTTTTTGGTAAAAATATATATGCACCAGACGATTGTGGATAAGATGTTTCACCAAAATAATATAATAATTCAATAGATAAATTTATAGATTCACCAGATTTTAAATGTTTCATTGTTATCATTAATGGATTATGAGCATTTTCAATATATTGAATATTGAATTCAATTGTTTTAGATAGTAATTGATCTATATTCATAGAGGAATGAATTGATGATGATGAGGATGATGAAGATTCTTTTTGGAATGGTTGATTATATACATAATTCATATAATCTCTATTGTAATATGTAGTTTTATTAAGAGTTAAATAGAATAAATTAAATCCAATTGGTGATAATGATTTAGCATTGAATATAATTTCATAATTGGCTAAATGTTTATCACTATGCCTTTCTGGTATATTTAATGTACGTTCAGTAATTGGTACTAGTTGATATTCTAAGTTGTTGTTATTATTGTTGTTGTTTAATAATGTGGATGAAGTCGATGCTCTTGATGATGACGACGACGACGATGATGATGATGATGATGGTAATTGACGTAAATCTTTTAATATCACTTGTAAATCAATGGAATAATCTTCTGGAATATAAATTGGTAAACGTATCCATGTATTTAATTGTATCCAACCTAATGGATTATATAAAATAATGAATACACCCCCTTGATTTAAATGATTTAATTGTGGTTTTATTCCTTCAGTTGCATTACATAAACTAATATTTAATAAATCACAAAATATTACATTATTTGTTTCAATGAATGGTTTCAATGTTGGTAATAGTTTAATTAATGATTGACTAATTAATAATTGACAAAATTTTGTTGCTTTTGTTAATCTCCATGCATAATCATTAGCAACATGTTGTTTTTCTGTACCGGATACAGCATCATGATGTTGTAATACACCAAGTGTTTGTCTTAATGCATCAATTAATTCATCAGTGATAATTTGTTTTTGATAATCATTCATTTGTGATAAACGATCTACATGTAAATGAACCTAAATAATGAAAAATAGGAAAATAATGTTAGTAAGTTAAATGGAATTGTGAAATTAAAAAGAAACACTATCAAACAAGATTAGTAGATATGTTGATTGGTTTTTTCAGTTTTCAATGGTGAACGAGGTTTGAGAAACAGAGAGTTAAAAAGGTGAATTTCAAAGGTTTTGAGATCATTTTTGATGTCTACATAGCTTGTAAGACAATAGTATTGAGATGGTGAAGAAAATTTGTAGCTCAGGTAGATGATTTTGATGAAGTTTTGTTCTCTGAGCTGGATGGTTTGATCGTAGAGCTTTCATCGTTCTTCTGAACGATATCATCAGCGCAAACTTCAGGTAGAAGACAAAAGTATGATATTTGTGAAGGTTATATGTAATTAATTTTGAAGTGAGTCGATGAAGACACAAATCACTATTTATCGCCAAAGAACTGTACGATTGAAAAGACATTTTTTATAACTGATTCGCATCAACTAGGAACTTGTTGAAAACTGTAGCGCATCAAATATTCTTTACAGTTTTAGATAGATACGAGCGAAATCAGAAAACATGGTTTATTAAATTGTGACTCAATAAACCTGAGTGTCCGTGGTTCGATTCCGTAATTTGTTATGTTATGTGGTTGGAGGTAGTTAGTAGGAGAACCAGACCTAGGTTTTATGCTATTTGCCACCCGTCAACAGGGAATAACTGAAAACTTGAGGGTAATAATGTTCTCTTTGAGATTCGAACTCGTAACACCCAGTCTCACAATCAGTGATATCACCAATGAGCTATTCAGACAGCGATTATCTGCCTGTAGAACTAGGATATTTTCACTGATTGACCCATGAATGGCAATCATTATCAAGTTTTTCTAGTCCATTTATATGTTAGCGTAAATATGATATTCATTGTCGAATAAATATTTTTTCAGTAGGATTAGACAAAGAAGCTTTATCATTCGGCCTCAAGTTTTGTGATAGACGTAGATATGTAGATCACCTGAAGACTGATGTTCGGTTTCAGAATCTATTTACCTAGACACAAGACTTAATACTCTCGACAATGGCCGAACATGAAAGACTCAAGACTTCACTGGTTAGTTACTGTAACCAATTTAAAATCAACAAACATCACACAAATATTATACTGACTGATAAATATCGAGATATTCGAAAACTAAAATCTAATGAGCACATTTTTAGCATTAAACCTGATAAAAGATCGGGCACTGTAATTTCTAAACAATACAGAATACATAGATAAGATGTATACCTTGTTGAAGGATCTAACTAAATTCCAAAAGCTTGAGTTGTGTAAAGACCTCGATGATTAGACCGAACATCAATTAACTACGGTATTAAAACTTTTGAAACAACATCAATTCATCTCTGATTATACTTATAATGGGCTCAAGCCTTTTAGAACACATACCCCTCAACTCCATAGCCTACTTTAGGTTCATAATCCAGAAGTTGTTTCACGTTCAACTCTAGATATGTCAAACTCACTAAACAATTCAACAATGAAATCGTTGGTGAAATTATTAGAACCATTACACTAAGTACAGCGTTAAAGATGTATTTGAATTTGTGGATATAAAGAAAAATATGAATACAAATGACAAAACCATTTTATCACTAGACATAAAATCTTTGTTCGCTAACAACCCACTGACTGAAATCATCGATTACATCTATGAACGATTGCTTGGGAAGAAAATAGAAATAACGATTTCAATAAATAAAATAAAGGGGCTTCTGTCAGAATATAATATGAATGTCTACTTTATGTTAAACAATGAAGTTTACAGATTAATAGATGGAGTAGCAACTGGATCACTTCTAGGCTCGATCCTTGCTAATATTTTTCTTGTCAAACCGGAAAATGAACCGTTGAAAGATATCCTAAATAAGCTAGATTATTACCGTCGATACATAGAAGACACATTAATTGTGTGTGACGAAAGTATCAACAAACAAGAGCTGTTGAACAATTTTAATAACATCCACCTAACTATTAAATTCACCAGAAAAGAGGAGAAAGACCATAGTATAGCTTTCCTTGATGTTCTACTTTCTGAAAGAATAGATGGTTCTATAAAAAGAAATATATATTTTGAAAGATTACATGGACGGGTCAATATACCCGTTTCCATAGCTTTACATCTCTTCAATACAAAATAAATTTGCTTAAATATCTCAGATATAGGACTAAACTATTATTTTCTGAAGATAGTGTAGATAGTGAAATAGATTGACAAAAGAACGTGTTACGAAATAACGGCTATCCGGACAATTCCATCAGAAAATTCCCACTGGAAGGTATTTAAAAAAAGGAAAAGGAAATTGTGAATCTGTCATTAAAAAGCCCCTTATCTGAAACTGAACTTTAAAGGGGACATGGCGGGTGATATTTTAACACGTCGACTCAAAAGATCTATCGAAAGGACGTTTCTCGTCGCCCAGTCACGTATTATTTTCTCAACTAAACCAGTACTTACACAATAAATCAAGGATAGGTTACCGATGATGGGCTCTTGTATGTGTGTATACTGATTCAATTGCTCCTGTAGAGCTAGTTGCATAGCTCGTACTCAGAGGGCTTTATTCTTGCGTGTTCGTGAACATGTACCAGCATGATAAATAAGAACTTTTGTCTAAATTTAAACGAATAGTTTCACAATATTTGGGCGCCAAGCTAATGTGAGACGTTAAAGGAAAATATTCTCCTTGAAAAAGCTTGGACCAGATTGCCAGGCGAAACGTTGGATTTACTTCAAATTCTTTCGCTGAGATTTTACAAATACATTTCTTCCTCTTTAATGTACCAGTATGGTTGCGAAAATAAGTTACTAAATCGATTAACAGCGCCATTCGTTCTCACCTGGTAGATAGTGGACATTATTATTAAGACAGATGAAACTTTCTCTATTTTATATCAAGTTTCAAACAATCTACTTAAAGGAGCTAGAATACAGCTACTCTATATAGTTTAAGCCAACTGAATCAACTCCAGAAAACCGAAATTATGTATCCAGAAGAGTTATATCTAGCCTCTATGTTTACCTTCGTCTACGACTGAATTACCAGATACCTAGACTAGACATTATAAACCTCTTATCCCCCTCTAAATTCCTTTTGTGTATGTATCTTTCTTAATCTCCACATGAATGCTTTCTTATCGTAATTACCTTCATAGCACCTCTCTTATTAAATATCATACTCACACAACGTTATGGTTATTATTACCTAAGTTAACAAGATGAAATCCTCCTACTATGCATTTTATTCACACTATTTTTTTTCATTTTTGCTGTATTACTATTAATTTGATCGTTGAATTCACGAGTCAATTGAAGCTAGACCACCATGGAAAACCTGGGAGCACTGGATGGCCGTCTCGTCCTAGTACGAGATTCCTCAGCAGTGTGCATCGACGATCCCATCCCACGAGATTCAAAACCAGGACCTATCGGCCTCGCGCTCAAACACTTAACCTCTAGATCACTAAGCCGACATCCATATTACTATTATACTGATTGTGACATGATACTTTATTCTAAATCATGATGACCTTTATTAAATGACCTATCTAACTTGCAAATAATACAATTTTGAAATATTTATGTCATAACCAAATGCAAACGTTCATCATTTTTAACAATATAAGATAGTCAAATTCATTAATACATGCCTTATTTTGACCTTTTGTAAAATATAACAATAATTATGGACTTATAACTGTACAGCTTGATGATGAAGTTATTGAAGACAATTGTTCATTCAAATATTCTTTGTTTTTCTTTTAACACATTTTAATAACCGAAAGAGGATTTTGTGAATATTATAGTAATTTAATAGTTGAGATCATGAATCAGTTGAAACTAGACCACCTTGGAAAACCTGGAATCCCGCGGGGCGGGATCGTGGATGTGCACTGTTGGGGAGTAACACAATAGGATGAAACGGCTGTCCAGTGCTTCCAGGTTATTCATAGTGGTCTAGCTTCAATTGACTCATGATCTCAACTTTTTAATAATAACTTTTTAATAAAGTAGAATATTGATAGTAACTTTGAAAATTTATTCTACATCAGGATTACATTTCAGTTCTATCATAATGTAAAATATGTGTTTGAACAAAATAGTGAACAGTGAACAATAAGATACTTTGATGAAGATGTTACTTCTTTACTGAAAAACTGTAAGCTCTAGAAAGTGGTAATGTTGGATACTTTTATACGACGTGCAAGTGAAAATGTGTAAATGGTTTTAAGGTTAAGCATAACATTAATTCCAGCTGAAGAGGAAATTAGGAAAAGAAGATGGCAATGGATATGACATACATTACGGAAATCTAAAATTTAAAACAATTAGTCCCTTTGATGAATTTCGATAATGCAATGAGAAGACGTAGTTTATCAGAATTATGTGATATATTTGCGCAATACATTTCGAGTAATCTGATCACACATTACATACTTGTTAAAAACATTTATATATGAAAAATTAAAACGTCAACTAGACAGGTTAAGGGTAAGTCATAACAAAGGAAAAATATTAAAGTACACAAAAACAAATGTGATTACCACTCTGGATAGTAAATCAGTACTACCAGGGTAGGTTAAGTATAAGTACAAATTGTTTTTGAACACATAAAGGGGGTTTCAATTTTCGTATAGCCAAGGCTTCAATAAACCTTAGTATACGTCCTTGAAGGCTTTTGTACAACACAACAAATGCTGATTTGATATCAACCTTACGGAAATCACCAAACTGCATCATAAAACAATTTCTAACTTGGAATCCTGAAAGGAGGCGGAAAACAAGAAGGCCAAAGAACACATTACGTCGGGAAATAGAAGCAGATATGAAAAGAATGAATAACAAGTAGAAAGAGCTGGAAAGGATTGCCCAGGACAGGGTTGGATGGAGAATGCTGGTGGGTGGCCTATACTCCTCCACGAGGAATAACAGGCGTAAGTAAGTAAGTTTGTTTCAGTTGGTTATTTTAGGCAATTTACAACAGGATAGAACAATTTAATCTTTTGAAATTAAACAACATCCTTTTATTCTCCAAACATAGACTACTGTTCTTTTGAGTAAGCTAGTTAACACTACTGTAAAACATGGGTCAATGAAATTGACAAGACAGAAAATCTTTTTTCCCTAAATGATGATTACATCACAAATTGCTTAGAAACACATAAGTATGGAACTGTAACTTAAATTTATATTAATCAGCCATATCTCGACCGTTGTTGCTACTTTGACGTGGTGGTCGTGCTTGTCTATTGTGATGAAGCAACCGAGCTATACTGGTTGGAACAATCGTTCCTCAAGGTCCTACCATGCCAGACAGATCGGTTGAAGAGTGGTTAGATTAAAAGCGGGAAACTCAAAGTCCGAGGGCGAAGTTGTACTGCTGACTGTACAGAGGTGTGACGGCATTAAGGTGTTTCCCTCAGTCAACCAGCATAACAGTGATGCTGAATTCGCACTAAGGAAGTATGGGGTCAGAAACGGTCGGACCTAAAAGTGCACATCTTACCTCATTTCACAGATGTCCGTCTCTGACATTAAGGTCTCAACAAGTACGGAGCTAACACAAAAACTACTCATAAAAGGTCGTGTGTGACCAACCTCAAGCAGTTGTCCCTTGGGCACTGCGCTCACGCTCTCAGGTCACTAAGATCACCTCTAATCTAATTTCCTTTTCAGGTACCCCCAGAAGAAACCTTCCATGGTATGGGCAATCGGGAAGTGATAACCACCGGTATACTTCTAACAGCACTCAAGATCACTGTATTCATAATCAACCTCTCTATGCAGTTCCTATTATTCCTCTTATATCGATAATTATCGGACGTCTAACTAAGACTCTTGAATTGCAAACACGAGAGAATCAAGCTGGCTTCAGTTCTGGTTGTGGATGCATCGACCACATATTCACTATTCCTCAGGTTCTAGAACACAATTATACTTATGGGCGTCCGACAATGGTGATCTTTCTTGTCTTAAAAGGAGCACCAATGACTTAACTACTCCTATGAATCCGGTGTTCATCTTGCTGTGCTAATGCGGTATGGCAACTTGTACCAATGCATATATGTGCCTGATCCTACGTTGTAGCTGACTGAATGACTTATCAGCCCTATTTAATCCTAATCTTCAAAGAAATCGTAATGAATAGATAACTCTGAAATATGTTAATACAATAATATTAGTACTTACTTGTTCACACATTGATAATAAATTTGATGCTTGACGTACATAATATTTTAATGCTGGTCGACTTGTATAATAACCTGTCCAATATGAATGTGGACCACTAGCATATGGAAAGAAATCACCACCACGACGATTGATTGTACCGATTCGATTAAATTCTTCATTCACTGCTTTTGTATAACATGCTGGTGTAGAATACAATAAATTAACTTGACTATTATTTAATTGTTGACGTTGATTTACATATGCAATTAGCTTATCCATATTTTTATAATTTAGATTAGCATTTTCGTATGTAAAATCACAACCCATTAAAACCATTATATGATTCGTTTGATATGCTTTAGATATAATAGATATATAATTTAAGAAATCATCTACTCTTGATCTTACATTATAACCTTCTAAATTAGGATCATCTTTAATTGGTTCATCTAAACATTTATCATCAAAACAAAATGATTTTGGATAACAATATGAATCATGAAATATACTTGTGAATAAACCATAACCAGTCTTTTTCAATTCTATATGAGTAGTATCCCATAGAACTTCTAATTGTTTTAATCGTTTACGTTTTTGTTTTTCACGATAATCTATACGTTGAAAATAGACAGCATCAAAACCGGCATCTTGAAATAAATCAGAATGATCACGTGAATGTCCAAATGGATCAATTTGCCATGCAACTAATGGACGTCCACATTCACCAAATAATTGTTTTAATACAATATGTCCATAAGTTAATTGATCAATAGCATCAGAATAATAAACAGTTGCTTCATCTGCCATACTCCAACCACCTAAAGCAAATTGTAATTGCCCAGATTGAACTAAATTTTTAACTATTTGACGTTTAGCTAATGTTTGTCCTATCCACCATTTCATAAAAAATGTCATTTCAACATAAGTAAAACGACGTTTTGAATCATCAACTAAAGCTTGTATAACACTATCTAAAATGTATTGTACACCAGCACGTTGAATTGTATTATTAGCACCATAATAATATTGATCAACTGTTTTTAACCAGCCAACATCATCATGTGTATGCGGTATTAAATGAATATTAAGATATCCCGGTTTTCCTAAATTACATGATTCATATCCACATTTTGGACGATTAAAGTATTTGAAGAGATTATGAAAGCTGTATGCATCAACATGAAGTGCAAATACTGATAAAGAAATGAAAAAGATTATTGAAATGAATGATGACAACGAATTATTCTTTAGATTTGACATGATCGAAATGAATCTAATAGTTCATATTATTTCAATGGTTATTATTATAGTTGCTATATAGTAACTACCATGTTCCCTATATATATATAAATATAATTGAATGTATATATATGTATGTGTTAGTTCCTATGTAATTGGATATTTCATAATCAATACAATATTAATTCATACTAATATTCGTCAATCAAACCATTTAGGTTTGTAAGTATGTGTGTGTATATATGTAATGATAAACCAAACTTTGGATATTAGCTTAACTGATTTCGTTGGTGAGAATAAGTGCAAGTGACAACCATCATGATCATTATAGTAATAATAATAGTAACTATTAATATTACTATTGTATTATAACTATCATTACTGTATCGGTATCCATGATAATGTTGTTCATGACAAACATTATACAATGATTCTTATGATTGTATAATTCATATTTCAATTCATTGATTATTTATTGAAATTTTGTAGACATGACAATAAACTATAAACAATTATTGACATCTATAGCCAATTTGTTTTGTTTGTGAATAATTTCAGATTGTTAATATTTCAAATGATGTTTAATAGTGTATCAAATTCACAATTCATAAGAACAATGAATTAACTGAATCAATTGTAAAGCGATACCCATTTAGTTGCAAATTCAAAGTTTGCTCTAACTTATTTACACCTGTTACTCCACATGGAGCATAGGCCGCTAACCAGCATTCTCCAACCCACTCTGTCCCACTCTGCCTTCCTTTCTAGTTCTATCCAATTTTTTTCATTCTTCTCATATGTGTCTCCTTTGGCCTTGAAGATCCCATGTGGGGGCTTGTCTTGTGATTCAGTTCGGTGCATTCCTCAATGTGTGTCTTATCCACTTCCAGCGCTTCCTCCTGATTTCTTCCTCCACGGGGATCTGGTTTGTTCTTTCCCACAGTTGGTTGTTGCTAATAGTGTCTAACCAATGGATCCGAAGTATTTTGCGTAGACAACTGTTAATAAACACTTGTATCTTCTAGTTGATGGTTTCCGCCTCAAAGTTTGCTCTACCTACTTGAATTTACACAGTCAGATATTATCACTGTTGCTTACATACAGAATCTAACTCAAAGTCTAGTATTAAAGTTCATTTTGATGAAGTTTTGTTCTTTGAGCTGGATGTTTTGGTCGTGGAGCTTTCATCGTTCTTCTGAACGATATTGTTATGAACGGGGAATTAAGAAGCCCAGACAATTACGAAAGCTATTTTCTTGGGACGTTATTGCATTTCATTCAAAACCTGTAAAACACTTATATTTATTTTTGTCCCTATCTTATTCTACATAACACGAGCTTTCGTTCTATGTATCATTCACTAGCATACCCTTTTTTGTTCCAAAAATATTGTAATTTAAACATTATATTTTGCACTATATTTTCTACCCTAATTCCCTGTTTCGGGCATAACTGTATTTTTCCAAATTATCGTACGTCGTGGTCAAGATATGCACTTATTTATTCATGTACATTTTTGTAGTAATCCGAATTCAGAGAATCCAGAGTTTAGTGTTCCAACTGTCTTGTCTTCTTTCACTTGCGTGCTTGCCAACCAACCAGGATTTAGAATAGTTCTCTCTACCCCGATCGAACTCACGCGTATTAGACTCAAGGTTAAGCCACTCAGCCTAACGCGTCAAGGTCATAGTTTGGTCTAGGTAGATCAAGGTGAAGTCATAACAAGTATCACGGGGTAAAAGCGATTCAAGGTCATAACAACTGGCGACGGAGAATTTTTTTTCTTTCCTACTGATTGATCCAGTACAAAATGCCTGTTTCATTGGATGACCTTAAAACTATTCTTCAAATGCAGCAAGCACAAAATGATGCAAATCAAACGAAGCTTTTGGATGCATTGGCACGAATGCTCTCATTACAGTCGTCCTCAGCTTGTCAATCAGATAAGCATGAAAGCATCATAAATTCTATTTCTGAATTCCATTATGATCCCGAAGCGAATGTCATTTTCAGTTCGTGGTTTCACCGTTGTGAAGATATTTCCCGCGTTGAATGCTCGCATCTTGATGACGCAGCGAAAGTCCGCTTACTCTTAAGAAGACTGGGAACACAGGAATATAATAAATATGTGAATTTTATCTTACCGCAAAATCCACGAGAGGTATCATTCAAAGACACAGTTCAGATTCTATCTGATATTTTCGATGAACAGTCCTCATTATTTAATACTCGCTATAAATGCTTCCAAATAACGAAATCTCCAGAGGACGATTATCTCACGTATGCCGGGAAGGTAAATCGACAGTGCGAACGCTTCAAAATAAACGAAATCACAGCGGACCAATTTAAATGCTTGATTTTCATATGTGGTCTAAAGAATGAAGAAGATGCAGATGTCCGTACCAGAATGTTGGCACGCATTGAACAAGAACCAAATATGACATTACAAATGGTCACAACCGAATGTCAGCGGTTACTTAATCTCAAGCATGACACTGCGATGGTGCAACAGAAGGTTAAACCTTCCGGTTCTGATTCAATTAATGCGCTCCGATCCATAAAGTCATCGAAACAAAACTGTACAAGCATGAAACAACCTGCCAACCCCCCATCACCATGCTGGTTCTGCGAAGCATGGCATTTTGCAAAATTCTGTCCGTTTAAGAATCATAAATGCCGCAAATGTCATCGCATTGGTCACAAAGAAGGTCATTGTTCGTTAAATAAACGCAAGACTAAACATCGTAGTGAAAATTCAAAGCAACGATCAAACAGTCAAATTAAAACCACGTTTGCAACCTTTAAAGTTGGATTTAAAAGTAGGCGGAAATTTGTAAATTTATTAGTAAATGAAAAACTTATACGACTTCAGTTGGACACTGCTTCTGATGTCACGTTGATTTCAAAGAACACATGGCACAAGTTAGGATGCCCATCCATCCGACCGACGGAACATGTCGCCCGAAATGCGTCAGGAGACATAGTAAAGTTGACAGGAGAGGTTCTATGCAATGTTCAACTTATGGGAAGTAAATTTACAGATGTTTGTTATCTAACAAATCGACACGATTTAGATCTATTGGGATTAGATTGGATTGCACATGTTGATACTTTGAATAAATTATTAGATGAGGTATGTTCTCAAAATGTTTCCTATGAGTCTATCCAAATCCCTAATGATATTTCTAAATCAAATGCCTCCGACGAATCATCCTCTCTGGATATTAACGAATTAAATGCTTCTGATGAAACATGTTCTTATGATCTTTCTGAATCAAACAATTCAAATGTTATGTGTTCTCACCATGTCAAATCGAATACCGCCGATTCATTGCCTTCTCATAAAATTTCCAAATCGAATACTTCAGACAAAGTATGCGCTGGTGAAACTTCGGGATCTCATGTACTTCGTTCTAATGTTATGTCTACATCAAAGTCTTCTGCTTCCTCTCAATTGTCGTCCGTATCTTACATAAATCATCTTCGACAAAAACATGCATGTGTATTTCAAAACCAACTGGGCTGTTATAAATTCACCAAAGGATCCTTATCACTAAAGGAAAATGCAAAGCCCATTTTCAGACCGAAACGACCAGTGCCTTATGCTGCTTTGTCAGTCGTTGACCAAGAATTGGACAGGTTAGAAGCACTAGGTGTCATTGAGCCAGTAAATTATTCATCGTGGGCTGCCCCCATAGTGGTCGTGAGAAAAGCAAATGGAACTGTTCGCATATGTGCTGACTTTTCCACTGGTCTGAACAGTGCTCTAGAAGATCACACGTATCCACTTCCCATACAGGAAGATTTATTCATCAAACTAAATGGAGGAAAGTATTTTGCTAAAATTGACCTTGCTGACGCATATCTTCAGATAGAAGTCGATCCAGCCTCCCAACCATTACTGACGATTAACACCCACAGAGGTCTCTACCAATATAAACGTTTACCTTTTGGTGTGAAACCAGCACCAGCTATCTTTCAACAAATAATGGACACTATGTTGGCTAATTTGCCAGGAGTCGCTGTCTATTTGGATGATGTAATCGTTACTGGTTCCAGTAAGTCCGAGTTATTCAATCGACTCGATACTGTTTTAACCAAAATATCTGAGTGTGGATTCTATCTAAAAGAAGAGAAGTGTACATTCTTCATGAACTCGGTGAAATATCTTGGTTTTGTTTTCGACAAAAATGGACGACGCCCGGATCCGGAAAATGTACGAGCTATCCAAAATATGCCTCCCCCATCTAATGTAGCAACTCTGCGTTCCTTCCTTGGTCTTATCAGTTATTACAGTAATTTCTTGCCACAATTGCATCGCCTCCGGGCACCCATGAACCAATTATTATCCAGTAATGTAAAATGGAATTGGTCCACTAAGTGTCAAAAATGTTTTGACGAAGTAAAGTCATTATTAACGTCGGATCTACTTCTTACATATTTTGATCCCTCGCTGGAAATCGTTGTTGCTGCAGATGCTTCTGACTATGGTATCGGTGCCGTCATATCCCATAAGTTTCCAGATGGCAAAGAGAAGGCTATCGCACATGCTTCCAGAACATTGACTTCAGCAGAACACAAGTACAGTCAAATTGAGAAAGGATTGGCATTAATTTTCGCAGTAAAAAAGTTTCACAAGATGCTGTATGGCAGAAAATTTACCTTAATCACTGATCATAAACCCCTATTATCAATTTTCGGATCTAAGAAAGGTATACCAGTTTATACCGCAAACCGCCTCCAACGATGGGCTACAATGCTATTGGGTTATGATTTCGTTATCAAATACAAATCTACCTCTGATTTTGGCCATGCTGATGCATTATCGCGCTTAATAAGCAATCATAAGCTTGAAAACGAAGATACTGTTATCGCTTCTATATCAGTGGAAGAAGATGTAAGCAGAATGTTGTTTAATTCAACACAAATTCTTCCAGTGACAGCTGCTCGAATCGCTGATCACACTCGCCGCGATCCTATCTTAAGACGATTATCTACATTTATCCAGCGTGGTTGGCCCCCACGTATAACATCTCATGAACTGAAACAGTATTATCAACGACGCCAATCTTTATCCATCGTAAATGACTGTATTATGGTTGCTGATCGCGTGGTGGTTCCGTATAACTTACGCTCACTCGTCCTGAAACAACTGCATACAGCCCATCCAGGTACTGGAAGAATGAAAGCTATTGCTCGAAGTTATGTATATTGGCCTAATATCGATGAACACATCGAAGATTTCGTGCGTGCGTGCAGAAAATGTGCTGAGGTTTCTAAGTGTCCACGAAAAGCTGAACTACATTCCTGGCCATCTCCAGAAGAACCTTGGTCGCGTATACATGTTGATTTTGCTGGCCCATTCCAGGGTACGTACTTCCTCGTTTGTGTTGATGCTTATTCAAAATGGCCGGAGATTTTTCCTATAAATCAAATCACTTCGCAACAGACTATCATGAAGCTACGGCAGTTATTCTCCCGTTTTGGAGTTCCAGATGTTCTCGTGACAGATAACGGCACTCAGTTTATTTCTTCCATCTTCTCAGATTTCTGCAGGAGGTTTGGAGTCAAACATGTCCGTTCACCTCCGTACCATCCACAATCGAATGGTCAGGCCGAAAGGTTTGTAGATACCTTCAAAAGAGCGCTACTGAAGGCAAAAGGGGAGGGGAAGATAGAGGAGATTCTTGATGACTTTCTCTTGGTCTATAGAACAACTCCAAACCCATCAACACCAAATCAAATGTCCCCAGCAGAAATTATGTTTGGTAGAAAAGTAAGAACTGCTCTCGATGCCATAAAACCACAGCAAATAGACATCGGAAAAAAAACAGAAAGATGGAAAACCAATTTGATCGCCATCATGGGGCAAAACGCAGAATTTTCCAAAGAAATCAAAAAGTATACGTCCGCGATTTCCGATATTCACCTCCACAATGGACCAGTGGACGCATACTTAAGAGACAAGGGAACGTAATGTATGTGGTGGAAGTTGAAGGACAGAAGTGGACACGCCATGTCAACCACATACTGGAAAATGCTGGCACTTCACAGAAAACCGAGAAATTAGACTCAATGTGGAGAATCATTCTGGACAGTTTTGACATAAAATGCTCAGCGACTCAGAAGACCACGCAACCCGAACAAAGTCCTATTAGGAAATCATCACGGAAACGCAGAAGACCAGATATTCTACAGGTAGACCCGAAGAGGAGAACATACGTTTCCGAAGGAAGATATCAATGATGATATCTCAGCACTTACCTGTATATAATAACTAACCATATATTTTTTTTCTTTTTTTAAGGGGGAAGGTGTTATGAACGGGGAATTAAGAAGCCCAGACAATTACGAAAGCTATTTTCTTGGGACGTTATTGCATTTCATTCAAAACCTGTAAAACACTTATATTTATTTTTGTCCCTATCTTATTCTACATAACACGAGCTTTCGTTCTATGTATCATTCACTAGCATACCCTTTTTTGTTCCAAAAATATTGTAATTTAAACATTATATTTTGCACTATATTTTCTACCCTAATTCCCTGTTTCGGGCATAACTGTATTTTTCCAAATTATCGTACGTCGTGGTCAAGATATGCACTTATTTATTCATGTACATTTTTGTAGTAATCCGAATTCAGAGAATCCAGAGTTTAGTGTTCCAACTGTCTTGTCTTCTTTCACTTGCGTGCTTGCCAACCAACCAGGATTTAGAATAGTTCTCTCTACCCCGATCGAACTCACGCGTATTAGACTCAAGGTTAAGCCACTCAGCCTAACGCGTCAAGGTCATAGTTTGGTCTAGGTAGATCAAGGTGAAGTCATAACAAGTATCACGGGGTAAAAGCGATTCAAGGTCATAACAGATATCATCAGCACAAACTTCAGGTAGAAGTGAAGTGTTCGAATTTCTCAACATGCGGTTCACAGATTGTCCTGTACAGCTCGATGTTGATTGGTTCTCGTTGATCTTAAACCTGTCATTGTTTGCTTCTTTGTTTTACTTGTATCTCCCATCGGTTTGATTTTTGGTCCTATGTTTATCCATAATTTTCCTGATTGATTGATAAATTGGATCGATTTCAATGTGTTTGTTAATTACTGATTTACTTGAGTGCCAAGCTTCTAAAAATTCTCTGGTTTTCTTTGGAATTGCCTCTGTCTAAAATCTCCACAGTTTCCCAGTCGAATGTATATCCGCAGTTGTCCACGTGCATTGATATAAGTGAGGACATGTCATGCCATTCGTCCGCTAATTGATGTCCATGCAGGTGAAGATGTCAAGGGCATCCACTTTGGCCGGTGTAGTGTTTATTTATTTATTTTGTGGATGATGTTCGATCTGTCTTCTTTTGTCATTTCATCCTTTGGGCTGCATAAGATTGGTTGTAGTGATTTTGTTGGTTTATGTACAACACCTATTCCGAAAGATTACAACGATCTTGTTGTAGTTTCTGATATGCCTTTTATGTATGATAGGGTGAACCGTTTGTTGATTTCTGTACTTGACTTTGTTTCTGATGATGCACGCGGCTGGTATTCTTTGATGAAGTTGAGTAAGTAGCCGTTCTCTTGAAAAATGATCTCTAGGTGTTTTTCTTCATTTTTTCGTGCTGCAAGTGTGTTGTCTGATATCTTAAATAATATGTTGTCACTTAAAAGATTATTCTAAAATCCAACTCAATGAGATTTATGTAAGAAGGGCTTTTGTGGATTTTTTAGTAATTTCAATAGTTGAAATCATAAGTCAGTTGAAGCTAGACCACCAGAGAAAACCTGGAAGAACTGGACGGACGTTTCCTCCTATTGTGAGGCTTAATGAGATTTATCAAGAAAGATTTGACGCCGAAATACAGATATTAGCGATCTGCTGAAAAATTTAAAAATAACCGAAATAAATTTCATTCGTAAAACATTGGTGAGTATAAACTGAGATAAAAACCATCAAACTAACGAAGAGTGAAAAATTCAACATACATGTTCACATACTACTTATTCATTCTTATAGTAATATATAAGTGAAATAATAATAGTTGTAATTATAATTATTATAGGGATATTTGCTTTTCGACAAAACGGAAAGAGATCAAAATAAACCATCAAAATCATATCTTGTTGAAGTTGTTTTGTAAAAGAGTTCTTATCTCCACCTAATCTATCCTCTTTACCCTTCACTTAGTGATTAGAGAGATATTGTAGGTAAAAGAAAAATGGAGATATTTGTTGACACCAACCAGAAATTACTGATGTGCAATCATTTCATTTAGAATTCGTAGCCAGCGCGTCATCAAGTAGAAAGGAATCATTAGTTCATACAAATTCCACAACCGTCACAGCTTAAATGAGAATCCAAACGTCTGCAATAAATTGTACTTTTTTTCTCAGGTTCATTATGTGTCTGTCCAACTGTGTATTGGATGTAGACTCTGTATGATTTAGAATATAATCATTAGTATTAGAATTAACAACGGAAATTGGAACGGACTTATTTGATTCTTTGTAACGTGTTCGGTTGTTGTGAGTGTCTTGCATATGAACCATAGATTTATTGACCTGTTTTAGCAGACTTTTCGTAGATTGTGGAAAAGGAGTACTTAAACAAATATTCCCTTGTTTGAGTAATTTCACTATTCTTTCTTTCCATATGGTCTGGCAATTCTGCACTGAGACTATCTGCTCTCCTCTCGGGATCTTTGAACTTTGCAGTAGCAGTAGAACTGACATTTGTTTTTAAGGTTTTGAAATGTCTTGCTTGTACATGAGAATGAGGGGACTCTGAAGTCATATGTAATCTTCTGCATTTCCATTCCGTAGTTAGCAAGTTGTCTGGCACTTCATTAGAAACATTTCCAGTGGTCAACAAGGAAAGCTGATCCTGAAACATGTTTAAATTATTTAGACCCAAGATATATATCGATGCGAATGGTACTGGGTTCGAGTGTCAGATGTTGAGAACATCAACTCTCAGATGCAGGTACATCCAGCTGACGAGTCTCAAATAGGACGAAATGCATGTCAAACTGAATTCCACTACCCATCTTCGCTTATGGAGTTTCCATATTGTTTTGCACTTGGTTCGCATTTTGCTCGTTGGAAAACTGATACCAAGTTTAGACACAGCTACCAGCTGTATTTTGTATTATCGTATGTTGTAATTACTCTTTATATTACCGTTAGAGAAAGCCCCTTTCATTTCATACAAAAGTACACGGTAAACGCCACGGACATATCACAAGTTGAGATTTGTATTATTCAATAAAGGACGGTTATTTTAGACAAATCGTCGTTCTGCGGACTTCGGTTTCACGCGTATTTCGATTGCGTGACCTGGATTATTCGATAGAACGAATAGAAGTAAAGGAAGTAATTACCCTGAAAATGCTTTGACTCATCGGTAAGTAACTCCGCCTGTAGCTCTTCTAGAGTTACTGCCGGTCCCAAGCCCGGGTAAAGGAGGAGGGTTGGGCATGGGGTTAGCGTCCCCATCCCGTAGAAAACTAACTCGCTAAAAAACGCTTACCAGAAAAAATAATTCAAACCATTTTAACTCTGCCCTGAGAGTTAGAAGGTCTTCATTTAGAAGAATTATGACGCTTCATGGTGAAAGCCGAATTCCTTCGGAAGCCACGAGGCCGATGCCCCTTCTAACAACCAGAGCAAAAATTTTTATAGGTACATGGAACGTTAGAACAATGTGGGAAACCGGGAAGACCAGCCAAATAGCAACGGAAATGAGGAGATACAACTTGGCAGTACTGGGAATCAGCGAAACTCACTGGACCCAAGCTGGACAGAAAAGGCTAGCTACGGGAGAGATGCTGCTATACTCCGGTCACGAAGAGGAAAATGCTCCACACACACAGGGAGTTGCTCTAATGCTGTCCAAAGTAGCACGAAATGCACTTGTAGGATGGGAATCCCACGGATCCAGAATCATCAAAGCATCATTCAAAACAAAGAAGGAGGGGATCTTAATGAATATTATCCAATGTTATGCACCCACCAATGATAGCAACGACGACATTAAAGATCAATTCTACGAGCGGCTGCAGTCAATCATAGAGAAATGCTCAAGAAAGGACCTCACCATTCTGATGGGAGATCTAAATGCCAAGGTCGGAATAGACAACACTGGATATGAAGATATTATGGGACGACATGGACTGGGAGAGAGGAACGAAAATGGAGAAAGATTTGCAAATTTGTGTGCATTCAACAAATTAGTCATAGGAGGCACAATATTTCCACACAAACGTATACACAAGGCTACATGGATCTCACCGGACCACACTACAGAGAACCAGATAGACCATATTTGCATCAAAAAAATTCCGAAGGACAATGGAAGATGTGAGAACCAGGAGAGGAGCTGACGTAGCTTCAGATCACCACCTAGTTGTAGCCAATTTAAAACTGAAGCTAAAAAAGAACTGGACAAGTGGACAAACAGCACTACAAAGGTTCAATACAGCCTTCCTTCGAGATACTGACAAACTCAATGAATTCAAGATAGCTCTCAACAACAGATTCCAAGCCTTTCAAGATCTACTGAAGGAAGAAGAAACTACCATGGAGGACAACTGGAAAGGCATCAAAGAAACATTGACTTCAACGTGTCAAGAGGTTCTGGGCCTAAAGAAACACCATCATAAGGAATGGATCTCTATAGAAACACTGGACAAGATCAAAGAAAGGAAGAACAAGAAGACAGCAATTAACAACAGCCGAACACGAGCAGAGAAAGTCCAAGCACAAGCTGAATACATAGAAGCAAACAAGCAAGTGAAGAGGAGCATTAGAGCCGACAGGAAGAAATACGTGGAAGAATTAGCAACGACGGCAGAAAAAGCTGCTAGAGAAGGAAATATGAAACAGCTCTACGATACAACGAAGAAACTATCAGGGAAATACAGTAAACCAGAGAGGCCGGTCAAAGACAAAGAAGGCAAGCCAATCACTGAAATTCAACAACAGCGAAACAGATGGGTAGAATACTTCGAGGAACTCCTGAATAGGCCGGCTCCAATGAATCCACCGAACATCGAAGCAGCACACACAGATCTTCCTATAGATGTCAACCCACCAACGATGGAAGAAATTAGAATGGCCGTCAGACAAATCAAGAACGGGAAAGCAGCAGGACCCGACAACATACCAGCTGAAGCACTGAAATCAGACGTCGAAGTAACCACAAGCATGCTTTACCCTCTATTCAAAAAGATTTGGGAGGAGGAACAAGTGCCAATGGACTGGAAAGAAGGACACCTCATCAAGATTCCAAAGAAAGGAGATCTGAGCAAATGTGAAAACTACAGAGGCATTACACTACTGTCAATACCAGGGAAAGTCTTCAACAGGGTGTTGCTGAACCGGATGAAGGATGCAGTAGATGCCCAACTTCGAGATCAACAAGCTGGATTCCGAAAGGATCGGTCGTGCACAGACCAAATTGCAACACTACGGATCATCGTCGAACAATCAGTTGAGTGGAACTCGTCACTATACATCAACTTCATTGATTATGAAAAGGCATTCGACAGTGTAGATAGGAGGACATTATGGAAACTTCTTCGACACTACGGAGTTCCTGAGAAGATTGTCAATATTATCCGGAACTCATACGACGGACTACAGTGCAAAGTAGTGCATGGAGGACAGCTGACAGATGCATTCCAAGTAAGGACCGGAGTCAGACAAGGCTGTTTACTCTCTCCCTTCCTCTTTCTTCTGGTGGTCGACTGGATTATGAAGACCTCGACATCTGAAGGAAAACACGGAATACAATGGACAGCTCAGAACCAATTAGACGATCTGGACTTCGCAGATGACCTAGCCCTCCTATCACGTACACGTGAACAGATTCAGATAAAGACAGCCAATGTAGCAGCAGTCTCTGCATCAGTAGGCCTCAGCATACACAAAGGGAAAACCAAGGTCCTCAAATTCAAAGCGGAGAACAGCAATCCAATCACACTTGATGGCGAAACTCTGGAAGATGTAGAATCCTTCACATATCTGGGAAGCATCGTCGATAGACATGGAGGTTCAGATGCAGACGTAAAGGCGAGGATTGGCAAAGCAAGGGCCGCATTCCTACAATTGAAGAACATATGGAACTCAAAACAACTTTCAACCAATATCAAAGTGAAAATCTTCAATACGAACGTCAAGGCAATTCTACTGTATGGAGCTGAAACTTGGAGAACTACAACAACCACAATCAAGAAAGTACAAGTATTTATAAATAGCTGTCTACGCAAGATACTCAACATCCATTGGCCGGATACCATCAGCAATAGCCTTCTGTGGGAGAGAACAAACCAACTTCCAGCTGAAGAGGAAATTAGGAAAAGACGATGGAAATGGATAGGGCATACATTACGCAAATCGTCAAACTGCATCACGAGGCAAGCTCTAACTTGGAATCCTGAAGGGAAGCGGAAAAGAGGAAGGCCAAAGAACACATTACGTCGGATAATAGAAGCAGATATGAAAAGGATGAATTACAACTGGAAGGAGCTGGAAAGGATTGCCCAGGACAGGGTTGGATGGAGAATGCTGGTGAGCGACCTATGCTCCTTCACGAGGAGTAACAGGTGTAAGTAAAAGTAAGTAGTCATCGGTAAGTGTCAGTATTCACATTTTCTGACTCCATGTAACACATCATTCGTGGCTAAGCGAAGGTCTGATGGAGAAAGTGAACAGCTTGATATTAGCCAATTTAATGCAAACTGGTCATAATGCCATTATAGACCAATCCTTTACAATCATTTATCGGATCAGTAAATTCCTGTCAACGCTTATCAAATTTGAAGTCCTTCCATCGTCTAAAGCAGTATCCAATCGCGTGAAGGGACCGGAGCTATGCGTACAAATGGAATATCTTCAACCACTTCTCCTCCCCTGGCCAAACTCTAAGCCAATTAATCAATAGTAATCTTAGCTATTGAATGACCTAATTTGACTATTTACTTACGACCTTTCGTAGTCCAATGTAATTATCTCTGTTCTCCTTATTCACTTATCTTTTTATGATTATTATTAGATATACTGGATATACCCTAGATGAAGGTGCTCATTCACGCATCCACACCAGGTCACCGGTGGTTACGCTGTGCTACGCACTTATTGCTCTATCAACTAGCTCAGACTAAACAGTACTAGACAATTCGATGACTTATATTGTGGTTGGAGGTAGTCAACAGGAAACCCTGGACTCAGGTTTCATGTTATTTGGCACTCGTCAGCAATGCATCTCAGTGCTACAGGAGGTCGGTCTCTGTCCGGATAGCCCAGTGGTAACGTCTCTGACTGTGAAGCTGGGTGACACGAATCCGTCAGGTAGTACCAGTTCCCTCAAGATTACAGGTACACCTTGCTGATGAGCACCGAATAGCACTGTTGTAACGGGTGTGACTGCAGATTTTTCGATACGCAGCGTACTTATCGATCGATCACAGTGGACAGTGACACGTAAGGACGACCTAGTGCCCTGATTGGTCTCGCTTCCCTGTCTAGCCCAGCCAGTTGAGTCTAGAACGCAAGTCACAGCCTCTGGGTTATGAATCATTATATTTCAAACATACTTTGTTTATATACCAATCAAGCATACCACACCATACCATAAAATAGAAAACAACATTTTGTACAATATTCAACAAGTGAACAGATATCGACCAATGGGAAATGTCCATTTAAAGTCCAAGGACACCATTGGACTTAACATGATAATTATTGGTCTATTCCTCTGCATCCACAACACCTCCCCTTTTTTTGAAGATCCGGAGTTGATATCCGGATTTTGAAATTTTCTGGGTTCATCCTCCCCCACGAAATAATGTTGGGTCCTCATATCCCCAAGTTAAAATTAATTTGACTTTATTTAACACATAATTGTCACATGGAACAGAGAAGTCACTAAAAGTGATTAAGTAGTGTGGACCAACGTCGCTTGATATGAGGTCATCAACGTTCGATTCTTCTGGAACATTATAATAGAATTCCTTGAAAATCTCATTTGTGGGTAGTTGATCACTGGGATCATTAACATCCATCAAAATTGTATTAAACTTCTGATCATCATTTAGTGCATCTAACACATTTTCTGGTACAAGAGGATCTAGATAATAAGATTCATCAGAATCTCCTTTTGTTGACTGATGAGGACCGTTTGGAGCAGCTAGACTCAGTATACTGCACGATTTGTTTCCTGTTTCCTTGTGAGAGGGTACTGTAATTAATTTATGAGCATTTAATAAGAGATCTTCTTCCTGTGAGCTGGGTACATCACTGTCTATACACGTTTCAGGAACAGTGGGATTTGAACCCACGACAGGGAATGTTTCGGAATTTGACATTTCTGGACAACTGGGCGGATCACGAATAACTGTCTCGTTTACATCACTGGTCATCAGGGATTCATAGAGACTTTTGTTTTCATCTTCATACGTCCTGCAGTCATTTTCGAGTTCAGTATGTAAGTGAGAAATCAATTCATCAGTTTCTTTCACATCTCCGAAACATGGGAGATCTAGCAGTCGTGTGCGTAAATAGTCCAAAACATTCAACTGGCTCTCTCTGAAACGCTGCTCTTGGCGATCAAGTAGTAGCTGCAATTGATCGGGAAGGATAGTCATTTTCTGAGTCAGCAGGGTAATGAGAAATACTGTAATCAATTAACAACCAATGACTCCCAAGGACGCCGATGACAATCTGGATACTGATTGGTCAAAATAATTATGCTGAATCTCGTCCAATTAGAGGGTTCAAAAATTTTCTCTACCCCGTCGCCAATTGTTGTAACGGGTGTGAGATTGCAGGTTTTGATAAACAGCGTTTTTATCGATCGATTCGGTGACAGTGGACACGAAGATGCCGATATTAGAACTAGGATTTTGAGCAAAATTGAACAATGTCCGAATATGACACTACAAGAAGTAACCACAGAGTGCCAGAGATTGGTAAACCTAAAGCATGACACTTCGATGGTCGAAAATAATGGCCAGTTGCCATACGTTCATGCTGTAAGCAGGAAGAACAGTTCTTGCTCAAGAAAGGTATCGCACACAGGCAATCAGCCTTCATCTCCATGTTGGTCTTGTGGGGGTTGGCATTATAAAAGGTTCTGCCCATATAAGGAACATTGTTGTAGCAATTGTCATCGGAAGGGACATAAAGAAAACTGCTGCAGAAAAAGAACCCATAAACGACATTCTTTGAAGCCCTACTCGAAGAAATACAGATTTAGTGCTCGAACTAACAAAATATTGGTACCACATAATCGAGCACGAATTTGCCGCCAAAGAAAGTATGTAAACTTGGATATAAATAAAAAGCGTGCCCGCCTGCAGCTCGACATCGCTTCGGACATCACACTTATTAGTCGGAGAACTTGGAATCTTATCGGTAAACCACAGGTGCTCCCAACAACCCAGTTAGCTCACAGCGCATCTGGAGGAAAACTAAATATTGTTGGAGAGGTTTGTTGTATAGTTTCGAAAGGAAACGCGAAAACGAATGCAACTTTATATCTTACACAGAATCCAGGACTAGATTTGCTAGGTCTAGACTTGATAGAAACACTACAATTAGCAAATCACCCCATTAACCACATATGCAGCGCAGTGAGAACCAATAAACCAGTGGAAAAGGATCTGGAGAGTGTTGTATTGGAAAGACATAGTCAAGTGTTTACAGAAGAGTTGGGGGAATGCAAAAAGGTAAAAGCACTATTGATTCTTAAACCAGGAGTCGCCCCCGTCTTCAGACCAAAACGCCCGGTACCCTATGCAGCGCTACCTATTGTTGAACAAGAGTTAGAGCGTCTGCAAAGAAGTGGAATAATAGAGCTAGTAAACTTTTCTGATTGGGCAGCTCCAATAATGATTGTTAAAAAGCCTAATGGAAGTATCCGGTTATGTGCAGATTATTCGACTGGATTAAATGAAGCGCTTGAAGCCCATCAATACCCATTGCCGGTACCAGAGGATTTATTTGCGAAACTGAATGGGGGTAAGTATTTTGCGAAATTAGACCTATCAGACGCTTATCTACAGATTCCGGTAGCGGATGAGTGTAAGCATTACTTGACAATAAACACTCACAAGGGATTGTTCCGATATAACCGACTTCCTTTTGGAGTAAAGACCGCTCCTTCAATCTTCCAACAAGTTATGGACACTATGTTACAAGACATTCCTGGTACCGCGGCTTATCTAGATGATATATTGATCATGGGTACAGACTTTGCTGATTTAGAGAATAAGGTGGATACGGTTCTTAGACGCATAGCAGATTATGGATTCAGACTGCGTGCCGAAAAATGTGATTTTTACATGGAGCAAGTCCGGTATTTGGGATTCATAATCGATAAAAACGGGAGAAAACCTGATCCTGAAAATGTCAAAGCCATTGAGTCCATGCCTCCACCGAAGGATATATCAACTTTACGTTCTTTCTTGGGAATGGTTAGTCATTGTGGAGTTTTTCTTCCAGATCTGCATCGCCATCGTGCTCCTCTTAATTGCTTATTGAAAAAGGATACTAAATGGTTCTGGTCAACTGAATGCCAAGAAGCATTCCTAAAACTGAAGCAGCTTCTATCATCGAACCTTCTCCTTACACACTATGATCCCGATCTTCCAATTATAGTCGCAGCAGATGCATCGAACTACGGAATTGGAGCAGTAATTTCACATGCCTACCCTGACGGGTCTGAGGAAGCAATCGCTCACGCTGCGAGATCGCTGACTATGACTGAAAGAAACTACAGTCAAATAGAGAAAGAAGCCCTCGCGATTATATTTGCTGTAAAAAAGTTCCACAAGATGTTGTTTGGTAGGCAGTTCACCTTACTTACAGACCATAAACCGTTACTGACAGTCTTTGGATCTAAAAAGGCATCCCGGTATATACAGCAAACCGGCTACAGCGATGGGCTACCACACTGCTGGGCTATGATTTCAAGATAAAGTATCAACCAACAACGGATTTCGGACAGGCAGATGCACTCTCAAGATTGATTAGTCTGCATGAAAAACAAGAAGAGGTGCTTGTAGCTGCTATAGATGTCGAGGCCGAGGTTCACAAAGTATTGTCAGACGCAGTTTCCGGACTCCCAGTCACATTCGAAGCCATCAAAGCGGCTAGCAAGAAGGATAATGTATTGAAGATTGTTCGCCATTGCGTATTCAACAAATGGCCGTCATCTAGACTACACGGAGAACTCTTACAATATTTTCGTCGACGAGAGTCATTAACAGTTGTCGATTCATGTATAATGTTTGGCCATCGTATCGTTATCCCCAGAAATCTTCGACACCAAGTCATTAAACAGTTCCACAGCGGGCATCCAGGGATAAGTAAAATGAAATCACTAGCTCGTAGCTATGCTTACTGGCCGTCAATGGACCATGATATAGAGCAAAAATGTTGCAGCTGTTGGTCCTGTCTAGAGGCTGCGAAGAATCCAACGAAAGCTGAACCACAACCATGGCCGAAACCGGACGGGCCTTGGGAAAGAATACATGCTGATTTCGCCGGACCTATACAAGGCAGAAATTACTTGGTTATTGTCGATGCATTCACAAAATGGCCAGAAGTATATGACATGCCGAAAATGACATCAGAGAGTACAATAAGAAGATTGTCAGGATTATTTGCTAGTTTCGGGGTTCCAGAAATCTTAGTGACCGACAATGGTACTCAGCTTATGTCATCTGTTTTCAAACGCTTTTGCAGTGAACATGGCATATTGCATCTACAATCTCCTCCGTACCATCCTCAGTCGAATGGCCAGGCAGAAAGATTCGTGGATAAGATTAAAAGAGCTCTGGTCAAACGGGGAGGTGAGGGTATCCCGGAACAAGTGATTAATAAGTTCTTGATGTCTTACAGAGTTACCCCTAATCCGACAGTGCCAGAAGGAAAGTCTCCGGCCGAGTGTATGTTCGGAAGGAAAATCCGGACAGTTTTTAACAGTATGTTGCCGCCCAGAAAGACAAATAAACCCACGAATGAAAATCGTAAGGTCAATCGTAGCTTCCAGGTGGGTGAAAAGGTACTTGTCAGATCGTATCAAGGTAACAGGAAGTGGGAACCAGGTGTCATAGAACGTCGAATCGGAAATGTACTGTACCTAGTCCGGAAAGGTGTCGGAAAATGTGTAGCGTGGAGTCGAGTTGAGGTTAACTATGAACACCGCTACCAAGAAACACGTGCCAAATAGATCAGAAGGCGTAAGAAGCTCGTTCCAAATGACTCCATAAAATCCCCGAGAAGCCAAATATCAGAAGGCAATTAATGGACCAAGTCGAGTTATATTTGCTGGCGATCTCATGGCATCGAAAGGATACCGAGATCGTGCCAGGACACAACCTTGGTTACAGAAGGTAACCGAATTCGCGCGAGGTTACAATCGAAGTGTCAGTATAAGAATGGAAGCACAAAATAGCTGTCATTAGCACAGTCAAACAAAAGCACATTAAAACAAACACTGGTACAGTTGGTTATAATAATAATTGTTTTTATTAAACCAGTCGTGTTCTCGTGATAAATGTGAGTCACTACAAATGCATAAGACATATAAATCAAAAGCAAAGAAATGATAGTACAGTGGTCACAGAAAACCGACTGCCATTTCAATTGCTCGTAGATTCATCTCAGAAGAACCATCATGAGCGCAAACATCGAAAAGACAAACGGCGCAGAGAGAAAGCTGTACAACCCTCGAGAGTAATGGACCACAAGAGGAATGCGACACCCAAGCTTCAGGTGGATCCAAGAAAAAAATCTCACACAACGGACTTTAAAGGGGGGAGGTGTGATGACGGACCACCGGTGAACTTGAGGAAGCTGTAAGAGGCTCAGAAGGAGCCGAAGACGTCTCATCCAATCACCTTTCGGAAGAATATTCTAGAATTCCAACGTGTAGCTTCCCGATTGGATAATGCTAATAACCCCCTGTATGCAGATTGGAAGACTGTAATGATGATTTCGTTCTCACTAAAAACTATAAATACCTGACAATTTTGTACTATGATTGACACTGTTTGGAATAATATTCCTTTCGTTAGTCTTCTGTCTTCTTACTGCGAATTGGAAGGGTTTTGGTGTTCTAGTGCTCAGTTATACGCGGTAGTATCAAGAAAAATCAGCTTTTTCAAGATATAACAAGCACGAAAGCAGGGTCCAGGGTTTCCTGTTGACTACCCTCAACTACCATCTTATCTCAACATAGTACACGCAATGTCAAGCCACCTAGACTAGTAGCCACATTGAAACTTGGTCGATAGCATTCGATCTGCACTAAGAAAGGCTTGACACACATGACACTGATCACTACACAGTGGTCAATCAATTGTCAAGTCGATGGCTTTCCAAATATATCTACGGGCACCTTTATTTCCGACTTCTGGTTTCAATAGATTGGTATCGTTTGATTGTTAGGGTTTAACGTGTACAGGCGTTGTCAAATCCCGAATTCATGGGTAATCTTTACATTTTAACATTCATCGAAACTTATGGGTTTTCTCCATCACAAACCTTTATTAAGTCGTCCTGTGAGAATCATAACATACAATCGCTGACCTACATACATTTTCTATTTATTGAAACTGTCATCTCTACATCGAGTGTGAAATTTCATGAGAAACATGAAACCATTTGAAAAGTATTTTATAAATTTTTTGTATGGAATTGCTAGGATGATCCCACGTTACGTGGTTTATGGTTAACAAATGACAGTCTCTTTTGTGCAGTGATAATTGTTACGTCCAAGTTTTTGCTCGTTCCCTTTATTGAAGTACGTATGTCGATCCATTTGCAATTCATGTACCCAAATTAACAATAGAACCAAATTCCAATTTAGATACCAAAGTTTATTGGCGATTTACAAATAGTCGACCCAAATGTCGTTCTAACAACAGTAATTATAAGAATTACAAAACAAACCCTCAATTTTGTAGGTTCCCGGAGCAAAAACTCCCAAATACCAAACCAATGACAAAGAGAAACCAAAATGTCCTAAAAGGATGATATAAAGAAACAAGTTCAGAGGTTAAGTAAAACAAATACATCCAAAAATAGTTAAATTATTGATGTACAACAAAGTGGTTTTAATCAGCCAAATGTCTACAGTTCTCCAGTAACAATAATCTTATTCACATTGTTGAAACTGAAATTGTCAGGATATCTTGACTGTTTGTTGGCTGGCTTCTGTCGTCTATAATTCGCCAATTTTTCCTGTTTCGATGTTACATATACACATTCATATTGTACTTCACTTAGAACGCTGTTGAATAGCAGACTTTTACTGCACTCCTGTCCTCTACTTGAATTTTGTTACTGTAAAGGTTTGCGGCTGATTTCTGACGAAAGTCATTTTCACAAATCATTTATAACTTTCATAAGATTATTTCGAAGCTGTTTTGTCAATACTGAAATCCTTTTCCCTCTGTTCTACTCCATGAATTCAAACATTCAAAAGAAATCTAAAAACACCTCTACACTTCTACAAAAGAAGTAATTTCCAATTTCTCCAGTCTAAACATTTTATTATTTTTACAGTTAAATCTATGTGTACAAATCAACCATAGAGAACAATCTATTTGAAGGGATCCAGCTCATCAGCTTTGAAATGAAACAAGAAACCAAATACATTACTGAGGAGTTTCCACATTGAATAAGTTAACTAATGCTGTTTACACAGATTCAATTGAAAGTATTAGAGTTATTTATCCTCTATATGCTGATGAATACCATTCGCAAAATTTTGTGTCTTTCAATCATATCATGGATAATGTATCAGTGTTTCAAACGTGAGGTAGTTGGTTCAACTCTAGCTGACGAGTATGAAATAGAACTGCATGGGCACTACACTTAAGAATCCAAAATTATCTCTTACAAATACTGAATGGTTAGGACACTGTTCACTATATATCTAACAGTTGGATAAACTTACCACACAATATTGTGTTATCAATTTGTAATCAACATAATGAAACATGAAAAGTCAGTATAATTTGTTATAAAGGATCGAACATTGAAAACAATGAATATTTGAGGTTGTTAAGATCAAGCTCTTGTACTTTAATGATTGCTATGATCATATTTATTAATATTCGAATGCTGATAGTTTCTTAACGTTCAGTAGACCGCATCAAAGGTTATGATCGAGATGTCTGTGTTGCCTGATGTTATATCCCGATGAGAATAAGCAATGGCAACTTTTGGGATTCATTTATGGACCAATACTATGAGTACATTTTTGTCGTATAATTGTTAAGCAACTAAACTATTCATATCCGTATCCTTCTTATTACGAGCTTTATTTTAACCTATGAACTATTATTATACGATTTACCATTCTTGAATTATGCCTTGTCTGTTAGTCACTGCCTCACACATTCACAGCCACATTTGGCTAAATCTTCTACAAATGTTGTTTCCTATTTTATGATACGATGTGGTCTGTCTAGTTGCTACATAAACTCAGTATGTTTGAGATACATGATTCATATCGCAGAGGCTGAGACTGGTGTTCTGGACTTAACTGGCTGGGCTAGGCAGGAAGTAGGACTAATAATGACCCTAGACTTCTCGTACAGGTTTTATGCGTCATTTGTCTGGTCGATAATTCACTGTTCTCTAATTGATGGTATCATTACTTTATACATTAACAGGGCACACAGGTCACAAGTTATAACACCTGAAACAACTCATTTTACGGTGATATATTGTTGTTTTGTTATTAAGACGGGATGAATATTAGGTAAGTTGGCAAATTTATAATAATTTTTGAGGTTATTACTAATTTTATTTCAGTTGATTAATTAGTATCGGATAACTGTATGGTTGCCATTTTATATTGTAGTTTTTGTAAGCTTTTAATGGATCTATCCACTATTGCCGTACACTTTACTACCCTTTGGTAAGTGGTAATTTATAATGTACTATTTGTATTATTCTCTAACACATATTGTAAGATTATGTTTAAAGTATGATTTCATATAAGGTGTGTTGTGCGGTTAGATCTTTCAAAGTCTAGTGAAATAAGTCAACGGTCTACAAGCGATGTGGGTTAAGTAATCGACAATTGGAATACTGATTGAGGAATATAGCACTCGATATTCATTAGTAAGTTGGTTCATGGTGAACTAGTGACCATAAGACACAACAGCTTGACTAGTAATTTACATACATTTCACAATCAGAGTACTTAATTGGGATATCTGGTTATCAACTAATATCATATCAACTTGGAATATTTCATCTCAATTAAAATTGTGAATTCAGAAGTAATGGTTTATTACTTAGGTGTGGTTGTGGTTTATGTCTACGATGTCAGTCTGCACTGTCACACTAGATGTTCTTGTTACAACAATATGATTACATATCAGTATGGGGGTTGTGGAGATATTAGGTATTTTATTGAGATCACGAACCGATCGATGTTAGACCACCGTTGGAAACCTGGAAGCACTGGACGGTTGATTCGTCCTATTGTGGGACTCCTCAGCAGTGCACAGCCAAGATCCCGCTCGCGGGATCCGAACTCAGGGCCTTCAGTCTCGCACTCGAACGCCTAACCTAATGAACCACAGAGCCGGCATCCAATGGTGTTAGTGTCTAACATCAACCAGTCCACGAAATCGCGCGACCATCTTCCATTGTACTGAGGTAGATACCTGTCTCTACCCGACACGGATTAGCTCCACTGGTTACAGCTTCTTACTAGAACTTCGAGAATTCCCTCATGAACTTAGTCACTAGTGAGCACCTGTTAATTATCAGTATAAGGGTTGTGGAGGTTATTAAGCTTTTGATTGAGATCATGAACCGATCGAATGCCGCGAGCGGGATGGTGGATGCGCACCGATGAGGGGTCACCCAATAGGACGAAACGGCCGTGCATTGCTTCCAGGTTTCCAACGGTGGTTTAACACCAATCGGTTCATGATCTCAATCAAAAATATGATTATATTTTTATTTAAAATCTTACATTTTGCTGCTTGAGCGTCTTCTCATCGGAATCTGATAAGAACTAAAATCACAAAATTAAACAAGCATTTTCACTTTTGTTCAGTGAAATTCATATATGATGTCATTATGTAAAGATCGTTTGAAGTAAAACGCAGGTTTACTGATTTTATGGAATATCACACATTTAATTCGAATGCTTTAATTCAATTTTTGTCACTAGTGTCCAATAATCTAGATGGTGATAGTACAGTTGAGTCTAACACGACACTCGTTGAACTTGATTTCCTATATCTCAGTGTTGAAATGAATGCTACGACATGAATATAATACCTTTGGCTTTGAATACTCAAATAATATTTTACGAGCCAATGAGGTTATGTAACTAAAATACCGGTTCAACGGTCATGATATTATGAATAGTGTTTTTCCATTGGTTGGATGTTTGTGTATTAAGTTGATCAGTCGTAGATAACACGAAGTGTGAAGTTTGAATTTCCCTACTAACCAACACTACACATACTAATATACTGAGCAATTGAAAACCTTTAGTGGTTTAAATACCTGATCATGGAAGGTTTGAAACTTTCGCTAAAAATAGTATGAACCGGGTATTGATGAAGTTGTTTTAATCGATAATGAAAGCCATTCATTTCGAACCAACAAATGAACATCATACTGCACGGCCAACAAATGTTAACTTTACATTTTAATGAAAATGAATATCTAAGCATCTGTGAGATGACGTAATAACTCACTTTCAACAAAATGTTAAGAAGAACAACTTACGCTGTACATCAATTCACATCTCATCCACACACTATTGAAATGCATCGATTTAATGTACTTATACAAACATTTATTGAATTGGAACTTAGAAAAGTAGAAAACATCAATAGTTTCACTGACCGTCTGAATATCTTCAGTGGTAGATTGACGTAACATGCTGAACCATTGTGACTATTTGCCTGCACTGTTCAATTGTATGAAAACAAGTAACTTGAAATACATAATCAACGACAAGATAAACTTATATCGAACTGGTGCTCCTTCAGAGAGTTACACAAACCACATGTCATGTTTTGTTCACATGCTTGTGCAGTGATGTTTCCAAAGAAGCAGGTACGTTAGTGATGGACACTATTGTTCGATGAGGAATCAAATAAAGGACACTATGTCTTCTCCTTATCTATTAAAAAGATAAACTCAAGTTAGTAACCAGCACCATGATCGCTTGCAGTATGAAGTCATCCGTACTTCCACTGTTGACGTTTTTACCAAATAACATGCGCGAGTATTTTCAACTCAGTTTGCAACCAGATGTATATCTCACTGTTTACTACTTACAGTTCACCTTCTTATCCAGTGACTACTACACATTTGTTGTCAGAACTTATTTCAACTTCACACGTTTCCATAATCATAATAATGAAAGTGTCATTTCTCAGTCATCTTTTCACTGAATACGTATGTGGCACTGAAACTGTTCTTGCAAGTTGGCGTCATCCAAACAGGTAGAAAATCCCCAATACTCAATAGTTTAAATAGCATCGATGAATTGGCTTTTCTATCGGCCTTCTATTATCACTAACAAACCAACGAGCAAATATCTTTCATGAGTTTTAGCAAACTGAAAAATGTCGAGGAATACAAGTGTGCGAAAATATCTTGAGAAATATATCTCTTACTTTGATAATGCTTCTTTTGTTCTTCAAAACAGTTGATCAATTCAGGGAAGTTATAGTTAATAACTATGGCTGGTGAAGTAGATAAATTTGAAACAGTCGTCGAATTACTAAAAAGATCACTCTATTCAAAAATATAATTAACTGTCTGGAACTATCTCTATCTTATGTGTAAATTGAATTGATCACAGGTTATTGATGTTGAATAACCTAAACTGAAAACTTACGACTTTTAAATTCATTGACATGAATGGTTTCTATCATATCTGAATCAAATGAAAATTAGTTTTCGACCAATAACATACCACCGAAGGTTTTTGCTCCTTGTTCGTTTTCATGAAACATACGTCGACATTCGATCACTAAATTTTATAATTTGGTCATTTCAATATTATTATTCGATAATCTACCTTTATCAAGCTGCACACCATGATTTTTCGAAATCGCATTGATTTTTTCTATGAACAAATACATTTCAAAACAACAGTATTATATTGTGGTATGAAGATATGTAGGGGTCGTCGAATTTCGTGGTTTTAAATCGATAACTGACTTCATCTCATCAATCGTTGAACGACAGTAAGCAATCGACACCTGCTGTGCGGATCGATTTCTGACTATCAATGATTTCTACCTTTATATGGCTAGCAATACAGAACTATACAAAGCTGAATTATCCTTAACTTTTTTACACATTGTTTAAACACTCCCTACTCAAATCCATTGTCTGAATAACCACTATATGACACAACATAGTTTGTTCTTTGTTTTGTTCTCTTCAACGTACATCTATCTTAGCCTCATCATAATATTCCCTATTTGAACCTGTTTTCTCTACACTTCTGTTGCTTAAGTCTTTCGTCAAATGTTTCAGATCTCAGGCATATATGTTGCGTTATGTGTGATTACAGAGTAGAGATTGATTCACAGAACCATGTGTGCATCCACCTCAGCTATAGTCAGGGGACAGTGAATTAAAGAATATTTTCAAACACAGCGTTATCGACTGAGAATGATCCACTACAATCCCTTCCACAGACCATCCTGTCGAATCAACGTAATTGATAGTCGTCCGAACTGTTACAAAGGGACAAACAGTGGCCAAGTTTGAAACTTCAATACTATTTTTCGACTTATTATCATAGATGATATCTTCACTGTACAGCTAGTGGATACTTAGTTATTGCATTTCGACATTACATTTAATGTAAGGTTTCAGTGGACCTATTGACTGTTATCATGCGTTTCATGTTTGATTTGGAAGCAACCGAGAATTGATCTGCTTTCTGTCTGAGTCTTCTTAATGTCCACCTGGTTTGATGAAGATTGAGGACTAATAAGCGTTAAATCTGTGACTGTGGTTCATCGGTCACTAAGTTAAGTCGTGAGTTATGTCACCGGCCCAATTGACAGAATAAAACATGAAATTGATGAGCATATTAAGTGCTAACATATTAACGATTCCAAGATACAACACGTACCGTGAGTCAGTATGTGTGAGCAACAGGTAAATTCACATATTTGCTGTATTCATACACACGTTAACTCAACCGTTGTTCATAGTTCACAACCGTAGTTGTACATTCTATAGGTTTGTTGGACAGGTATTGTATTTGACGAACAAGTATTCATGACATGTACTCCATGTTTTGCAAATTTGACCCAATTTTTCACCGTCCGGAATCAGGCAATCTGTGAGTGCAGTTAGTACACGCTTCACAACCAGACAAATCAGTGAACTTCATAGGGTCATTTTTTATGATGATCAAACAACTCTTCGAATCAGTAAATTTGAGATATTCAAATAATTGACGTACCTGTTCGGTTTTCAATATGAGACCTCGCATATTGTACTTTACTGTCAAACCATTCCAATGAATCTGTGAAAATTGCAGAAAAGTTTGGCTTGGTTAAAAAAACTTATCTCACTTTATTACTGAAAAATCGACATGGGGTAACATTTGCTTGATGGATCACAGTTGTATGCGATTATTCGAGATTCGAAAGTTGTATATGTAAGCACACGTATGTGCAACGTGTTGGATAACATAGATACTTGAATATATGTAATGACCACTCCCTACCAAAGAAAGGTTAATAGTCTTCACCCAGAACTATTGTAGGTTATAGAAATGAAACCCTCGATGTCTGAAAGTATTAGGTCAGTATCTGTAATACAGTATGATTTATGATCTTCAGTAGACAAGAAAAACAACATAACATGATTTCGTTTAATAAATAGTGCTAAATCTTGAATAAATGATTCAGTGTTTGAGAGAGATAAAGAAATGGTAACTTACCTTCATGATCTTCTATGATTTTTTAAAATTTTATCCATATCGATTTGTGAAGATTTCGTTTCTAGATAACAGAAAAATTCCAAATGTCAACTAATAATTCACACAACAATTATAACAATGTATTCTCATGGAAAGATGGAAGATTTAATGTGTGTATAATTGTCATATAATTAAACGTATCGATTGTATAAGCGTATAGAAGTGTAACTAACTCTTTTGACTGATATGAAAGAAATGTGACTTAAATAAAGTATAATCGCTTTATCAGTTGAGGTTGTAATTACAGAACACCGTTACAAGAACTAAACATCATCAGCTTACCGGTACTTAGATTTGAAACGACATTTCTGTAGTTATAATTGGGAGCCTTGACTAATATAGCTAATCATGTCAAGGATGAGAGTTATCATTTAATATTCTTATTTGACGATTATATAATTCCTCTTAAAACTACTGAATTTGAAAGTGAGAACAATCGAAACATGAGTTAGTGATCTAAGTGTATCCTACTTGTCATGAGACATGAATCGTAAATGTTCTTTGCTATGATTAGTTCACAATATTGAGAAGATCGTGACCAGCATTAAACGACTGTGTATTGTCATCTACTTTCCTCTATTTCACTACCTCATAGGAGATTACAACAAAGGTCATCTAGAGCATCAATGTAAGTCATGTGGTGGACCAGACGATATATAAACACAAAAAGTATCAACAAAGTTAATAAAAAAACAATGGTAATATTATATATATCAGTTAAATGTTACAAATAATATTAAAAACTATTTACAAAATAAGCTTGTCAGTCATATCTCCACATAGCTCCCCCCAGAGTGTCCGGAGGTAACACTGGTTACAATAACAGCAATAAAAAATTTTATACAAAAAAAAAATATTTACAATAATAACCAATAAACAATGTGGAGATGCGTATGACATGTACGTTAATAATATACAGTGTGTTATTGCGTGAAAATAGCGGTGATGTGACATAGCATAACAAACAAAAGTAATGAGAATACCGTCATTTAAAATCTTGGTTTGCTAACAATGATAGTAATGTGTAAAACTGTTAATGACCCACACACACAAAAGAAAATTGAACTGTTTATTTTTGTGTACAATGAATAAATAATTAAATAGAGTTTACCCGTTTATTATTGTAACAAATTTTTTTAAATGTAACAAAACGAATAATTGTGGAAAAATGTGATTAATTATGTACACTGTGAAAAGAAAAAATTTTTTTAGATGAGATTGATAGTGTAGGTCCTCGATAATTGTTTGCTTTCATTGTTTTAGTTTTTCTTTATATGGCAAAATGTACGTAACGCTTTGGTTTTTTTATAAGTCTCCCAGAACGTGTTAAACAAGAGGGTGTAGTGCTAAGTTTTTCCTCTTCCTCTTGTTTCTTAGCAATAGATGGGAGTAATTGTTTGTTCGTAACATTGTCTTCTGTATCTTGAGGGACTTCGTAGAAAGCTGGTTTTATTCGGTCTATGGAAATTGTCTCATTGTTCCCATTGTTGTTGATAATGAAATATTTGTGAGTGCGTTTTGATTACTTTATAAGGGCCTTCATATGGTGGTGTCAGTGACTTTTTTTACCGCGTCTACTCGAACAAAAACAAATTTGCACGTTTCTAAATGTTTGTCAAGATGGACTCGGTTGTTGTATTCTCGAGGTGGTATTGCTCTGATGTTCTGCATCATTTGTAATAGGTGGCTTGAGAAGTGAGTAGAATCCCCGTGCGTTGTAGGTTCATAATTGACTAGTTGACCAGGTAACGTTAGAGTTGTACCATAGACTAACTCGGCGGCTGTACATCCAATGTCTTCCTTTATGGTTGAACGAATACCGAGGAGTACAAGCGGTAAGGCATCGCTCCACTTTGATGAGTCAGCTTGCGCCATCAGTGAGCTTTTTAATTGGCGATGGAATCTTTCAACCATACCATTAGCTGCTGGGTGGTAAGCTGTGGTTTTAATGTGGTTGACCCCTAGAAGTTTAGTGAACTCCTGAAAAAGGACAGATTGAAATTGGGGACCACGATCTGTTGTGATTATTGATGGTACTCCATAGTTAGATATCCAGCGGTCGAGGAAGACTGAAACGATTGTTTCTGCCGAAGTGTCTTTTATAGGGGCAGGCTATGGCCCATCTTGTGAACCTGTCCACCGCAGCGAGAATGTGGGTGAAGGAGTTTGACGGAGGCAGTGGCCCAACTAAATCCAAATGAATATGTTGAAAACGTTTGTCGGGAATAGGGAATTCCCCGATCGGGCTGTTAGTGTGCTTTTGGATTTTGCTGCGTTGGCACTGGAGGCAGTTACGTGTCCATCGTTTAACATCCGAATTGATTTTTGGCCAAACAAAGCGTTCTGTGATAAGCTTCGTGGTAGCTCTGATGCCTGGATGCGACAGTCCATGTAGCTGTTGAAATATTTTTCGTCGACAGGGTTGTGGCACAAAGGGGCGATTGTTACCCGTTGAAGTGTCGCAAACAATAGATGGGTCTGAAAAAGGAATGGGTACAGGTTTAAGATTCAAGTTAGACTTCTCTTTGCAGGTCTTCAAATCTGCATCGTCCACTTGTAGTTTGGCTAAAGCTTCAAGGCTGATGTTGTGGTTGTGTACCACCATGTTGATATCCTTCCTAGATAGAGCGTCAGCGACAATGTTGGAGGAGCCTTTGATGAACTGGATGTCCGTAGTGAATTGAGAAATGTAATCCAGTTGTCTGGCTTCCCGTGGAGAATGTTTGTCGTAGGACGTGCTGAAAGAATAGCAAAGTGGTTTATGATCAGTCATATTGGTGAAATCACGTCCCTGAAGCAGGAAGTTGAAGTGTTTTACAGCTAAGTACATAGCCGGAAGTTCGCGTCCGAAGGTGCTATAACGCTCTTGAGTTGGTGATAATCGTTTGGAAAAGAAAGCTATAGGAGTAATCTTGTCGTTAACGCATTGCTGTAATACTGCTCCTACTGCTTTCTGGGAGGCGTCAGTGCAGAGGATGAGGTTTGTTGTGGGATCGGTGTTTAGGTGCTGTAGCATGGTAGCATTGGATATCATCAATTTCGCTTTAGCGTAAGCCTCTCTGGCCTCAGGTGTTAACGTGAAAGTATTCTCTTTTTTGGTCTTAGCTGCGGTTTTATCAGTCTTCAGTAGATCCGTCAAAGGTTGTAAAATGGCCGCACAGCTAGGGAGAAAACGTCGGTAAAAATTGCACATTCCCAGGAACCGACGTAATGCTTTTGTCGACTTGGGCTCAGGAAAGTTGACAATGGCTTCGACTTTCTTTCCAACGGTTTAATTCCTTGTGAATCAATGTAATGACCCAGGAACTCCAGAGCGGAGGCACCGAATATACACTTCGAAGGATTGATTACAACACCATAACTTTTGAAACGTTTGAAAAGTGTATGTAAGTGCTGAACATGTTCTTCAGTGGAAGAACTGGCGATTAAAACGTCGTCGACATAGACAAAAACAAAATCCAACCCTCTGCTTACTTCGTCCATGAATCTCTGAAAGCTTTGGGCAGCATTTTTTAATCCGAAAGGCATCCTCAAGAATTCAAACAGGACAAAAGGTGTGATTACGGCTGTTTTTTCGATATCCTCAGGTGCCATCGGTATTTGATGATAAGCTCGGACAAGATCTAACTTCGAAAAGATCCGTTTTCCGTGTAGATTCAAAGAAAAGTCGTGTAAGTGAGGAATTGGGTATCGATGCGGAATAGTCAGGTTGTTTAAACGGCGGTAGTCTCCACAGGGGCGCCAATCTTGACCCTTTTTCGGGACCATGTGTAGTGGCGAAGCCCATGGGCTGCTAGACTGCCTAATGATGCCTAGTTGCATCATGTGCTCGAATTCTCGCTTAGCAATTGTTAGCTTATCTGGTGGTAGTCTTCTTGGCCGGGCGCGTATTGGAGGGCCAGTGGTAGTAATGTGATGTTGTACATGGTGGGTCGTACATTCGTTTCGGTAATCCACCCTGGTGATGCACTCGAATTTCGACAAAATGTCGGTGAACATGTTGCTCGCAGGTTTTATCACCCGAATTCCGTACAATTCGTAGTTGAAGGTGATTGTACCGATGACCTGTAAATTCGTGTGCTTGTCAATTAATTTCTTGTTGCCCACATCTACTAATAGGTTGTAAGCACTGAGGAAGTCGGCTCCGGGAATAGGTTGTTTGACTTGGGCTACGATAAACACCCATGTAAATCTTCTGCGGAGACCAAGGTCTAAGATTAATGACTGTTCTCCATAAGTTTTAATGACAGTGTTGTTGGCGGCGACGAGAGATAATTTAGAACACTCAGAGTGCCGTCGTCGAGAGAGATGTAGCAGGAAGATGCTGATTTCGGCTCCGGTATCGACTAAAAAATCTGAGCCAGAAATTCGATCCCTGACATGAAATAGACGGCTCGGGTAGTGGCCAGAAACAGGCGCCGCCATCACTGTCTGGCCGGGCCGTTTCCCTTATTCTCTGTGTCAGCCGCAGAAAATGTGCACGGTCGTGTGCAACGCCGTGCTTTGGTGCCGTATTTTTGGTGGTACCAACAAACTTCAGATGTTTGCTTCGGTGACCGAGACCGTTGTCTGGAAAAAGATCTTCGTTTGGAGGGGGATCTCGATTGTCTAGCTTGGATGGTTGCTATGGTCGATTGCAGTGACGCCAGCTGGCTCGTTAATTGCGTTAACTGCTTTTGAAAGGAGGCTAAACAGCTAATATCTGCTGGTCCAGGTGGTTGCAATGAGTTCACACAGTGACTATCATGGTAGACTTTCATCACTTTATCCGCCATGTCGGCTAAGTCATCAAGGGCGACGGATTTCCCTGAGACACTGAGAATTTGTCTAACGCTGTGTGGTAATCTTTGAAACCACATTTGCTTTAGGAGGACTTCGTCTAGTTTGTATGGACCGGCGAGTTGTTTCATGTGGCGGAGAAGTTGTGAGGGTCTCTTATCTCCCAAGTCGCAAGACGTTAGCAATTGTTGTAGCCTTTTCTCATCTGAGACCGATGTACGTTGAATTACTGCTGCTTTTATCTTATCATATGGTTCAGATTCTGGCACGTGATCGATTAAATCCCCGACTTCAGCGGCAATCTCAATAGGAAGTGCGCCAACTACATATGCATACTTTGATGCCTGAGGTCTTATACCTCTAGCCATGAACAAAGCTTCAGTTTGTGCAAACCAGACTCTTGGGTTATTAGCTCCATAAGTTGGGAGTCTGAATTCTGAGATAGAATTAACTGAACTAAAATTATTTTCAGGAGAGTTCGACAATGAGACAAAAGTTGTTACTGGAGGCGAATCCATATCAATGAGTTTAGTGGGAGAGGACATTACGAGAAAAAATAAACCAGTAAATTGTATGAAATGATAAACAATATAACCGTTAGGATAAACATGAGGCTCACCAAATAATTGTGGTGCACCAGACGATATATAAACACAAAAAGTATCAACAAAGTTAATAAAAAAACAATGGTAATATTATATATATCAGTTAAATGTTACAAATAATATTAAAAACTATTTACAAAATAAGCTTGTCAGTCATATCTCCACAGTCACATCATAGCTGGAACGTATGCATAAATCAAATTCAGGTGTGAATTTATGTTGATTTGGTTTGATGAACTGAACAAATCACCGATTTAATACATAAACAACAAAGCAATCAGTGCACTAGAGCATTGCTCTTTCTATAATACTTCTTTATACACTCCTACCGGATTAACAAACACTTTTCTTCAGTCTTATGGTATCATTCTGTGTGGCTAAACATTAATTGTCACTAATTTATAGATAAAACGATTTTGAGTTTAAAAAAGTTAGTTTATATCATCTACTTATGTACAATGAAACGTTGGTATGATCACAGCAAAATTGCTAAGTGTAGTCTATCAAACGTGTGGATGATCGTTCTTTCAACGACCATTAAATCAAGCTATCCAATTCATGATATCCAATGCAACTCTCTCAACTGTTATAAGTTCTTGACATTACAAATGACTGTTTGATTATAGCAAGGTGGATGACTAAACGAACATAAATTAACGTGGAAAAAAAACGAAGAATGAAGATTACCATAAGTATGACCTCATTTGAAAGATAATCATGGTATTCATATTCACCCATGACATTCATACATTGAGTTTTCTCTCCATTGTCCGACTTCTATGGTGATACATTCACTGTGTCGTGTGGTTGAGTAGTAAGTTTTTTATTATGATGCTACTAACCAATGGGAATTAAATATCGGTATTGACATCCCTTCGAATTTCGATAAGTTCCTTATCATGAATTCATTACTAAATAGGATCATTGAAAGTATTTCATCTTCTTACCATGCGACTTATTTTTTATCAATATTGAGACATATAATCATTAACTCACTAACCAAAAAGTACAAAGTATTACATTCTACTACCTTATAATATGAATGAAACTGATCTCATAAAACAATTGTGTTCTTGTTAGTTGATACTGATAAAATGTAAATTCTCAAAACAACTCGAGACTACGCTAATTTACAGGTATGTTCACTTTATTATTTAGCACACCTCACAATGTCTTCAATGACAGGAAGCATGAGATTTGTGCGTGATGAGTAATTACAAGTAATACTATTACTAGTACAAACTGTTGTTATTGCTAGTCGAAAAGAGCTGTCATACATTGTAATGATATCGGTGGATAAATTTGAAATAAACTATATGATAAAGATTCAAATGATCATCTTCGTGATTTTGTTTTCTTTTTGATAATACTGAAACAGAAACTCAATCCAAAATATCTCATCAATCGAGGTAGATCACAAAAAATCTATGTAAATATAACAATCAGGACACTATGTTAACTGTAACACGTTGAGTATGTTTGAAGTAAATATTGGTGAAATATTATATCTTATGAATATTTGAACACATTCACCTTTATGGATGGTTATACACAGCAACAGAATAATGATAATATGGTTGTATGCCATATTTAGCTTCATTTAACGAATGATTGTTTACAGAAACCAAAACTAGACTAGTTCTATCTAGAATGTGCCAACCCCGTCTGATCAACACTGACATGCTCACAATAGTCTACAAATGTCTATAAAAAGATAATTAGACTGAACAAATATTTCTTCTCAATAAGTTGTTCATTAGGGCTTTACGGAAATAGTTAGGTTTTACAAATGGGTAGAACGTCAGTACCATTTAGATGATAGTGAGTTGAGTTAACAATGTAATTATCAATTGGTATCAACATTTGAAAAAATGGAAATGGAAATTGCATGTAATTGATAAATCTTGCTAATTGAACACTATATTCGATTTCTAAGCTATTCTCGTAACCCCCAAGCTAGAACTACACAGCGACATGAACACGAGAGAAAAAACGCAAAATATGAGAGAAACAATTTACTGCAAAGGTTCGTTTTAGTACAGAAAAATATAGGGTTGTCATAGTATTTTAGATGTCCTTGGGTTTCCCGAAGATTCTGGAGTGCTATTAAACATAGTATCAGTATAGTAATCAGCCATGCAGAAACTCTACACGTGACTTTTCACTTTCTTGATGTTTCTGGCCAAACTTGAAGTGAACACTGACTGGATAAAATGCATCTTAGTGTTTCCTGAGCCTTTCTTGTATTTTGCGAGAAGTTTTCTGGATTACCTCAACAATAGATGATATTGATGATGTTTTCGTTACCGATGAAAAGATTAATTTATATTCCATCTTCCATTATGCGTATCGAATCGAATCATTTATTTCAGACATACTGGGTTTATATTATAAACCAAACAGACCGCAACGCACCATAAAATAGGAAATGACATTTGTACACAATAAAGCCAAAAAGTGGCTGTGAACGTGGGAGGCAGTAGTTAGTAAACTGGACATAGCTTAACAACCGTAAATCATACAATAATAAATTATAGGTCAAAATAAAGCCTATAACAAGGGGAATATAAATATACATAATCTAATTATTGAATAGTTATACCATAAGAATGTATAGCTAATATTAGTCAATTAATATGTCTCAGAAGTTACTCGTGATTTAATCTTCGCTCGGATATAACAAGTAGGATTTGTACAATAAAAATAGACAATAAGACTGAAAGTACACTACTGTCTTCAACAGAGTGTTGCTGAACCGGATGAAAAACGCAGTAGACGCCCGACTTCGAGATTAACAAGCTGGATTCCGTAAGGATCGGTCGCGTACAGACCAAATTGCGACACTACGGATCATCGTTGAACAAGTGTGGCGCATATATATTTGGTTCCCTCTTGTACCGATATTTATGTGTTCAAATAAAAAAAATAAATCGTTGAACAATCAGTTGAGTGGAACTCGTTACTGTACATCAACTTCATTGACTATGAGAAGACGTTTGACAGTGTAGATAAGAGAACGTTATAGAAACTTCTTCGACGCTGTGGAGTTCCTGAGAAGATTGTCAACATTATCCGGAACTCCTACAACGTACTATAGTCCATCAAATTTATTTCAATGCAGAGTCCCACATATTAACGACATTTATTTGCCAAAACAAAGTTCAAATCGTGCAGTCCAGTTCTTAGCACACCGATCAGTGTTACAGTGCTTGAGGTTTTGAAGGTTAAACTACAAGTCGCGGGTTCGAACTCCACTATACCAGCACCAGTTTGAAGACAAAATGTAAATGTTCCACGACTATTGCAATAAATTTTCATGTCATAAACAACGAATTTGAAGTTAATTTTCGAGTGAAAACTAAACTGAAGTTACTAGAGAAACAGAAAATATTTCAACGTTCATTGAAAAAACACAACATCCATAAAACAATGAGCTAGTTCTGATCAAAACTGTTCAATTGTAAGAGCATTAAGATCCTGGATATGTGCATGTATCAGACTTTGTCCGAAACGAGAAAATCTCAAAAAAGTACTTTATGATAAGTTAGGTACTTAGGGTTTCCTCTGCAACAATCTCGTAGTTCGAGTCCTTCAACTTTAAAGCTTTGGCGGGTTTGGGTCTATTGAAAAAATATACTGTGTCCCGGAGTGGGTATGAATAACAGTTTTCTGTGAAGATCTGAGAGGGCAGAGAACAGAATAAAGAGTGAACCGATAACTTGATAAGTGCAAATGATCTGTTTGATAAACAAGGCAAGTAAATACAGTGAGTAATTTTACAACTGATGAACAAAGAAAATCTGACAGTCAAATCTAGTAGCCGATTAACTGCAAAGAAAGTAGTTTTCATAGCGAATTGGACAGGTGTTTACCCTTGATTTTGGACATCAGCATTACCTCGTGGTATCAAACCTAGGACCTTGACGCTCAGAATAGAGTACAGTGTCTTCCAAACACTGATTTTGAATTTAATAGCCCTAATTCTTGACTTCAGTCAATTTGCAGAACAAAAAAACACTAAATTGTGCGTAACCGACCTCTTAATAAAGTTTAACTCTGTCATTAACAACCTTTAAACAGACAGTCACATCTTTGTTGGGTCCCGATAAACATAATGAATGATAACTTTAGGATCCATTTATGAACCAATACTATACGCATATTTTTATCCTATAATTATTAAATAACTAAACTATTCATATTCATATTCCTCCTATTATAAACTTTATTTTGATCTATGAACCATTATTATACGTTTTATCATTCTTGAATTATGCCTTGTCTGTTAGTCACTGCCTCACACATTCACAGCCACATTTGGCTAAATCTTCTACAAATGTTGTTTCCTATTTTATGATACGATGTGGTCTGTCTAGTTGCTACATAAACTCAGTATGTTTGAGATACATGATTCATATCGCAGAGGCTGAGATTGGTGTTCTGGACTTAACTGGCTGGGCTAGGCAGGAAGTAGGACCGATAATGACTCTAGACTGCTCGTACAGGTTTTATGCGTCATTGGTCCGTTCGATAATTCGCTGCTTCTGATTGGCGGCTTTGGGCTATAACAATCTTTACATTCCCGCGTACATCAATAATGTTTCGTCTTTCACTAGCTTCAGTGTAACAAGTTAAAAACCCAGTCGAATTTGCAGTCAAACCGAATACTGATGTTTCCAAACAGTTAATCGACACTTCAGAGTGCACTTGACTTAATCGATAGAAATGTTTCATCTAAATGAAAGTATTTTATGATTATAGAAAATAAAGCCCTACGTAGTAAAAACCCAGAGTTATCAATAGTTCGGCTTTTTAAATCCCATGAAAAGTCGAATTCTCTTGGCACGACTAAGTATAACCTCATTAACTTTACATCCGTACTATTAATAACCATGGAAAATATCATCCACAACACAGCTGTTATCATGTTTATTATTATTATTATTATTATTATTAATGGCTTTATTCAATATTATATTTTGGTACAATATAGAATTCTCAGCACAGGGTATTTCAACAAGTTACTTACTGAACAACGAACAAAAAGAGTAACAAATACAAAAGAAAAGTCTGATTAGCCCATCTGAACACGGGTTTGTGACTAAACGCTCATTCTTCACACCGCACCTGGAATTTTTTGATCGAATTACCCAGAGAAGTGATGTTGGTCAGTCGGTGATAATTCTATACTTCAATTTTAGTAAGGCTTTCGTTAGTGTCTCACGCAAACTTCTAAAACTCTCTTCATTTGGCATACGGCATCCCCTGTTATCTTGGCTCAAATCCTTTATAAAAGAACGTAGCCAAATCGTTCGCTGTGGACCTTGCTACTCTAAACCTGTGAATGTAACCAGTGTGGTTATACAAGAAAGTGTGATTGGTCCATTACTCTTTTTCCTTTTTATCAATGACGTGTGTAAAACTTTCCTTTTTGCGGATGACCTAAAAGTGGTTTATTCATTCTCTTCTGCCACCAAAGAAAGCTATATTTCAGCCTTAATCTAAGAAAAAATAAACAAAGTGTACAAATGGACTGTTTCGTGGAATTTGCCACGAGTTGTTCCGACAACTAGGACTATCACCAAAGATGTCAACAACTCAAATTAGAACCTCTCTGAATCAGGCGTATCAAATTAAACTTTGTCTTTATCTAATGGCTTATTAACGGTATTTCCTACACTTCGGTATCCACCTCCTCATAATCTATTACATCATCTCAACAAGGAAAATATTCTAGCGATTCCAAGAACCTACATAAACTTAAGCCAGAACTTGTGCGTTATTTGCTACTAAACCATGTGGAACAGACTGCAAGTGGACCTCCGTTGCAGTGAAACTGAAACCCGGTTCAGAAGTCTCCTTGACGATCACCTTTCCGAAAGTGGATTGTGTCACCTGCTGAATATCAGTGTGTTTAATAATGATTTATACAAATAAGGTTCGTCATCGACCTAATTGACTGAAAAGCAAAGTGTAACCTTTGAAACTTTTCACGTCTATTTTATTTTATTTTCTTCCTATTCATTTTATCATATGAAGTCTACTTATGTTCATATTTATAATTATTACTGTTATTAATATCATTATTGGTTCATCGACACATTAGGTATCCTTTTCACCTCTTCTTGTCCTTCTAAACATATTTTGTTCGTAAATATCCAAAGCTTATAACTAAAAACAAACAAAATAAATGACTCTGTTACAATTAAACAAACTAACTTCTCACATCCATTTTATCTTCACCACATAGATATAACACATGGAAATTTATATTTGATTATCCTTTGCAATTAATTGTGACTTTCATAGCATCATTCCAAATTATTAATGCACAAATGTTTATGTTAATATCAAGTTTACTCTATATACTAATACATAAATCTACGTGTATTTATCCGAGTGCACTAAAGAATTCATCTTTCCAAATTGTCGATTTACTTCAGAGGTCTATATTCATTACAGAATTATTATCATAGTTGGACTATTTCATTAAGTGTTCTTTTTTGTTTTCTCTCTCTCTAGTTTCTTTCTAAACAAATTTTATTCTTAAGATTCCGAAGTTTTTGAAACAACATCATGTGTTACACTTAAATTAACTTCTCAGACTCGTTTTATCTTCACTATGTATATACGACTCACTGTTCTTTACTACTGCATTCTCTCATCTGGAGCCTCTGATGACATTTCACTCTAGCTAAAAGAGCCACTGTGAATTTAATCTAATAATTTATTATACCTCTGTATGTTCCACTACAAAATGTTAAGTATTGTTTGTCGTTCATATCCAAGTGCTTTGCTACCCTTCGGTTTCTATCTTTTCAGAATCTTGCTCTGAGAGCACAGCTATGGAACTTCTGACATCTGTACCAGACTAGACGTACGTGTTTTCTCAAGGTCATAGTTCACATCAAGCGGTCTACAAGTCTACTTTATAACAATTATAAACCCAAAAGTTGCATTGCATAAATACTGATCACGACGTAAATCCTAACGCAATTATGCCGAAACTGGATCTGATATGTGGCATGGACGCGATGCCACTTTGGAGAATATTTTGAAAACTACTCAGTATATCTGAAGGAATGAACTGATATTCACTTTAATAGACTATATTTATTTAACATGCATGCTGTTAATCAATTAATGTTGTAATTTGTAGATGATGCCTGTAAAAATGGCATGTACCTGCCCTTGCAGAAATATACTATATTATTATATTATATTGATATTCGGTTATCCTTTGCACTTAACTGAGAATTTCATAGCATAACTCCAAACCATGAATGCAAAAAGAACACTTATTCTAACGTCATATCTTACTGCAATAATAAATTGTTTTTTCCTAATCATTTTCTATTTTATTTTTGTTACTAATTTGACGATACAGACATAGTCGTTTATTCTTGTTCTGTGTTCATAAACACGCTTATTAAACTATTTGCGTATTTCACGTCTCCTTTATTTCTATTCCCTTATTTTTTTTCCTTTCCAATCTTTAAACTCAATTCAATATTCTTCCCAATTACGCAGAACCTGATTAATTATTATTATTATTCTATTATTATTATTATTATTATTATTACATTCCTTTTTCTAATATGGCAAATATAATGCTAACATTAATGAAACTTGTGTATTACTGCATTTTTGAAGAAACCCGAAATTTTTTCTTCACAACACTTATGTACCCATGAGATATTTGTGAATAATAATAATGATAATAATAATGGTGAACGCCGGAATATTGATGGATTCAATTGGACGGCACGGCCCAAACTCGCATACGTGGTTGTTCTGTATAATTTGTATTTACTCACATTAAATGTATGATTCTATCTTTAGCCTAAATGTGTTCTTTACAAACACCAAACGTTATCTCGCGGTTTGTTACGATAGGACGAGTCAGAATAGAAAATGATGTGACTTGCGCGTAAGATCTTATAGATTAGGCAGTCACAAAATGACATATCTAAGATTTTAGGATGAGTCTATTAATATAATAGTATAAATAACGAACTACAAGAAGCGTCATTCTCCATAATTCTATGATCGTATAGAATATCATCATAAGTGAATAACCCACTACAGTGAAGACTGTATCTTCTGTGACAATTTGATCTTGCCTGTAAACTGGCATGCCACATGTGATAGACTGTTATTTGAGAATAAATTGTTATTACTCGAACAGCATAAGGAGCTCGTGTGATAAAAAAACAAATTATTGATATCTGTATTATGATTAATACAGATGAACAATATTGTTTATAAGATTGTGGTTGTACATAAAATGTCGTAACCATAGAAAACAATGAGGCCTCTACTTTTTTGGTCACAAAGTTATTGAATATACATGTCATTATAATACATAACCCATAATACCATGTTTAAACAGGCAGCCCTCGTTTTGTTAAAAATACTGATTTATTTGACTGTGTCCATTGATTAGGTACTGTGTGGATGACGTTTAACCTTACTCCTACCCTCAAGCTAGGCTGTATGATAGAAAAATGTACGAAGCGGGATTCAGAAGATTACCCGGAATGGGAAAGTGCATTAGAAAACGTTAGATTCAGATTTGAGTGGTAAGGACAGAATACCTACGGCTTATGTTATTCCTTTTATAGTATGCTTCTGTGAGTGTCCAGACTCTTGAATGAGGTGTGGACACCACTGCTCCGGGTAACATGTTCCAGGAATTGATGACTCGGTGTGAAAACTTGTATGCCACGGGTTTACTGTTCATTTGTGGCTTTTCTGCTCACCAGCTTTGTCATCTGAGATGCCGAGATCTAGGGAGAAGCAAAAAAGAGGATATATTGACTCGAAATCATTCCTTAGTTTCTATACAACAAAATTAGATCAAATCTTAATCTGTGCTAGGACAGAGTGAAAAGGTCCAATTTTTTAGGCCGCTCTCTGTATGGTAAACCCCGGAGTTCTGAAATTACTTTGTGCTTTGTTCAAGATATACCAGTCACCAATTAAAAAGGGGCTTGCAAAGAGATCACAGCTTTCAATATTTGTTCTCACTAAGGTTGTACATGCTGTAGTGAACATGGTAGTATCTAACTTAGTGAATGTTCGTCTTAGAGCCTTTGAGGATTTGAATTCCTTAGCTGCAACCTCTCGACAGTGCGCCATGGTCTTGAGATCATGACCACGTTATATCCTTATGAATGGTAAATTTTGAGAACTATTTATGGGCCAGTACGATACATATATATTTATTGTATAATTGTTAAGTAGCTAAAATATGCGTGTTCATATTACTCTTATGGCAAGCTTTATTTTGACCCATAGACAATTATTATACGATTTATAGTTCTTGAGTTATGTCTAGCCTATTAATTACAGTCTCCCACATTCACAGCCACTTTTGGCTATATGGCGTACAAATGTTGTTTCCTATTTTATGGTACAACGTGGTTTGTTTGGTTTGCATATAAACCCAGTATGTTCGAAATACATGTTTCATATTGAAGAGGCTGAGATTGGTGTTCTGCACTCAACAGGCAAGGCTAGGCAGGGAGAAGGACCGATAAATCATTAGACTGCTTGTTCGGGTGTATGCATCATTGGTCCGGTCGATAAGTCACTGTTCTCCAATGGGCGATACCATTACGTCATACATTGATAGAGGCACAAGTCCGAAAAAATATAACAATTGCCGGCGGTGTAAAAAAATTTTGTTGCTTCAGTCTTCAGAAAGAAACCAAGGTCAGGTAGTAATTGAACGAAAATCAGTGTAATTGTTTCGACAATCAGCACACAGAATTGTCGTCGGTGTCCTTGACCGACGGTGGTTGTTGATTAGGTATGCTGTATTTTCTATTACCGTGCTGATTCGTACCGATGCAGAAAAAGGCTCTCCCTCCCGAACAATCACAGTTGATATTTTGGCGACAACAGCCGAGTTTAAAAAAGAATCAGTTGGAATTTATAGACAAATTACGCACATGTCTGCCTAATCATCCACATTTTGGGGATGTGACGGAAGTTAGTGAATTAATTTCTTATTTGCGTACAGAGATGGAAAATGATTGCAGATTGAATGAACATGTCTGTGAAAGTCCCCATGAATCCTTGATATGCAGTAACTCGAACGAAACAGCAGTAGTCATACATGATCCATCCTGTTATAATAGACTAACTGTCACTCGGAAATCCTCTGCAAACCGACCACGGGTACCACAGCACCTCACCCATGCTGTACCTAATAAAATTTATACTCCTGCTCAGTTTGAAGCGATTGCAAGTCCACTTAGTCTGTGAACGGAACAAGACTTGTGACCAAAGATCAATAACTAGCTATTCTGATGCGTCCCAACCCCGCCTGTTAGAGAGAGTAACCGAAGTCCGAATGAGGAAGTATATTCCACGAAAAGCCAGAAGCACGAGATATGACAACACACACAAGTCAAAACGTATATATACGGCACAAAACTGTCCTCGGAAAGCGCTACGAAATAGCATACTAAAAGACACAACGGACCAATAGCGTCTAAGATTCTCCCAAGTGGGACATACGACATGAGAGTGAAAAGAGCACTTTTGGTGCTAAAGCAAATAAAATTCAAATCTTCAAAATAAAGTTACAAAAATAAGGTACTAATCAGGTGAATTCTGATGATCTAACGGTCCCCCATAGTGCATGTAGACTCATTTCGCCACGTTGACATGCCTCAGTCATTCTTTGGACCAGCTAATCACAATATTTAAGTCTGATTGAGATGAGCATGCATCTGCGTTTCCCGTTATTTCTTGCCAGATTTTTACATCAGCCAACAACTCAGTCAGTGTTTCGTCGAGCTCATCAATGTAGAATTACGGTCTTATTTGTTATTAGTACTACTCCAATAATAGAACTAAAAGTGTAGATTTGTTGTGATGTAACTGATTAATCTATAAGATCTTCCCTGGGAGTCACATCACGGTCTACACTAACCCATCGTATCGTAACAGCCACCAATGTATGATGGAAAACACATTTAGGCTGTTGATAGGACAATATATTTAATATGTATAAAAGTTACACAAGAATGACCACGCTTGAAAAATCGAGCCATGCCATCCGACTGGATTCAATCCTCTTCATTTTTCTCGCATTCTACATCGTTGAGTTTTTCCCCGCGTTAAATGTTGGACATCTATTTTCCCAGTTGTCTTGTGTTCAGCTCTAAGGATTGCAAGGTTAGGGCCCAATGTCACTACAAGTTCATTGAATACACCTAATTTTAGTTAGTAAAAGTAATTGATTGTAATAATAGACAGTGTCACGAGAATAAAATTAGGACAGTCTGACACTAAACTTAAGGTTGACAGAGTAGTGATTAGCTGCTACAAGATACAGATGGTTAACCGGTAGTTAGTTATACTCAGCACACACCCTGCGAAAACAGACGTTTTAGTTTTATTGATAGAAACTTTGTATGGGGATTGGGCATCCACACAAATGCTTATTGTGAAATAACTTCGGTCTGCTAATACAATTACTGATAGCCTATAGGAAGAAGGTACAATACACTGCAGCCCCACTAAATGTGATATTCAATATGTTACTTGACCAATGTGTGTTTCCCATGGACTGAAAGGATGCGATCGTAACCTCCATACATAAAGCAGGACCAAGACAACTTCCATCGAACTACAGATCTGTCAACCTCACCAGTGTCGTAGATAAAATGGCAAGAATAGTCAAAAAAACAGTAATGACATTTGTGGAAACCAACAGAATGTTAAAGAGCGAACAACATGGTTTCAGAAAGGGTTTGTCTTGCACAAGAAACCTCCTTATGGCAAAGGAAAAATGGATAAAGGCTCCAGACAATCGGAACTCAGTGGATATTGTCTACATATACTTCGTTAAGGCATTTGAAAAGGTAACAACAAATAGACTGCTTTTGAATTTGGAAATCCTTGGTATTTACCGGATCTCTTGAAGATGCCACAAGTAGTCAGTGTTTGACAACGCTTTAACCAGTAACACCTAATATAACTCCCACCCACCAAGAGAAATCAAAAGACAGAATCGAGGAGGTTGGAAGATATGTTTGATGACTATCAATATATCGAGAATCGTTTGAGCTAATTTGGCTAGCGATTGCAGTAGATGTTGAGCACGGCGTTCCCACTCGTGATCTGGTGCGGATGCATGACCGAGCGCCTTCAACTAGATGAGTCCATTGGAACATGTAGTCAGAATCCAATGTCAAAAACTTACAGAGCAATTTATTTTGGGGATTTATTTACCGGTACACTCTCACAATAGCTCAAGGATTTCCTGGTAGGTCGTAGAGAGAATGTAAGAATCAATTCCAAGTGCTCCACCTGGAGACCAGTACTTAGTGGAGTACTTCATAGTTCTATCCTAGGTTCTTTACTTTCTGTAATGTATCTAAATGATCTCCCAAGTATAGTACAGTTCCCAGTTTTATTATACGCTGACGATGTAAAAATCTGGCGAGTAATAACGGAAGGAGTAGAGACATGCGCACTCCAGGCAGACTTAAATAATGTGATTAACTGGTCTAAAGAGTGGTTGATACCTATCAACGTGGCAAAGTGTCTACATGCACTTTTGGGATATAAAGGTTAATAGGCATAGCATAGGGGAAGTGTCTGTACCCATTGTCTGGTCTCACAAGGATCTTGCCGGGAGGTCTCAGCAACAACAAAGTGCCTGTGACATACAAGTTTTCACATCGAGTCATCAATTCCTGGAACATGTTACCCGAAGTAGTGGTGTCCACACCTCATTCAAGAGTCTGGACACTCACAGAAGCATACTATAAAAGGAACAACATAAGCCGTAGGTCTTCTGTCCTTTTTTTGTTCGTCCGCGCGCTTTTTGAACGGGAAGTTTAGTCCTAACGTGGTTTACATTTATCAAACTTTTGTTGTGTTCTTACGCAACAAAAGTACCATTTCTGACCAAAAGAATCTATCCTGAGCTTCACGTTCGGTAGATTACTTTTTTTTAGTTTCACTCAATTTAATAGTTAACTGTGGTTTTGCCTCAGCTTACCATTCGGTTTTTTTCAGTTTTTAACGTAGAGGCTGGTTCAATTTATCCATTTTTGTCCAGTTTTAGTGTGCATTGTAGTGTACTTTTTACGGTCCTATGCTTTTGCTAGCATCTAGAACACAGTTTACGTCAATACAGTCACGAAAAACGACCAGGATGCCGTTTTGCTGTTACATCTGGCATGCAATGCGACAACTGCAAAGGTTGGTTCCACGAAGCGTGCACAGATCTCACAGCAACTGCCTACAACAGACTCAGCAAGTCGGGTCATAAGTGGGAATGTGCTACGTGCAGCACGGAAGCTGTAGTCTTGCTGAGTAATATCATTGTCCTACTGACAGGTCTGCAGAGCAAATTGTCAGCAAACTTGGGAAAAAACAGTCAAAAAATGGGTAGACAGACAAGAGAGCGCAATGTAAACAAGAACAGGGATGTTGACAGGTCTACCATCGACGGAGCATGCAACAACACTAATGATGACACGTTGAAACTCAGCATCATCATTACGTCGACGGTACTCGAATCCCTCAGCAAACTCGGGTCTCACGGTTCAAGTTCCTTGAACAGATAGTGGTTCCCAAAAACTCTGCAGGTGATTGGACCCACGTCAAAAAAGCTAAAAAGGAGCAGGTGTCACACAGTCTATGTTGAACATCCCAGCTGTTGAAAGGAAGTCAGCTGGTAATCTGGTCGCACAGTCTACCCCCAAGAATGTCCGTCCGGTCATCAAAGAGCCTAGGATTCAGAAACGTGCTTCGACCTCCAAACAACAAGGTGCTAAACCTGAACGCACCAGAAGACCTAGAAAACAAAACCGGTCCGTGATGACTCTCATAATCATAAACCTCAAAGACAACACTGACCTTCCTCTCAGTTTGCAAGAAAAAAAAGAGAGGATGCTCTGGGGAGAATTGAACAAGAAACTTGAAATTCCAAGATTAGAGCCTTTGGCGGTCACACAGCTCACTCGGGGAAAGGAATCTAAGCATCAAAATCACCCGAGGCTACTTCGTGCAACACTTAAGAATGAGACCGACTTTCTGAAATCCGATGGGAATGTAAGAATACTGCCCGACGTACCGTATTCTGAGCGCAATCTCGTCCGGAACATCCCCAAAGAATCTCGCGAGCAGTTTCTCCGTGGAAGGAATATAATTGTGCAAGGTGTACCGGAAAACACGGACCCTACTCAAGCAAACTCCGATATCAGGGAATGGAACTTCATTAAACAGTCCTTGAGGCTCAAAACCATACTGACTCAACACGTGACGAGACTAGCCAAGAAGGACGGTGACTCCAGACCCCGACCAATGAGGATAACCTTCCCATCCTCCCATATGGCGGCTTCAACTCTGGAAGCACTTCGTACCGACAGACGTTGGTTGCCAACTGGGGTCCATATGCACCCGGATAGGCCACATGACGCCAGGATCAAGCACAAAAGCAAGTTGGAGCTGACGACCTCACTTGTGGACTGTCCTGATGATAAAAAGCGTGTAAAGGACAGGGCCTACCGACTCGGCAAACTTCATATAGGTAGGCTACCTGTCCATTCACGTAAGGCTCACATAGACAAACAGGAAGAAGCCCACACGTTTCAAATTGAAAGCATAAACTGGTTATACATGGTCGCCCTGAGTTTACCAAATAAAATGGATGAGCTACGTGAACTTAGCGATGTTACTAGTGCTCATCTAATAGGAATATCTGAATCTTGGATATCTTATGGCTTTATGAACCAGGAGCTAGCAATACCTGGGATGTCTTTGTTTCGCAACGACAGAAAAACAGAAATTGAGGTGGAGTAGCCGTATACATACGATCGTGCTTGGAGATACACCAAGTTCATAACCTCGAGTTTACCAATCTTGAAGAATCCATATGGTGCTCTGTAAGATTGTCTACTATTTCGAGGTGCCTAGTCGGAGTCATCTATAGGAAGCCCACTGTCGACATCGAGTAGTACAGTGGTATGCTGAAAGGACTATCCCGCTTTACGCGTTTCGGTTTCACTCATATTCTGATTCTAGGGGATTTCAGTCTCCTTACAGTCAACTTCGTGGAACATACGTACATCGGATGTGAGGACTCAACTGAAGCTCGGTTCTTCAACTTCATCGAGGACTTGGGATTATACGAAAGTGTAAAGTCGGCAACTCGTTGGAGAAACAGTCAGACACTATTGCGCTTAGACTGTGTATTTACAAACGAAGAATTCCTAGTTGACAACCTATCAATCCTGGCTCCCCTGAGGAAAGCGATCACGTCGTTATAACTTTCAGTTTCGTCAGCAAAACTGAGCTAAGACATCCCACCAACAACTTGCGTTGGAATTTCAAACGGTTGAATGTGTCAGCTTTACAGGACTATCTACAACAGGTGGATTGGGATGTTCCCCCTCAACATATAAGGAACATATGCACGAAGGCTATATAAGAGAAAATAGGCTTCCGTACCAGGTAAAGCTTATGGATAAATTTGTCTCTAATCCGAAAAGCTTATTCCGTTATGCAGCCTCTCTTCGTCAAGCCAAAACTGGAGTTTCCCAACTGCTAGGTCTTAACGGCCCGACCAACAACGACAGTGACGCCGCCAACCTTTCGGCTGAACAATACTCTAGGACATTTCAACCGACCCACATAAACTATACTGACGAAAGTTTCATCTGCAACTCCAAAGGACTTTCCGAAGTGAACCTGAGCGCTGACTTGGTGTTCCGGAAATTGCAGCACTTAACAGCTGACACTTCTCCTAGCCCGGATATGGTTCATCCTGACATACTGAGGGAAGCAGCCTCTATCCTGGCAACGCCGCTTAGCGTGATGTTGTCACACTCACTAAGGCGAGGAAAACTACCGGAAAATTGGAAGTTGGCTCACATCACACCAATTTTCAAAGGAGATCAACGCAGCGAAACTTCAAGTTACCGACCGATGGCTCTTCTCTCTATACCTTCGAAAATCATAGAGTCCCTGATACGCGACGGTTTAAACGACTATCTACTGTCCTTAAATTCCTTCTCACCCCAACAGCATGGTTTCAGGAAGGGTTACTCTTGAATTACTAACCTGCTGACTGCGGTGGACAGATGGACAAGCATCCTTGATCACAAAGGGAAGGTTGATATCATCTACCTAGATTTCTCAAAAGCTTTTGATAAGGTTAAACATACATGTCTTATCAATAAGCTCAAACGATTGGGTATCAAACCACCTCTAATAGATTGGCGCACTTCATACCTGAAAAATCGACATTTTAAGGTCAGGGTTAATTTCACTTTATCTCAGGCTATGGAATATCCTAATGGGGTGCCCCAGGGCTCAGTACTAGGACCTCTTCTCTTCTTGGTCTACATAAATGATCTTCCTCAACAGGTAACGTCAGAATTGTTACTTTTTGCTAATGGTGTTAAGCTTTGGAGAGAGATACGCAACCAAGACGATATACAGGCACTTCAGGAGGATCTGACTCGACTTCAAAGTTGAGCAGACGATAACGGACTTACCTTTAACACTTCAAAGTGTAAAGTAGTCCATTTGCGACATGTCGCAGACTACAGTTATAAGTTAGGAAACTCCTCTCTAGTAGTATCTCAAGTCGAAAAAGATTTAGGAGTCCTGGTGCCCCATGATTTAAAGTCTTACGCTTTGACAAAAATGCCTTCCGAGCAAACCATGCATTGGTAACATTGAAGCGCATTTTTGACCAGTTTGACGGAAGAACTTTCCATATAATCTTCAATAGTTTCATCCGTCTTCACTTAGAGTACGGAAATATAGTATTTCCTCCCTCGCTTCAAAAGGATAAGGACACTCTGGAGCGTATCCAACGGCGAGCCACGAAATTAGTTCGGGGACTCAAATTTAAAGATTACGAAGAGCGCCTCCAATCACTCAACCTTAACCATTAGAGTATAGACGTCTTAGAGGTGACATTCTAATGGCTTATAGTATCCTTACCACTTCTAGACATCCTCTCAAACACCTACTTAAGCTTAGTTCGAACACTAACGTAAGGGGTAAGACCCAAAAACAGGACACAACATAGCAGAACGGACTGTAGACACAACTTTTACTCCTTAATAGTTGTCAAATGCTGGAATTCGCTGCCGGACGAGCTAGTCCAAGCAACTTCCCAGGAGTCCGTTAAGAAGCAACTTGATCTATTCTTAAGGACTAAGGATAGTAACACACAATGATTTACCAATTTCTTTTTCCTCTCTTATTGTTAACATACCTAGGTTCCTGCCTGGAGGATTTGGTGATCCCCTGCTACTAGACACGGAAGCCTGTTAAATGAAAGCTTCTTCTATTCCGTCCACAACTATTCGAACCATTTGAATCTGAATGTAAAATCTCGCTACGCCGCGGTTACTTTACATGGGGTTGTTACTTTGAATTAATCCGAGTGGTTAGTTTGGTTCATCGTTCACATTCACAAAGGTCCTTGCTTCATTTTTACTATAAGTGACACAACTGCTAGCCAAATGTTCTTTGAAGGTGTCAGGTTTCATATAGAGCTTGGTAATGATTAGTCCTACAGACCAATTGTTCGGGAGTAAAAGATGATAGGTTGGTTGATGTGTTAAAAATGTTGAAACATATCTTCAGATCAAACTACATATTAAACGATTCGGTTGTTGGTCGGAACCTTTTTCCCCCAGTAATTCACCGCCCTGAGTTACGAATTTTTAGAGCTAGCTGTGTGCCTGATATGAAGAAAGCGGAGCTAGGTCTAAACATTTAACTCGGTGATTAGAAATCGAACACCAAGCTGTAATTTTTATAGTTCAACTTTGGGAAGGACAGAGTACTGCTAGAGTGTTGTCTGTTCTGGTACTTATAATACCCCAAATTTCCTGATTGAACTTTTCGTGAAGGGAGACCTATCCCTACTCTTCTGCTTCATGGTGTCTTTTGGAGGCTAGTTTTTGTCCACATCTTTTAGCTTTGGTAGGTTATAGTAGAGGTTAATATCTATTATTGTCTAGGTTGTGCAACTTTTTCTGCAGATTACATGGATATAATTCACCAGTAACAGTTTTCCCCGAAGCACGAGATCGTCTAAAAGAGACTGTAGGACGTTGGAACGTTCACTTCCATTCTAGTTAAGAATATGTATAGTTACTAAAATGGTGTCTTCGGCATGATTACTGTAATCTAGTCATTAGGATGTAGCCAAATTCCGTAGATGATCTTATTGTTTTGTAATCTAGACGCCTCTTACAATGTTCATCCTAGTGATCTCATATCGACATGGTGATGTAATGTGGAAACGAACAGTTGCATATTTGTGTCGGTGTTACGTTGCTTATGATCAAGTGATACAGTCAGGGACTTTAACCGGCTTTATTTGACGTTCCTGTAATAACTTTGACTTTACACTCATAATATAGTCCTAATTTGTATTTCTACGAAACCATCACTCTCTCCTATCTCCTCTATCAATATTTTAATCCACCCCAACCGAATTATTTGTCTCTGCTTTTCCTAATTAGATTTTATCTTTTCATGTTACGGAATCATTTGTCTTAATTAATAATTTTTTAAATAAACAATCATGCTTTTAATCACTTCATTCTTATTTCCTTAATAAGAGTAACATGTTTGTGCTTTTGTTTTTTGTACTCCTGTTAGAGCTAGGAAATTATTATCACGATTATTGTTAGCAAGCAATCATTTTGAAAAATAAATTTATATTCCTGATTGTACAGCTTTGAAAACGAATTTGCCTAAAAGACTCTTCACTGACCCGATCTTTATTGTTTTTGTGTCTAAGTAGGTGTATTCTGTCTACTTAGTTCATGCAAACTTGTTGGTAGTTGCTTTGTTGTATTATACGTTATTTGTGATCATTCTGTAATTACCATTCAGACAGTTGACTACTTTTCGTTTGCACACGGTAAGGTAGAGCTGTAATAGCTTAGTATAAACCTCATTTTCGATTGCAGGCTTTCGCACACAGTTGTGGCAATCGGATTAATTCTCACGGAGTTACTGTTGTTTAGGAAATCGAGAGTTTGGAAAGCAAATATCTGGCGTTTTAACCGGGTTGGTGGATACGGAGGATCCACGTAGGGGAGTTGTAAAAACCTGATTGCGAACCAATGGTGTACATGATCTCTAGGATCCTAAGGAAACAAACGGCGTATGAATCAACCGTTGGGCAGCCGGCTTCCATGGTAGTGCATCTCCTGACGTTGCTCCACTGCCTTGTGGATCAGACCTTTAGGTCGGAGGCTCAGTTTGCGCCCTAAAAAAAGCACTTACTTCGGTTTGAGCGCACGGGCAGTATCACAGCCCATACACAAACCACGTGACTTGTGTGGTGCATATATATTCGGTGCCCTCTTGTACCAATATTTTTGTTAAAATAAATTAATAGATTAGTGCATAAATATGTAAATAGTCGTTGGCTTAAGCTCATTCATTGCTGAAAAATGGATGCGATTGTGTCGTTTTTTCTAATTTTGAAAATAGTGTTAAGCTACATTTCCCACATTTTTATTCAGTTCTTCTAAAACCTCGGTTTTTTCATTTTTAGTTCAGTTCATCATGAATGTTAATAACAGCAAACAAGATCAACTGTGCAGCGATACTCCATCAGAAAGCTCTCTAAACAATCCTATTTCAGATGTAATAAATACTGAAAATACATGTTCAGCATACCTGAAATCACCATCGCCGACCTTATTTCCAGTGCATGCATTCAACACTTTAAATTCTTTGTTATCGCGACCACATTGGCAAGTACCTGTTCTACCAGATTCACAACTGGAAACTGTACTATTGGCATCAATCAATATGGCTAAACATGGTTTCGTAATCATATTCGTTTGTTTCTAAATATCTTTTTTTTGAAATTTTTTCAGGTGAAGATATTCATTCACAAGATTGTTTACGATTTTATTCAGATGGTTTAATTAGTTCTTTTCAGAAAATATTTCATAATGATGCAGTTACTCGCTGGGATTCACATATCTTAGTATGTATTCATTAATTGCTTTATGTCTACCACCGTTTCCCTTTCTTTTTCAATAAAGCATTTTATTTACGCCAATTCTTTATTGGGTATTGAACTGTGTTCCATAAAAGCAAAATCTGATTGCCCAGCAATATTAGAATTGGAAAGTATCCTATTTGATCCTAATTCACAGTAAGTTCTTGTCTATCTTTTTAAAAACTAAAGTAAAGAGAAAAAGCTCAGTGGTTTTCATATTTGGCCCTAGTTTATTAGTAGTGCAAGTACAAACTTTAATGTAACTTTCTAAGGTAGAATCAAGAAAACTCCAAAAGAACTAAATACCCGTTTTGTCGCAGTTTATGATTCATTGTCAGCGCTCACTCACAGGATCACATCCAGGATGTTTAAGTCTCACAGTGGATACGATGCATTTATACCACGGTCAGAAGCATGTTCGGGATGCGATTCTCTCCCTCGAAATGCAAAATGTTGCTTCAGGATTGGGTTACATCGACACCCGAACTAGTGATAGACAGTGAAGTAGTTGAGTGTGTCGACCGCTTCACTTATCTTGGAAGTCTCATCAGCCCTTGTGGTTTAGTGTGTGACGAAATCTCAGCACGGATACAGAAGGCTCGACTAGCTTTTGCCAAATTGCGTCATTTATGGCGTAGGCGAGATATCCGTCTATCAACCAAAGGACGTGTTTACTGCTCAGCAGTTCGTTCCGTCCTACTTTATGGCAGTGAAACATGGCCGGTAAGAGTAGAGAATATCCGTAGGCTACTAGTATTTGATCATAGGTGTCTTCGAAACATTGCTCGTATATCATGGGACCATCGAGTAAGTAACACAGTTTTTAGGAAACGGGTACTAGGTAAGGATGGCAAATCAGTTGATGAAGTAGTGAAACTTCATCAGTTGAGATGGCTGGGACACGTGTTACGTATGCCCAACGACCGACTGCCCCGACGTGCGATGTTTCCTGGTGTAGGAGTAGGTTGGAAGAAAGCTAGGGGCGGCCAAACCAAAACATGGCACAAGTCCATGAAGTCACTGACAAGTGGACTGAGTCATGTTGGTAGGTGTAGACTATCTGGTTGAGGACCGCAAGATGATAGCAACCGATGGTTAGAGACCCTGAATGACATGGCTGAAAATCGTTTGCAATGGCGCAGGTTTATCCACTCTCTGTGTTCTCCCAAATTCTAATCTTCTGAATTCTTCATGTCCCTTTCTTTTTTCTCTTTCCAAATTTATTCCACTGGATTATACTCCTTGAATAACATCTTCAAACCCTAATTTTTCTGATTACAGCTTATAATTTTACTACATCTAGCACTACGGGATTTGAATAGACAACTGCATCTCTGTGCTAATGTGGTGTGGCAACTCGAACTGATGTACGTACGTACGAAGTTCTATGTTGTTACTGACTGACTGACTGACTGACTGACTGACTGACGGTCAGAATCCATACGTTCATGTTCCCAAGTCAAATTAGTTCGCAACCCAGCACTATCATCACTGGTAATTTATATTCTTCTATCACCATTCTAATGAATTGGTCATGGTTTCCCATTGGAACTTCAGGAATCCATTTCCGATTTATTCTATAGTAACCAAGTGGTTATTTTTAAGACATGGGTTTGCCACTAAGTCTCCATCAAGAGGGTTTGTGGAAATGATTCAATTTAGAGTCAGTTTTCATTCATACATCCTTTTATTAGAACTAATTTGAACTGGTGCAGCATATATATCCTTCGCATACCTGGGAAGCATCATGGATGAACAAGGAGGTTCAGATGCGGACGTAAAGGCGAGGATTGGCAAAGCAAGGGCCGCATTCCTACAATTGAAGAACATATGGAACTCAAAACAACTTTAAACCAATATCAAAGTCACAATCTTCAATACGAACGTCAAGGCAGTTCTACTGTATGGAGCTGAAACTTGGAGTACTACAACAACCACAATAAAGAAAGTACAAGTATTTATAAATAGCTGTCTACGTAAGATACTCAACATCCATTGGCCGGACACCATCAATAACAGCCTTTTGTGGGAGAGAACAAAGCAGCTTCCATCTGAAGAGGAAATTAGGAAAAGACGATGGAAATTAATAGGACATACATTACGCAAACCATCAAACTGTATCACGAGGCAAGCCCTAACTTGGAATCCTGAAGGGAAGCGGAAAAGAGGAAGGCCAAATAACACATCACGTCGGGAAATAGAAGCAGATATGAAAAGGTTGAGTAACAAGTGGAAAGAGCTGGAAAGGATTGCTCAGGACAGGGTTGGATGGAGAATGCTGGTGAGCGGCCTATGCTCCTTCACGAGGAGTAACAGGCGTATGTAAGTAAGTAAGTATACCACTAATCATAGCGAATTTCCTTATGATTGTTTCTTCGTTTTTATTTGATTACTACAATTAAGTTTTATTTTCCTGGTGTTTAGTAGCCTAATAATTTTATATTAAGGGTTTGTATTTTATCGGTTAGTGATGCTCCATACGAGATTGACAATTTCTTAATCAGTATAATATTCATTTTTACTTCACCTTCATTTCCTATTTTACCTTTCTATCTCTCTGTACACTTTTCCATTTAGGTTTCACACACGTAGTATGATTTCCACTAGTGTAACACACGAAATTCGTTATGGTGTTCATAGGAATGTTGTATGCCGATTTGAAGATATTATTAAATTATTGCCACATATATCATTGTCAAACGAAAACGACAGTACGTGTCAACAACAACCAGAACAAGTCGAAGAAGATACTAATCCCATGGAGAATAATGATCTTCTGACACTATACAATACTGTTCAAATAAAGGAATATTCTATTTCTTATGCAAATTATAAGGATGCACCTATTCTAGTGGATTTTATTAATCTATTTGGACGATTCAGTGGATTCGATCGATTGAAAGCACGTTTCCTTGGGTTAGATAACAAGTACCACTGGGATCAGCAACAAACAGATATGTTACAACAGCAGCTACAACAACAATCAAATGATCAGACAGAATTCTTATCACTTGGTCTAATACATGCTTATCTACATCCTTTTGCTTTATGTTCAAATTATTTAAGTGACTCAGTAGTTGAAGAATATTTCAAACCAATAGTGGTAAGTTGTTAAACTAAAGTCACTGGGATATTTATTTATTTTTTGCCCTTATATTACTTGAATGCGTTAATGACTGGACGTCAGTTGGATAACCATAGAAACCAATAGGGGACAACGTTCTACCTGGACATTCCTAAAAAGTGCATATTGTAAAAGAAAAAACTCAAAATTTTATTGACAACAATACAGTGAATAATACAAGAATATTTATAGAGGATGTCCAGTATCCTTGGACTTTGACCTAGTAAATATGCGGGGTTTAATGTATCGGATTCGATCTTAAAAAATTTAGAACCTTCCTCAGGCGTTGTACCATAATATTGCTCTTAGATTGTTATTTATAAAGGAAACGTTTCTAAAAAAACTCTGAAGATTCATTTTCACCTTTATTAAGACTGTATTTTTCTCGAAAAAAGGTGAGGAAATCAGTGTAGAACAATTCCTAAAAAAATTTATTTAGATTGTTAATCAAGGTATTGGTCAGTGTGTGGATGTTATCACTGATCACTGGTACGACCGAAAGTGGGGAGAGCCACTCTCTCGAAATGCTCTCACATGACCACGTGCATGCAACCACTGTAAGAGAAGTCGTACACACTGCATTCTCGCGGAATTACTGTTTACAAGATGGAGAGGACGAAAAGCGAATGTCCGGTGCTTTAACTGGGTTGGTGGATACGGAGGACCCACCTAGGGGAGTTAAAAAACCGTGATTCCAAATTAATGGTGCACATGGACTCAGTCGGTCAGTCAGTCAGTAACAACATAGAACTTCGTACGTACGTACATCAGTTCGAGTTGCCACACCACATTAGCACAGAGATGCAGTTGTCTATTCAAATCCCGTAGTGCTAGATGTAGTAAAATTATAAGCTGTAATCAGAAAAATTAGGGTTTGAAGATGTTATTCAAGGAGTATAATCCAGTGGAATAAATTTGGAAAGAGAAAAAAGAAAGGGACATGAAGAATTCAGAAGATTAGAATTTGGGAGAACACAGAGAGTGGATAAACCTGCGCCATTGCAAACGATTTTCAGCCATGTCATTCAGGGTCTCTAACCATCGGTTGCTATCATCTTGCGGTCCTCAACCAGATAGTCTACACCTACCAATATGACTCAGTCTACTTGTCAGTGACTTCATGGACTTGTGCTATGTTTTGGTCTGGACTACAGGATCCTGAGGGATCAAATGGCGTATGAACCAATTGTTGGGCACTAGCAACCATGGTAGTGCATCTTCTGACGTTGCTCCACTGCCTTGTGGATCAGATCTTTAGGTCAAAGGCTCGGGTTGTGGCCTCCTAAGAAAACCACCTGATTTGGTTCGGGCACCCGGACAGTATCCCAGCCCTCAGATAAACCGAATGACTTATGTTGTACATATCTATTTGGTGCCTCCTTGTACCAATGTTTATGTTTAAATAAAATAAAATGAAAAAATGGATTTGGATTATTTTCACCCTTTTGATTAATTTATTATTATTATTAATATTATTGAAATTTTTATTTAACAGACTCTTATTGTCAATTATTTGTCTCATTTAACTGATGATCAAATTAAACGTGAAACTAAAAAGGAACTTCGTAAAGATGATTTCATCACTAGTTTGAAACTGTCTTTATGTACATTAATAAAACGTATTCCATCATCAACGGAAGATGATATTGAGACAATTGAATTACTCAGTCTTAATTTAATCTATCGTTTCTTTCAGGTAAGTTGAGTAAGTCGGTGTTGTTTATAGAAAGTTTTTTAAAATTAATTTTTGTTCACAATTATTACAAGGTATATAGTAGATAAGAAATATTTGGATCTTTTTATTATGAATGCAAGCAGTGTATTTCACTTGATATTAACTCATAAGATGTTTCCAACTGTAAAATCATACATAACTTAGTTGTATGAATTTAACTGGTCTTGTAAAGGTCTCACATAACTTGGAGGTAATATCCATCACGACATGATATCGACTAAAGGAAAACTATGGAAATAAAAGACGGTACTATACTAAAAACTAGCTAAAATCTAGAATGTGAATGATTACATTTTAACTATTTGGCTAAAAAGTATTGTAATCCCTACGACAACCCAAGGTTCTGGTTTCAAATTGTTGCTATGGTGGTGATTGCATATTGCTGCGTCACTTTTTTGCCTAGTACATCCGCATTCTCTCGCTTATTCTGATCGTCAGCTCATTGTCTGGATAACTGCTGATAAACTGAATTAGAAAAACTCGTCTATGCGCACAATTTTAGCAAAATGTGAAATATCGAACCATTTGAAGACTATGGCTTTTTAAGGATCTCCATGGGTTATTATGAGGAATGGAGACAAAGATGTAGACAAGTATTTCGTCATATATGAAGAGTGTTTTGGGATTCATAAGGACTGATGTACCTTGGATTTTGTAAAATAAGTTATATCTGTACAAAGTATGTATATAATCGTTTTTTCTCCTCTGTCTCACCCTACATGATAAATGATCACCATAAAATGTTTCCGCACATTTTTGTAGGAAAAGAATTACATTGATTGAAAGAAAGCTTTTATACATACTCAATGTTCTTTCCCATTTCTACTTATTTATTTTTCTAGTTGTAGAATGTTCTCTACCGAGTTTCTCGTGAATCTAAATTGAAATTGACAGCGTAGGTCAACACTACTCTAAATTGTTTACCACACATTTTCGTAGGAAATAAACATCAGTGCCAATGACTGCAACCTGTCATTGTATAATTTTGGAAAATATTTGTTGAAAATCCATGCCAGAGTATAACTAGTTTTCGGTAATTTCGTTGCTTATATCAGTTTGAAATGAAAATTATTCTGTAGAACTCTCATGACCTGGGGTTTGATTGGTTCAGTCATTGTTATGTTCCTAACTCTCAATCAATTAGCTATTCAGTGGGAGACAACTAAGACTGTTTGTGCTTTATTTGACAGCTGAATAACAACATTTATAACTCATGTAAATTTATTGGTTTCTAGACTGAACGGGATATTGTGGGCGGCAATCTTAGCTAAATAAATAATCCACTTTATCCTATGGTCTTGAGTCAATATGTGATCTGTTTGACTTTGACAAACATATCAAGAATATACTAAGCTTCCATAAAATACTGTAACTTCGTGGTGATTATATGTTCACTAATGACTAGCGTCCAATTTAGTGTCATTGAACTATAGAAATATTGAAGGGTTGAATTGTTTACACACCCACCGTTCTGAGATTATCACTTTCATTGAAAATTCATTGTTCAGTTGTTAGAATTTGCAAGAGTGTCACTCACGAAAGGACAAAAACAAATACTTCCTCTTATCAGAAGATCTCAGTGAATATATTATATAGTAGTATATACATTCAAAAGGGTTTAGTCCAGAAAATACTTGAAAAAATTTCATAGTATGTATGACATGCTTTAATCGTTGAATAACCAAACTTTTGAAAGTTTTGTATACTTACTGATGAATGGTAATTATTTGATTCATGTTAAAACAAAAAGGAAACTATTCTGCTTTTACAGCTATCTTCTTTCAATGGGAAAATGAACACACTGAACGAATTAATTCGTCTATTACCTAATACTAATTCATTACGAGTTGGTCAGTGGATTACAGATATTAAGGTAAATTATTATTTAAGTGGTTATTATTTTGGAGAAATGACTTGTATGATCATATTTCAGTTACTACATCTACTGTTCTGGGATTTACCCAGACAGTTTTATCTAGCTGTGTCAATAGGGTATGCTAATTTGAACTGATGTTCAGATTTGCCAAGTCCTACGTTACGTATGACTAATTGATTGGTTCCAGTTATCACATTTCATTAGTTTATATAAGCACTTCAGTTTTTTTTTGAACAATCGTATGCGGCCTTCCCAACCACTCGTTGGGAATTTCTTACTTATGCGCACAAATTTTGGATTCTGTCAAGAACACACATTTAATCGCACGTGCTGCTGGACCAGTGCAATATCTTACTAAGCAAGTAAATTCCGCTTCATCTGTTAATCATTTGGCAATAACTTCTCGAGTTCTTAAGTAAACTCGCGATAGTTTGCATTACTTACTTACTTACGCCTGTTACTCCTAATGGAGCATAAGCCGCCGACCAGCATTCTCCAACCCACTCTGTCCTGGGTCTTCTTTTCTAGTTCCATCCAATTCTTGTTCATTTTTCTCATGTCTATTTCCATTTCCCGGCGCAATGTGTTCTTTGGTCTTCCTCTTTTCCTTTGGCCTTCAGGATTCCATGTGAGGTCTTGTCTTGTGACGCACTTGGGTGCTTTCCTCAATGTGTGTCCTATCCACTTCCAGCACTTCTTCCTGATTTCTTCCTCCGCTGGGATCTGATTTGTTCTTTCCCACAGTTGGTTATTGCTAATAGTGTCCGGCCAACGGATCTGAAGTATTTTGCGTAGACAACTGTTAATAAACACCTGTATCTTCTGGATGATGGATTTCGTAGTTCTCCAGGTTTCCGCCCCATACAGTAGAACTGTCTTGACATTTGTATTGAAAATCCTGACCATGGTGTTGGTTGACAGCTGCTTTGAGTTCCAGATGTTCTTCAGTTGTAAATATGCTGCTCTTGCTTTGCCGATCCGCGCTTTTACACCTGCATCAGACCCACCCTGTTCATCAATGATCCTGCCCAAATATGTAAAGGATTTTACATCTCCAAAATCTTCTCCGTCAATTGTGACTGGATTGGTGCATGCTGTGTTGTATCGGAGAATCTGGCTTTTCTCTTTGTGTATATTGAGACCTACTGCTGCTGAGGCTGCTACTACACTGGTGGTCTTCTCCTGCATTTGTTGTTGTGTTTGGGATAGGAGAGCCAGATCATCTGCAAAGTCTAGATCGTCCAACTGCATACTAGATGTCCACTGTATCCCGCGTTTCCCTTCAGATGTTGACGTCTTCATGATCCATTCGATCTCCAGGAGAAAGAGAAAGGGTGAGAGTAAGCAACCTTGCCTAACACCGGTCTTCACTTCGAACGACTTTGTCAACTGTCCTCCATGCACAATTTTGCAGTTTAATCCATCATATGAGTTCTGTATGATATTGACTATCTTCTGAGGCACGCCGTAGTGTCGAAGAAGTTTCCATAGTGTTGTTCTGCCCACGCTATCAAATGCCTTTTCGTAGTCAATGAAGTTGATGTAGAGTGATGAATTCCATTCAATTGATTGTTCCACAATTATCCGTAGAGTTGCGATTTGGTCTGTACACGATCTATCCTTACGGAATCCTGCCTGTTGGTCACGAAGTTGTGCGTCTACGCAGTCCTTCATCCTGTTTAACAATACCCTGTTGAAGACTTTTCCCGGTATTGAGAGAAGAGTGATGCCCCTGAAGTTATCACACTTGCTGAGATAGCCTTTCTTTGGTATTTTGATCAGAAGTCTTTCTTTCCAGTCTGTTGGTACTTGTTCCTCATCCCAAATCTTATTGAAGAGAATGTGGAGTATCCTTGCAGTTGCCGCTACGTCTGCTTTTAGTGCCTCTGCTGGGATGTTGTCTGGTCCTGCTGCTTTGCCACTCTTGATTTGCCTGATGGCCATGCTGATTTCTTCAATTGTTGGTGGGCCAACATTGATTGGGAGGTCCGTGGGTGCTGCTTCGATGTTGGGTGGGTTCAGTGGAGCTGGTCGATTCAAGAGTTCTTTGAAGTGTTCTACCCACCTGTTTCGTTGTTCTTCTATGTTGGTGATTACCTTGCCTTCTTTGTTTTTCACTGGTCGTTCTGGTTTACGGTGATTTGTTATGTCATACAATTGTCTCATGTTTCCTTCTCTTGCAGCCTTTTCCGCCGTCATTGCTAAATCTTCCACATATTCACGTTTGTCGGTTCTGGTGCTCCTCTTCATCTGCTTGTTTACTTCTGTGTATTCAGCTTGTGCCTTGGCTTTTTCTGCTCTTGTTCGACTGGTATTGATTGCTGCCTTCTTGTTCCTCCTTTCTTGAATCTTATCCAGTGTATCAACAGTGATCCATTCTTTGTGATGGTGCTTCTTGTGACCCAGAACCTCATGACATGTTGAAGTGATTGCCTCTTTGATTCCCTTCCAGTTGCTTTCCACAGTAGTTCCTTCTCCATTGAGTAGATAATGAAGGACCTGGAACTTGTTGCTGAGGTCTATCTTAAATTTGTTGAGTTTGTCAGTATCCTGAAGAAAGGCCGTATTGAACTTTTGTGATATTGTCCACCCCTTGTTGTCCAGTACTTATTGAGTTTCAATTTCATCTTGGCGACCAGCAAGTGATAATCTGATGCTATATCAGCTCCTCTCTTGGTTCTCACGTCCTCTATAGTCCTCCTGAACGTTTTGTTGATGCAAATATGGTCGATTTGGTTTTGTGTAGTGTGATCCGTTGAAGTCCATGTGGTTTTGTGAATGCGCTTATGTGGGAATATGGTGCCGCCTATGACCAGTTTATTGAAGGCACATAGTTTTGCAAATCTCTCACCATTTTCGTTCCTTTCTCCCAGTCCGTGTCGTTTTATGATGTCCTCATATCCGGTGTTGTCCATTCCAACCCTGGCATTTAAATCGCCCATCAGAATGGTCAGGTCCTTTGTTGGGTACTTCTCAACGATTGACTGCAGCCTATTGTAGAATTGATCTTTATCGTCTTCATTGTAGTCGTTGGTAGGCGCATAGCATTGGATGATGTTCATTGAAATGCCCTCTTTCTTTGTTTTGAAGGAGGCTTTGATGATCCTTGATCCATGAGATTCCCATCCTATAAGTGCATTTTGTGTTTGTTTGGACAGCATCAATTCAACTCCTTGTGTATGTGAGTGAGGCATTTTCTTCATCATGGCCGAAGTATAACAGAAGCTCCCCTGAAGTTAGTCGTTGTTGTCCAACTTGTGTCCAATGTGTTTCACTGATCCCAAGTACCTCTAGGTTGTATCTCCTCATTTCTGCAGCAATTTGGAAGACTCTCCCGGTGTCCCACATTATACGAGTATTTCATGTACCTAAATAAATGGTTGCTCTGGTTGTCAGAAGGGGCATCGGCCTCGTAACTTCCGAAGGAATTCGGCTTTCATCATGAGGCGTCATAATTCTTCTAAACGAAGACCTTCTGACTCCCAGGGCAGAGTTCAAAATGTTTGAATATTTTTCTTCTGGTTAGCGTTTTTTTACTGAGTTAGTTTTCTAAGGGATGGGGTCGGTAACCCTAGTTTGCATAGTTACCGCTAAAGCGTTTGGCTACTTTTTCGGGAAGTTTGAAGAACTATCTATCTTGATTAACTAGCGGATTTAAATTATTATTTTTTCTTTGAACATATAAATATTGGTACAAGAGGGCACCAAATATATATGCGCCCCACAAAACAATGAGAATGAGAAGAGAAAAAAGAAGGTAAGAAGGATAAAAGAAAAAGAACAATAACGACCGGATTAGTGTAAGGTAGTGTAATAATAATAATAATAATAATAATAATAATAATAATAATAATAATAATAATGGGGGAAACGGAAAGGTGCAACCAGGAGAAATCTTTCAGTTAAGGACGATACAACAACTTTTATGAAGAAAGTAAAAGAAGGTTACAACAGGATCGCCACTGACTTCTATTCTTAGACCTATCTGATAACGTCTCTAGCCACTGTGTCGCACCACCTCTCGGACCCCAGCCAGGGAGTCGTGAAGGACCAACAGAAGTCAGCCCTTTGCAGCTTCCTTTCATACCTTGACACCATGTCATACACTGACCACCTCTCCTCTTTTTCCAACCAGTCCCAGAGTCGACAAATAATGCACGACGTGGAATTCTGTAGGACGACATTCGTAGAATATGTCCAAGCCACCGAAGTTGATTTTTCAAGATGGTGACACCAATTGGATTATCGTATCTGCACTCGAACACACGATGCCGAACCTCTGCATTACTGACATGGTGTTGTCACTGGATGTCAGCAATCCTTCGGAGACAACGGTGATCAAACACGGAGAGTCGTCTAACATCCTCAACTCGGACAGGTCAAGTTTCACAAGTTTAGAGCAGAACTGCTCTCACCGATGCGTTATAGATCCGACCTTTTACATCCAGACTGACATCGCAAGAATATTTGACTTTCAATCGTTACAGCTGTTGGTTAAAACTCTTTTTATTTTAATATTTTCAAACGGCTGGATAGTTGGTACTTAGAAAAGTATTTGACTCCAATTTGAGTTGAAAATGTTGCTATTGGTTACTAGGTTACGTAAAAAAGTTCTCAATAAACGTAGACAATGTACATTTTCACTGTACCACTAAAGTCTCTTGACTTATTTGAAAAAAGTATATTCTCGTGTTCGCGCGCAAGATCGTGGATGTGCACGTGTGAGCAGTCCCACAATGGAACGAAACAACCGTCCAGTGCTTTCAGGTTTTCAAAGGTGGTCTAACATCAATCAGTTCATGATCTCAATAAAAACAATTTGGTAATCTCCACAACCTTATTCAAACATATCGAATAGGCAAATCGGTCTCTTCAAACTTGATAAATTTATCACCAAGTATATAAAATTAATTTTAAACAAAATTTTATAGTGAACGGTATGTTAGTTGATGAAGTGTTCACCTTTTAGACATTTAGGGTAGATCTTCGAACTCAGCTTTGATTACTACTATATTCACAGTCGTATATTATCATCAACCTTCACACACAAACACACACACAGAGAGAAACAAACAATGGGGCTTAAATTTGAGTAGATATACAAACCTGTAGATAGTGAATGATGTTGCATTAACTAGCAGTAATAATGTTTCACATTATAAAACACTCGATATTACTCCTCAATATTTGATGTTGTCGTTTTATCCTATTACTCTCTCTCTTTCTCTTCATCTACAGTTATTAAAATTATTACTTCGTGAAAATTTGCATCAATTACAATATGTGGAAAAAGTTGAAGAGATAATACGTTTTATGATTAGAAAATTATTATTAACATCAGATGATTTAGATATTATATGGGAATCACAAATTGGTAAACATGAAACTATCATTAAAAATATATTCAATATGTTAACTCGTTTAGCATTGGAATTTTCAATGAATCAATTAAATTATTTATTTAATTGTTTTAAGGTAGTTTTTTGTTGTTTTATTATTCTAAATGAATTTATGAGAATTTTTTAAAATTATTACTTTATTTTTCCCGAATTCTATGTAAGGACTGTAATACTCATTACTGTCTAGTTCCTCCCCCGACTGTTGTTGCTACCTTGATGTGGTGGTCGGGCTTACCTATCGTGATGAACCGATCGAGCTATACTGGCTGAAACAATCGTTCCTCAAGGTCCTAACATGTCAGACAGGTCGGTTGAAGAGCGATAAGACTAAAAGCAATAAACCCAAGGTCCGAAGGCGAAGTCGTACTGCTGACTGTACAGAGGTGTGACGGCAATAAGGTGCTTCCTTCAGACAACCAGCATAACAGTGATACTGCCTTCCCACAAGGAGGAGTGGGGTTAGAAAAGGTCGACCCTAAAAATGCACACCTCGCCTTATTCCACGGATATCCGTCTCCGGCAGTAAGGTCTCCACAAGTATGAAGATAGCACGAAAACTACTCACAAAACGGTCGTATGTGACCGACCTCAAGCAGTTGTCCCTTGGGCACTGCGGTCACGCTCTCACTTCATTAAGACCACTTCTAATCCAATTTCCTTTCCAGGTACCTCCAGAAGAACCCTTCCACGGTGTGGGCAACCAGGGAGTGATAACCACCTTCATACTTCTAACAGCACCCAATACCACTTTATTCATAATCAACCTTTTCACTGAATGTTTAGTTCTGATTTATATGAATGATCTGCTGTCGAGGTTATCTTTTGATTATCTGGATGTAAATGTACAAAGTGCATATAAAAAGTTGTTTAGTATTTGTAGGTTTGGTGATGAATTCTTATTGTCGATTGTACTATTGAGATGTGATGGCAGTAAGATGTTTCTGGCGAATAGCTAATATCTTCATTATTACTGTCTTTCTACTGCGAAAGAAGTGATTAGAAAGGTCCGATCTAAAAGTAGCTATTATATCACTTTGCTCCACAGATTTCTGGAGTTAACAATAAGGATTCCTCTGTCACGCGTCCAGCTTGACAAAACCATCACTATTAATCTTTTTTTTTCTAGGTTCGTTGAACAGTTATATATTTTAGCAGCGTATGTAAGTAAAAAGTGCCAGCAGCCCATTTTCTTCTAAAAGTGCTCGAATCAAGGTCAGGAGTACGGGTCACCAAGCAACCAATAACGCTTCTATTCTGTTCATTGTGCCAATTAACAATTTAATATTTAAATTATATTTGTAACAAAGTCATGCAAGTCGATTAGTCATACCAAATTATATCATTTTCAATATTCATTGTAAATTTGATACCTAACTCAAGTATTCTTTTGACTTTTCATATATATTATAGCAAAGTTGGAAAAAAGCAACAAAACGTCAACGTGAACGTTTAATTGATTTGATTACAATGTTAGCTGAACAAGATACCGATGGTATGATGATGCAAAAAACATTAGATCTTCTATGGGATTGGGCTATCAGTTTGAAATTTTCTACTGATTTAATGAATGCTTCACTTAAATCACATGCAAAAATTCTTAGTTGTAATAATAAGGTAAATGAGTGTTATATCCTGCTTTTTCCCTTTATTTTTAATTATAATTAATAAATAATAATACAATGCTAAGTTCATTGTGTATTTGACCAAACAATCAGTGCTATTCTTTTACTTTTTTTCCACACTAATTTCAAATGGGCGGTGTGAGGAGGGTTAGTATCACGTTAGATTGTTAGAGCCTTGAAATAAAGATTCTGAATATTACGAGTACAGCAGAGTGATGGATCATTCCGATATTCCTCGATTGCTCAAGTTAGCTAGTGAGGTTTCCCTCACTACCCAACAACGCCTTAGGGGAGGCTTTTGGTCGAATTTTACCGCCTTATTATCATGTTACCATATTATTTTCAGTTAAATTGTATTAATTTATTATAGTTATTGTTTTCTCATATTCTTTAGTGATAATGATTATTTCCAGAGAAAAAAAGTTTTGTATTCAAATTGATCTTCACCAGTCTGTTTCAGTTTTTCTTTTTCAGTAGCAAGAATGAAATGTATTATAAATCGAAATTTGTTGTAGGATTTCAGTTTTTCTATCATACGTTACATTCATTATTTTAACTGTTGAAATTTTTTTATGTCTGGTATACAAATTGAACACATTTCCGATTTAGACTTTCTAGAAGGTTACACACTAATCTATGACTTGCAAATATAAAACGAAATAAACAAGCGGAAATCCGGTTGAATTTGTGATTCTGGTAGAGTTTTGTCCTATGATGGTTTAGTCGTGGGGCTTTCACCATCACAAACGTCCGGTCCAAGTGAAGTACTCGAACCTCTTCACATATGATCTACAGCTTGTCATGTTAATCTCGATTCTGATTGGTTATTGTTTACCTTTAACCTGTCGTTGTCTACCTCTTTATTTTGATTGTATCTCCCTTTGATCTGCTTGTCGGTGCTATATTTGCCCATAATTTTCTTGATTGGTTGATAAATTGAATCGATTTCTATGTGTTTGTTGACTGCTCACTGAACTGTGTGCCAAGCATCTGTAAAATACTTTGGTGTTTTTCTTATTCCCTCTATCCGGGATTTCAACATTTTTTTCCCTCGAATGTGTCCATGATTGTTTATGAACATCGATGCAAGCGAAGATATATCGTGGCGTCTGATCGCTAATCAATGTTCATTCATGCGAAGATGAGGAAGGGATCTACTTTGTCCTTTGTAGTGTTTTTTGCATTTAGAACAGTTTATATATTTATATTTGTCTACAAGATAAAAAACAATAACCAATCAAGATCAAGGTCGACAAAACGGTTTATCAGTCATATATGGATGAATGATGCTGATCAGAAGGATAATGAAGGCTTGATGATTAGGTCATCCAGTTCAGAAAACGCAATTCCACCGAAAGATGTTCTTTTTTACATTTTACCTGATAAAAATTATCATATTTTTCTCATTATATTTATCTGTTTCATTTCGGCAGCCATTCGTATGTCAACTTCGGAGTGTTTGGCTTGGGAAGCTTGCAAGTTATTTGAAAATTGAACCAAACAGCGATGAAGGTTGTTTATTACCTGCTGCAAAACAATTTATTGAAATTGCCAACCTTTACAACACGGTAATTTTATTCCTCTAATCATTGATTTGATTCGTCTATTTTGGTTTGATTGTATACTTTACTCCCCGTCCCAATAATCTTTTTTTATAGAAAGCGACTTGTTGTTTTAACATATAACCTGGTTACATCAAAACTGCTAGTTGTCAACCTGTTCAACTGATCAAGTCAGTACATTACATCGAAAACGCTAAATATATATTGTAAAGTTAAGCGACCAAAAGTTTAGTATTGTTTCTGGTATTTCACAAGGATATATTGTCGATTCCCAATAATCCTTTTGTTTATGTGACATTCCAAAGATCTGAATTACTTACTGTCATGTCCTTATGACCTGCGAATATGTCACATGATAATATCGCCAATTAGAAACACCAACTTATATGACCAGACCAATGACGCATAAACCAGTACGAGCAGTCTAGCGTCAACTATGAGCCCTGGTTGGTCTTACTACCTAGCCCTACTTGTTTGAGTCCAGAACACAGCTTCTGCTGTGTGAATCATGTATTTTAGACATACGCAGTTTATATGCAAGCAAATCAGACTGCATCATACCATGAAATAGAAAATAGCAATTATACAAGATCAGGCCAAAAGTGTTTATGAGTGTGAGATACTGAAACTAATAAATTGGGAATAACCTAAGAATGGTAAATCATATAATAGTAGTCCATATGTCAGATGGAAGCTTAAAATAACTGAAATATGAATACACATATAACATAGTTACTTAATAGTTAAACAATAAGTATATATATAAGAATTCATGAATAGATCCTAGCAGTTATCATTGACTTATTCTTCGTCCGGATATGACACTTACATCTGTTACCCCTCATAGAGAAGCGTAGGCCGTCCACCAGCATTCTCCATCGAACTCTGTCCTGGTCTATCCTTTCCATATCTGCTTCTAATTCTCGGCGCAGTGTGTATTTTGGCCTTCCTCTTCCGTCTCCCCTCAGGATTTCAAGTTGGCGCTTACCTCGTAATTCAGTTTGGTGATTTCCACAATGTTATAACCTATCCATTTTCGTCGTCTTTTCCTAATTTTCTCTTCGACTGGAAGCTGGTGTATCTCCCGCAGTAGACTATGGCTGATGGTATCTGGTCAACGGACATTGAGTATCCTACGTAGACAACTGTTTATAAATACTTGTACCGTTTTCATGATGGTTGTGGTAGTTCTCCACGTTTCAGCTCTGTACGGCAGAACTGTCTTGACGTTCGTATTGATGATTGGTTTAAAGACAGTTGTTTTGAGTTCCATGTGTTCTTGAACTGTAGGAATGCTGCCCATGCATTGCCAATCCTTGCATTTACGTCTGCATCGGATCCTCCACGTCCATCGATGATGCTGCAAATATCTGAACACTCATGGGTTTTTCAAAGCTGTGTTCATCTGTAACTCAGTCGATGAATTTTTTCGGGAAGAAATCATTGCTGATCAAGGGATAAATAAAGATGCGAAGAAGCGTATTACGCTCATATGATTTTGAGATGGTGGAGAAGATTTGTAGCTCAGGTGGATGATCTATCTATCTGAAGTTTGTGCTGATGATGTCGTTCAGAAGAACGATGAAAGCTCCACGACCAAACCATCCAGCTCAGAGAACAAAACTCCATCAAAATGCGAAGAAGCGTTTTACCTTCATATTTGATTCATACGATTTGTAAAATTAACCTAATAGTAGTGGCTTTAAAAGCTATCAGTTGTATAATACATTCCAACTATTCTTAGCTTTGAAAATTCATTCACGTTCAACGTACTTCGAAAATACACCTATTCGCCACTTCAGTAAAAATCTAGTTCAAAAGTTTCTACATCTATATTCTTTATAGTTGGTCACTGATTAGTGATGTGTGTTACTTTTGTGGCGATCGAACTAATTCCAACCAACTGGCAATATTCTCAATGTGTATCATCCTCAAAGCCTTACAAACTTGATCTTGAAGATAGTTTTATTCTTGGACTGGTATTAGTAGGTGATAAACCGTTGAAAACCAAGGACTGTTAGTGTTGTATCTAGAAGTTGAGCACTCGGACGCCTGAACCCTTCAAATCTTAATTTAGAAGACAAAGTCTTATTCCAACCAGTCAAATATGGTACAAAACACTCGGGTATTTATAGTTTTTTACTAAAAACGATATCATCATTACAGTTATCCAATCCGCATTTGCCTAATCGTGAAGCTACACGTAGAAATTCTGGAATGTTCTTCCAAAAGATGGTCGGGTGGAATATATTCAGCTTTTTCAAAGCTTCCTTGAGTTCACTGGGATTTGTCCCCACAGTTAGACAATTCCACCGTCCTTGTTTAGAGGACATATTCACAGTATACAGCCATGAGCTCGTACATTTAATCTAATTAAGGATCCTAAGGTCTCCAGTTGACTATTACATACCTTCAAACCGAATTAGCAGGAATCCAAATCTTCCACATTTCTAACGTTGGTCAGTAATATGATATGATATAGTGATCGTTTAGTGCCATTAATGATAATAGTAGCCGTCTCACTGTCTACGTGGTTAAACTCAACTACCATTAAACCTAAAGGTTGGAGCTTCGATCTCGTGCCCCTTTTTAGATAATTTCAAACCAATTTCAAATTGGGTTACTAGTGTTGACGGTTTGTAGAGGTTGTTGAACTTCGTAGTTTACATCACGAACTGACTCTAGTTAGACTAACATTGAGAATCAGGGGGCATCGGATACGTCTGTGAGAGACCTGAAAGTCCTGAGTTTGACCTAATATATGGTTGCTGAGTATGGATCGTTGTGGAGTCTCATACAACAATGTATCAGTGATTCAGTCCATCATGTAATCAATCTACTTCAAATGAAGTAATTCTTTGTAAACCACCTAACAACTGAATTAATTCTTCCCCTATATTACGAATTGTGTTTTTTTCTTCAGTTATTACTCTTATGTAATGTGTTGCCAGTTGTTTATTTAATTGCAAGAAACTATTCATTCATCTTATGAATCAATAATTCATATTGTACAACTCGTTGAATATAACTAACAATGTTTCATTTTTTCTACAACTTCTTTACTTTTGCTAAATTCTGGACTTGTGGGTTGTGTTTTCCTAAATCGGAATCTTTTCAAATTAGTTTTAATATTTAACTTGATTGAGTATTTGACATTTATAAACTTTGTTAACAGGAAACTCACTATTAAGTTTGCGTGGTCTATTTAAAAAATAAGGGCGGAATACCTTTATGTCAGCGGCATAGAACTGTATTATGATTAAAAGAATTAATTGAAAAGAAATATATTCCTTTGCATAATTTGTACTTTTGAGTATTCGAAGTTATTTATAAGCTGATGAAATATTCAGCAGAATAGTAAAATTAATTCCCCTAACAGTCGAAGATATACAATAATTGTATATATGCTTAGTTGGATGAATTGTAAAAATCAGTGATGTATGAAAGGAGTTTCATTACCTACTAACGTCAACTGAAGAATCATTAAAGTTGAACGATAGACCACAGAATTCCAACTAATTAGTCTCATCAGCCCTTATGGTCTGGTGTGTGACGAAATTACAGCACGGATACAGAAGGCTCGACTAGCTTTTGCCAACTTGCGTCATTTATGGCGTAGGCGAGATATCCGTCTATCAACCAAAGGATGAGTTTACTGCGCAGCATTTCGTTCCGTCCTACTTTATGGCAGTGAAACATAGCCGGTAAGAGTACAGGATCTTCGTAGGTTACTAGTATTCGATCATAGGTGTCTTCGAAACATTGCTCGTCAATCCTGGGACTACCGAGTGACTAATGCAGTTGTTAGGAAACGGGTACTAGGTAAGGATGGCAAATCAATTGATGACGTAGTGAAACTTCATCAGTTGAGATGGCTGGGACACGTGTTACGTATGCCCAACGACCGACTGCCCCGACGTGCGATGTTTCCTGGTGTAGGAGTAGGTTGGAAGAAAGCTAGGGGCGGCCAGACCAAAACATGGTACAAATCCATGATGTCACTGTCAAGTGGACTGAGTGATGTTGGTAGGTGTAGACTACCTGGTTGGGGACCGCGAGACGATAGCAACCGACGGTTAGAGACCTTGAATGACATGGCTGAAAATCGTTTGCAATTGCACAGGTTTATCCATTCTTTGTGTTCTCCCAAATTCTAGTCTTCTGAATTCTTCATGTCCCTTTCATTTTTCTCTTTCAAAATTTATTTCACTGTATTATACTGGTTGAATAACATCTTGAAACCGTAATGTTTCCGATTACTGCTTATAATTTTACTACTTGTACGACTATGGGATTTGAATGGACAATTGTATCTGTGTGCTAATGTGGTATGGCAACTCGAACTGATGTACGTATGTACGAAGTTGTATGTTGCTGACTGACTGACTGAGTCTAAGTAATAATATATTTACTATTAAGCCCAAATGTCTTTGATTCTATTCTTGGTAATTTGTTCGTGGATGGTCACTGTTATGAAGTCCCTATTTTTTCACTAGTTGGCATTAATCAGCAATGAAAACGTTCTTAATATTTTTTATAGCATAGATGAACTTTGACTAGTAATGGTAACCAGGACGCGCGTTTCGGCCTATTCGACCTATTCGAATAAGATATTCGTGCAACGACTGATTTCCTGTAGAACTGATATATTTATATATATATATATATATATATATATATATATATATATCTTCATAATTCATCTTTGACTTAATGAAAGAGTTATTTCAATCCACTTAAGTTGTGTATTTTAAGTAACTGTTCATAATTACTATGTATTCATTTCCGATTTCTTAATATTGTCTACTTTTTTTACATGTATTGTTAGATTGTCAGCTTGTTTCCTATAAAAGTTCCAACGTAAATCACTTGTCCTTAACTCATCCTTTCTCACCATATTTTTGTTGTCAAATGATTACAGTTAGGTTTTGTCTTTATCGATTGAAATCTCAAAAAATATTCATTTATTCCGCAGTCATTTACATTTATTGTTAATCTGCATAAGTGTACATGTGCGTGTGTTTGTCCATTTATCGCTATCAGTACTGTCTGCAGTGTGTATATGTGTGAAAAGTTCTCATATTATCTCAACTGTACTTTCGAGGAAAAGATAGCGCTAATGCTTTTAGCATCTCAGTCAAATTATTAAGAGAGATTATTTATTTATTTATTTGAACTCATAAACATTGGTACAAAGGTGCACCAAATATATGTGCGCAACAAATTAACAATGAAGTTGGTAAAAAATAGAGAATGGGTATATAAAATAAAAAGAAGAGCAACATTCAGCAGAAATTAGTGTATGAGTGAAATACTAGCAATAATAATAATAGTAATGGGAGAAGCAGTTAAGCTTAGAGAAGTACAACCCGAAAGATTTTTTCCAGTTAAAGAAGTCACGTTCATTTTTTATGAAGAAAGTTACAGCAGGGTCGCCACTGACTTCTATTCTGAGACATATTTGATAACATCTCTAGCCACTGTGTCGCGCCACCTCTCGGACCCCAGCCAGGGAGTCGTGAAGGACCAACAGAAGTCAGCCCTTTGCAGCTTTCTTTCATGCCACGACACCATGTCATGCACTGACCACCTCTCCGCTTCCTCCAACCAGTCCCAGAGTCGACAAATAATGCACGACGTGGAATTCTGTAGGACGACATTCGTAGAATATGTCCAAGCCACCGAAGTTGATTTTTCAAGATGGTGACACCAATTGGATTATCGTATCTGCACTCGAACACACGATGCCGAACCTCTGCATTACTGACATGGTGTTGTCACTGGATGTCAGCACTCCTCCGAAGACAACGTTGATCAAACACAGAGTCATCTAATATCCTCAACTCGAAGAAGGTAGGTCTCACAAGCACAGAGAAAGACTACCCTCACCGACCTTTTACAGCCAGACTAACATCGCGAAGGCGCCAAAGTTGGCTCAGATTGGCATAAGCCTCTTTGGATTTCACTGTACGTGAATTTATCTCATCACTCACACCCCCACCAGCACTTATGCAGCTACCCAGATACACGAACTTCTCTACTACTTCTGTCTGCTCACTACCCAGGGTGAGTGCAGGATTAGGATCTTGCCAGTCTTGTAGAAGTACTTTGCACTTGGAAGGTGCACAGCACATACCATACCTACGGACACTGACTGCGAACTGATTAAGTGCGTATTACATGCCTTGGGTATCATCGCTTAGTAAGACCATATCATCCGCACATCCAAAGTCACAAAGTTCTCGAGTCAACAGATCCACATCACCATTACCTATATCCATCAGAGCTGTTTCCAGAATGTCATCGATGGCAAAGTTGAAGAGGAACGGTGAGATTGGGCAACCCTGTCTAACCCCACTGCTCGAATGGAACAATGAAGAGAAGTGGTTGTATGTCCTCATTCTGCCTGAGGTGTTTGTATATAGGGCCTTTAAGATGTTAATAAACTTCTCAGGCACACTCGTCTTCAATAGACAATCCCAGAGAACAGTCCTGTCCAACGAATCGAAGGCAGCCTTGATGTCAAGGAACGCTACGATTGTTGGCCTTTGATAAGTATGACGGTGTTTTAACATTTGGCGGAGGGTGAAGATATGATCAGTACATCCTCGATCAGAACGAAAACCAGCCTGCTCCTCGTGAGTCAATCTTTCTCGGGTTTTGAACAATCTACGAAGTATGACGGAAGCCAATAGCTTGGACTCAATCGGAAGTAGACTTATCACCCGATAGTTGTTACACGAACGACGTAGAAGATGGTCACCGTTATCTGTCCTGCCACCAAAAAATTCCCATCGGCCACCTGAACGATTCTTTTTTGTGTCTAGACGCCCGACCTGAGCATTCAAGTCTCCAGCCAGTACTACAATATCTGTCGGACGCACTTTCTGTAGAAGAACAGATAACTGGTGGTAGAATTCATCCTTGATTGCATCCGGGCTGCAATCTGTCGGGGCATAGGCGGAGATGACGAAAAGACATCGTTTCTCACGTCGATTTCTCACTTTGATGGAGCTTTCTAATCCAACAACACATAACCGACTGTTAATGAGGATCCAATCGATTAGCACTGCCTCAGCTCTAGCGCTTAGTGAGACACGAACGTCAGCAAAGCCAAACGAAGATGCCGCAGGGTTCTCGGATAAACAAGATACAGGTGGAGAGCGAGTTTGTAGTAGATCAATAGAATTTTGAATACGAGTCTCGGATAGACGACAGACATTGATATTAAGACTTTCTTAAGACGCAGCCAACTCTATCTGTTGTTCGATCTGCATTAGTGTGCGAACGTTAAAGAGGCCAGTTCGAGTGAGATTCGTGGTTACAGAAATCCTGTCTCAGTATTAGTATTCTGTGGTAGCATTCAACTTTCGACGAGTCAGTGATTTGAGATCATTTAGATAGTTTCCATCATAGGTGAGCTGCTGTATAAACTGAGAAATAAAAGAACAAAAGGGAGTAGACAAGTAACGGAACATAATATTGAAACAAAAGTTACGAAATGATTGTGAATATAGTTTGTCATAATGCAAATTAAAGTGAGAATAATTTTTTAGCTGTAATCATCATTCGATTTGTGCGTGGGTTGGAATACTATCCGGGCACCCAAACCGAAACAGGTGTCTTTCTGGGGTGAGTACTTCCCGAGCCTTTGACCTAGAGGTCAAATTCACAAGACAGTGTAGCAACGTTAAGATATGTAGTTCCATGTTAGCTGGTGATCGACAATAAGTTTGTACGCCCTTGTATACCATTGATTTGGAACCAGTGTTTTCTATCCCTTGGGTTGATCCTCCGTACGGAAAGAAAGAGAATAAAGGCGGAGTATCCTTTTTCTTGCCTATGTATTCACTCAATTTTACGTACCTAATTAAGGTGAATGGCCGGGATCTGACTTTTTTTGTTTAGTTTCGTCAAATCTAAACAAGATACGTCCCGAATATTTAAATATAGTTTCAAAGCGATATACACGTATATATCTTCAGTATTCAAGTTTATTTAATACATATTGATATCTAGGTAACCCACGCTTGTGAAGTCAAAGTTTATATAGTCAAGTCATCCGCGAAACTGTTTGAAAATCTTGATAAACCAGTAATTGCCATAATAGACTATCATGTAATTTAATTTAATCGGTTGGATTGTGACATAACATGCCAGTGACTTTCAGTTTCTATTTTCAATTCCCAGCTAATGCCATACATTGTTGTGGTCTATGTAAAAATGTACTCCCTCAACAATTTTCGTGTTACAACACTTCAAACAATCTAAAATCATTTATCTATTTTTTTACATCTAACTTTGCTATTTGTATCAACCTAATCATCCCTGTAAATCAATATGCATTCTGTAATTAATTTCAGAATTTACATTAATTATGTAAAATATCTGTTGGAAAACAAGTTAACATCGAACAGCTGTTTTTAGTTACAATTAGTGATACATTGTCGATGGGGCACAGGTGAGCTATTTTCAGATCACACTGAATCAGTATCGGTCCAATGGTTCATCATATCTCATACCTTCAATTATTTCACGGCTAATAAAGATTATCTTCATTGTTTCGTTTTGTTATTGTTCTATTATACTTATATTCTCTCCTCATTTTATACCATCCATAAATGAAGTGTCTAAATGCATTTTAGGGTTCATCAAATGAAAATACTTTAATTCAAAGTATAAATCAACGACATAATGTTTTAAAAGCAGCTGTAGATTGTATCATACAAACAATGTGGTCAGTACATGAAGAACGTTTAAATGTAATAATAAAAAGTAAGTTATGTATTATATTATATTACACTTAACTATATTTCATCATGATTGGGAGTGTTCATATTTATATCGATATCTATTGTTGAGTATAGTTAAACTCATTTACCAAATGTGAATTTAGGTGATTAGCTTCAAGCCACACACTGTGTGATAAGGGTTAGTGGTACTAGCCAGTTGATCATACTGAAATAAGTAAGGTGATGTTCAGACCTACGACTTAATATCTAGAAGTCGAATGTTTTAACCATTGAGCCACCGCTTCACTGAATAGTTAAACTATCAAGATACAAGCTAATTTATTAGTCAAAATTGTACTCGATATTCATAAGCAAAACAAAAATATATATTCTATTGATGTATTCGTCATTACTACACAGTCTTTTGTATTATGTTGGTCATTGTTATGTCTGAGGAGCCGATCATCAGTGAGAATTCAGATCATAATTTTCGGATCTCACAAACAAAATACAACGTTTAACTGTTTTGTTTAAGTGAAGCAGTGAATCGGCATATGTCACATATGTTACAACTAGTGTTACAGCTAGTTACTATCCTTAGTGGATTCATGAAATTTCATAACTATTCAACTCAATGGGAATACAGATGACTTATTATTTTTCATAGATTGAGACCGTCTTAAATTTCAGAGGACCTAAGACAGTATTTTATGCACCTGGGTCGGTAGCACTGGTAGCATATGTGAAAGAAGTCGAAGAGATAATGGTTGATAGTAAGGATGAAAGAAGTAGAGCGAGCTTCCAGTATTTGGTAATACGGTTAGTAGGTCGGTCAACTGGTGTTAATGTTTGCAGTATGTTTTCTAATGAGGAACCAGTTTCTCCTTAATAGTATTCACCGATGGTACTAATATTACTTGTTCTAGTAGGGCGTTCCACTCGTCAACTGCTTGATGGTAAAAATGGAATTCCACTCTGCGGTTGTTCGTTCGCAGCTTTTGAAACTTTATGACGACCTCAGAGATTATTAGTCCCAACTGAAGCATTGAGATTGAACATGTTAACAATTTGTACTACCTCTACCACTACGGGATTTGAATGGACAATTGTATCTGTGTGCTAATGTGGTATGGCAACTCGAATTGATGTACGTATGTACGAAGTTCTATGTTGTTACTGACTGACTGACTGAATCATATGTCTGCCAATACCTTACTGAAATCTCTGAATATTGTGTCGACAAGCGGGCCGTTATTTTGATTTGCTGTCCATTCTTCTCCTGCAATTATTTGATTAGTTAAGCTTGAATCTCACGAAGTTTCTGTTTTTGTGGAGTCAATATATAGGATTCTTCATGACTAAATAACTTACCGTTAATTATTTTTTTCAATACCTCAAATACTGTGCTAGAGTGACAGGTCGGTGGTTGTACACAGTCTATCTCTTTTCATACTTAAATAATATAGGGCTAATGATAACATCTTTCCAATGCCTTTGTGAGTTAGGTTCGAAAAATGGACATATTAACAAGGGTATGAGTGGTGCTGAAATAATGTCAGTTAGGGACGACAACAGTTTTGAGTGTAACCCAGTGACTTACTAAGTTTTAAGGAACTATGCAATTGATAAACGGCTTACTGAGTCACAAGCGATGGTAATATATTTGATAAACCTTCATCTTTAATCTCATCTTATTCTCATGCATCTGTAGCAAAGAGATTCATTCATTTCGTTTCATCGTCTAAATATACGAAAACATTTGGGCAGTTGCGCCTATCATATACTAACTATCCTTCATAAGTAGTACGAGACCTAGCGATAGCCGTTTTAGATATATTCCTGATATTATGCTACTCTAACTCAAAGGGTTCATGAACCGTTGTTAAGAATAGGTTCCAAAGATATTTCCTACCCAATAACTTTTGGATTGCCAAACACATCTTACGTGGAGGTAATCATGGAATCAACTGAATTGTGACACCGAATGTGGCTATTAAATGAACGCTTCCGAAATCTGGAGTTTTCTCCCCATCTCTGAATTGGTTGTCATAAATTTGGGATGTAATTATGAATATGGTTATCTCGAGTGATCTTAGAGTTATTAACCTGATTCTTACTTCTTAGTTGCCCATATCATGGAGAGATACTTCTTGAGGTATTTGAAAAAGAAACTGTGTTTGAGGTGGTCTTAACGACTTAGAAGAGTGATCAATGATTTCAAGATACAAATACTTGAGTCAGTCAGCAACAACGTACAACTTCTTACGTACGTACATCAGTTCGAGTTGCCATACCACATTAGCACACAGATACAATTGTCCATTCAAATCCCATAGTGCTAGAGGTAGTAAGAGTATAAGCAGTAATCGGAAAGATTAGAGTTTGAAGATTTTGCTTAGGGAGCATAAATTCGGGAGAACACAAAGAGTGGATGAACCTGTGCCACTGCAAACCATTTTGAGCCATGTCATTCAAGGTCTCTAACCATCGGTTGCTATCATCTCGTGGATCCCAACCAGGTAGTCTACACCTACTAAATACTTGAGACCGATCACACAGCCTTTTTGTGAGTAGTTTTTGATGTGTTCACTTCATACTTTTCATACTACAGGCGACAGAAATCTGTAAAGAATGACTCTGTAATTCTCTCCCCTTTGTAGTAAGTTTGCAGCATTTCATATACTGGTTGTTTGTCTGAAACATTACACATCTTTCATACCTCTCTACAGTCTTCACTACTTCTCTTACATACCTCAAGTTACTGCTCCAACTCTAACCATTCTCTCCAAACCTAAACGAATAAGTTTTCTAACCTATATAACTCAGTTGATTCAACTGACCACCATAACAATTTAGCAGATACGATCAGATTAAAGAATCATTTATCAATCCTAATTTTGAAACTAATCAGCATTCAACTCATTTACAAAGAACTCACAGAAATTATGCTATTTTTCTGATTAGTCTAAGATCGATTTATAGATCCTGAAATCCAATTGTTCTGTTTCTTGAATTTCAGTCGATTTGTTAAATGATGTAATCAATAGTTATCGATCTAAATTGAAATTGTTTAGTGAGAAATATTATTTATCCATGTAATATTTTATTGATTTGATTCTTATCACTTTTGTTCATTCATTTTGTAAATGGACTTTTTTTTCTAATATGTATTAACCTATCCATTTGTAATAGTAAACAGAAGGTTACATCATGAATTCTGATGGTCGAAATTTGTCAATGAAGATAAGATTTAACGTAGTTTGTTTATTTTCCATTAATCTATAATGATGGGAGGGGGGCGCGATTTATTGGTTTTTAAAATTCTAACTTTCTTTAACCTAGTTGATTTTTGTTGTTGTTGTTTTTTTTAACCCTTTAGTAACTGATTTATTGAAAGTAAACGGTTGTTTTATTTAGGACATATGACTGTTGAATGTTGTTTATGTAAAAGCTGGTTGGTAAATACATAAAGTACAGTTATAAAAAAAATTTGATTTTATATAGTCTATTTATTTGAACATATAAATATTAGAACAAAGGGGTACCGAATATATATGCGCCACACAAGTCAATTGATTTGTGTATAGGCTGTGATACTGCCCGGGTGCCCAAACCGAAGTAGGTGATTTTCTTAGGAGGCCACAACCCAAGTTTTCGACCTAAAGGTCTGATCCACAATGGAGTAGATCAATGTCAGCAGATGCAGTTCCATGGTAGCCGGTGATCAACGATTGGTTCATACGCCATTTGTTTCCTTAGGATCCTGGAAACCATTTACTCCATTGGTGTGGAATCAGGGTTTTCCAACTCCCCGAGGTGGACTCTCAGTGTCCGTCAACGCGGTTAAAGAGCTGGTCATTCGCTTTTCGTAGTCTGAATTTCGTAAACAACACTTCCGCCGTGAATAGGACTTCTCTGGCAGTGGCTGTATATGCGTTACCATGTGAAAGCATTTGGAGTAGGAGAGTGGATTCTCCCCACTTTCGGCCGTACCAGGGCATTTGGAGTGAATTAGTCCTAATGTCTTTTTAAAATACTCACCATTTTCTGACATCACACTCGTCTCTCTTCCTCTTGTTTAAAACATTCACGAAAGGTTTCAGAGGTTGTCAGTCACTTCAATAAAGTAACTATTCACTGCATGTTTTACCGTCTTTTCTTTGTTTTATGATATCATCTCGATGTTGTAATTAACAAACCATAAATCAACCGTTCCCTGCTCTTTGTTCTCATGTCAGCAGATATTTGTGTTCTCTGGATTTCCTAATTTCTTATTATTGGTTTTCTGCTTAGTAATGGAAGTCATTTTATTTGGCATGAAGTCATACTACTGTTATAGTAAGCAACAAAATAAACCTGTTTCAAGAAAAGGATTTCAAATGGTCGTTTTTACTAAATGTTCAGTATTCCAAAAAAATTCTCGTTCTATATCCTTCTTTGACCAGTAAATATTTAAAAAAATAATATTAATTAGTTTTTCAACAAGAATAAGACACTGCTAAGTTTCCTTCGTAAAATTTCTCGACGGGATCTGTCATTACGACATTTGTACATAATGCACATTAAGTGTATGGATTGAAAAAAATGCAAACTCTTCTCACTTTTTTTTCGCAGAACATAAACAAGGGAATGCATTTGTTACCTGCCGTACTACTCACACTCACCATATCCAGTATTAAACACCAAATAGTGTTGAAGCTTTTTATAGAAGCCCATGAATATATTCTGCAATTACATTACATAATTTATCAGTTAAAATAAATCTTAAATAATAAAACATTGATTGTATAGTTAGAGAATAGGTGATCTAGTAGTTTGAAAAAGTCGAATCATTTACATGAAAAATTTGTACTACTTACAAAAGTTCTTGTTCTTTGAAATATTTGACAATGACTTGATATCAATGATGTCTCTGATTTTTTGTGTGTTAAATAAATCCATTCCTTCTCTGCACTTTCTACCTTCACTTAGTTTGATCATTCATGTTTTAGTAGTTAGGTTGCTTTCATCACATTGAATAGTTTCTAAATCTTATTTTATCTATATTTTCCGGTGTTTTTTTTCTTTATTTGTGCATATTATCAATTTTCGATTAGTTGTTTCGATCATATGCAGTAGTGAAATAGTGGCTGAATGAATAAAACAGACTATTTCTTGTTTTACAAATGCAGACCACACTATACGTTTATCAATCTGTTTAATCATTTGGATAGTTGTTGTATCTGGGTAGAAACGATTACGTATTCAGATTTCCGGTTTACTTAAACTAAATTCTACTCACGAACTATTGAGGATCTTTCTGGTATGAACGAGAATGGTTGTAAACTCGAATAAACCGGATGTTTTACTTAGAAGAGCACTTCAGTTTTAATAATTCACACATAAGTATAAAATGGAGAAGACGGGAATTTCAGGATAGTTTTATAAAACGTGCAGAAATCGCAAATTACAAAAATTTACTTTGTTTATATAGTACAATCCAATGTTCTTTGAGATGATAAGCTATAGATGATAAAAACTAGTTAGATAAAAGCCATGGTTATTACAGACATATGAATTAGAAAAAATATCATCGAGATTATCCTGCAAAGAAAGAACTAATAGATACTAGCAATAAAATAGTAGTCTTTACTCTTCTTAGCAATAGTGTATAATGAGTTGTCAGACAATAAAAATGTAGCTTAAAGTCAATCAAATAAACTATTCATAGATTTGAATTAATCGTGAAATAATTTATGATGAACATTTACTAAACAATATGCTGTGAGAAACTAAATACGTCAATAATTTACAGAATACATGAATATGCACAACAACAAACAAAATGTATCATGTGGCATTTTAGTGTAAAGATTTATTTCGTTTAGTTTTTTTTTTGTTGTTGTTCTTAAATTTGTTTTAGTGATCATGAATTTGTTTTATTAGTTAGGTTAGATTGAGTGTTTCGTTATTGTGTGTTTTCGTCAATGACATTGACTTACATTCTCTCTCTTTCACATATATTTAGTTTTTAGGCTTTGACAAATACTTTTCAGACAATGAACACAATATCAGGATAGTTGTATGACATTACCTGAATCAACCTTTGTCATTGAAAACTAATTGCGCTGTTTTAACGGCCAACTTTTAATAAATAGAATGATTCTCGAACAATGATATTTATTAGTTTATAGTTTACATCAAAAACCTATAGTTCCATTGATAGTTTAGATGACTGGTATCCAGTGATTATATTTGCTTAGGGACCTTTCAATCGTTTGATTTAGTTCATCTTTTAATGACTCAGTGGTACACTGGTTTATCGGAGTTATTTAAAAGAGATTTTCATTCTTGTCCAATTAGAAGTGTTTTGAGATTTGACTTTTTTTTCTTGGAGAGTTTGTAGTAATGTTTCCCAATTTCGGGCATACTTGACTAACACTGTTAAAAGTGTCTATAATTTGACTCATTATGTACATCACTGAGGAGTCCTAAGCTAGAATCATGTGACTGTATGCTAATGTCTACTAATTCTTCGATTGGTTTCCCTTAATGAAAACTATCATCTTAGATAATCTTTGAATATCTTGCATCTATTTCTTCTCAACTCGTAATCTATACTAATCAATAAATGAAATTTCAACTTCACTTTCTATCGAAGTTGACTTCATTGAATAGAAGTCAATCTGACTCGGAAATAAGTGAAATATCATTTTTTTAAATAGAAGACATTAATAGATCCAAAGTTATTTTTGAGAGCCCGATTAAGATTGATAGAGTTATTTTAACATATCGTCATAGAAAACAACCATTATTATTTATAAGAAGTTGCGTAATAATAATTTCTAGTATTACATATGCCTACTTACAAGTAGTATATTTCTATATCATCAATTTTATTTCCTGCATTATAGATCAATCTATTCCATCCAAATCTTCAATTTCAATGAATACAACGAAAAATTTAAATTCTAATCTACAATTAATTAAAGTTAAAGAATTATTAAAACTTTTACGTTATCTTATATTTCAATGCCATTTATTATGTACAGTAGATTTATTACAAGGAATTTGGGATTCATTATTGAAGCCAACATTTCAACCAAATTTAATTGTAAACAATCATATTTTATTAAAATTTCAAAATCAAATTGTATTATCAAATGATTGTGATTTATGCTTTAAATGGTTTACATTATTTTTTAATAATTCTATATGGTTAAAATGTCGTGATTTTATTTGGGATAATTATTCAACATTAAATCCAAAATTAATGACAAATGCTGGTGTAGAGTGAGTTTACTTTTGTTTTCTTTTTCATTTCTTCAACTCGTTATAAATTTTTTTCCTTTTAGATATCTTTCATTAATTATTCGTGAATGATGCGGTTAAAATTCAATCAGTCAGGCAGTCAGCTACAATGTAGGACCAGGCACATATGTGCATCAGTTCAAGTTGTCATACCGCATTAGCACAACAAGATGAACACTGTTATGACCTTGACGTCTGGCTTTTCTTTCACACGAATTATCTACTAATCCGAATACGACTTATACGAATCTTCACACTAGGCCAACCAATGACATTCAATCGGTGTGGGCAGTTTAGCGTCCTTATTGATCCTATGTCCTCCGAGCCCTTCCACTTGAGTCCAGAACACAATACCAGCTTCCGTAATATGAATCGAATCGAATCAGATCAGATTGTTTATTTCAGACATACTCGGTTTATATATCAATCAGACAGACCACAACGTACCATAAAATAGAAAATAACATGTGTACACAAATAAGTCAAAAAGTGGCTGTGAATGAGGGGGACAGTAATTAATAGACTGAGCATAGCTTAAGAACCGTAAATCGTGCAATAATAAATTATAGGTCAAAATAAAGCTTATCATAAAAGGAATATAAATATACATAATGTAATTGTTGAATAGTTATACAATAAGAATATTTATAGAATATTAGTCCATGAATAGTCCTTGGAAGTTACCTGTAATTTAATCTTCACCTGATATAACAAACACCGTATTCGTAGAAGTGGTTAACTCAATGGTGGTAATATATAAAAGTAAGATTTCATATAAGGAAGAAAGAATTAGTTGTTAGAAAGAAAGATATGAAGCAATTTTAACCTCTTAATTTAAGGGAAGACAGATAGTGTGTATCCCTACACCATTGTGATGGATTCAGGGCCACGTCACCCACAGTCTCCAACCATTGGTTATGATAGTCATGGGGACCCAAACTAAATAGTCTACATCTACCAACATGGTTCAGACTAGAAGTCAGTGACTTCAGGCTTTGTTGTCACGTTTTGGTTTGGTTAAAATTACTCTTAAAAAGAAGTTTTCAATTCATCTGTTTAACTATGTATGGTTAACAGTTGTTTCATTTCAATAACTCAACTTTGAATTATGTTTAAGGTTTTTTTAGGCTTATAATACTTGCGACTTAAGTCAATATTGAAACAGTTCGCACAGGATGTACATATGCCAAGGAGAGATAGATTAAGTTTAGTCCTGAACATCAATGTGAAGATTTAAACAACATTGGAAAAATGACTTAAGTGTTTGAATTATATCTCCTGTTTTCACCAGACACATGAAACTTGAAATGATAATTCAATAATGTAGTCTCTATACATCATTCATTTGTTTTATTTAATCTCTTAAGTAGTAATAAATTTATAATATTTATTAAAGTAATGAAAATCATATTAGATAATAAGATCCATAGTGTAAACAATACCTCGTATATGCAGTTCTCATCCACTAAATGAACAAAAAAATGTCTGATAGAGCTTGATATCGTAGATAGATTTATTTTATTTAGACACAAACATTAGTACAAGGAGGCACCAAATATTTATACGTCACACTTCGCTGTACTATCCGAACGCCCAAACCGAAACATGTGTTTTTTGAGGGTGATAACTTCCCGAGCGTTCGACTGAGAGGTCTACTCCTCAAGGCAGTGGAGCAACGTTAGGAGATACACTCCCATGGTAGCCGGTGACCAGCAACAGGTTTGTACGCTATTTGTTCACTCAGGATCCTGAAGCCCATATGTATCATTCGTTTGGAATCAGGGTTTTCTGATCTCCTAGATGAATCTTCCATGTTTGTGTGCTAATGTAGTATGGCAACTCTAACTGATGTACGTACGTACGAATTTCTACGTTTTTACTGATTGGTCTTCCATGTCCACCATATATTAAACATTAAAAAAGCAAAACTTTCTTCCTGTTCGACTCAGGTGACAAGATTCAAACTCTCTTCATTCTAGTTTAACATAAATCTAAATTTTACATAAACATATATGTATTTTAAAGAAGTATTTATTAATGTATTTTTCCTCGTATTGAACTGTTAACAATGGCATCACCTACTAGCAATCTCAAATATTCATGTACTATAAATAGTTCTATTGTATTTATTTGTAGATATCAATGCCAAGGTCGATAATTTCAAATAAGCTAATAATAAATTTACATTTATCTGATATATCAGTGAGTAGAAAACTTGTATTTCTGACGTTTGGTTTGATTACCTGGTTGGAATCCGCGAGATGATAGCAACCGATGGTTAGAGACCCTGAATGACATGGCTCAAAATGGTCTGCGATGGCACAGGTTCATCCACTCTTTGTGTTCTCCCAAATTCTAGTCTTCTGAATTCTTCATGTCCCTTTCTTTTTTCTCATTCCAAATTTATTTCACTGTATTATACTGGTTGAATAACATCTTGAAACCGTAATGTTTCCGATTACTGTTTATGTAGTGAGCAGAACACGGGTTGAGACAATCGAATGTGTTTGACTCAAAATTACAGGACTTGTTAATAAAATCTAACAATCAAATAGTAAATACTTAATTTGCAAAATGTCCATCAATTGTCTCATAAGGACTCAGACTTCATTGTTCTTGCATTTTCATACAAATTGCATTTTGTTTCCATTCTTTACTGTTCGATCCTCTTGTCTCTCTGCTGTCAGGCATTCTGTTTACGACTAACATCATATACTACTTATGTCAGTAGCACACACCACACTTATACTTTTACTACCTCTACCACTATGGGATTTGAATGGACAATTGTATGTGTGTGCTAATGTGGTATGGCAACTCGAACTGATGTACGTACGTACGTACGTACGAAGTTCCACGTTGTTACTGACTGGCTGACTGACTGATAGATACTTATTATGTAATAAATAGACACATGAGTGATCAATTCTACTACAGTTTGTCTTACACTTAAATATTTGATTAAATCTTTATTTAAAAAAAGAATTAGAAGGAACATTAATGAATTGTAAAACGTAAAATTATTTTTAGTTATAAATTTCGTATAAAGGAAATCATTATTAATTATTTGTATATTATGATATTTAATTGTTTTCTTCCTCAACTCTACTCATATCCTGTTTATTTTCGGTTACTCCTTTCTTTCTGTCTTTTGCTCGATCGGTCGCTCGCTTGCTCACTCACTCACTCAACTCTCGTTTTACATCACTGATACAAATATAATATTGAAATACTTTTATTATCTTCATATTAGATTTGTTGTTCAATTATTTTGTTGTATCAATTCGGATAATACGTGTATTATTAGTGAATTGAATGGATTCAATACAATTAAATTATTATCAATGACATCATCATCAGCAACAGCAACATCAACAATTCTTCCTAATAAAATGGATTATACACTTACTACACTTAATAGTAATTATTCTACTGTAACTAAGACTATGACTACTATGAATACTACTAAAACCATGACAACTACTACTTCAACAGGTATTAAATTCATGAATTTAAAACAATTATGGAATTTTATTTTATATTCAAATAAAATAGTTTATCAAAAAATATGCAAATTATTATTACAATTATATACTAATTATAGTTCTACTATAAATTTAAATAAACGTAAAGAATTATGCTTTAATATTATGAAATTATGTTATACATATATTAAAACAGAATATAATGAGGTATGTATTTTAGATTGTCTTTTTATCTTTTAATTGTTATTTTTCTTAATCAAATTATTGTCATGTTATTTATTGAGTTTAAATTATGTGGTAACATTTATGTCCTCTGTTTGATATTACCGTTGAATATGTTATACGATTAACTACAATTGAATGTGTCGAACCCCCCCAAGTACTTACTTACTTAGTTACGCCTGTTACTCGTCGTAGAGGAGAATAGGCCGCCCAACAACACTCTCCATCCAACCCTAACTTGGGCAATTCTTTCCAACGCTTTCCAGTTGTTATTCATCCTGCTCATATCTGCTTCTGTATACAGATATAATGTGTTCTTTGGCCTTCCTGTTTTTCGCTTCCCTACAGGATTACAAGTTATCACTTGTCTTATGATGCAGTTTGGTGATTTTTGTTATGTGTGTCATATCCATTTTCATCGTCTTTTCCTAATTTCCTCTTCAGCTGGAAGCTGGTTTGTTCTCTCTCACAAAAGGCTGTTGCTGATAGTATCCGGCCAATGGATGTTGAGTATCTTGCGTAGACAGCTATTTATAAATACTTGTACTTTCTTTATTGTGGTTGTTGTAGTTCTCCAAGTTTCAGCTCCATACAGTAGAACTGCCTTGACGTTCGTATTGAAGATTGTGACTTTGATATTGGTTTAAAGTTGTTTTGAGTTCCATATGTTCTTCAACTGTAGGAATGCTGTCCTTGCTTTGCCAATTTTTGCCTTTACATCTGCATCGGATCCTCCTTGTTCATCGATTATGCTTCCCAGGTATGTGAAGGATTCTACATCTTCCAGAGTTTCTCCATCAAATGTGATCGGGTCAGTGTTCTCTGTGTTGTATTTGGAAATTTTGGCTTTTCTTTTGTGTATGTTAAGGTCTACTGATGCAGAAGCTGCTGCCACACTAGTTGTTTTCATTTGTCCGTGTGTATGGGATAAGAGGGCTAGGTCATCTTCGATGTCCAAATTGATTCTGAGCTGTTCTTCGTATTCCCTGTTTCCCTCAGATGTGGAGGCCTTCATAATCCAATCGACCATCAGTAAAAAGAGGAAGGGAGAGAGTAGACAGCCTTGTCTGACTCCGATCCTTACTTGGAATGCTGTCCTCTATGTACATTGGATAAGAATCAGGAATGCAGGAATTCTATAACATTATTATAATTCAGCCAATCATCAAGAAGGCAATTTACGCTATCGTCTAATTGTAGCATGCCACGTTGATGTATTACGAAGTTCTGTCATGCTCTGATTAGATGGAAACCCTTAAGCTCCTTTAGAATCTCTGAAGGCTTCATCGTACTTCCCGAAGGCATCTCAACAGTAACTAATGGTCTATCTCATTCAGTTGTCAATTATTAAGTCTTCAATTTGAAGTGAATCGTTGCTTATTTCGGTTGTAAAAAATGATTAGTATCACCAGTTATAGCATTACTAATATGTTTTTCAGGTTTACTTACGTAAAATTTGCTTTTAATAAATGTGTTATAGTGTATTATATCAATGATTTTATTCGTTTTGATAACATTCAATGGCTCAGAACATCGGAAGTTTGTTCATTTTTGACTACTTTATTAAACTTGAGTTAACAAATAGATTCAAGCGGCAATGATGTCATTCATGAAGTTGTTGTTGATTTTTCATTTGATTATCATTTATATTTTTACTGATATGAATCTTTATGATAATCATCACTCACGATTTAGCACTTTTCTATTGCATAGCTTCGAATCGGTTGTAATGGCACCGTTTTATTCAATCTCTAATTCTCATATAATCCATTTTTCGGTCTCATTTAATTACATTTGAACTATGTTCCCCTTGCTGAGCTTTCCATTGTAGTTCCCTATGATTGACTGCTTGAATACATCAGTTTTCCTAACTCTTGTTAGAGGACTTATTATAGACCACCCTTTTTTAGACCACTTCTGTCGTTGCTAAAAGTACTCTATTTCATTCGTTTCATGAATTAATAAGTGAATATCAATTAAAAACTCTAATCAGTTAATGGTTTCTTGATTACTCTGTTTATCAAATCTATTGAACAATTTGCATGTATTATTACTATTGTGAAACCTGGGTGCGGGATCGTATATGCGCACTGCTGAGGAGTCCCATACTAGGACGAAACGGCCGTCCAGTGCTTCCAGGTTTTCCATGGTGGTCTAGCTTCAATCGACCCATGATTTAAATCAGTGGAATTTCGGAAATCTCCACATAACCCCTTCTGATAATAATCATCTGCTCACTAGTGGTTGACTTCAAGAGATACTCCTGGGTTTCTAGTGAGAAGCCGTTACCAGTGAAGTTCGACCAAGTGTGTTGTGAGATATCAGCTCACTGAAGACAATGGTGTACGGTGGCGCAACTTAGTGGATTGGTTTAAGTTAGACAGTAACACCGTTGAATGTCGGCTCAGTGGTCTAGTTAGTTAACCGCCTGGCGCGAGGCTGATAGGTCCTGGGTTCGAATCCCGCGGGGTGCGGGATCGTGGATGAGCACTGCTGAGGAGTCTCATACTAGAAAAAAGGGTTCGTACAGTGCTTCCAGGTTTTTCATGGTGGTCTAACTTCAATTGACTCATGATTTCAATTAGTGAAACTTGAATGTCCTGGAAACAAACCCATGTAGAGCTGTGGCCACCCACTGTCCACCACTTCCAATATACTTGAATCAACATGAGTAATTAAACTAGTTATGTACGAGTCTTCATCTTTATCACTTGAATCACCGGATTAATAACACAGTGATCAATAACACATCAGTTACTCTAAAGACTCAGGAATCGAGATGATAAATACCATTCAGGAAACATATTTATTGAAACAACTTGTGATGGATATCATGCTAAATATACGACTGTTTCTAGTAAGAATTTAGCTGTTTTTATCGGTCAACCAACAGTTAAAATTGTGTATCTTAGGCGAATTTAAGTTTTCTAACGTCTCCTAAAAATATGAAAATAAAAATTTAAAAATTATTTTCTGGCTGACTAAGGTCTAATTTTCGTCAGACAACCACTAAAAGTAAACAAGAACTGGACTGTTGATATATCCTTGTATATGGTTCTTCAGCAACGCCCACCCACTACCATACTGAATATTGAACCTAGGACTCTAAAATCTCTCAACAATCAAATATCATGAATCACTAGAAATCTGGGAATTTCCCTTTGAAATGAATCACTAGTGAACCATATGAACACTACTAGTATGACGGGAGGTGGACTTTTTCATCACGAATCGAACTTAGTTTATTTCTTTATTGAAACTTCTATTCTTTTCACTGTCTAAAAATGCCTAACCACTGACTGCCCCGACGTGCGATGTTTCCTGGTGTAGGAGTAGGTTGGAAGAAAGCTAGGGGTGGCCAGACCAAAACATGGTACAAATCCATGATGTCACTGTCAAGTGGACTGAGTGATGTTGGTAGGTGTAGACTACCTGGTTGGGATCCGCGAGACGATGGCAACCGATGGTTAGAGACCTTGAATGACATGGCTCAAAATGGTTTGCAATTGCACAGGTTTATCCATTCTTTGTGTTCTCCCAAATTCTAGTCTTCTGAATTCTTCATGTCCCTTTCATTTTTCTCTTTCAAAATTTATTTCACTGTATTATACTGGTTGAATAACATCTTGAAACCGTAATGTTTCCGATTACTGCTTATAATTTTACTACTTGTACGACTATGGGATTTGAATGGACAATTGTATCTGTGTGCTAATGTGGTATGGCAACTCGAACTGATGTACGTACGTACAAGGTTGTATGTTGTTACTGAATGACTGACTAAAAAAGCATTACTAAATTTATGTTTGTCATTTCTGTCCTTTTATATTCGTTTATAGTTAATTTCTTCTATCGAAAAACAAACAAACTATGAAACAACAATTTCATCAAAACTATCACCGTCATCATCATCACCTACCTCATTATCATGTGATCCTGAAGTAAAATCAGCTACATTCAAACGTTTATCAAGAATTTTAAAATTATTGAAACGATTTACAGTTAGAATGAATTTAGAAATGTTTATTAATGATGCAAGTGATGATTGTATTCCATTGAAACGGTAAGCTGTATGTTTGTTTAATTGTCTATTAGCTTGAAAAGTTTGTTTGGTTTTTGCCAACTTACGTCACCTTTGGCTAAGGCGAGATATCCGTCTATCAATAAAAGGACGAGTATACTGCGCAGTATTTCGTTCTGTTTTACTTTACGGATACGAAACATGGCCATTAAGAGTAGAAGTTATTCGTAAGCTACTAGTATTTGACCACAGATGCCTTAAAAATATTGCTCGTATCTGCTGGAATGACCGCGTAAGTAATATTGGGGTTAGACACGGTATTAGAGAATGATGGTAAATCAGTTGATGAGGTTGTGAATCTTCATCAACTGAGATGGTTGGGCCACGTGTTACGTATGTCTGAACACCGATTACCACGACGCGGTTATTTAAAACTTTTTTAGGTACAGAGTATATTTTTCTAAATTGTTAAGTGGATTGTTGCGAAATCCATATTATCCTTTATCTTAGAATAAACTTTGGCAAATACAGATGAACTATCAAATCACGGTTTTTTCCCTATATTGACGTGATACCTGTTATAACGGTCAGGTTTCCACGTTTACACATATAAGACGTTAATTTACTTTAGACGAAGGTCTACACTAGATTCCTTCCCAGTGTTTATTCTACAGGACTTGAACACAACTCAGACCAAGAACACGTGATTAGCCTGACTAGAATGTAAATATATTTCCACACCAAAACCCGACAATCCAACAACAATGAACAATGGATAACAATAATTATAAGGATAGGAGAATATATAACTCATCTAACACCTATCAGACTATCTACATATCTGACTAAGCAGACAACCAATCATTATCATCTACGCCCACACATGAATACCGATTTTCTGACATCTGTAGTTTGAAGAGTTTATAAAAGTGTGTATCTAACAAAATAAACATTATTTATTTATTTATTTATTTATTTATTTATTTATTTATTTATTATTATTATTAGAAGCTTTATTCAACATTATATTTTTGGTACAACATAGAATTCTCAGCATAAAGTATTTCAACAAGTTTCCTTTTCTTATACCTTGATCGATTGTGACGATAAATCTTGAATGATGACCAGTTAGATGTTAGAAGTTCGGTAATCCACATTTGATTACTGTTCATTTGTTTCAATGCATATTGCCAGCCACCATGATGTCGCTGATTGTACCTTTTTGTATCTCGTATAGCGAAAGGTTGTAAACTTTTCATAAACGCGCCTGAATAGGTTGTGCGCACAATAGACATAGTGATGTGCTAAAACAATCAACAAAACAGATAACTTGATGAAATATCTAGATCGAAGGAACAGGTAGCCCAGATATTCAAGCAGGCCGCCGTCCAATATAATATAGTAATAGTAATTATTATGATGATAATTATAAGCAGAATTGGATGGTGACTTCCAGTGGAATCCAGGACGCTAATTTCTTCCCAAATATGGCTCATCACCTAGAAATACCTACTTCTCAGATTTGACTTTCACCCCGATGTTCGAACTCAATTCCTTTCGCTTTAAACACCAGCGAGTCAGTCACGTAGCTACTAAGGTAACCACCGTCTTGTCCAATGGTGTAAATTTTATTTCGTTTGTATTGGTTGAGAAGATTTAATTAACTACTTCAAATAGGTAACCAAAATTTCAGATGATGAAAATCAAATTGTAAATTTATCAAGGTAAGACTTGTTCCTCATTCCAAATCTTGCTCCACATTCTCTTTAATACGATTTGGGATGAGGAACAAGTACCAACAGACTGGAAAGAAAGACTTCTGATCAAAATACCAAAGAAAGGCGATCTCAGCAACTGTGATAACTACAGGGGCATCACTCTTCTCTCAATACCGGAAAAAGTCTTCAACAGGGTATTGTTAAATAGGATGAAGGACTCCGTAGACGCACAACTTTGTGACCAACAGGCAGGATTCCGTAAGGATTGATCGTGTACAGACCAAATCGCAACTCTACGGATAATTGTGGAACAATCAATTGAATGGAATTCATCACTCTACATCAACTTCATTGACTACGAAAAGGCATTTGATAGCGTGGGCAGAACAACACTATGGAAACTTCTTCGACACTACGGCGTGCCTCAGAAGATAGTCAATATCATACAGAACTCATATGATGGATTAAACTGCAAAATTGTGCATGGAGGACAGTTGACAAAGTCGTTCGAAGTGAAGACCGGTGTTAGGCAAGGTTGCTTACTCTCACCCTTTCTCTTTCTCCTGGAGATCGAATGGATCATGAAGACGTCAACATCTGAAGGGAAACGCGGGATACAGTGGACATCTAGTATGCAGTTGGACGATCTAGACTTTGCAGATGATCTGGCTCTCCTATCCCAAACACAACAACAAATGCAGGAGAAGACCACCAGTGTAGTAGCAGCCTCAGCAGCAGTAGGTCTCAATATACACAAAGAGAAAAGCCAGATTCTCCGATACAACACAGCATGCACCAATCCAGTCACAATTGACGGAGAAGATTTTGGAGATGTAAAATCCTTTACATATTTGGGCAGGATCATTGATGAACAGGGTGGGTCTGATGCAGGTGTAAAAGCGCGGATCGGCAAAGCAAGAGCAGCATATTTACAACTGAAGAACATCTGGAACTCAAAGCAGCTGTCAACCAACACCATGGTCAGGATTTTCAATACAAATGTCAAGACAGTTCTACTGTATGGGGCGGAAACCTGGAGAACTACGAAATCCATCATCCAGAAGATACAGGTGTTTATTAACAGTTGTCTACGCAAAATACTTCGGATCCGTTGGTCGGACACTATTAGCAACAACCAACTGTGGGAAAGAACAAATCAGATCCCAGCGGAGGAGGAAGTCAGGAAGAAGTGCTGGAAGTGGATAGGACACACATTGAGGAAAGCACCCAAGTGCGTCACAAGACAAGACCTCACATGGAATCCTGAAGGCCAAAGGAAAAGAGGAAGACGAAAGAACACATTACGCTGGGAAATGGAGATAGACATGAACAAGAATTGGATGGAATTAGAGAAGAAGGCCCAGGACAGAGTGGGTTGGAGAATGCTGGTAGGCGGCCTATGCTCCATTAGGAGTAACAGGCGTAAGTAATGCTAAATTGATAATGGTCTGTTTGCGCTTCTGCCTGCCTTAGAGAACTGAAGAGAAATAGCGTTATTTTTATCTGATTGTAATTGTGATAGATTGAGAAATGTCATTGATATATCCGGTATCATTTAGATGCCGAGTTATTACACGGTTTAGAGCCGTCGCACCCCTCTGTACCAATTGCTTTGAGCGTGCTCAAAAATGCAAATATGATATGAGATTGCCACACTTTTTATGCCACAATGATATCTTATTGACGAGTTTCAATTAACATGAAACTGATACTTATTCATTAGATTTTATTGCATCTACAAAGAAACCATTGAAGGCTATTTAATATATTGTCTGTAGTTTAGTGACTTCATTGCAATATTTCTGGTCTGTAGATCAAGCGTTCATGCGTGAGACTCTAAGTGTTGAGTCCAGTTACTGAGTGCAGGATCGTACTGAGGAATACCATACTGGAACGAAATACCTGTCCAGGTCTTCAGTGGTGGTGTACCTAAAATCACTTCTTGATCTAAACTATGATTATTTGTTTTGATATTTTTCACTTTATTTATTTTTTATTTCCATTTTGCAGTTCATGGATTGGTTCATCATTTTTCTTAACAGTCACCTGTCAAGGTTTACCAATTTTATTTCCTACCAATAGTAATAACAACAATATTAGTGCTGATGATGATATTGTTGATAACAATAAACAAATTTATCTATCTGATGGTAAGACAATCACGATTACACTCATTGTACATGGAAATCTGACTTTTGGTGAATTACGTGCTTATCTTTTAAATTTTTGTCTACATGGTTTCACATCAAATAACAATTTCAATGATAACGGTAGTAATGGTGGTGTTAGAGGTACCAGTGGTGGTAGTAGCAGTAGTAGTAGTGGTATTCAATGTCAAGATAATAATAATATTCCACATTCAATGACAAATTCAATGTATCAGTTAGAATTACGTATAATAAATGTGGAACAGGCAAATTCAAGTGATTGTATATTACATCATAATATTGATAATGAGTTGCTGGTGAATTTATTTTTGTTCTTTCCAAATTGGACTAAGAATTTCCTGGACAATCGTGATCATATAAATAATGATATTCCATTTGTTCAGTAAGTGATTATGATTATTTATTATTGATTGTCTGTTTTCCTTCGTTGTTGTCGAGGTGGTCAACATTATATTTTTTAAGGAATCACTGTTTAAATTAGTTAACATTATATTAAATCATCGTATATTTTTCGTTCTCTGCTCTCTTGTTAAGGTTTTTTATCATTTTTTTTCGCTTAGTCGGTTCTTTTCCTATTGATATCAATTACAAAAGACTGTTTCGCAATGCCTTCTTCGTATATTAAATGTGTGCATCAACGTAATCTGGTCAGTGAAGTAGTTGACATATTGACCCCTTCACTAATTTCGGAATTTAGGTTAGTTTTGGTGTATTGATGACTAATGAGATTTTAATCTGGAGACGAAAAGCCAGTTCACTACACTCATGCCATAAATGAGATTTCTGTCCATGCATGAGAAATTGAGCATACTAGTGAAAAATTTACCCTTCTTTTTCTTGTGACTATGAATTATACTTTGTGTAGGTATAAGAGTTGCGTTGTTTGCTATTGTTTGATAATAAATGTTTTTGATACATTCTTTTTGTATAATACAGCCATAAAGTGAACTATACTGTGGTTTGACGTAGGTTACAAGTTAAAAACAGCCAATCGGTTGAAGCTTTTAACCTATCAATTTTGGTAAAGAAAAAGGTGCCACTCTTAACCTGCCATCGCACACCTTAACGTTATATTCTGGTCATCAGTAAGATAGTATGTGGACAAAGTTGGTGGAAAACAGATGGTCTTTGTTCTACTTAAGGAAACAGACTATATGAATATTGAGGTTTATGTCAATTCTGTAATCAATATTCACTAAATGTAGAAAAAAACGAAATCACGTTGAACAGTGCTTGAAAATACACCAATGATCTACCTTATCATTAAGTTGAACTAATTAATGGACTTATTTGGTAATAGTTTGGGTAATTAATTAATACTATTCACTTGTATAAAGTATTTACATTGATTCCCTTTTGAAACATCAATGATAGTCTCTGGGGTTTTGTTTGTTTTATCTTCCAACCTTGTTATAATTATCTTACTAATTATTTTCTAGTCTGGCATTGTCCGCAAAATTAATGTTTACCAATAACGAATTATCATCGTCCACTACTGAATCATCAACTACAACACCTGGCTCTTTTCAATTTTCTTATAATCTTAAAGTGTTTGATAATATAGAAATCAATGCAACACAACAAAGTAGTAGCGATATTGCCCTAGGCCATCTTAATACTACTGACAATACTACTACTACTACTACTACTACTGCCACTATAAGTAACAATAATAATAATAATAATTTTCTGGAAGACGATGATCACTTACTGCCATCAGAATTAAAAATATTCGATTCAATAATTGATCGAAATCTTGAACAAGAACAACTTGCAAATAATAATAATAGTGATAATAATGATAGTAAATGTGATAGTTTATTGATAGATAGTAAATTGAAGATAGACGACTCTGATGTACTGAATTGCAATCAACAGTCGGATGTTGATCGTGAAGGCGAATTCAGTAAGTTGACGTTTTACTACTAGTCAATTACTATTTTTTTATTATCTATATATTGTATACGTTAATTTTTCCCAGACTAATAAGTATGTTATACTAAACAAACTGAACAAGTAGAATCTTGACAATTATTGTCTTCGTACAACTTTCATTAAATACTGTTTTCAAATAAATCAATACGACCGTAATAGATTGATTGCGTCGAATAATCATAAAACTGTTCAGAGAAAGAAGGATGTGTTTTTCCTCTGTGCCTCAAGTTTCATGAAACCTTGAAAAGGAACACGTGAAGAAAAATACTGATTCATTCAATGACAATAGATTATCTTATATGATTATTCAGAAATTGTAGCACAATGGAATTCTCAAGTGTCGTAATATGGCATCATGAATGATGACATCTTATCTGTATGTGTACGTCATAATGGAGGACAACGATATTTTGCATAGCTCTATTTCAATAATACTTGGAATTGAAATGACAAACAAGATCTGTTTTGGCTCAGAAGGATATTCTTAATGGGGTTGTGTTCTTTGAACTTAAGTTGTTTAATTGTAAAACTTTGTTGTCTCTCTAGGTAACGTTGTCAACACAACCTGCTAATTAAAGATGGGCTATTCAGAGGTATCTACATTTGACTGGCAACTTGTTTTATCATCATAAAATGCGCTTGAGTTGTCAATATCTGTTCTATCATTATCTTTATAAAAATACTGACTGTATTCCACCTTCACGTTTTTTATTCGGGATTGTCCACAGTTTCGTAGTTGTAGCGTTTTCCTAAAACTGAAAATTTAAAACGAATATTTGAATGAAGTAAAATTGTGTGCCTGTTTTTATGGATGTACTGTTGACTCCTTGAACTATAATCCGTTAATTAGATAGTTGAATGACCATTGCTTGCCAAAAAGCTGCGTTATTGATATAAATCACTTCTGTCAATGTATATAACAATGGTTGATCAATAAACAGAGAGTCATTCCTTTACTGTATACAAACTTGCATATACAACAGTTTGATATCAAAAGCCAATCAGAAGTAGCCCAATGAGAAGGTCAATCGATGGCATTTCATTGGATAGTAAAAGGATCAATTTCCTATGGATTAGAGTGGTATATATATGAATGAGTATTTGTGCACCATATTCGGCAACCCAATACACTTGCTTGCTCATGTTGTCAGTTGGGGGGTTAGCACGTAGCACACTGTGTATCAGTATCAGATTTTGGACACCGCCCATCATAATACAATTCAAATATAAATGAACATGGACAAAACTTATTTAAATAAATATTTTCAAGATATGGGATTTCATACGTCACCACAGCTTTAACCAATGAAATTGACATATTTATTTATCAAGGGATTTAGTTCTTAGTCATTCTGTATATTTAGGTGTACATCTCCTGAACTCTTTAACTGAATTTTAAAACGATAAAAACTCATCCATCCTTTATGCTCAGGATATTGTTAAAATTGTTCGTTCGATCACTTAATAGTTGAACTGTCCATTCTGAAATTCACCTCTCTAAAGAATGCATACATGTCGAAATTAATTGCGAGAAATATGTGGGAGAAACATCCTTAACAGACCAAATACAATGTTCAAAAGAAAACGCTGTTAGTAGATCTTCAGTTTAAAGAGGCTTTGTTGATTGTAGGCTTAAAAACCGTCTAAAAACATAAATTCGAAATATATTTAATGTAGCAAATATTCATATAAACTGCTACAGTTACCCTTCCATATCTTCATGTGAGTGATAAGTTGCTACGACTGATTAACCCAATCTACATATACCAGTTCACCTGTTTCTGTGAATATATTTGTGTAAGTCGTTCGTTAAGATTACATCTTCATTCCATTGCGGAGCATCTATTAGTATAGTTTAGAGAAAGTCAACGCAAGTCAATTACATCATCCATTCCCTAACATGTGGAAACAGTACAGTATGGTTCAAATTCTGTGTACCAAATACAACCTATACTCTTATTGTAGTGAACGAGAATACAAATGGTGACAATTGGATGTATTTGAACACAAAATTACATCACATCTTAGTAAAATCTGAGAGCCTTACAGTAAATACTTAATTTGTAAAATATTAATCAATTGTCTCAGACTTCATTGTTCCTGCATTTTCATACCAATTGCTTTCTGTTCGTGTTCTTTTCCTCTCGATCTTCTACTGCCAGACATTCTAATCCTGACTGTCGTTATTATACTACTTGTTATAAGTAGCATACACCACAGTATTATTTAAGATACGCATTCCACCATTACACAAAAATCATTATCTTTCTCCGAAAATATCTCTACTCCTTTTTTTCTTTTTTTTTGGTTTATAGTTTTAAATACTGATCAACGTATTGAATTCTTATTAAATTTGAGCAGGATTGCATTAGCTTTAAATCATTCCAATATAATTCATAGTATTATGCAACTACTCAATTGTATGCCACTGCATAAAAAATTAATTAAATTTATTAAAGATAATTTAATCCAATTAGTTGATAAGAAAATTATTGAACGTTGCAATGAACGTAAGTTCTGTTTCTTTTTTTTCCAAGATTTATTTAGTGGTAATAGGAGTAGTAATGTGATTATATCGTACCTTAATCGACTAAACAGGGACATTTTCATCACTGTTTTTTTTTTACTAAGCCATACTTGAAACGCCAAATTAGGTGCCGTAATAGAGCGATTCTCAAGAATTCCACTATTTGAACATATACGTGATTGATTAATTATTTTTAATTTTTTGAGAAAGTTGTTAATTATACAAATCATAAAATGCTGTAAAACGTTGACATTGTTGACGAAATACCCACTAAAACAGTGGTATATCTTGTAAAGCATAGGCGAAATATCCGTCTTTCAACCACAGGACGAGTTTACGGCTTGACAGTTCTGTTTGTCCCTCTTCATAATTGTGAATCATAACCATTAAGAATAGAGGGTACTCGTAGGTTATTGGTATTCAATCATAGGTGCCTACAAAGCATTGTTTGTGTATTTTGTTATCACGGAGTAACCAATATTTGGGTTAGAAATAGGATACTAGGTAACAATGAGAAATCGATTGATGAGATGGTAAATGTTTGTCAACTGAGGTGATTAGTACGTGTGTTGAGTGTGCACAACCACCGCCTACCTCATCTGCAATGTCGTCTGGTGTAGAAGTAGGCTAGATGAGAGCTAGGGATCGTCAAACCAAAACATAGCATCAGTCCATGAAGTCATTGACATTTGGAGTGAGCCATGGTAATGAATGTAGACTACCTGGTTGATGTCCGCGTGATTATCGTACCTAATGGTTATAAAATTTGAAAGACAGCTCAAAAACATTTGTAAAGGTGCAGGTGCATCCGTTCTTTTTCTTCCCCAAATTCTGTAGCTGAATGAATAACTGAAATCTTGTAAGCATAGAGTTTTCATGAATATGTATTACAATTGTGATAACATTTCTTTCTTCCCTCACTTTCATAACATTTGGAAACTCTTAACACAAATTATCCAAAGATTAAAACAATATCCAGGTTTAGTTAACATTTGACGAGTAAATATTTAGAATGTTTATGTTAAAGTCTTTAGACAACGATGTGCTTTTATTCATATTCATTCGTAAGTGTTTACCATTGATCTTTCTCCTATCATATCTCTCTGTTTACCACAATGTAATTTATGTATGAATTCTATGTTAATCACTTCTTGTTTCTTCGGAGGCCAGAGATAGACGAGAAAGGAAATATACTGACTTTTGTGGTGGTGGTGGTGGTTTCTTAGTTATTCGTTTTACAACTGATTTTGAGCATTTGATCTAACCTCATGAGTGCACACAACTGACAAATCTAATAATTAGTAAAGTAGAACAAATTTGAAACAAGAATATTTACAGCATATTACGCTCATGTGATTTTGAGATGGTGGAAAAGATTTGTAACTCAGGTGGATGATTTTGATGGAGTTTCGTTCTCTGAACTGAATGTTTTGGTCGTGGAGATTTCATCGTTCTTCTGAACGACATCATCAGCACAAAGTTCAGATAGAAGTGAAGCGTTCTAATTCCTCACTTATATTTATGCACATGGACATTTGGGGACACTCATTTGACTGGAAGATTGTGGAAATCTTGGATAGACGAATTTCCAATAACACCAGAGAACTTTTAGAAGCTTGGCACTCAGGTCAATCAGCAATCAACAAGCACTTTGAAATCGATCCAATTTATCAACCAGTCAGAAAAATTGTGCGCAAACCTAGGAAAAAAAATCAAACCAATAGGAGATACAACCAAAACAAAGAAGTAAACAATGAAAGGTTCAAGGTCAACAGGAACCAATCAACTTCGAGGTCTATAGGACAAGCTGTGAATCACATGTGAAGAAATTCGAACACTTCACTTCTATCTGAAGTTTGTGCTGATGATGTCGTTCAGAAGAACGATGAAAGCTCCACGACCAAAACATCCAGCAAAGGACAAAAACTCCATTAAAATATTTACAGCAATAAATCCACTTTTTAGAAAATGGAAGCTTAGGGATCTGATTATTCTGTCGTATGACTAACTTTATTGTCGTATATGTTATGAAAGTTACGTAGTTACAACATTTTGTTCGTTATTATTATTATTACTATTATTATGTACATTGTTGTTTACTATTTTGTATTCAGCTATCTTATCACAAACATGGTTTCATCATTTACTTACAAAACCAAATGTATCAACTGGAGTATTTAATTTATTCAATAATAAACAAATCAATTTGGAGAATACACCGAATTACATTGAATTATTGTATACACTACAAGTTTTGTATTGTTTAATGATGCCTAGTTGTTTAGTGAAACATTATCATTTTAATAAACTGAATGGAGATCATAGTCAACTTTATAATCCATGTAATAGTAGTAATAATATGTATAATTGTCAAAGTTTTTTTCCTCCTAATACTACTACTACTACTACTACTACTACTACTACTACTACTACTACTACTACTATTAATAATAATAATAATAATAATAATAATAATAATAATAATAATAATAATAATAGGAATATCAGTAGTAACACTATGCCAAGGACAATAGATTTTACTACAAACGTTTTGTTTAATCAAATTCCAGATTGGTCAGATGCTATAACTATAACCGTAAGTATTTTATCAAATAAATTTATATATATTATGTGCTACGATTTTAGATAATTAATTAGAGGTAGTGATCAATGATAATTTTTTATGTTTGTGGTGCTTATCATGAATAATGGATCCTGAAACTTTTAGGAAGTAATATTAAAAAGGTGTTGTTCGACATTTACGTCAAAAGTCTCTCTGTATCTTGCAATCTCTACACGTACATTAAACATTCAGATAACACATTTGTTATGTACTCTCTTTATTAGAAACGGAAAGGTATTGCAAGTCAAGTAAGAGTTGTAAAAAATCATCTGAAATTGGGAATATGTAATAATTCAGTGCTAACTCACTTATTCTTTGAACTAACCCATCTCAGTCCATTTCTTGCTGTGAATATGATTGGCAATTGGATAGTTTCAAACTGAGACGACTATAGTCTTCCTTAGTTTACAATGATTCTCTATGTGATATCAGTCCACGATTAGTACTGTTATCGTCAAATTATATCTTTCAATTATTGAAATAATTGTTTTTTGCTTGTTTATTTTAGCTGCTTCTACTTCGTGGTGGTGCCTTAAACCTACTTCTTTCGTCTCCACTTTTAGTATCCTCCTTCACTCCTACATCATCATTAGATCATAAAATTACTAACTGTGATAAGAATGAAAGAAAACGTCCTTTATCCCATGATCATTTACTCGATTCCCGTTATTCTTCTCTCGCGTTTTCATCTTTTGTTAGTATTGTTAATAAAAATGATGACAATCAGATTATTTTCTATGACACAACAGTTCATTGGAAACTACTCTATCACATACGTCTATGGCTGTTAAGAATAATTCGTGTATTACTTATTAGTACAGCTAATACACTAGTATTGTATAACCCAGATTCAATATCAGACTATATGTGTAATGTATTCAAAAGGTCATCATTTTATCAGTTATTAATTTCTCTGACAGTCGCTGTGAAAGATCCTAGTTCCTGTCGGAATGATTTTTCATTTACTAATTCTTTACAACAAAATCCACTATCATTGGTACAGTCGGTGTCAGATAGTACTAGTACTACCACTACTGCAACGAAGATGATAACAGAAAGAAATACTGCTGGAAATCTTGATGCTACTGCTGATAGTGATGGTGATGTTGTTGATAATTCAGAGCATAATATTGAATATGTTTGTAAATTACTACTTCATACTTATAAATTAACTAGTAGTACAAATCATCCTGTACTAGGTGGAGATTATTTTCTACTTTTACACGCTTTACACGTTGCACAGTTGACGATTGTATCTAATGTAAGTTGCTTATCTCTTTCCATTTCAATGTGTATTTATTTTTATACTTGGAAATATTTTACGGCGATTCAATAACATCATCTCAACGCTTGTTAGTTTGCTTTTTTTTTTTCAATATTCAATAAAACTAAATTTACGGCATGCAAACTCGAAATGAAGTGTGAGTTAATCAAAGTGTTGAATTATTATAATATTATTATTAGTTTTATTCAATATTATATTTTTGGTAAAATATAGAACGCTCAGCACAAATTTCAACAAGTTTCCGTTTCTTACTTCTTGGTCGATATTGACGATAAATAATGAGTGATCGCCAGTTAGAAGTTTGCAGTCCAGTCAATCGACATCTAAATATTGTACATTCTTTTCGCTGCATATTGCTAGCAAACACGATATCTGATTGGACCTTTTGTAACTTGTTCAACGAAAGGTTGTGCACTTTTCAGAAACGCACCTGAATAGTTTACCAGTTTAATAGCCATAATGACGTATTGAAACAAACAAAATTAGATAAATTGTTGAAATATCTAGATGGCAAAAACAGGTAGCCCAGTTGTTCAAGCAGGTTTCCACATAGGGCTTACATTTCTTTAGCTTGAAGCTCAGTGATAACTGGTCTCGGATACATTATTCTCTCTCCCCCTCTCTCTGATCCCAAGTTCGCATACGAACACTTAACTATGAAATTTGTCTAAAATTGAAGTCGTTATTGCAGATTAGACATATTTAAATGGATATTCTATGCTGGTTTTCCATTAATTTTTTTATTTGATATTCCTTATTGTATGTATATTCATACATGCAGTACCGAAAGGCACGTGAATTCCTGTTCTCATTATGCTATCAGCATATTACAATCGGTGTCTGTAGAATATGACCTTTTAAATTAGAAGTCGTGCATACATTCCAAGAGTGTTTGGTCTTGGGCATCTTTAACTTTAGTATATTTATACTTCTTAGTCAAAGAGTTTCTAAAGTCTCCAGTTATCCGCCCCAACACTCCTTCATGGAACATGATTTATGTCAATCTATATTGCGCTAATACTACTGCATGGTGATACGTAATCGAATGATGAGACTGTAATCCTTCTTTAACTGAGGTGATCTAGCAGTATGTTACACATGTTGTCCTACTGCCTACTTCTGTACATTGAGCTGTTTGATATGAAATACACTGCTGAGAATAAAACACTAACTCCATCCAGGTTGTAAGTAACTAAGTTATAAATTAAACTACATTTTATTCTAAAATTTATTCCCTTATTTTATACTTTATTATCAAAGTTTTTCGTTACTATTTAATAAATATTATTTTCATTTTCACCTTGGTAACTTCCTTAATGTACTCATTTTAAGTGTTTCAACCTGTTCCAATTCATAACTGACTAGTTGTAATAATGTCAGATCTATGTTGGCATTCGCCAAAATACATCACCTGTGGCGAAGGTGAGATATTTGTCTATCAATAAAAGGATGAGTATACTACTCAGCATTTCGTTCTGTTTTACTTTACGGCTACGAAACATGGATATTAAGAGTAGAACATATTCGTAAGCTACTAGTATTTGACCACAGGTGCCTTAGAAATATTGCTCGTATCTGCTGGGATAACCGGGTAAGTAATATTGAGGTTAGACGCAGGGTATTAGTGAATGATGGTAAATCAGTTGATGAGATGGTTGTGCCGCGTGTTGCGTATGCCTGAACACCGATTACCACGATGCGCGATGCTGAATAGTGTTGGGGATGGTTGGATGGCGGCTAAACCAAAACGTGACATCAGTTCACAAAGTCACTAACTTCTAGTCTTACCCATGTTGTTAGATGCAACCTACTCGTTTGGGGTCCACGTGACTATCGTAACCAATGGTTGGAGACTCTTGGTGACATGGCTCAGAATCGATCACAATGGTGTAGGTCTATACACTCTTTGTCTTCCCTTAAACTATGAGATGAAAATCGCTTCATACCTTTCTTTCTACGAACTAATTCTTTCTTCCTGTACTATATCCTCATATTCAATCTTTCTTTTATATATTACACCATTGAGTTAACTGCTTCTATGAATCCGGTGTTCATCTTGTTGTGCTAATGCGGTATGATAACTTGGACTTATGCACATATGTGCCTAGTCGTACGTTGTAGCTGACTGACTGACTGACCAAATTGGCATTGAAATAATCATCTTTCAAACAGAAAAAAGTTTACCTTATTGATATATCAACAACTGTAGACATAATAATGAATTAAATAGATGCACATTATGCTCAATTTCTCAAACTCTTATTCAAGTTTATTTAGTCAGTTATTCATAGACAACTTAGAACTTCACGTGTCAAATATAAATCATTTTGAGTTATGATACTTAACATTAACATTTACCATAATGTAAGGTAAATAAATTGAGAAATAATTAGATAAATAGGTAATTCACAAAGTATTGGCGTAACCAAATAGTTAAAAATATGAAATATAGTATTCAATCTCGAATTTAAACAAAAGTAAAGAATTTATCCATTTCGTACTATTCAGATAGATTTTTGAACGTTTCATCTACATTTGGCGGTAAATTATTTAGATAGTACGTTACCCTCAGAATATTGTACGAGAATTCGTTGATATAACACAGTTATTAAGTACAGATTCGTGTACTGGTTAGATTTAAGCTACACTTTATGTGTAAGCGCTTATGTTATTATCCGGGATCTACTCCAAAATAGTTGGATTAAGACTTGAATCTTTAATTTGGAGGTTAAAATTCAAACGCCCTAGCTAGTAAGTCACTACTCGACTAGAAACCAATAGTCTACATCTTTGATGTAAGTGGCCAATCAATATGGTAATCAAGCCTTGATCCTATAAACTGGTGAATGATGTACATCACAATTGAGGTGTACTTATAATAAGCACATCTTAAAAGATGTTGATTTTTTGTGTATTCATGTTTTAAATGATAGTCATTCATTCTCAATTGTATCATTCATCAGTTTATCTAGAAATTTACTGTTTTTACATTTAGTCTAGTGAAATCATTTTTGTTATATTTCTTAGATATCCATAAATGAAGTGAAAAGTTACTGGTTTAAAAGTAGTATAAATAATACTTTTGGAAATCTATTCTTAACTGGATGGCAAACAAGATATGGTTGTGAAAATTCAATGGAATATTTAAAAGATTTTAGTATGAAACCTAATCGTATTGATAAACTTTATTCATGTACAGGTATAAATAATGTGCAAGAGAATAATTTATTAGAAGGTAAGAATTTTATTGAGATGGTGAAGAAGATTTGTAGCTCAGGTGGATGATTTTGACTCAGTTTTGTTCTCTGAGCTAGATAGTTTGGTGATGGAGCTTTCATCGTTCTTCTGAACGACATCATCAGCACAAACTTCAGGTAGACGTTTACCTGAAAGCTCCAGGACCAAACCATCCAGCTCAGAGAAGAAATCTCCATCAAAATCTTAAGAATTTTATTATTTTGTTTGACTTTTAATTAACTTCATTTGAAAAAAAAAAACTCATTAACTTTTATAATAATGATGCTATATGGTTACCCAAAGTTCCCTGCTTCGGTCTGGGCACCCGGGCAGTATCACAGCCCACACACACAAATATGGTGTGGCGCATATATATTTGGTGCCCTCTTGTACCGATATTTATGTGTTGAAATAATAAATAATACCCAAAGTTCACGTTTTTATACATAGAATTCGATGCGTTTTCATACATGAATTCCTCGGAAATCCACTTTTTAACACTGAACTGAAAAGCAGAAGGCAGAAGCAATATTTCATGGCTTAGTTTATGTATAGAAGACAAAGGTATTCTAGTATTACATATGACCTTTTGGATGGAACTAGAAAAGAAGGCTCAGGACAGAGTGGGTTGGAGAATTCTGGTCGGCGGCCTATGCACCATTAGGAGTAACAGGCGTAAGTAAGTAATAGTTTTAGTCACAGACTAAACTTTGTTAGGAAATCATTAAAAACCAGGAAGCGTTGGATAGCTGTTTCACCTTAGTTTGTGATTCTTTAGCAATGAAGATCCACAATCCGACAGAATATCGATCCTGAGACATATATATATTCTGGATAATTTGAATTTTGAATTTCTTTTCATTTATAGATGAATTGGCTTCACTGAAAAATGATCTGTCAGTTGAATCCTTCTCTCAACTTGTATTAACTGAAAATAAATTTCAAAATATCAATGAAGATATCCTTTCTGTTAATGATACCGAACAAACAGTTACTAATAATCTATCCAGTTCAACTCGTTTATCTTCATCGGCAATATCTTTATTATCGTGTGAATCTACATTGTCATCATCTTCCTCATCGTCAACATTATCTTCTGTTCACCAGTTACACTCATTATCATCGTCAAGTTCTTCATCTAATAATGAGAATATTAGTAGTGGTAGTAATAATAGTCGTAGTAGTCATAGTAGTAGTAGTAGAAGTTGTAGTGGTAGTAGTAATAATAGTGATTCCAACGATATTGAAGATAGAAATTTGTCAAAATTATTATATTCTAACTTTCATGAACAATGCTTTAATTCTTTTCGGAGTGGTGAAACTCAAGGTTCTGTAATCATAGAAGCATTAAACTGTATTCCATGGTATCAATGTCTGTATCCACAGAGTGAATTTCGTACATTTTTAAAGTACCCTTTATCATATAAAATGTTAGTTTGTTTATCGCAGAATCATTCAACAGTAGATAGTTACCGTAATTGTCGTGATCGTCGTGGTAGCAATCATCGTAAACATTCACGTCAATATCATCGACATCCACCTGTTTCTGTTCTTCAGTCACATTCTTATCAGTATGATTACAATTATCAATTAACTGGTGCAGATATGTTACAAGATTTGTTATTTTCCGATTCGTTAATTATTCGCATATCTACAAGATATTCTATGCATACTTTACTAACATTTACTGCAACTGAGAACAGAGATAATGTCTATTATGCATTGGAACAAATGTTCAATTGGTTACCTGTAAGTTGTGTTACACTTAGTTTGTTTATCAACTGTATCTAAATCTATGTATATTAACTTGTGAGTCGGCTAGTTGTCAAAATATCTTCTGTTTTGAAATATTTTTGAGAATATATTCTGTTGGTCAATAAGAGTATTTGAAAGTGTAGTTTATGCTTCCGATTTATAGTATTGGTAAGTTCAATTATCATTGCACCTTAAGGTTTGAATATCCAATTTAGTTGTATTTCACCCATCTGTGAAACAGATATCTAATAGATGAACCGTTACATGTTTTCTACCCTACATCATCTTGTCAGAGTTATTGAAATCTATTGTCTTGGAGTGAGTAATCTTAAGGATATATATGGGGTAATTGGCAGATGTGACACATCGGTTGACGAGGTAATGATGTTTCATCGATCGATATGCTTATGACTTCTATTACGTATGCCTTACCGTCACTAACCTCGACGACTAGTGCTTGCTGGTGCAGGAGTTGGTTTCAAGGAAGCTAGAGCCGACCAAACTAAAACATGGTACCAGCCTATAAAGCCATTGACTATCAGATTGAGTCATGTACGTAGATGCAGACCACTTGGTAAGGCTCTGCGCAGTAACCGCGATCAGGGGTTGGAGACAATGAGTGACACAACTTTGAATCGTTCACATTGGCACAAATACATTCACCTTTTACCTGCCCTCAATTTTGAATTACGGTATTTCTCCATACAAACCTTTCCAATCTGTCTTTTCAAGTCATATTCCACGGTTCAGTCTACCTTGCTATAATTACTATCACAGTATTTTTATATCGTTTGTTATTTTCATCTATTCGTGCTAATGAGACATAACGATTTGAGTCAACGCACATCGTTCCTAGGCTTTATGTTAACGACCTCTCTCAATGTCTCTGTCGAAATGAATTTGCTCAAAACGATTATGAACAACTTTAGATCTTAATTAAGATGATGGAATAGATTTGTAGCTCAAGTGGATGCTTTAGTCGTAGAGCTTTAATTGTTTTTCTGATCAACATCACAAACGTCCGGTTCAAGTGAAGTATTCGAACTACTTCACATGTGACATACATTTTAGTGATTATTATGTCCAATAGTTGATGAAGTTGGTTGATATAGTCCAAAGTCGGTCGAAATAACACAGACACATTCATCCTTTTTCTTACCCTAGATCCTGAGTTTTAAAATTATTTCACAGTTTATATATTGTGAAGTTTGTTTCTCTTTTTAAAATTACATGGACTGTACTTCTACTAATAATTTGATATCAATTTCCGTTTGGTGATGATATATTATCGTAGTTTGGATCGATGTACATTTATGCCAAAACCTGAATTGCCTCTGGACCAACTCCAAGACATTTCGATTAGCTCTCTGATCAATATCTTGCATATATATTTGCCTTTACATTACAACCGGCTACTCAAAACACAATACTGAAGTGACGTCAAATTTATTCAAAATATATAGAAAAAATTATTTATTTAAAAAAAACATTAGTACAAGTAGGCACCAAACAGATATGAGCCACATAAATCATTCGATTTGTGTGAGGGCTGGGATACTGCCCGGGTGCCCGGGAGGCCACACCCCGGACCTTTGACCTAAACGTATAATCCACAAGGCAGTGGATCAACGTAAGGAGATGCAGTCCCATGGTAGCCGGTGACCAATTATTGGTTCATACGCCAGTTGTTCCCTCAGGATCCTGGAACCCATGTGCACAATTGGTTTGGAATCAGGGTTTTCCAACTCCCCTAAGTGAATCCTCCATATCTACCAACCGGTTTAAAGTGCTGGACATTCACTTTTCGTCCTCTTAATTTCATAAACAACAGTAATGCCACTAGAACGCAGTGATTAGGACTTCCCTGGTAGTGGTTGTATGCATGTGACTATGTGAGAGCATTTCGAGAGGGAGAGCTGACTCTCCCCAGTCTCGGCCGTACCAGGGCATTTGGGGCCATTTAGAAGAGACAAAACTTTGTATAATTTTCTTAATAGCTATATATATCCGATTGACTTGATTCATAGCAAATATCAAAAATTCTTATTTCAGAATTATGTTCCATCGAAAATAACACAATCTGATGAATATTTTAATTTACTTGTTCAAATCATTCCATTTATGGATAATCATGAACAATTTTTACAAAGTGCACATCAATGGCTTAGAGATGAAATTGTCTGGCTTCGATTAATGGTTTGTTTTTGTTTAATTACAGTTTTTTCTTACTGGTGGTTTCATTAGATGATAGTTTGTTTACATCATTTATAAGAAGTGATTACTTAATTATTTATATTCGACTGTTTGTCGATTAAGTAGGTATATGGAAATTTTTGTACTTCTATATTTATCGTCCCTCGTTTAAATGATCATGTTGGATAAATCATTCTATCTTTGTATAAATCAGTACAGAGTTCGAGCCCCAGAGTGAACATCAACTCCGCGGTGCAGGTCCATTGAGCTGACGAGTCCCAAATAGGACGAAACGCACGTCCTGGATCCCACTGTTAGCCACTATCCATCTTTGCAGATAATTTAATTGTTTTCCCATTATGATTTTAAGTTAGTAAAAATACATACTCTATATAGAAAGAGTTATATCTTGAGGTGCTAATTGATATCATGTTCTAGATTTACTAATCAAAATTCCAATTTTAATTCTATTTGCTGTTCCGAATCTACTTTTTCCTCTTTAGTTTAGTATTTAAGACTTAATGAACGTCCGATCTGTACGTTTAACATTGTAAATAAATGACATATTTGTGATATCTCAATGAGTAGAAAAATTAGATTTTCCAACGTTTCGAGACTTAGTTTAAGCCACTTCCTCAGAAAGTAAATAACCGAACCGAGATTAATCCAAGTTTAAATAGTACAACGGAACAACAAGGATATTTTAATATTTTTGACGTCGATTTGGTGGTCGTTGAAAGTGGTGTGAACTGCTATTGCCGATTTAATTTGAAATCTGTCCAGCTCTGCGGGATTATAACGAGGTTTTTTTTGTGTGCCTGATATGTTCTTCGGAACGAGTCAAAATTTCGTGAGATGACTGTCCAATATAGAAGACATCACAATCGACACAACCTGATTTGTAGACGCAGTTCTGTGTTGACATGAATGCGATTTTTTCTTTTGACCGAACTACAGTATTTCGAAGTGTGTTGTTTGTTTTGTAATATACTTTAATTTTGTGTTTTTTTAAGATTCTTCTGTTGTGCCATGACGGTATGGTAAAACTACAGTATTAATCCATGTTATTTCATTAGGATTATCATTATTACACAATGAAACGTCTCGTTTTAATATACTTCTAATAATCTTCATAGGAAAATTATTAAATTGTAAGATACTAATTACATTTTTTTCCCTTTTGTTTATCCTCTTCTGATGTGATGATCTTGTTAGCTATTTTAAAAAGATTTAAGGCTAACAAGATCTTTGCACTGAAGGGATGTGCTGAATTGAAGTCAATATAACGATTAGTGTGTAGGTTTTCGGTAGATGGATAGATTTAGAATTCTATTTAGATTTCTTTTCACTAAGCAGTCTAAAATTGTTAGCTCACCATGTTCATTTTCATTCATATATATTCTTTTTGGTTCGCTATCTACAAGCTTTTCATCATTCCCTTGTATTGAGTTCTAAGGGGAGTCAGCAGCCAGTTTCTACCTACTATGCAAGAATATAATAAATAATCATCGTAAAATTCTCCTGGAAGTTTGAAGTTTTCAGTGTTCGTCCCGTAATAACACACATTCAGTTATTTGTTATCTAAAACTTCACAACGTTGTTTTCTGGCATTCTTGTCTTTCAATGTGATTATAAGATTTTAAGAGGAGGAACAATTACTGTCTTGCTAGTGGTTCATATCTGAATACTATGAATTTGTGTTTGATATTTGTTGTTTTTCACTTTTGAACTTGAACTCGATCTCCGTTGATAACCGAACCTGATGAACATGGTTGTTTATCGTATCTACACAAAGTCTTTTTGACTTAAAATGTTCACAAAACATATAATGGTATAATCGTAATGTTGAAAAGCTCGTTTTCTTTTAAAGTGTACTGTGCATTTGTTATTATTATTTCTAGAAATTCGTATTTTTCCTGGTGTAAATATTTCAGAATGAAGTTGATCAACGTTGTTGGGTTATAGAATCATCGAACTTACGAGTCAATATTGCCTATATTCATAATTTTATTACTTTCTTACCTGTGGCTTATAGTAGAAGTGCTTTTTTGGTGCAAATTACAGTTATCTAACAGTGTATAATCATCTGCGACGAAGACAGTTGTTCTTTTACAAGTCTGTTAGTGCCATCTAAAGACCATGATCAGTTGCTTCAAAGTAAAAATTAGACTGTGCTCAAACGCAATAGATGTTTCAAAACGATTTTTTTTTAAATCATGTGCTCTAAAATTTGGCAACTCTATATATTGTTGGCTAGATATCAATGAGACGGTTTCTATCGTACTTATGTTATGAGAAAGAAATATGTAATCAAATTACTAGGATAACTGATTGAGATTAATTTCAAGCCCCATTCAATAAGATTATCATAAAAAGTTCCACATTCTCTTCTCATCTAAACTTTTTAACGCATATTTTTAAATGAGTTCGCAAATAATATGGTATCTGACTGTGGATGTTAGTGTGCTCTAACTTCTGATCAGCCATATGTACTACATATTATTTCTTCATTTTTATCTGATAGATTACTGGTCGTCAATTAGGATCATGTGAAACACCTATTTCTTATCCGTCTGTTGATATCACTCCACCGATTTTCCACTGTGCTACAACTCCAAAATCCACTGATCAATCATCATCACTAAACAAAGAACGGATAAGATTCACTGCATGCCTTAGACCAGATACCATTGTTCATCATTTTCATAATATGTCAATTGAGGATAAAGATTCCTTAATTTGTGGACACTTGAGAATTTGCAAATCGTTATATCAATGTTTTCTACATTCTACTAATTCATCGTTACAATTGTTAGCGAGCGAAGACTGTACTGATCAACTGTTTGACCAAATGAAACAAATATCAGGACAGATAAACGACTTCTCAATGAACATTGTAAATAGTGGTGATAGAAACAATAATGATAACGTTAAATGCATAAGTACTACATCGGAAACTCTAAATACTACTGATCAACAATATAATAACAATACATCACATTATTTAATAAATCAATTATATTTAGTTAAAGTAAGTTTTATTCTTCCCTATTAACTTAATATTTTAGTAGTTATGGTAAAAAGATGCTGTTATGTCCGTGATCTGTTTACCCAATAATATACAGGAGAGAATCTGTCTCGATCTAGATTATGGCCTTGATGCCATATGCTAACTAGTTTAACTTTGAGGCTAGAAATGAGTGAGTAAGAATTGAGTTTAACTGTCTTCGGTAGAGAGACGAAAACTATTCTATCACCTGATTAGTTGGGAAATGATAGAGCGTAAAAGGAGACTGGTCAACTGAAACGAAGTGCGTAAACTGCCAAGAGACTAGTCCTTCGACTTGTATATTGCAAGTTTTGACCTTGCCTCAGATATTTTATTTGGAGAACCAAGTGTCTCGTATTTTACGATGGTTATAATAACTAACGAAGTTAGCTTAGTAAGAATAGATAATAAACGACCAGAATAATATTAATACTATTGAGTATAGTGTAGGCTTCAAAAATTACCGAATCTATCCGATACTCACTCTAGTAGCTACGAATGAACCAAAAATAAAGTCAGGAAAACACTGTAAATTCACGTAAACGCTGTTGTATTATAACTACAAATAAAGCTTTCTATAATATTCAAAACGGTGTCACTCCATACAAATACGAAACGAACACAAACGTGTAACCGCTCATAAGATAAATCTGAATGTAGTCTCTTTATCAAGGTTATATAGGGCGAACACTGGTTTTTTGAAGCCGTACCTATGCGAAATTTTTTTTAAAAAAAAAAACGTGTTCAAAATTTTTTTCCTTACACTAGACGTATATATATAATAACAACTTTAAAATACATGGTATAGTTCCTACTTCATTATCTAAAAATTGAATTATGTCCAACTACTTAATTTCGATAAGTAGTACACTATGATTGATCGTTATTCTCATTTTAACTTTTCTTATTTATAGGACTTAATTGAATTTTTATTATTTCCCGCTTCAAAACAATATAACGAAATACGTAAGTCTACAATATGCTCACAAATCAATAATCAGCATCACATAGTGAATTATGATTATAACAATATAAACGATAACATTATTAATCATAATTCTTATTCTCCATTATCTACATCACATTTATCATGTTCAAGAAAATTAATGAATTCAACTTTTGATTTTCTTCTATCCATAACTAAATGTAATCCATTAAATAGTCAAGTATTAACAACTGTGCTGTATGATTTGATTTTTTCCAGTAAGTTTAAAACCTACATTATATTTAACATCATTAATGATTATGCATAACTATGTTGTATATATGTTTGTTTAAGAGGAATAATCCTAAATATTGAGAGGTAATTAGCTTTCATTATATAAGGTAATATTCTTATAGCTATAGTTATTATTGATCTTCTGTCTATCAATAGCCCCCAAATGCCCTGGTACGGCCGAGACTGGGGAGAGTCAGCTCTCCCTCTCGAAATGCTCTCACATAGTCACATGCATACAACCACTACCAGGGAAGTCCTAATCACTGCGTTCTAGTGGCATTACTGTTGTTTATGAAATTAAGAGGACGAAAAGTGAATGTCCAGCACTTTAAACCGGTTGGTAGATATGGAGGATTCACTTAGGGGAGTTGGAAAACCCTGATTCCAAACCAATTGTGCACATGGGTTCCAGGATCCTGAGGGAACAACTGGCGTATGAACCAATAATTGGTCACCGGCTACCATGGGACTGCATCTCATTACGTCGCTTCACTGCCTTGGGGATCAGACCTTCAGGTAGAAGGCTCCGGGTGTGGCCCTCTAAGAAAACCACCTGCTTCGGTCTTGACACCCGAGCAGTATCATAGTCCTCACACATATGAAATGAGATTTTTGTGGCGTATATGTATTCGGTGCCCCTTTGTAACAATATCTATGTGTTTAAATGAATAAATAAATATAAATTATTCGTAATTGAAAAAAACATCATTTATTAATATTTTAGCCAATGCAAGACCTATGAATTTCAACTGGAATTATAATTTTGGATTAAATTCTAATAATTCAACATCATTATTATCATCATCAATATTTTCTGACCATATTGACAAAAATAATTGGACTAATAATGATTATAGCAATTATAATCGTAATGATAATGATATAAGTATTACACATCGTTTTGTTGGTTTGAAAAATGGTGGAGCTACATGTTATATGAATTCTATTATACAACAGTTGTTTACATTGGATCCAATTCGTGATTGTGTACTTAGTGCAAATCCAGAATCTCTACTGTTAGATTATAAGTTGTTGATAGATAAAGAAGCTTCGAAAGTGATAAATACTTCAATTGCACCTACAACTTTACCAATCTCCAGTGATGATATCGCTGACAATATTTGTCAACAAAGATTAGTGAGTTTAATCATGTCATACTGTTTTTATTTAAATGATCACTGTCTATTAGTCGATATTACTCAAAGAACTATTTGACTAGTTAGCTGAATCTACCATTTTTAGCTATGAATTATAATAACAAGTAGTTTTATGAGTTAATTTATTTGAACGTGTACACTGTATATCTCAGTTTTTAATTGTCTTTTTCCTATTTCGGTTTAAACAGTAACAACTGGACAGTAGCGCTATGCATCACACATTGTTGATACAATTTCAGTACATAAACATATTGCTGTATATTATATAATTTCACGGATAGAATGTCTATACATAGAACTATTATGTAAGGTTAAAGTTACGGAGAGAAGTTAGTGATACTACATTCAGATAATGATATGGTAACACTAATTTTTTTCAGAGTTTAGTTGTGTAACTTCGTGGTGTTTTTTTCGACTTACACTCATTATTCACTAATCGGATTGGTATATCTGTAGTCATTTATATCGTTGCATTAATGTATATGAATTAGATCTTTGACTACGCCTAGATTTCATGAAATATCACCATCATTATAGTTCTATATATTATTTTCGACCCTCTTATTTCCTTATTGTTTACATTTTTACCTTCTCATTTTCTACCTCTTCTCTCTTTTCTGTCCTGTTATGTAAGAAGTTGAAATTATTTGAATTCTGTGTTTACGCATTCTTCGTTTTTCTACATTCTCATTTGTTCATTGTGGAACTATATAATTTATCAGTATGGGGTTATGAAGATTATTAAGTTTTCGATTGAAATCATGAACCGATTGACGTCAGACCACCATCGAAAACCTGGAAGCATCGGACGGCTGCTATACATACTATAACTATTTCACCTATTTTTTGCTTTTCTTGTATCTTTTATTTCCTTCTATGTGTTGATGTTACGTATGACAGCTTAGATTAAACATTATCGAGAAAACCGCTCCTGTGGTCAGGCCATTATTACAGGAGAGCATTTATGTATTCGCTCTCTAACCTAAGCACCTACTAGTTCATTTATATTACCAATGGGACTGGTGACCATCGGTTTTACAAATCGATACACCGACTTATGAACAACAATCAAGACCTTGACCATTATTGGTCGTCCGTCTTCTCCTAACCCAATGACTAATTAGAAAACACAGATAGGAATCAGATCAGTTTTCAGTTGTACTGTATTCAATCATCAATCAATACCCATGAAATAATATACGTGGAATGTTTAACTACACATCAGCACAAATAGGAATTACAGTGCTTGTGATAATTTAGTCATATGTGATAGAAAAGTGAAAGAACAGGGAAATAGTTGATTAGTGATGTTTGAAATAATACGATATATAACGACGATTTACTGGTCAAGTGAGGATCCGCGAGACGATAGCAACCGATGGTTAGAGACCCTGAATGACATGGCTCAAAATCGTTTGCAATGGCGCAGGTGCATCCACTCTCTGTGTTCTCCCAAAATCTAATCTTCTGAATTCTTCATGTCCCTTTCTTTTTTGTCTTTCCAAACTTATTTCACTGTATTATACTGGTTGAATAACATGTTGAAACCGTAATGTTTCCGATTACTGCTTATACTTTTACTACCTCTACCACTACGGGATTTGAATCGACACCTGCGTCTCTGTGCTAATGTGATATGGCAACTCGAACTGATGTACGTACATACTAAATTCTAAGCTGTTAGTGACTGACTGACTGACTATTAGTCAAGTGGAAGTTTAGAAATAGGAGGATATAACAATACAACAGATTGAGCTTTTATTCATAATATTATTAAAATTATAAATAGTAATCCTTCATATAAAAAAAATAAAGTTATATTTTGATAAAACTCCGCTCTGTTCTATTGGAACTGTTATTTATTTAAACCTGGTTTTACTATTGTCTATAATTTTCTAAATAACTTTTTATATATTTTGTTTTTATTATAAAGAATGAGGAATTGAAAAATAACACTGCAACAACAACAACAACTCATGATGATCAAACATCAAAAGAGTCAGAATTTCAACCTTTAAGTAAAGAAAACATTCATCATCTAAATGTGTTATATCATATGCAAACTATTTTTGGACATTTAGCTTATAGTCGTGTTAAATATTATGCACCAGTAGAATTTTGGCGTCATTTTAAGTAAGTTTCTTTATTGTTGGGCCATATTCATCGAACAGATGTTGATTACTTGTTTGTCTGTATTCTGTCTTTCCACTGTTTTGTTCTTTTTTCTGATTCCATTACAATTTAAGAGGGATATTTGTATTTGCTGTATGAGAAATGTAGTCAATCAATCTATGTAATTCAGCAGTTAATGTGATTTAAGTCTGAATAGATGATAAATGTTCACTTGAATTTAGATCGCTTACTTACTACTTGTAGCATAGATAAGATATCCGTCTATCTTTCTCACAACAAGTATACTGTGAAATATTGAACTGTGTATTGATTTACGATCGCACTATTACGGCCTACAATTTAAATGGTCATGCATCTGTTATACATGTATTTTATTAAAGTTATCTACAGAGTAAGAATGCATGTACAGTGCTATATTTTGAAGCATATACTCTAATATCATCTACTCTGTTTTATTATCCTGGTTAGTTAGTGAATCGTACTTTGTTGCAAACTTCCTGGTTGTGTTTCATATGGTTTGTAAAAGATATAAATTATGTCTAGATTATATTTTCCAACAGAATATTGATCTTTTAATAAACGGAATATACCCATTATGACATTAAATAAGAAAGAAAGATTAGTTCAGCGAAGAGTTCTCTTTTCGGAGAATTCATTTTCATTTTCGCTGAACTGATCTTTCTTATTTAAAGAATAATGATTGACTAATATTTATTCCATCAGTAATGAATTGAAGAACAATCAAGTTCCCGAAAACATACTGATGAATATCATGATAGAAAATGGAAATGATTCGAGAAATAAAGTATGAATTAATCTAACCAAAATTTATAAAATAATTCGAAAAATCATAGTCTAAAGGTAAGCAAGAAGTAAATCATCTAACTTTCTTAAGTCATTTTTCACAGTAATAAGGTGAAATACTACTTCCTACACATTATACTTGTTTCTTCATCGTAAGACGAAAATTTTGCCCATATCATAAATGGTAGAATTTGGCGAAAGACAGGAGAGCTTTCTGAATCCGTGCTGAGATTTTGACAAATTTCAACTAACCAGGGTTTATAAGACTTCCACGATAAATGAACTGACTCATCTGCTCAACTTTTTTTTTCTCCTGATGATCAATTTAGTAGATGACGCAAATCAGTCATAAATCAACATTTTACATTGTTCTTTGTGGGGATAAAGAAACTGTTCATTTTGTCAACGTCTTCACTAAACAGAAACATGTCATTGATAACTAAGTATTCTGATAGATTACTTTCAATATTCAGATGAAGAAAACGTTGTTGTCGGGAGAAAAAATCGATTGTGAATTTTCAACGTCGGATTTCTCTAATATCTCCTTTTGTGAGAAAATAAAACCCTTTGGGACTCTTGTTGTCTTAGGAAAGTTCCTGACTCTAATCACGTCGATGTACAAACTTCACCCTCAGACTTTAAGTTAGTTCTTTTAGTCTAACCTCTCTTTACCCAACATATGTAGCATCATTAAGCCTAAAAGCTACAAGCATAATGATTGATGTCATGTACTATTTGGACATCCTTATATTTATTAGAATAGATACCATTCATCGTTCAATCACTATTTTTTCTAAATTAAACCACTAAATAAGTTACATTGCAATTTAACTCATTATATTGATACACAATTATATAGTTGAGTTCATGAGTCAATAAAAGCTAGACCACCATGAAAAATGAATATATCTTATATACTTTTTTTTCATTTTCTCCTCATAAAAACAATAACTAGATTTCGTGCAGAAGCTGTACATGTTGGAGAACAACATGATGCATTGGAATTCCTTCAAATACTCGGTAATGATTTGGATGAAGCTTTAGAATTATGTAAATTGCCTAAAATTGTTGAAGTTGTGTTAGGTGGTAAATTTGCCGATCAAAAGATCTGTTTGGATTGTCCACATCGGTAAGTTTATATTGATTTTGTGCAATTTGATCAATCATCTAATATCTTTGAACATCTATTGGTTTGTCATGAAGTCATAGTTGATCCCTTGTTCACCCATCTAACATATTTAGATTACCTAGTTAGAAACAGCACATAAACAACGATCATTCTTTAGAAGTATTATGTGATATGATTTACAATCGGTCACAACGTTCTAAATCTATTCACTCTTTATTGTCCCTTAAATCTCGAGTTGCAGTTTTTTTTTCAAACATACCTTTGCATTTAGTCTTTTCGAACTATATTCTCATCATTTAATCTTTCATATTACCGTCGCCGTTATATTTTATCGACTCTTTTGCTATTCATCTCATTGTGCTAGTTTATTATGCAGAATTTCAACTGACTCAAACTTTCCCTAGACTTTACGTCTTTTTTGTGGCTGGCTGGATATTTTTTTTGATCGCGAAATGAAGCGTAATCTGTGTACAAATAACTCAGATTTTAGTGATGTAATTATGTTGTATGACTTTCAAAATAAGTTATTTTATACTCTGTTTGATTTTTAACTGAAAAGCCATTAAAGTTTGTTGAACATCGAACAGTTATCTTATTCTAGTTTATTATTCATCAGGGTTCTTATGTAATTGAGCCACATGGTTGAGCTGTACTTTCAGGTTGTAAAGAACTTGAATAGTATCTAGTGGTATTAATAGTCTTGAAACCTTTAGTGTAATTCGTAACCCAGTACAACAAATCTGATCTGGTAAACGAGTCAAATATTTGTTGGATGGATCCTTGAAAAAGGCCCAGAGAGGGCCTTAAAAACACTGAGAAGCACTTGATCCAATAAGCACTGAACAAAGGCATCTCAGAAACATCTGGAAAGTGAAAATTCACGAGTCACACTTTTGACTGAATGATTACTTATCTTGGTACTATGTTTAGTAGGGTTACAGAAGCTCAAAACCATCTGAAATGCTACAAATACCCTCGATTTTCTGTATAGAAACTTACTTTGGAGAAAAGCGAGTGTTCCTTGTTTTGCGTTTTTTCTCTTGTGCTAAAGTTGTCGTGTGGATTTAGCCTGTAGTTACTAGAAGAGCTTAGGGAAGGGATTCAAGCGTTCAGATAATATTTATCAATATTATTTTGCAATAATGCCGAACCATGAATATCTCTACCAACAAAAGTCGTCCAGTCCTGTGATGAACAATATTTGTTGCTCAACAAGATAATTTTCTGAAAGTTGAAATTCTCTGAGTATACTAAGCTTTTCTTTCATTATTTTTTTTCTCTTTAGATATACAAGTTACGAATCGTTTACTACACTCAATGTTGATATATTAGATCATAGAAATCTAATTGATTCATTGGAACAATATGTAAAAGGTGAATTATTAGAAGGAGATAATGCATATCATTGTAGAATGTGCAATAAAAAAATACCAATATTAAAACGTATGTGTATTCAAAAATTACCATTAGTATTAACTATTCAATTGAAACGTTTCGATTATGATTGGGAACGGTAAGTGGATTCATTGTTTTCTTTTTCAAGGATTTTCATTATTTTGCTTTCATTTATTTCATGTTATGATAGAGATGATCAATCAGGTTGTACATATAAATATAAAACCAATGAACTATCTCTCTTACTAGTATTCATTTGACCAATCCATCGATTCTCCTGAATGGTTCAGAATGAAAGGATGATGTATCGTAGTGAACGTAAAATGTAGTCGATCACTGAACCTGGGCAAACAGACATAGCCTACGACTATTAGTTATGTGTGATCGCTTTTAATTGTATTAAACAAAGTGTTTTCTAGTGTTAATCTGGTTCTCTATTCCAGGTCATAAATCATGGTTCTGATATAACCTGACTAGTCTTATTGTCGTATGAACGTATTATCGTAGTATTTTTGAGAGTAAGATGAATAGTTTAAACATTCATTCTATTAGAGGACTAACTTGGTCCCTTAAATCTTAGATCAAAGAGATTTGTGAAAATATAAAACCATAAGCCAGCCAGAACAAGAATTAGATGGAACTAAAAAAGAAGGCCCAGGACAGAGTGTGTTGGAGAATGCTGGTCTGCGGCCTATGCTTCATTAGGAGTAACAGGAGTAACACAGCAACACAACATAAGCCAGCCATCTGATTAATTATATATTAACGGTGATTAAAAATCTTAGGCCATTTTCGAGTTTTTAAATATCTAACTAAGATTTACACCGATTAAGCCAGTGATTAGTAAGCAATATTTTGTTTATAAGGTTCTTTGTACTGATCGTACTCTACCGATCAATTTTCAAGGGAGCGACTAGTCTAATTAGCTGGATATTGCATACATTATTTGTTTGATTTATGTTGGTTGGAGCTATTCTGGAGGAAATCCTTATGCTTCTTGTGTGAGATTTCAACCTATCTACTACTTTTAGCCATCTAATATCTAGTTTTAACATTGTGACGATGAGTTATCAGACAATTAATAAAGTGTATCATCAAGGCTACAAATGAAGTTCACCACTAAACTTTTAAAATCATAGATCCTACTTTTTCATTTGTGTATAAATTTAAATTATACTGAGTATAGAAGTAGACAGTATCATTCATGTTACCTCTAAGCCTTATTGACAAATGAATATCAAAGATCATGTAGAATGAAATCTAAAATTTCATACTGACTAGTTTTGATCACTGAGCATCAGGAAGGTGAATTATTATATCAAGGGGCTTATTCTGTTGGTTGTATTTCTAAGTTGATCTATCAAATCTAGTCAACATTAATGAAATAGGTAGTATGATATTACTTACGAACTTCTGACCAATTAATGTAAACCTCTTCCCTCCAGAAAATGAGTCATATGATTGGACAGCATTTATCCGGATATTTGAATTGTCATTATTACATAACGAAATGATAGAATAAAGAAACTGACAAAAACATCATTGGTTAATTCTTGCTCACTAAATTATCTAAATTGCTTGGCAATACTACTTACAACAATTGAAATACTTATTTCTTTCCTTATTGTCGTAATTTATCATTCCTGAGATAACCATCATAAAATCTTTTTATTACAATGAATTGAGTATGCAGAAGTATTTTCCTCGATCTGTCTTTCCCAATTTACTTTATTTGTTTCTTTTGCCTTCTCATCATAATTACTATATTTAACCATTAACATATTCTACATTTCTATTACATAGGGGTGTATCACTTAAATTTAATAATTATTGTGAATTTCCACGTCATTTGGATATGCTACCATATACTGTGCAAGGTTTAAAAGACTCTACAGATTCATCGTCCTGTATAACTACTGATGTCATCAATAACACCAATGATAATAATAATACTGATGATAATAATCCATGTACAAAATATAATTTGCGCGGTGTAGTTGTTCATAGTGGTCAAGCATCATCTGGACATTATTATTCATTTGTTCGACATTATCGACCTCGAACAAAGACATTCAAATGGTATAAATATGATGATCATAATGTAAGTTCATATTTATTTCACTAATTATTCCTTAGTAAGCATATTGAAATATTAAGACGAAACGGTCGTCCAGTACTTCCAAGTTTTTATTGTTTGTCTAGCTTAGATTGACTCATGAACTCACCTATTAAAATTACTACAATCTTCACAAATTCCTATTCTGATTGTAAAAAATACAACAATCCCTTACTAATCATTCTCATTGTGAACAATCAAAATGAAGATTATTTTTACAATTGTTTGATCACTGGGTGGTGATCAATGTCTTGTGTGTCAGGTTGTTCTTAGTGTAGATCGAATGCTATCAACCAAATTGCAGTATGATCACTAGTCTAAGTGACTTGACATTGCGTTCACTATGCTGAGATAAGATGGTGGTTGGTGGAGGGTTTTCTGTTGATTAACTCCAACTACCATCTTATCTAATGATTATTTTTTTTTGTGATTTAATTTTATTGGTTGACATAAGTCGATGATATAATCTATTTCAATATGAAAAAAAAATTGTTACTTAGATCCTAAATTGTTTATTTTAGTGATATGGTTATGTGATCACATATTTTCTTTAATGAAAGACGATATAAAAGTTATTTTGGTAGGGTTATTATTTCATTGGTTACTCAAAGTGGAGTCACTCAACAAGAATATCTTTGTATTATAATCTTATCATGTGTATTATGCTGCCGATAAATAAATATTTGTAGTTAAGATAATCATCGAAACCAGAAAGGATTAGATCGTTGCTTTGTTGTTGTTGTTGTTGTCGTTGTTGTTGTTGTATACAACTTCTCGTCATACGCACTTACATTCGTGTCAATAACCAAACACCGAACCTTCATATTTCGCGATGAATGCTTAGGCATTCGACGTCTGATTTGACATCTACCTCTATACATTCCCAATTTGAATATATTCACTTTATGGTGTGATAATCATCTAACCTCACTGTCAAGAAGGAGTCTATTATTAGAACAAGATTATCTCAACTAAATTTAATTATGTAAATAGTTCTTTCTGAAAATTAATTTTTTTTTGTCTAAATTAAATTACTCGTTAGTATTTCTATACCTATTGATTCATATTCATTAATTTTACTCATAGTAACAATTTGATCTTACTAAATATTTTCTATGTTACACAGTTGGAGAAAATCAATGGGAAGAATGTAGACTCATTTATTTTATGCAACTACATTTCTTTTTGCTCATCAAACTGTTATCATCATTGATTGAATCCATGTTTGTTTCATTATATATTTTTTTCCTTTACCATAGTAACTAATCACATACATGTTGCATATGCATAACTTATTAGATTGATCAATTTTTCTTTCTTACATATAGATGAAATTATACTTTGATTTTGTTGTAAGAATATGATAAACAGTTCTGATAGATTAAATAAAATATGGTAATTAAAAGTATAAAAAAGAGATAGAAATAATTTAGCTTAGAAACCATAACAATAAGTTTTCATATTATATTTAATTTTAAACAAGTATTAAGAATTTAAAGTGGACTTAGCCCCCAAATGCCCTGGTACGGTCGAGAGTGAGGAGAGTCCGCTCTCCCTCTCCGAATGCTGTCACATGGTCATGCGTATATAACCTCTGCCAGGGAAGTTCTACTCACTGCTTTCTCGTGGCGAGGGTGTTGTTTACGAAAATGAGAGGACGAAAAGCGAATGTCTGGCGCTTTAACCGGATTCCAAACCAATAGTGCACATGGGCTCCAGTATCCTACGGGAACAAATGGCGTAATAACCAATTATTGGTCACCGGCTTCCATGGGACTGCATCTCCTTACGATGCTCCACTGTTTTGGAGATCAGATCTTCAGGTCGAAGGCTCGGGGTGTGGCTCCTTAAGAAAACCACCTGCTTCGGTTTGAGCACCCGGGTAGTATCACAGCCCTCACACATATCGAATGAGATTTGTGTGGCGCATATGTATTTGGTGCCTCCTTGTACCAATATCTATGTGTTAAAATAATAATAATAATAATAATAATAAAGTGGACTTCCGACTTGGGAACAAATGAAAAAGTATAAAGTTTTCAACCTTTCTATCTTGTATTAGCCTTAGAAATTTTCATTGACAGTTTTGATAAAGGAGCTTAGAGTGTATTTTAAGTTTAGATTTGAAATTCAATGTAGGAGCAATAATAGGAATTGAAGAGAGAGGTTGATTATGAATACAATGGTCTTGAGTGCTGTTAGAAGTATGACGGCGGTTGTCACTTCCCGGTTGCCCACACCGTGGAAGGGTTCTTCTGGAGGTGCCCGGACAGGAAATTGGATTAGGGGTGGTCTTAGTGACCTGAGAGAGTGCCTAAGGGACAACTGCTTGAGGTCGGTCCCTCACGACCTTTTTATGAGTAATTTTTGTGTTAGCTCCGTACTTGTTGAGACCTTACCGCCGGGGACGGATATCCATGGGATAAGGCGAGGTGTGCATTTTTAGGGTCGACCTTTTCTAACCCCACCCCTCCTTGTGGAAAGGCAGCATCGCTGTCATGCTGGTTGTCTGAAGGAAACACCTTACTGCTGTCACACCTCTGTACAGTGAGCAGTACGACTTCGCCTTCAGATTAAAATCGCTTCATATCTTTCTCTCTACGAACTAATTCTTTCTTCCTGTACTATGTCCTTATATGAAGTCTTTCTCTTATATATTACCACCACTGAATTAACTACTTCTATGAATCAGGTGTTAATCTTGTTGTGCTAATGAGGTACGGCAACTTGGGCCGATGCATATGTGTATCTGTTCCTACGTTGTAGCTGGCTGACTGAGTGTATTTTAAGATCGATCTTATTACATTTCCAGCCTGTTTAATCTTTTTTTCGAACTATTTAATGTTAACTGACTTCGTATTTATAGAGAGAATTGATGGCTGGGAACACTAAGGTACTAGAAAGGCATACAGTTATGGGGTCACACCCGGTAGTAACGAATTTCATAGCAATAGTGAAAGTAAAATACATTGGTCAAACGAGCATATGTGCCGACTGTGAAGTTGATAGCGTCAGCGAATACAACGTGTTATCGCACATAACGATAAAATGTTCATCAGATCTAGAATATAGAAGTATTATCTCAGGACGCCTATTTAAAGAGGACGGCAAATTTATCGTCATCAACTGTGAGTCAAGTGTGCGGACGTTATTTTTAGAAAGTAAAATTCGTCTTGGCTACTGTACTTTAACAGATGATTTGAAATTGAATATCTAACAAGATTACGAAGAAATGCGAATTGCACTCAAATGGTGTGCATGGATTCAGCTGGTTGAGAAATTTTTTTATTATCGTGTTGCCGTTGTCCACTCTTTAACTTGGCTGTAGAAGCCTCTGTGGCAACTGTGATCCACTAGTCGGATGACTGACTCCATTGGAGCTAGACAGTCATTCAAAGTAATTCATCGATTGATGGTGCCTCGGTGACCACCTGAGACCGTATATCATCATGGATATAGTACAATTAGTAGTTGATTAGGAACCCAGGGCCAACATGTGATGAAGGCTCGGTTAGACCGCACTACACACGGTCCGATTTTAGAATCGAATCGGACCTCTACCAACCTTTGTTTTTACTCTGTTCAATTCTACAGATTTATAGTTAACCTCCATATATAATAGATGAATAAGCACTTCTTTATTCAACTAATGACGGATGAATTGGTGATAATTTTAACTGACGTTGACTATGTGGTACTATGTTTCTATTTCATTTCAGAAATTTGCTCTATTCACTGTCTTTTTTTATCTACTCCGTTGTTTCTTATACACTCAAGGTTATCCCTGTTCGGTTAGATAAAGATGAAGAGGCTGTCGATCAGTGGTTTGGTGGTGAATGGAAAGTTCCACCTCATGATCTGTCAAAATTTGCTCATTTAAGATCTGGTAAACGTTGGTGGAGTGCATATTTATTATTCTATGAACGTGAAGATTTCCATGAACAAATTAAAAACATATCAATACCTAAATTAGGTATGTTACAGTGTTTGCTTTTTTTTTATCTCTACAAAATTTCATTTTAAAATAATCAATGATAGTTACTGACTGAGTGAACGAATGGTTACTAATTCATATAGAGAAATCAATGTATCAAACTATATGATTCAATTTAATTATTCATTAGGTCTGTTTTTATAGGTCATCATAGCTATTCACTTGAAAAAAGAATTATAATCCTTAAACTTTCTGTACATTTATTCTTCTATTGTGATGGATTGGAGATGATGACTAAATTTGAGCAAAAAAAACATCTACATTATAACACAACGTCTCAAAGTGCGTAACTTCATTAATCGAGTCTTTTTTTCCCTCAACCTTTCATTCTTGGTTGTACCATAATCTGAATAACTCCTATTGGATAGTTTATCTTATCGTTTAGCTAATCCATTGTGAAGTATTCATTGTTTTGATTAGCCAAATATACTACATAACAAATTGTAATTTCAATAAGATTACTTCTTTGTTTCTTTTATTACTTCTTTTTTTGATTTTTTTCCCAATTATCAAGGTTCAAATCCAAAACAATCAAGATTAACTAAACGTGTACAAGACATTGTAAATTGGCAGAATATTGAACATTTACATCATCGTATTCAATTTGATCCATTGCTTCCAGAATTTATCCATAATTTAATTAATAATAATATACAATTGTGTATGGTAAGATATGTATAACGATTGTTATTCATTGTCGAATTCAGAGTAAAACAGTGATTATTATAAAAGAATTATATCTAATAAGTATTTAAACATTTACAATTAACTGAAGTTCCATGGAACTTGTGTCCTGAATATGGATTCTCCATGTATAGAAAAAGTACCTAGAACTGTCCATGTATTCTTTGTTTTCTCGCTGTTGATTGGATCGGGGAATAAATTTCTCGCTTTTTCAATAATTTTGAGACCTGGAAGAAAGCTATTTTATGTATATATAATCTTGTAAATGAGTTAGTCCATTGTTATCACTTAAATACCAAGATGATTAATTGCTTTACTTTGTTACCACACTATTTAGATCATTGTCTTACATTCGATTTTGAAAAAAGAATCATCTTTACACTGGAATAATGTTAAGTCAAGAAAACATAGAACAACGAAGTATTTCTTAGAATGGACATAGGACAAGTGTAATGCCATGAATGGGCAGTATTTTAATAATAATAAATGTACCATCAGTTTTGTTGAATACACTTTTTATGACCTTAAATCATATATTCATTGAACATACCTACATATCTAGTAGACAGTTGTCCATTACCATGTTCAGCATCTTCATATTGAATTAGTGTTTGTAATAGATCGTTATTAGATGTAAAATCAGTCAATCCGAATACAGTAAAATCCGATACAAATATACATCAGTTCTGAGCTGCTACACTAAAGCAACGCAGCTAGTTAACATTAATAGGATTAGCAGTTAGTAAATCAAAGTAGTAATATACAAGACTACATACAGAGAATATGATTCAAACAAAAAACTCCACGAATTTTTGGAATTAAAATATGTGACATTATTATCATTATTAATGACTTTACTCAACATTACATATTTGATACAATATAAGATTCACAGAACAAAGTATTTCAATAAGTTTCTTTTACAAAAACTGAAAGAAACTGACAACTCCATACATATATGCAAAATTAAAGTGGATAAACTACCTGTCATTAAATGAAATGTGTTTTTTTTTAAAATGATTTGAATCTGTACTGTTTTTCTAATTAGAAACATGTTTAAGAATACAAGTTATTAAGTAGGTCAACCGTAATAACCTGTTCGTCACAGAGTACATTTGCTAGATAAGGTATTGTAAAACTTTTATACTTTTGCTTGCGTGCTTGGATTCTAATGTACTGGCGCCTCGTTTTACCAAAAGATATACAAAGAGAAAGGTACGGATGAAGTTATTATTTGATAAGACAACATCAGCCAGGAGTTCGCAAGACTTAAGATGTCTATCTACAACCATATTAATAATAACCTCGAAAGATTCACCACACGCCCTTCTAACCGCCTTCAGCACATTCAAAATAAAGATTTCGTGTATGATAAAGATTGAATTTATCTACATCACTGCAACCAATGCTAGGTTGTGTCATCCAACGTTTTCATTTATAGATATATGAATTATCACTTGAATCCTAAATACACAAGTTGTATTTCTTCACATAACTAACCATAACACCCAATGATTTAATGATAACATCATGACTTGTTCTGACCTCCATCAAGCCGATTCAATAAACCATATAGCATAATACCTTAAAGTCATCAATGATTGAGTTTGTCTCAGTCAACCAGTTAATGAATATTAACAGTTTTATCAATTAATTTGCCAGAAAGTATGTATCACTTTTCTCCCAAACTCGAACCTGTAATCATTAATGACTCTAACGTTGATCATTAAAGTATAATATGTATTTGGTTAAAATATTTATGCATTTATATTTTCTGCACAAAATTCCTTGTTCTTTACTAGTATAGGGGTTGTGGAGATTGTTAAGTTTTTGATTGAGATCATGAACCGATTGATGTTAGACCACCACAATTGAAAACCTGGAAGCACTGGACGGCCGTTTCGTCCTATTGTGGAACTCCTCAGCAGTGGGCATTCACGATTCCGCCCGCGGGATTCGAACCCAGGGCCTTCGGTCTCGCGCGCGAACGCCTGACCAACTGGACCACTGAGCCGGCATTCAATGGTGATAGTTTCTAACATCAACCAATTCACGAAATTGCGCGACCAACTTCCGTTGTACTGAGGTAGATACCTGTCTCTACCCGACAAGGATTAGCTCCACTGGTCACGGCTTCTCACTAGAACTCCGAGAATTCCCTCACGAAGCTAGTCACTAGTGAGCACATGTTGATTACTAGTATAGGGGTTGTGGAGATTGTTAAGTTTTTGATTCTACTCAGTTTCTTTTTTTAAATTATATTTCTTGTAGACTAATTCCAGTGCCTATCAAAATTTAGGATTTATTACTGTAGAACTATTACTTCATTTTATTTTTCTACGTTATCATGTGGTCATATCAAATTGGTATGTTAAACTGGTTACAATTATGTTTAAATTTTATTATTGTACAAGTAGTTATGCTTATAATTCAGCATCAACTCTTATTGTGTTCGTTTTTCTAAACTATAATCAGTTGTAAATCATACAGTTGTAACAGTTAGTGTGAAAATACAACAAGTTTTGTGAAATACTATCCCGAACAATTACATACAAACACTACCAGAGAAGTCCTAATCACTGCATTCTCGTAGAATTACTGTTGTTTACGAAACTGAGAGGAAGAAAAGCGAATGTCCGGCACTTTAACTAGGTTAGTGGACATGGATAGCCCATCTAGGGGAGTTTGAAAACCCTGATTCCAAACCATTGGTGCACATGGGCTCCAGGATCGTGAGGGAACAAATGGCGTATGAACCAATCATTGGTCACCGGCTAGCTACCATGGGACTGCATCTCCTTACGTTGCTCCACTGACTTGTAGATTATACTTTTGGGTCAGAATTTCGGGGTGTGGTCCCCTAAGAAAACCACCTGTTTCAGTTTGGGCACCTGGACAGTATCCCAGCCCTCACATAAATCGAATGATTTATGTGGCTTATATATATTTAGTCCCTTCTTGTATCAATGTTTATGTACTTAAATAATAATAAAATGCATTGTATAGATAACCAATATTTTTTGAAAAAAAAAAACTTTAGTCCGTATAAAATGAGAAACGTCATTTTCTGCTAAACAAAATCGTGTCTACATATCAAATGGTTTCGTTTGTGATACTTTCTACATTAGATTTTTCTGGTAAAATCTTGACTCATCACAAGAAATACTCACGCGTTACAAAAAAACTTTAATATTCCAGTTGAACTCAAGAACTTTCAAATCAAATTAGCACTATATACCATCTTTTTATCAACCATCAGATAGATATTAAAATTATCAAAATAATATAAAATGGCTTTTGCATTACTAAAGTTGATTTAATTACCTATCCATTTTTGGATAGTTTTCTCAAGTATTTATACTGAAACTATTCAGATTTCATACTGTTATCGTATAATAAATTAACCTTACCCCCCCCCCTCTGTATCATCAATATCCCACTCAGACGTGCATGGATACAGGTAAACATTCAAGGCGAAATTAAAATATCATTCATAACGATCAGTAAAAATTATAATATTGAACATATCAAGTGCTCAGTTTTATCTCTGTACATAATATACGATTGGCAAATCGATACTATCTCTAAATCTTAACCTAAACTCTCAATTCTGAACCAAACTGTACACCTAGCAGTGATACTGAATTTTATGGACTAACTAATTAAATAACATTTCTTACTTTTTTGCGTTAAATTCATGCATCTATTTGGCTACAGAGCCTTATTTACACTATAGGTGATGTCATTTGGTGATCGATTAACCTAAGTACTGAAACCTATTGTTCGTATAAGGTTGTGAAGATTGTTGAATTTCATTTAAATCTTGAAGTGATCTAAGTTAGAATATCATTAAAAACCTAGAAGCACTGGAAGGCCATTTCGTCCTGTTACGGAACTCCTAAACCTAACCAAGAACAATGTGGACATTATGAAAAATCTCTTTGGATCTTTTTAAAGGTTGGGAAAAATGCACAATCTACATCCATTAAGACAAGTTTATTTGTTGTTGTTTTTCAGTTTACTGACGGAATCACCTGTAGAATGCTTTAATAAATTCATTACATATGTGAAGTTTGTTTACATTTCGTAATATTACTGTCTTATTTTCTGTAAATTGTTCATTTACCAAAAACTTTCCTGATTTTCTGCGAAGTGTCCGAAAATTGGTTGCGGTTGTTTTTAGCTCGTCTTTACACTATACTCTCTCTGACAATCTCATCTCATTTTCTTGAGTCATTACGTGCAAATATATTTGTCCATGTCAGTTATTCAGCATTAGCCTTAAAGGTTTTTTGCTCATAAATGCATATTGTCTGTTTATCGCTTTATTGATCCAACTATAAATATTGAATCATATTAAGCTAATTTGGGTAGACAAAGTTGTTTATCTCCTTGTCCATCATATATCTGCATAAAGGAATCCTTGAAGTAAATTATCCTACTTCATCTAATATTTGTCTTTTATTACCGTCATTATTTAATCGGATTAGTCTGAGTACTGGATACAACACTAAATGGGAAACTTTCATTTGATAGTTCATTTTACAATCATTATTATTATTATTAAAGCCGAAACGAGGCAACGAATTTAGTTCGGTTATTGATTGATTCTCTAAGAAAAAAGAAACATCTTACACAAATTGAAGCATCAATTGCCAGAAATTCACTTTTTCTACTTATTGAGACATTATACAAATGTATTATTAAAAAACTAATAATACATTTGTATAATATCTCAATAAGTAGAAAAAGTGGATTTCTGACACTTGATGCTTCAATTTATGTAAGTTGTCTTTTTTTACACACACACTCCGCCTGGAGTCCCTCTGGGGCTACTGCGGGTCCCAAGCCCGGATAAAGGAAGAGGGTTGGGCATCGGACTAGCGACCCCGTCCCGCAGAACACTAACTCGCTAAAAAACGCTAACTAGAAAAAATTATTCAAAATTATGATTAGTTTATTTAGTTCATTTATTTATCATTCTTTATTTCTTATCCTTTTCTTTATATTGTTTCATTTTTGTTTCCTATTCAAATCAAAGGAAATCTTGGCTACTTTTATTCATCAAATTGATTTCAATTAGTGCGCCAATAAGATGTGAATTAATTAAAACAATGTTCCTAGCATCACCGGATCAAATTAGATTTTTACAATTCCATTGTCCTTATCCTGAAGTATGTTGTTATTTGATGTAATAATGATAATATTATTTTTATTATATTGATTTGTTAACGATGCTAGTTTGCAGATAGATGGTTATTCTGTTATATATATATTTTCTTTCTGTCAATATGATTTGACTAGAAGAAGGATACATAATTTGCTTCTCGAGTTAATTTTAATTAGACAGTCGTTGAAAATCAGAAAACAATGGGCAGTTGTTTCATTCTCGTATGGTATCTCTCATCATTGCACATACACAAACCCAATAGGGACCGAATCCGAGATCCTCAGGTCCTTCGGTGGATCCCTGTCATCTTTTAGAATCTGAATCGGCATCCAATATTCCACATTGTTTTACTTTATTTAGTTCACGATATTACACTTTATGAAGGATGAGTTCGCTCTTCTGTTGTGCCGTAGATATCCACTATGGGGGGTCCCACACTTGGACGAAAAGCTATTTAATGGTTCTTGTTCGTGTTATAAACTAGAATAGTATAATAACCTCCACAAACTCATCTTAATTTGAAATAACTTATAATCTGTTATCTCGATGTGATTACACTAGATGCAATCAACAGGAAACTGAACTGAAATTTGGTTTCTGTTAATCATAATATTTTATTCAAAACAACTCAAATTCTAGTACAGTATGGCATAATCAATAATTAAATGCACTATACAAATGAAGTGATAATCATTGGAGGAAAATGAAAAAAAAGATGGGTCATCTCGATCAATAAATCAATAAACGGGAATTATATTTAGTAGGTAATACATTTCTGTTAAAAATACACTCTAAAAGGAATTCATTCAACAGAGGAAGTTTAACTAAATTTTATGAGGAATGTTTTAGGGAACGATAGTAAGATATCCAGTGGCTTCTATTCTGATCTATTGATGGTGATGTCACTTTGATTCTTTGACTTATATTTTCGAGTCGTATGTTCAATTCCCGATCTTTCCTATTACCTCTGATATTACTAATATCTCTACTATTTTGGGATTTGACCTGACAACTTCATCACCCTGTGGTAATATGGTATGGCGACTTAAACTAATATACATACATACAAAGTTCTATGTTGCGACTGATTACAGGTCCTATGTGGTCCAGGAAAACATGAGCCTTTCTGGCTTTCACTATTGGTACTTTGAAGTCTTCTGAAATTTACCATCAGGAATCGTAAAACTACCTAGTTCTACTCATCTTTCGACTATTTCCAACCATTCCTACTAATTCCCACTCTTTGGCAAGATGTATCTATAGTCCTAAGAGTTTTGGTGCTTCTCTTGTCTTTTGAGCTCGTATAATCAGGTATCACACTCAGAAAGAGTCAAAGACTATGCCACTGAAGCATTCGGTCAATGTCTAATCTTGTATTAGGCTAACATCGTTACCACTAAATGATCGGCTGATGTAAACACTAAACCTACTGACAATTATTTGCTTCAATGAAGTCTCTTACAACCGTTCGTTTCATATACAATAAAAGAACTAAATCCACAATTTCTTGATTATTACATTTTATTTTACTGACATCCTCATTCTGTTTGTGTCATGGAATATTTTTCAGTCAGAATTTGTCTTCTAATAAGAAGCTCACTTTATTTCTCTGATTAATAGATTGATGTATTATTTCTCGTGTATGTGATTATCAATACACAATCTGGACATTCATGAAATGTCTAGAGTTTGTTACCTATTTTAGATGGTAGTTGGAGGTAGTCAACAGGAAACCCTGGACCCGGGTTTCCTGCTACTTGACACTCGTCAGCAAGGTGTACCTGTAATCTTGAGAGAACTGGTGCTCTCTGGCGGATTCGATCTCGTGTCATCCAGCTTCACAGTCAAAGACGTTACCACTGAGCTATCTAAGCCATGACTAACCTCCTGTAGAACTGAGATGTAATCACAATTGATTGATCACTGGGTGGTGATCAATGTCATGCTTGTCTAGTCCTTATTAGTGCAGATCGAATGCTATCGATCATGTTGCAATGTGGCCACCAATCTAGGTGACTCGACACTGCGGGCACTATGTATTGAGATCTAGATGGCAGTTGGAGGTAGTCAACAGGTCTCGGGTCCAGGGTTTCCTGTTGACTACCTCCAACTGCCATCTAGATCTCAATACATAGTGCCCGCAGTGTCGAGTCACCTAGATTGGTGGCCACATTGCAACATGATCGATAGCATTCGATCTGCACTAATAAGGACTAGACAAGCATGACATTGATCACCACCCAGTGATCAATTAATTGTGTTTGTTACCTATCTATATGATAAACGTTGATGCATCAGTTGAATGCGATTTTCCCTAAGTGTGGTGGTGATTGCATCCGCTGTCATTGTACTATTTTTTCAACGACTTCCTAGATAGATACGTATATTATTCACGCGTAAAGTTTTCCTGATTTCATTCTCTCCTTTTTCTGCCCTGTTCACATATATTTGTATATTCTTACGTGTCTATTTGCTTTTTAATTTTTTCCCAGATGCGATTTTTCAGTGCCGCTCTAATGATTTATATCTGTCATTTATGTATGAATGATCCATCTGTACAGTGTGAAGATATTCTACATTCTTTTATTTCATTGGTCAATAGTTCTAACACTATTACTAATACTACTGAAAGCAGTGACAATAATAATAGTAATTGTTGTTCTAGTGTATGTAATACAAGGTCTACATCAACCAACACTACTAATGCGACCACTTCTCCAAATATTGAAGTCACTGCCAATACCACAAAAACAACTACTGCTGCTACTACTACCGCCAGTGTCTTGTCTTATTTATTAAGGTCTACATTGAATGAAACAAAATCACCAGTATTTGTTGAAAATTCAACCGTAGATAACGCACAGATTACTGCTCGAATATTTTCTGCCACATGTTTTATTAATCGTTTTATAAATTTACCACAGAAACGTTCTTCCTGTTCTTTACAAAATGATTCCAATGATAGTGATGGTAATAATAATTTATATAATCGGACGATTAATCCAGGAGAATGTTTAATACAACTGATAGTACATCAGTTGCATTTCTCTCCAAATACATTAGCACTATCATCAAATAAATCTTTCCAGGAACAACAACCAAATTATCATCAACCCTATTCTACAATTCGATCAGGAAATCCTTCTTCATCTTCATTTCCTATTAATGCTGCGGTTACATCGACACTTCAGTCTATTACGCCAGTACCATCAACATCATCATCGACTACGTTATACCATTCTGCTATTATTAATAATAATCCTTCTACATCATTACCATCATCATCATTATCAACTATGTGTCCTTCCTCTGTAATATGGGCACAGTATTTTGCTATTTTGTTAGATTATGCAAATTATGGTAACCAAGAATGTTGTTATCTGTTAAAACTACATGTCCCGGAAATTTTAATCAAGTGTGTTGATGTATTTGTTTTAATATTTTTTCAATGAATTTTTTCATTGTGCATAATAATGTGACATAACTTGCAAATTTAAGATAAAATGTTTTCTTTTATTGTTTGAGACCAGTATAATCTGATCGTAATTACTGGCGTCGCTGTATTATAAATCTCTCTTTCGCTAGCGCGATTATCAACTAGTTCATTTACACTTCCAGTAGGATCGATGGCCATCTGTTTTACAAATTGACACACCGACTTATGAACAACAATCAAGACCTTGACCATTATTGGTCGTCCGTCTTCTCCTAACCCAATGACTAATTAGAAAACACAGATAGGAATCAGATCAGTTTTCAGTTGTACTGTATTCAATCATCAATCAATACCCATGAAATAATATACGTGGAATGTTTGACTACACATCAGCACAAATAGGAATTACAGTGCTTGTGATAATTTAGTCATATGTGATAGAAAAGTGAAAGAACAGGGAAATAGTTGATTAGTGATGTTTGAAATAATACGATATATGATAACGATTTATTAGTCAAGTGGGAGCTTAGAAATAGGAGAATATAAAAATACAACAGATTAAGTTTCTACTAATTATATCATAAAATATAAATAGTAATCTTTCATATGATAGATCCAATATTGTGTTTTCACACTTCACTTCATTATATCCTAATGACGGCTTAAAATAATTTACCAAATATACAAACTAGATAGATAAGATGATCATCTTAATTATGTTTATCGCAATCTCGATAATTCATATATATTAGTACAATTTGTTGACATCTTTATAGTATATTTTTGCGGTCTAGTACGATTTGCATGTTAAACTAACGATGAATATGTCTAACGTTCAATTAACTCGTTCGAACGTGTGACAAACATTAAACGGGAATTTTCGTCCTGAAAGTAATCATGTTCACAATTTGTTTGTGTTGGAGCATGTTTAAAGTCCGTTTAGCTTCAGTTCAACATACTGCTTTCTATAAATAGTACTTTCTAGATTTCTTGCTTTATTGACATAACAAACTCTAACCTATATATGAATCGTTAAAAATTATATTTTTAGCTAAATGACACAATATATTTTTGAACTTACTATTAATAAATGTGATTTGGTCGTAATTATTACTGCTGCAAGTTTTCCTTATAACTTCCGTTTTATGTTTAATATTTATTTGTTTACTTTATTTACTTGAGCACATAAATGTTGGTACAGAGGTGCACCGAATACATATGCGCCACACAAGTCACTTGATTTGTGTGTGGGCTGTGATACTGCCCGAGTGTGCAGATCGAAGCAGGTGGTTTTCTTGAAGAGGCAACACCCGGAGCTTTCAACCCAAAGGTTTGAACCACAAGGCAACGGGGCAACGTAAAGGGAGACAATCCCACTGCAGCCGGCGACCAACGATAAGTTCGTACACCTTTGTTCCCTCAGCATCCTGGAGCCCATGTGCACCATTGGTTTGGAATCAGGGTTTTCCAACTCCCCTAGGTGGGATCCCCCATATACCCCAAATGCCGAGGGTGGGAGAGAGTTAGTTCTCGCTCTCCAAATGCTCTCACTTGGCCACGTGCATAAAACCACTGCCAGGAAAGTTCTACGCACTGCCTTCTCGCGTTGAGGGTATTGTTTACGAAATCGGGAGGACGAAAAACAAATGTCCGGTACTTTTACCAGGTTAAGCTTAATAAGTTGGAAATACTACAGTATAATTGATTATTGAATAAAGCAGAAATAATTTTTCTGAAAACACTGTTACTTTTTTATGACTGTATTCCAGTTATATGCTGTCCTATGAAGTTATGTTGAAAACTGTTGGAACTTCACCATCAGGAACAACAACATCAATACCGTATACTCTTTCATCTTCCCTTCCCGGTTGGAACCAAGAATCGCGTAATTACGATTGTATACAAACATCCATCAAACGTCTATACAACGAATTATCTATGGAAATTCAGTCATTCAGCTGTGCAAATTTGCGGCTTTCGTCGTGTTTAGATACTTTAGTCTATGCACTTCTAACTAATTCAACAGTTTCAACTACAGCATCGAATTCAAATTTTGATTTTTACAGTCATTATAAATATGACTATAATGATACAGTTATCAATGAACAGAATAATTTAACCACAATTAGTAACCATGATTTTAATACTACTGTGTCTAGTCTTATCACGTATTGTGGTTTAAAAATCTCACTGGATTTATTATCTTATCTAGTCAGATCTTGTGAAATTCCATCTCATTACCTCAATTTCTCATCACGATTGTCTTCGTCATCACCATCTTTTTCTACGACAACCTCATCTGCTAATTGTTATTCTTTAGCAAAAACCGAAGATCAAGTCTCACATAATATAAACAAAACAGAGAAATGTTGTGAGCCGCATGGAACTTGCCCAATCATTTCAGAATCATTTTTAACTGATGCACAAGCTAAGTCAGTATCTACCAATCAGCACAATCCTTATTGTATAACATCTACTCCATTGGTCACTCTTTCTAATTCTTTAATTCAATTATTTTTTTCCAACCAATCAGAACGTATTGTTAAACGTTTCACAGGGTCACTCCTTAATCCAATAACATTTAAGCCTATTTCGGATATTCTATTGGTTAGTTTTCAATAGCATTTACGTTTGATGTGCTGTTATGAAATATTGTTGTTTTTTATTATATTCAGTGTTTAATCATATGCATTACAGAGTTTCATGATAGATCACAAACTTAAAAGAAAATTTACCAGTAAAGCAACTTCATTATGCTTATTTAGAAAAAAAACTTGAAATTTCATTGACTGGTGGAAACCACAAGTATATAAACGAAGAATATTCATTTCAATGAATGTCTCATTAGATACTCTACAATTATAAATCCAAATTAATAATCTACAAAATTGGTCAGATTTATGGCAAAGTACATCATATAAAATTGTAATATGTGAATCAAGGATTGTTGTTGGGGGCTAACTAATATGAAGTTGTTGACTTGAATCAGTTTATAAGTGAAATGAAATTGTAAGATATATGATCAGAATAAATATGGTCAACACGAGGTCAGGGGGAGAGAATAATGGAATAAATATCAGATTTCACGCAGTATGTAGAACAATATGAACTAGGTCAGATATAATAGATAGAGGTGGATACTGGATAAATTTCTCAAAAAGTTTATCCAGTGTAATAATAACAGTCATAAAGATAATAATAATAATAATAATAATAGTAAAGATAATGATAAGTTTGGGACATCGAAATGAACATTATTCACACTATGTCAACGCATTATAAAATTGATTATTAACTAATTGGCCAGGATAAAAAGAAAAGCTGAACATATTTATTTTGGATGTAAAGATCTGGCTTTTTGATCCGATCTGATTCAAGTTAACACTTTATATTAGTCAGCCCCAACATTAACGATCGAGAGTTTCAAGCAAGAAGGTACCATCTGTTTAGTCACACAGTTTTCTGTGGTTCTACATTCGATGTCAATAGTAACTAAAGTTCTCGTCAAAAATTCGTAGACTTATATTATGTCCTGTTGTTGATATATGCATTATTGTGATTGACCAGTTCCTGTTCCTATATATATATATATATTGAGCGGAATGTTTCGACATGTTAAATCTCAAGATTTATTATTTTTGGTATACTTAAGCGTGTGGCATAACAATAAATTTAGCCGATCAACTCAGGATTAACGTATAGGAACTGTAACTACTCGGTCATAATTCAGCATATTAGCAATGAGAAGTTACAAATCACGACTAATACCTCTATACCTATTCAACCAGTTAGTAACCATCTAGACTCGATCGCTCAGTGTATAACACGTGCATTTGAAGGAAGATGTTCTCTGTGTTCGCGTCCCAGTGTGAACCCCGATACGAGTTCTTAGATATATATCAGACAAAACACTCATCCTGGATTCCATAACTTCCTAAATGTTAAGTATATATCGGAACAATAAAACATTGTCATTTAAAAGATGTTTTTATCGATCTTATTTTATATTTTCATTTTGCCTACTTTTTTCATTTTTCGTGTATTTGTTTATTTTCTTTTTCATAGTTCCTCTCCTATGAAAATATGAATTTTTCAGATCTTATTCTCAGGGAATTAGTTTATTCCATTTTGCATCCATGTGATTTAGACAGTATATTAAAATTATTAGAACGTCTATTACAGGTGTCAGATTCATTAAAATCTGTACGTATACGTCTTCTGTTTAGCTGTAAGTTACCTTTAGAAACTGTAATCGCCCTTATTATTATTATTTCTGTTTGGTAAACGCCTGTCAAATACTGTTCTAAATTTTTGGACGATACTTCTCGGTTGCCCACATCGTTGAAGGATATTTCAAATTGTAGGATAGGAATAGTAAACCGGATTAATATTGACAGTTTTATTGAACTAGATGTATGATTGAGCTACAATTGACTTATCCTATGGTATCGAAAATTTTTAAATCAAACAAAAGTAGTTTATATTTTATGTTTCTTAGATGATTTCTTAAATTGTGTGAACCAGTTAGAGAGGATTTTCAATGATTATCGAAAACTTACTGTATTTGAAAAATGTCAATCTTTTTAATTTCCATTCATAGTTTATCAATAATACAAGCATTTTGTAAAAGAAACTTCCGCAGTAAAACTTACACATGTGGTATGACACGGTGAATAGAATTAAGGTGAAAGATTTTCTCTTGTATTAAATCTCTCCTACTTACTTTAACATTAATTCATTCGGTTATTAGGCCAGTATAATAAAGACGCAATATTTCGTCAGCCTTTTAGGTTATAAGTTATCATCTGAGTAATTTGTTAGTGTATAACTAAAGCTTAAGACAATAACAATTTCTCTTCAACGTCAAATAAGTTTCTTTGTGATAATATGAATCTCGAATCTGTTTTATGATGCAATCTCTTCTATCCTTCTATAGACATATATCTTCCATATAACTGTAAATACGAATGTACAACTTAACTGAAAGATTTCGTCATGAGAAAAATGTTCTTCGATGAATTCTCTTTATTTGTTTTCTCCTTCAAAAAAGGACTGATCTCCTTCCAATACGTTGTTTAATTCCAACAATATAAGAAATTTGTCTTTTTTTCTTTACTAGTTTCTATTTTCCGAAACGTTTATGCCATTTATGTATCCGTAAAAAAATTAATTATTGCAATAAATATGTATTTGTGTTTGCCAGCATAATTTTGTCATAGTGAATGAAATTCACAAAGAGTACTAGTGAAATAAATAAATCAGTGACTTTTCAGACTGATCCAAGCGTATCTATATGAATTAAAATAGAAAGGTATTGCGTATACGCAAGTTACATAATCCCACTTTCATTACCATAACCTTAGTTCACTAATTTAACTTATTCATTTTATTACTATTCTTATTGAAAAACGGGTAGATTATGTTTAAATCACTAAAACCCTTTTTTAATGATATAGACATCCTCCTCGTTGACTAACTGGATTCAGTAGGTGAGTGCTAAGTTAGAGTCCTAACATGAATGTCAACAATAGGATCCAGGTACTACACCCAGCTGATGAAAGCACAAATAGAAAAAAATGCGCATCGTGGATTCCATTGTTAGCCAAGATCCATTTATTCTGAAAGCTTGAGGTGAAACATTTATATTGAGGCAAACTAGAAACAACTTGTTTGGTCGAAATAAATTGATGTACAGCTTTTTGATAGAAGTAAATTTTGTGAAGATTAAATTAATGTGTCGATAATATTCATCACATACTGCGATCTCAGTCAGATGGAATGCTCTCGGCTGATGAATTCTTTGCTAGGACGGGATAAATGTCCATAGTTTTCAATTGTATCTCGACTAAGGTCAAACCACGATGAATGCATTTTTTCCTGATGTGTTTATCACTTTCAGTCTCTCATTTCTCACTCTTTCTTTTATTTCATTTAAAGATTCCAATGATGTTGATTTATTCAAACTATTAAATTCCAATTTTATTTATGAAACAAATACTGCTGCATATCAAGTATTTTATTTATTCCTTAATTTACTATTCACGGATCCGGATGTTATCACTTATTTATCCAACGAAATCTATTTGGTTAAAGTATTAAGTCAGGTAAGCCTAACAATAGTATTAGTATTAATGAGCAACTGTTGTTATATTAGTGGTTATAATAGTAGTATTATTCTTATTTATCTATCGTTATTATTCTATTTTTCTTCATACGTTAAATAAATTCTTAGGAGAACATGATTCCTAGGCTAAAGTTCACGTTTTGCAAGTCATTATTTTGTCAATATTTCACGAATAAATAGTTTTTAAACAATGATTTACTGCTATTTATATTCATCTGTAAATATCCCCATGACTTGTCTTTGCTTATTGCTGAACATATTTGACATATGTATTCTATGATGATTATACTTCTAAATAAAAGATGAGAGAAATGTCTCTAAATCAACATGGTATAACTTTTTAAGTTTCTCAGTAATTAGGTTTTCGATTAGTTGCAAACATTTTGTAAAACTCCGTAAATATACATAAATGATTATGTCATAGGTGAATTATTTCCCTACCTATGACATAACTGCAAGACCATAATCTCAAGTTACCTTGAGAAAACTCAACCAATCAGAAAAGTTCGTAGAGAGTAAGAATGTATTATATAAAACTAAAAAATTATAGTGGATATACTTCTTCAAAATGGTTTTAAAAACTTTTCAGGATTAGAAATGGGGCTCTGTAGTTCTGAAATTGCAATGCATACGATATAGTAACTCATCCATGTAACTCCATAATAGTCCACCTCTAGAGGCCATGATAAGGTCGCAAAAATTCTTTTAACCTCCACCACTCTCCTGATGGGTTACACAAAATGTCGCTTGTGAACGACAATATGATGCACATAACCAACTCTAGATAGGCATCGATATGTTCTCCAATCATCCGTGTATATTGTGACACGAGGCTGTAAATACTCTCATATAATTAGTATTTTAGTTGTAGCTTGTAGTCTGTGCTACCTTTATTGACCACTAAATCAGTATTAAAAATAATAAATGATTCGTGTAGGTTTTCACAATTGTAAGGAAAAGCGAATAGCTGTAACTTTTCAAATATTGCCAAATCCTACTCCCCCCAATATAAATGAAAACATTACCATCCATCAAACTTGGACCATCTATCCAAACTGCCATATCTTTTTCTATTCACATCTCATACTATTATCATACATACAAATTCAACTGTTTATATTACAAATGTTACACTCATTAACACATAAATGCACAAACATGTCTCGAAAAAAAAAAAACGCTGAATCAATATGTAATTGACTTTCACAAAATATTTCCATTTGTTCTTTTGTGATATTTAACCTTGAGATAATTTAATTAGTTCAATTCACGTACTCTCTAAATTAGTAACTAACAGTGAGTTAGGAAACGTCACAAATGTTATTTTCTATTCACAATTTATTCGAAAGTATCAAGTTTTGTGGTGTGGATTATTTATATCCATATAAGTATTATATGATGTTAGTCAGGAAGAGAATGTCTGGCAGCAGAGAGACTAGACGATCGAACAGTAAAGAAAGGAATTAGAATGCCTGGAGTTTAGGTGCTAGTTGGGGAAGTCTAGTGGGGAAAGGTGGCGTCGAGTTGAGTGTTCTGGTGGGGCGGCGTTGGTTGTGGCGAGTGCTGTCGACGGAGAGGAACGATGGGACGTGCGAATACCGCTGAGCGGACATTTGATGTAGGTGGCTCAGCATACCGGCGGAGCACGGGTGTTAAACGTCCCAGGTGCCGGGTGGATTTTGGATGTTGGCGCCCCGGCAGGTCGACGGAGCTATGGGGGTCAGCGCTCCGCAGACTCGCCATTTTGATGGAGGGCGTGGCACAAACTGCAGAGAAGAAGAAAGTGGCACGGCGAGCAGAACCACCGCAAGAACAAATGCTTTAAAGGGGTGGGGACGAGTATGGTGTGGGCTACGTATATTGACGTAAGTAGTAGATTATGTTAGTCGTGAACAGAATGTCTTACAGCAGAGAGACAAGCGGATCGAACAGTAAAGAATGGAAACAGAATGCAATTTGTATGAACATGCAAGAACAATTAAGTTTAAGTTATTTTCAGACAATTGATGGATACTTTGTAAATTAAGCATTTACTATATGATTGTTAGATTTTATTAACAAGTTCTGTAATTTTGTATTTACAATTACTATTCGATTGTCCCCCACTGGTGTTCTTGATCACTACACTTTCATCTTAATAATACTAACTGCTAATAGATTTATTGATTTACATTTCAATGAATCATTATTAGTTGTACTAATCTATGATTATGATTATTATTATTGTGCTAGATCTTGGTGGATTAGATAAACCAATATCATTATGTCATATATATATGACATTTATTATTGAAAAAAAAATGTAAATATTCTTTTTTTTGTAATCTATAAATTTGGCATTGAATTTATTCCATAAAATATGCGACAAGTGAATGTTGTAGAGTAGGGCCACAAAAAATTATAAAAAAAGCTATTTATGTATCTGTATGTATACTCTGTAAAATGTTACCTTTTCTTTTTAAACATGAATTGTGTTACCATTATTCTTTGAAATTCTATTGATCAAATTATAATAAAATAATAATCATTAATCTCTAGTTGGTTGAATGATGTTGTATTGAATGATTGAAGATATTGATTTCTATCATAATTCAATCAAAGTAAGTGTATAACTTCCTGTTTGTTGAGGATTTTATTATCAAATTTGAAGTAAAATCACAAGGTAAAGAGACATCATCTTTCATTGTGAAATATTTGATTGAGATTTATCATAAGGTTTTGACATCAAGTCAACATTTGTAGTGTTGTACAAAAGCTTCCAAGGCTATATTACTAAGATTTATTAATGAAGCCCTGGCTATATGGAAATTGAAACCCCCTTTATGAGTTCATAAACAATTTGTCCTTACTTGTAACACCCTGGTAATACTGATTTATTATCCAGAGTGGTTGTCATATTGTTTTTGCGTACTATTTTTTCTTTGTTACGGCTTACGTTTAACCTGTCTAGTTGACCTTTTAATTTTCATATAAAAATGTCTTAACAAGAATATGTGGTCAGATTGTTCAAAATATATTGCACAAGTATATCACATAATTCTGATAAACTTCGTCTTCTCATTGGATTATCGAAATTTTGATAGTTGAAATCATGAGTCAATTGAAGCTAGACCACCATGGGAAACCTGGAAGCACTGGACGGCCGTTTCGTTCTATTTTGAGACTCCTCCGTAGTGCGCATCCACGATCCCGCCCCCAGCGAGATTCGGACCCAGGACCTATCAGTCTCGCGCGCGAGCGCTTAACCATGAGACCACTGTGCTGGCCGGCATCCAACGGTGTTAATGTCTAATTTCAACCAATCCACGAAATTGCGCCACCTTACACCATTGTCTTTAGTGAGCTGATATCTCACAACAGACCTGGTTGAATTTCACTGGTCACGGCTTCTCACTATAACTCCAGGAAATGCCTCTTGTAATCAGTCACTAGTGAGTAGATGATTATTATTAGAAGAGGTTTTGTGGAGATTTTAGTAATTTCAACTATTGGAATTACTAAAATCTCCACAAAACCCCTTCTGATAATTATCGATATTTATCAAAGAGACTAATTGTTTTAAATTGTACATTTGTTTTGGCATAAAGGTGCCATCGCAGTGATGAAACAATGCCGACGAGAAACAATCAATAGTACCATGCATAATTATGGTTTGTCAATAATAATTTTTACTAATATAGCTAATACCATTTTGTATTGGCTTTGTGATTTATGTTTTCTGGTTATATCGTCAGTTTATTAAATTATTAATCGTTGCACTAAGTCGTTTAATTTGATCCAGACTATCTGTTTAAAGTTCACTCAATCATCCCAACCATTAATTAAGAACGTTTGGTGGCATTACTCTTGGTCACAGTTTACATATAAATTCACTCTTTGTATTATTCCTTCAGGACGTAATTTTGAAGAGTAACATTTACGTTCCTATCCCACGAATCCATTTACTCTTCACGAATAATATTGTCTATGTTTGATTTTTTCTAATACCACTAATACTGTTACTACTTTTATTACTCTAACTAGTATTTGTCATGACAAATTTATCTCGATTTACTTTGATTTGATGTGACATCTTTAACTGATGAATGTATGTACGTAGGTTCTACATTGCTTGCGCCCGATTGACTTGTATATATAGTTAATGTAATGTTTTGTTAAATAACTGTGACAACTATGCCGCATTAGGCACTGTTACAATCAGTACAATTAGCCATCTTCTTTTCATGTATATATATATATATATATATTTTTTTTTTTTTTTCAAAATTTCTATGTTGTGTATATTAAAGTTTATCTTATTGTATTTATTCTACGACATAATAGCTTACTGCATCAGCTTTGGATAGTTTAAAATTAGACACATCGGATAACTGGCTTGATGATAAAGAAAAAACAATAGAAGCATTGGAACAAGCTGGACGAATTCTAATGAATTTGGTAAGTTTAGATGATTAACTTTTTTTCATTTTATTGTTTATTCTCAGTTTAATTTAGCCAACATTGCATTATGGTATAGATAGTGTCTAGATATGTGTAAATAATGTCCTAACTAATATAATTGACTAATACAACCAAATCAACGAATTCTCCTATCTTAATCTAATACCGCAAGCTTAATTTTAATACTGATTACTTCAACAGTTCCACCTTGCATGAACTATACACTAATAGTAGAGTACGGTGATAAGCCAATCAGGTGTTGAAATTCAGTTTTAAGGTCATGGGCACATGGTACAAATATACGGATTGACTATTAATCATATACTTACTAATTCCAATGGTAATGTAATAATAACATATTCACAAGAAAAAGGCCTTCTCCACAAGATTATTTTATATGATTGAGGTGAGGAAATACAACTAGGTTGAAAATTCAGGTTAAGATTAGTGATTAGCATTAAAAATTACGATAGAATTAGAATTAGTTCACGCGAAAAATATTAAGCCAATTTAGGCATTTTTGTAAGGCTCTCTCCACCAATATAAAGCACTGATTAAGTGAAACTTGTTAGCCAAATATATGAAATGTTTATAATGTTGCTTATTCGATTTCGAATTTCAAGAACCTCCAAGTTACACTTGAGAAATCCATAAATGACATTAAACTGTTGTACACATTTCAGTTAGATATCTGTTTTGTTTTGTTTTCATTCAAAAGTAATCACTTTTACAGACTTTTCTGATTGATCAAAAAGTGATTTTGCAGGAAATGAATTGGAAAATACAATTTTTGCAAGTCCTTTCAAAAGAATTGCTTCTTATGAAAACCTTTTATTTGATTTACTCAAATAATAGTTGAAATCACTTGATATTCAAGTTATCTATCTAAATAATTTACTGAACTTAAAATCAGTCTGTTAAATGAATGTATTTAAGCTTATGTCTCAATTTTACTGATGTTTGGTAGAGCCATATAATTGTTTTATCTTTGAAAACGCCATAAAATGCCATAGTATGTCTGAAGGTGGGAGAGTTCGCTCTCCCTCTCGAAATGCTCTCACATGTACACTCACTGTATTCTCGCGGTAGGACTGTGGTTTACGAAATTGAGAGGACGAAAAGTGAACGTCCGTTGCTTTAACCGGGTTGGTGGATATGGAGGATCCACCTACGGGAGTTGGAAAACCCTGATTCCAAACCTATAGTGTACATGGGATCCAGGATCCTGATGGAACAAGTGGCGTATGAACCAATTTCCGGTCACCGGCTATCATGGGACTGCACTTCCTGCCTTGTGGATCAGATCTTTAGATCGAAGGCTCGAGGTGTGGCGCCCTAAGAAATTATCTACTTCTGTCTAGGCACCCGGGTAGTATCACAGCTCTCACATAAATCGAATGATTTATGTGGCGCATATCTGTTTGGTGCCTCCTTGTACCAATATTTATGTGTTCAAATAAATAAATAACTTTGAAAACCCCATACAAGCTAGATGATGCTCAAAACATTTATAGCTTATGAGCGTTTCTTGTAAATTAAAAAAGTTTACACATTTGTATTGTTTTTTTTTTAATTAGAAACGCATAACAGGGTTACTGACATTGTTATAAGTAAATATTCTATTTAATTCGACTGGAATTAGAATAAAACTTTCATTATGTGACTACTTTTTCATTTGTTGAAAGATTAGGAATTGTGTGCAAAAACGACTGGTACAACCTCTTCTTCTACCATAGTCCTGATTTCTTATAATTTTTTATTTTTCTCTTTTTTCATACTCTTCTTCCCTTCACAGCCATCTGCTTCACCCTCCATCTTCCCCTCAAATCCTCTATCCCCCAACTAGTTTACTTTGTTTTCACGATCATCCTCATTACATTTAATCTCAATTTCAACATTTATCTTATCATGCTGAGCTATCCTTTACCAATGATAATTTCCCTATCTATCCTTTGATGAATACTTAAGCCATTAACAATCAAACGATTATTAAACTTTCTTTGTCTTTAAAAGAATTTTTTAATAACTTTGTTTATTTAACCTCACTGTCAACATGCCTAACAGTTTATTATCAGTATTATTATCATCCTGTTAAAATAAAGAAAGATTAGAACACGTCTAATGGTCGAAGTTTGAAAGTCAGCTTGTTAGTCATTTTTACTGTTTAAAGAATACGAACCTATATCACTCAGCTTCAGTGTTAAATAAACTACCATGAGTATTACTGTACGAATGGATTATGTATACAATAGAAACTAGTGGATTATTTAGAAATTCTTAAGTTGATATCGATTTCTGTACACTGATATCAACTTTAAAAAACACTAAACCTTAAAGTGTGAAGTACTGTTCGTTGCAGATAGCTTGTCTGATGCTTGCTTTTCTGTACATTTAAACAATTTCATCGTTGTCTGTTTTTCAGCGCTCTCTGAAAACTCTGGTTTCACTCTATCGATGCTAACAATGTCATGTTTACTTGCTCTTTCTATTGTGACTGGTTTACCATCTTTCCAGATGGTTTTAGAAAAACCGTTATGAAGAATGTATGGGCTGTCGTACTTTAGCATTTCTAACGAATACATGTGAGCATTTGTCCAGTTTAATGGATGCGAATGATCTCACTTTCTGGGTTATGGTTCGACGAACTTAATAGATTCGATCCGTTGTTTTAATTGTTGTACGTAGTCGGTTATGTCTGCTAGAATATCTGTTGGACAGTTAGAAAATTTGTCAGGCAAACGTAACGTTGTTCCATCAACCAACTCAACTCAGTAGCACAACAACCGATGTCTTGTTTAACAGTTGAGCGAATGCCTGATAGTACCAAAAGAAGTTTGACATCCCATTTGTAATCTTTCCAGAAAAACTCAATGAGGCCTTTAGCTGTTGATGGAATCTTTCTATCATCCCATTAGCAGTCGGATGATATGCTCTGGTTTTAATCCTCTTTTCACCGAAAGTATCCGTAAATTGCTGAAACAGTTCGCTTCCAAACTGTGCCCCCAAAATGCCCTGGTACGTCCGAGAGTGGGGAGAGTCCGCTCTCCCTCTCGAAATGCTCTCACATGGCCACGCGTATATAGCCTCTGTCAGGGAAGTCATACTCATTGCCTTCTCGTGGCGGGGGCGTTGTTTACAAAAATGAGAGGGCGGAAAGCGAATGTCCGGCGCTTTAACCGGATTCCAAACCAATGGTGCACATGGGCTCCAGTATCCTACGGGAACAAATGGAGTATGAACCAATTGTTGGTCACCGGCTTCCATGGGACTGCATCTCCTTACGATGCCTTGTGGATCAGACCTTCAGGTCGAAAGCTCGGGATGTGGCCCCTTAAGAAAACCACCTGCTTCGGTTTGAGCATCCGGGTAGTATCACAGCCCTCACACATATCGAATGAGATTTGTGTGGCGCCTATGTATTTGGTGCCTCCTTGTACCAATCTTTGGGCCCCACGGTTGTTCGTAATTGTTGTTGGGCCACCGAAGTTTTCAATCAGGTGTTTCACTAATTTTTTTTGCCACAGTTGATGTTGCCGTGTTTTTTTTGGCGGGATGCCAAACTGCTTTTTTCTTATATAAAGCCGGTTTCATTACGAAAAACATAAATCTATAAAATTGGTTATCATTAATTATTTCTCACAACTGTTTATTTTTTATCATTTCTTAGGTATTATCGAGGAAATTTCGTAAAATACCATGATAGAGGCATTTACTTTAACTTATGCAAAGTTTAATATCACTTGCCAATATTTAATTTTTTTGATAATTTATATTTCATGTGATACATAATCATGTGCACCAACTATTTTTGTACTTTTTGTATAAAATTTCAAGTGAATTTCATATCAAAGTCTATTTCATTCATCTCTCTCATTATCATATATTTGTATAATCTAGATCCCTTCAATTGTGACGCTTCCAAACGATATGATTGGTGTGATTGAAAATGATAGTGTACAAGATAATGACTGTGATCTTGATGATGATAATGCTAACAGTGATGAGAACCAAATCACCATTGCCAACAAAAATAACAACGAAACTCAATATGATAATCGATTTTCAAGTTGGGGAAAAAGTGAAGAGAATGATGATGCTGATGTTGAGGAGGAAGAGGACGACAATGATGATTATGGTGCTGCTGATGATGATGAAGGAGAAGAAATAGATGAGAGAAATGACCATTTGATTACATCACTATGTCGTATCACCTCTTCATCTCTGTCAACATCTGATGATCCTGAGCTGGATCATTTACCTTCAAATCATGAATATATGATTAGTCGTAATACAACAAGGACTAGTACTAGTACAATAGTTGATGCCAGTCTAGATATTTTTAATCATACATGTATCACTGCCGGTCCACCGGCCACTACTACTTATACTACTATTACTACTGCGAGTAGTAATAATAATAACAATAGTAATGTTAATAACAGTAGACAAATATACGGACAATTATTATCATGTGGTACATTGCCTAGGGAAATAGTATCTCAAAAACAACATGAAGAAAGTCACTTTAACAGTTCTAACGATAACAATCATAAATTGAATGATGACAAAGAGTAATAATGAATAATATGAACAAAAAACCAAATCAGTTACCCATTGTTTTTTCATCTTGCTAGATCTTTCTCTTTACTGATTAATTCGTCAACTGTTAAGATGGATCACTAACATTACCTTTTCTTTTCCTACTGTTTACATTTGGTTACTTGTTGTCAACATGATTGCCAATAGTTAATTGATTATCAATAAAATGCCAAGTAATATCTATATGTACACTATATATATTTTACCAACTAATATACTAACTAATGATAAATACCTCTGACCATAATATTACAAAGAAAATTGAGTAATTCTATGCTAACGTTTGGTCTCTCCTAAGCTCTTTCATTGTATCATCAAATGAATTCATATAAAGATATTTATATTTCTAGAATGTACATATTCACTCTTGTATGTATTTGCTTAGTAAGTTCATATTGTTCAATATAGTACATAAGATCATTCATTAACAATATCGCTTTTGTTGTTTTGGTTTGTTTTTTCTTTTGCATTATTATTCATATTACGCCCTTTCAGATATTACATCATAATAAGTCTCTATTGTCTCTATGATTATTATTATTATCTTACCTTATTCTTCAAGCTGTTTTGTTTCTATTAATTTATATAGGGTTGAATAACGATTGAATCGATGAGATTTACTCATTGTCTATTCAATTCTTTTCTTTCTTTCCCTCTTTTTTTTAATTTTGTGTTACAGTTTATAATCATATTTCTTTAACATTTTGATCACTTCTCAAGTTATCATTGTTACTCTCTCTCTCTCTCTCTCTCTCTCTCTCTCTCTCTCTCTCTCTCTCTCTCTCTCTCCATAATATAACAATTAAATATCAGCTAATTTATTGCTTATTGTATTTTAACAAGCTGATTTGTTTAAATAACCCGGTTACAAATAATTAGTTTTTAAAAAAATTAAATATTTATTTATTTTTTTACAGACAATTTCAATGATAACTATATATATGCTTCAAAGAAAACTTTTATTGTTTGGTTATCATTTATTGTTGATTATCATATATTACAATAATATACATAGAAATATAGATTTACCGGGTCTATTCATTTATGCTTTATGTAGTGAAAGTAATGGTTTGTTTGTTTGTTTTTATCTTTTGGTTTCCATCTTAGTTACTTCGCCTTTCCATCTTTTGTTCACTTTCATTTCTGTCTGTCTGTCTGTCTGCCTATCTATCTACCGATTTAGGTATTATTATATCAGTGTATAAATGATAGTTGTCAAGATAAACGATTGATACAAATCGTCTACATTTTATTACAATCAAATATATTCATTATAATTTATTATCCCTTTTCTTTCTTTCTTTTTTCTTTCTTTTTTTCTGCAATTCTAAAGATGAAATGAAAGAATGTTTTCTATTTGTATTAAAGAATTAATTTCATATAAACACTATGCTGAGTGTACTCTTTGTTTGTTTGTTTTTCTGGTCTTATATATTATTATACATATATATATATACACACACATGCAAGTTTGTTTGTTTTTCTCCATTTGTATTACAAATAAACTATGTGATACGCATATATATGTATTTTGTTTTCTCCTATTTATTCATAGGTATCTATGCGCACATAGGTTTGTTTCTTTTTTTTGTGTGTGTGTGTTTACAGTTTGTTTGATGAAATGGTTTTCATTCTCTCTTTTTTTTCTACTTAATGCTTAACATTCTTGTTGTTTGTTATTCAATTATATTATCAGAAATAAATGATTTTATCTTTGTATTATCTATGTGCCGTTTCTTGTATTGTTTAATCTATATTAGTAAATATAGACTGTTTGAGTAAGACCTGAAATTAAAAAAAAAGTGTTTATAATCAGTGATTAGTTGTGATATAGAGTGGAATCAGTCATAATGATAAAGTTGTATACATTTTCTACCTTAAATATCTAACTTTCATTTGTAATGTTTCCTTTTGGACTGTAGTTCTCATGTTTAGACATTATTACTCATCATGTTGATTTCTTGTTGTTGAAATGACATGAGGTGTGATAACGTAGACTAAGTTCAATGTTGTTAATGATTGACTGAATTTTCTTAGTAATTTGTCTGATAAATATACTTATTAAGGTTATAAACATTCCAGGGTACACTAATTTTTTGATTGAGATCATGAACCGATTTCTGTTAGACCACCGTTGTAGACCTGGAAGCACTGGACGGCCGTTTCGTCCTATTGTGGGACTCCTCAGCTGTGCGCATCCATGATCCCGCTCCGCGGGATTCGGACCCAGGGCCTTCAGTCTCGTGCGCGAACCCCCTACTGAATATTCTCCGTTTGTGACAGCACATCATTGTTTAGATTCGAATCATTTCCACTAAAATAAACTATTCACTCGCCTCATCATTACTTGTCTTACAACTGGAAAACATAAGCTATCTCATGCACATTATTTCTATCGAAACAGGATCCTATGGTTCTTTCAATCCTCATAGATGTCTCTGAACCTCTTGAGTTTTTCAGTACAAAAATCACTCAATATCTTACGGTTTTTCTGGGCAATTTAAATCATGTTTCAATAAAAATCATAATAATTCATAGAATAAATGGAATCTTGATTGTACTGCAACTCACAGCTTGCATTTCGTGCTACTTTAAACTTATCAGCTATGTGTAACTGCATTCCAACTAAAACTAACCAAATCTCAGTTAAGATATCAAAAAACACAAATTAAAATGGGTGGAACTATAATTTATGGACGATCTTTGAGTGATGCTAAAGTGACCTTGACAGTATCTACGTAATAACTAGGATCAAATGATGGTTATAAATTAGTGTGAGGAATTAGAATTATGATTTACAGTTGGTGGTTAAGGTAAGGAATTCAATTTAGGGTTTTCATCACTAACTGACAACAGCTATAATGTCAAGACTGTATTTACTAAAATGGATCAGTGAATGTCGCACCAAAATCCGAGACCTGTTATCTTATACGTGATTGGTTCGTCCATAAATTATAGTCTCCCCTTAAAATGAAATCATAATGGTTCACTTTGCTCACGTATTCTGTAGATTATTTATAAACGTTAAGAATCAATGTATATATATGCAAATCAATACAAACAATCACAAGTGACACATATTGTATTGGTTTTTGTTTACCGAAACAAAGATTATGTTTTCTAAACTGCGACCACCCTTCATGAATAATAGATGTTTTACGGACACTGGAATGATATCTGTGTTTCAACATGGGTTCATTATTTTTAATTACGAATGCCGTGCGATAATACATCCATTCTCTTAAGTGCTAAATCCATAATGGTCATCGATATGCCCTTTTTGTGCTATCCTCTTTGTATTTCAATTTATTCAATGTACTGTTTTTATAGGACTGAACAGAGATGTTAATAAATAAGACTATAATTTTTAGATAAACTATCTATACAATAACTTGTCATTACATTTCGTTGTTTCGCATAAGATTTATAGTTCATGGTCTAGTTGTGTCATAAACAGTCAAATGTGGAGGGTTACATAGATGAACTTTTAGTTAGTCAATTATAAGTTTAAAATTTGTGCGTAAACTTTGTGTACACAATTCTTGTTTTGTTTAAATCAATATAACCACAATGAAGATATTTTAGAAATAAATATGAATACTAAAAGGTCATTTCTTAATCAAAGTAGGACATATTCTGTTAACTTCGAATTCGACTTCCTAGCGGTCATATATTACTTCAAATTCTTTTAAACTACCAAATTGAACAGCACTTTTTAAAATATTCCTAGTTCTCTGAACATAATTGTTTCCTAAAAATTAGTTGAATGTAAAGGTTTATATTGTATGCTTTTGTTTTATAATGAGGACCAAATGGTAGAATCTAACTCCATTAGTAATGAAAGTTAGGCAACTATTGCCAACTTGCGTCATTTATGGCATAGGTGAGATATCCGACACCAACCAAAGGATGTGTTTACTGCGCAGCAGTCCGTTACGTCCTAATTTATGACTGTGAAACATGGCCGGTAATAATAGAAGATATTCGTAGGTTACTAGTATTTGATCATAGATGTCTTCGAAACATTGCTCGTATATCCTGGTACCATCGAGTAAGTAACGCAGTTGTTAGGAAACGAGTACTAGGTAAGGATGACAAATCAATTGATGAAGTAGTGAAACTTCATCAGCTGAAATGGCTGGGACACGTGTTGCGTATGCCCAACGACCGACTGCCCCGATGTGCGATGTTTTATGGGGTAGAGGGGTAGGATGGAAGAAAGCTAAGGGTGGCCAGATCAAAACATGGCACAAATCCATGAAGTCACTAACGAGTGGACTGAGCCATGTTGGTAGGTGTAAACTACCTGGTTGGGATCCGCGAGATGATAGCAACCGATGGTTAGAGACCTTGAATGACATGGCTCAAAATGGTTTGCAATGGAATAGGTGCATCTACTCCTTGTGTTCTTCTAAATTCAAATATTCTGAATTCTTCATGTCCCTTGTTTTTCGTCTTTCCAAATTTATTTCACTGGATTATACTGGTTGAATAACATCTTGAAACCGTAATGTTTCCGATTACTGCTTATACTATTACTACCTCTACCACTATGGGATTTGAATGAACAATTGTAACTGTGTGCTAATGTGGTATGGTAACTCGAACTGATGTACGTATGTACGAAGTTCTACGTTGTTACTGACTGACTGATTACAAGATAGCACTTCAATAATTCATATCTACAACTCTGCCTGTAGCTCTTATAGAGTTACTGCTGGTCCCGAGCCCAATCAAAAATGGTCGATTGGGCATAGGGTCACCAACCCCATCGCGTAAAAAAACAATTTTGCTCAATAAACGCTAGTTAGAAAAAAATTAATTAAACAATTCAGATTTTGGACTCCGAGTTGAAGGAAAAATTATAACGACTCATGATGAAAACCTAGATCCTTCGGAAGTCACGAGGCCGATGCCCCTTCCAACAACAACAGCAAAAACGTTCTAATTACATGGAACGTTCATACAATATATGAGACCGAGAGAACCAGTCAAATAACTACCTAAATAGGGATATACAACTTGACGGTGCTCGGAATCAGTGGAACCCATTGTACCCAAGCTGAACAGTAAAATCTTCATATGGGAGAAATGCTGCTGTAATCCGGTCACGAAGAAGAAAATGCTCCACACACTCAAGGAGTTGTAATCATGCTGTCCAGAGAAGCACGTAATGCACGTATAGGATGGGTCTCATGGATCAAAAGTCGTCAGAGCATCCTTCAAAATAAAGAGCGAGAGGATCACAATGAATGTTATCCAATGTTATGCACCCACCAATAACAGCAACAACGATAATAAAGATCAGTTCTATAAGAGGCTGCAATCGATCATAGCGAGGTGTCCAGGGATGGACCTGACCATCCTGATGAAAGACTTAAACGAGAAAGTCGGAATGGACAACCTCGGAAATGAAGATATCATGAGACGATATGGACTAGGAGAAAGAAAAGAGAATGGTGATAGATTTGCAAGTTTATAAGCCTTCGACAAAATGGTTATAGGCGACTCAATATTCCCACACAAACACAGAGATGAAGCTACATGTGTATCACCGGATCACACTACACAGAACCAGATCGATCATATCTGCATCATTAAAAAATTCAGGAGGTCAATGGAAGACGTGAGAAGCAAGAATGGAGTTTACATGACTTCGGATCACCACCAACTGTTGGTTTTCATGATGAAACTGAAGCTAAAGAAGTACTAGACAAATGGAGAAACAGCATTACAAAGGTTCAATACAGCCTTTTTTCCGGATGCTGAAAAACTTAACGAATTCAAGATAACTCTCAATAACAGGTTCCAAGTCTTACTAAATCTACTCAGAGATCTGGAATTTAAGATGTAAACCAACTGAAAAGGAATCAAAGAAGCACTAACTTCAACGTGTCAGGAGGTTCTGGGTCGCAACAAGCATCATCATAAGGAATGGATCTCTATGGAAATCCTGGACAAGCCTTAAACGGAAGAATAAGAAGACAGTAATCAACAAATTCGAACAATAACAGAGAAAGTCAAGGCAAAAGATGAATACACATATACAAACAAGCAATTAAGGAACTGACAAGCAGAAGTACTTAGAAAAGGCTTCAAGAGAAGGAAATATTAGACAACTAAGTGTCAATGAAGAAACTGGTAAGGAAATATGGTAAACCATAGAGACCGATCAAGGACAAAGAAGATAAGCCAATCACCGAGATTCAAAAACAGAGGAACGAATAAGTAGAACACTTTCAGCAACTCTTGAATAGACCAGCTTCATTGAATCCACCCAACATCGAAGTAGCACACACAGACATTTCTATTGATGTCACTCCATCAACGATCGAAGAAATCAGCACGGCCATGAGACAAATTAAGTGCGAGAAAGCAGGAGGACCAGACATTATACCAGCTGAAGCACTAAAGTCAGACATTTAAGTAACTTAAAACATGCTCCACATTCTATTCAGGAAGATTTGGGAGGAGCAACAATTGCTGACGGACTGGAAAGAAGGACATTTCATCAAGATTACAAAGAAAAGAGATCTGAGCAAGTATGAAAACTATAGAGGAATCACACTACCGTCAGTACCAAGAAACATTTTCAACAGAGTGTTGCTGAACCGGATGAATGATTCAGTAGACGTCCAGCTTCCAGATCAACAAGCGGGATTCCGTAAAAATTGGTTGTGCACAGACCAAATAACGACACTACAGATTATCGTTGAGCAATCAGTTGAGTGGAGCTCGTCACCGTACATCAACTTCCTTGATTATGAGAAAGGATTAGACAATGTGGATGAGAGAATTATGGAAACTTCTTTGACACTATGGAGTACCTGAGAAAATCGTCAATATCATACGGAATCCACACGACTGACTACACTGTAAAGTGATGCATGGAGGGCAGCTTGCAGATGCATTCCAAGTCAGACAAGGTTGCCTACTCCCCCACTTTTTCTCTGGTTAACTGGATTATGAAGACCTCCGCATGTGACGGAAAGCACAGAATATAATTAACAGCTTGCAAGGAACTATACGATCCTGACTTCGTATATGACCTGGCTCTTCTATTTCATACACACCAACAAATGCAGGTCAAGACAAACAGTGTAACAGCAGCATCTGTATCAGTAAGTCTCAACATACACAAGGGAGAAATGATGACTTTCAAATGCAACACATAGAAAACCAACGTAATCACACTTGATGGAGAAACTAGAACGCTAAGCAGAAGAAGTAATTCAAACTCCAGAACAGGTGGAATCTTTCACATATCTGGTTAGCTGCATTATCGATGAACAAGGAGGATCAGATGCAGACGTAAAGGAGAGGATTGGCAAAGGAAGGACAGCATTCATACAATTGAACAAACAAAATACGCAACTCAAAACAACTGTCTGTCAACCAATATCAAAGTTACAATCTTCAATATAAGCGTCAACACAGTCAGTTCTACTGTACGTAGCTGAAACTTCCACAACCGTCATCAAAAAGGTACAAGTATTTATGAACATTTTTCCACGCGAGATACGCAGTGTCCGTTGTATGAAAACCATCAGCAACAATTTACTGTGAGAGATAACAAACTAGCTTCCAGATGAGGAGAAAGTTAGAAAAAGACTATGAAGTTGGTGTATATGACATACATTACGGAAATCATCAAACTGCAACACGAACCAACCGCTTACTACCAGGAATCGTGAAGGGAAACGGAAAACAGGAAGTTCGAAGAATACACATACTACGTAGAGAATTAGAAGTAGACATAAAAAGGATAAATATCAACTGGAAACAACTGTAGAAGATTGTCTATAACAAAATTGGGTGGATAATGTTGGTGAGCAGCTTATAGTACTCTACAAAGTGTAATAATCATAAGTAAGTATGTAAATAATTCGTATTCAGATAGAATATATTGAGAGAAGAAAGAAAACAACTGATCTTTACAAAAAAAAAGTTTTTTTATCATCTGAAATTGGACAATTACACACTTTCGAAATCCAATTTATATAATGATGTAAAAGTGGTTACAACATATTTGATTTTAACAACTACAAAAAAAGACCTAATGAAATGTAAACAATCAATATAAAGAAAATTATGTCATATACAAGCGGTATGATATATAGAAAAAAAACAAAGAAATAAATGAACTTTGACCATTCTAATACATCTATCGTTCAATATTCAATTGATGTATCATATTTGGTAACAACATTAACCATTGAAATCATTCAATACCATTCATAGCAACAACAAAAAGATAGGAGGGGTGGGGAGGAGGATATGTGTTTATATTCATATTCATATTATTATTATTATTATTATTATTATTATTATTATTATTATGATTGAATATGTATATATTTAAATTTTCCGCGGTATAATAATATAAACAATATTATTTTTTTGTTTTACACGCGCTGAATTTAAATAATACATATTTAAATTTACTTTATATCTATGTTCAACGTATGTTGTTAAATCATAATTTAAATTATTATTTTGTTCAATAATTGCATTAAATTTCATTGGTAAATGATCTAATGTTTTTAATGTAATTAAACGTTGATAACCAATAATAATAAGTTGTTCATTTAAATCATACATTGCTTTAATTGTATTTAATTTAGTTGTTGGATCTAATATTACTGTGATACAACAATCATATTTTAATATTTTAACAGTAATTTTTGTTTGAATTCTTGGTAAACCAGTTGGTATTAAATGATTATCATCTATATTACTATTATGATTATTATTAGTAGTATTGGTAGTAGTAGTAGTATTAGTAGTAGTAGTATCAGTAGTATTAGTAGTATTGAATTCATCTTTTGATACATTTTTTATTGCTTTCAATGTACGTGTATCACTACAACGAAATACAGATGATAAATTATTATTATGATGTTCATGATGATGATTTTTATGATTTTTTTTAAATGGTTGTTTATCTAATTTTTCTTCTTTTTCACATAATTCATTTAATTTTTCTATTGCATCAAGTTCATCTGGTTGAAGCATATTGTAATCTTGATAAGGTTTCTTTTCTTTTATATAGAATAATAATGTAGTTAAATCTATAAAAGGTAAGTAAATTTATAGTTTTATAGATAGAAATATATATGTGTGTGATTGAATTGGATAATTATATTTCAACAGTTGAGATCATGAAGCTAGACCACCATTTAAAACCTGGAAGCAGTGGATGGCCAGTGCGCATCCACGACCCCGCCTCGCGGGATTCGAAATCAGGACCTATCAGTCTCGCGCCAGGCGTTTAACCAACTAGACCACTGTGTCGGCCGGCATCTAACGGTGTTAATCTTTAACTTCAACTAATCCACGAAATTGAGCGACACATCCACCATTGTCATCAGTGAGTTCGATAGCATTCGATCTGCACTAATAAGGGCTAGACAAGCATGACATTGATCACCACCCAGTGATCAATCAATTGTGATTACATCTCAGTCCTACAGGAGGTCAGTCAAGGCTCGGATAGCTCAGTGGTAACGTCTCTGACTGTGAAACTGGGTGACACAAGATCGAATCCGCCAGGGAGCACCAGTTCTCTCAAGATTACAGGTACACCTTGCTGACGAGTGTCAAGTAGCAGGAAACCCGGGTCCAGGGTTTCCTATTGACTACCTCCAACCACCATCTAATCTCAATATATAGTGCCCGCAGTGTCGAGTCACCTAGACTGGTGGCCACATTACAACATGATCGATAGCACTCGATCTGCACTAATAAGGACTAGACAAGCATGACATTGATCACCACCCAGTGATCAATCAATTGTGAGTTACTACCTCACAACTGACTCGGTTGAACTCCACTGGTTACCGCTTCTCACTATAACTCCAGGATATATCTCTTGAAGCCAGTTCAGCTTCAATTGACTCATGATCTCAACTGTTGAAATTACTACAATCTCCACAAAACCCCTCGGATAATTATATAATCAGTGGCCTAGAGGTTAGGCATTCGCGCGCAAGACTGATAGGTCTTGCATTCGAATCTCATCAGGCTGCATCGTCGATGTGCACTGCTCAGAAGTCTCACTATAGCACGAAATGGCTGTCCAGTACTTCCAAGTTTTCCATGGTGATCAAGCTTCAATTGATTCATGATCTCAACTATTTACATTACTATAATATACACAAAATCCCTTGTGATACTAATCAACATATGCTCACTAGTGATTAGCTTCAAGAGGTATATCCTGGAGTTCTAATGAGAAGTCGTGACCAATGGAGTTCAACTTGGTCTGTTGTGAGATAGTAACTCACTGAAGACAATGGGGGATGTGTCGCTCAGTTTCGTGGATTAGTTGAAGTTAGACATGAACACCGTTGGATGCCGGCCGGCTCAGTGGTCTAGAGGTTAAGCGTTTGCGCTCCATACTGTTAGGTCCTGAGTTCGAATCCCGCGAGGCGGGATGGTTGATGCGCACTGCTTAGGAGTCCCACAATAGGACGAGACGGCCTTCCAGTGCTTCCAGGTTTTACATGGTGGTCTGACTTCAATTGACTCATGAACTCAACTACTAAATTTCAAGATGTAATGATGAATATAATATGAATGCAATAAAGTGTAGCTGAAGGGACTACATTCCTACAAAAAGTAAGAAAAAATATACCTACATATACATCTTTACTAACATGCATGAAATATATGCTCTTAGTTAATTAGTCGATAAACCATTAACTAAAATTCAAAAGAAGAATTTTTATATCATTAATAAACTTTAGAATTCATACTCATATCTCTTTGTGTATATGTATATGCATTTACTTTGATGATTAGATCTGAAGGTATTGATTTCGGGTCTCATTATGAACATCATCAATAGGATGCTGATGAATTTCGAATAGAATAAAATTCACATCCTAAATATTACTGCTAATCATTATCAAATTTTAATAAATACTTGCGAACAAATAGTTATATTGAAACAATCTGTTTAAGATGGGTATATGCCAATATAGACTGATCATTTTGTTTTAGTCCTTCATATAGATAATGGAAAAGTATAAAAACCTTTAACTTTGCCTGTAGCCCATTTGGGGCTACTGTCGGTCCAAGGCTCGGATAAAGGAGGAGGGTTGAGCATGGGGTTAGTGACCCTATTCCGTAGAAAACTAAATCGCTAAAAAACGCTAGCCAGAAAAATAAAAATCTTTACAAATACTACCACTGTTACAGATATTTTTTTGAAAATCATACAATATAATCATTGTTACTGCTTAGTGTTTTTGTAGTGGCTTTGCATTGTTAATCAATCACCTTGATAACCTTTATGATATAAATCTCAACGATGTTTAAAATCAGAAGGTAATAAGAAGCGGCAACTACAGTTTATTGGCGGATAACACAGATCACAAAGTTATGAACACATCGATCGAATTTGAAGCGAAGAGGCGAATAAGTATACACAAGCAATTAAATAGGCAAATTTATAGTCAAATTGTATAAGGGCGCAGCAAGGCAAAGCAAAGGTTAATGATAGGATTCCAGTACATATATACTTGGAAAAAAGAACGATTCGTCGAGTAATATTTAAGCTATCAACATTTACTCTAGAGAGAGATATGCACCCAGGCTGTCATGTGATCAAGCGTACATGTTTATACAGACAAGACAGTGATCATAATAGCACAAAGAAATATGCGAATTTTTACTGCTCGAATAAAATTGTCTGTCAAGGAAGTTAACAAAAGGTCTTAACCATAGTCGAAATTGATTGTAGTGTAGTGAACGAGAACGCAATTAGGGGCAATCGAACGTATTTAAACACAAAATTACAGAACATCCTTGTAATATCTAAGGCCCATACAACGAATACTTAATTTTCAAAATGTCAATCATCCCAAACCTCAATATTCATGCATTTCCATACTAATTGCTTTCTGTTTCCATTCTTTCTTGCTCGATCTTCCTGACCTTTTACTGCTAAACATTCTATTCCTAACTAGTATTTATATACTACTTATATCGATATAAGTAGTACATCCCACAGTAAATGTGTTACTATTATTTTAATGTTTAAATAATATTCTCTGAAGGGGTTTGTGGAGGTTTTAGAAATTTTCACAGATTGAAATCATGAGTCAGTTGAAGCTAGACCACCATTGGAAACCTGGAAGCACTAGACGGCCGTTTCGTCCTAGTATGGGACTCCTCACCAGTGCGCATCCGCGACCCCACACCCCGTCCAGTGCTTCCAGATTTTCAATGGTGGTCTAGCTTCAACTGACTCATGATTTCAATCTGTAAAAATTTCTAAAATCTCCACAAACCCCTTCTGATATTAATGATCTGCTCACTGGTGACTGACTCCAAGAGATACTCCTGGAGTTCTAGTGGGAAGCCGTTACCAGTGGAGTACAACCAGGTCTGTTGTGAGATATCAGCTCACTGAAGACAATGGTATATGGTGGCGCAACTTTGTGGATTAGTTGAAGTTAGACATAAACTCAGTTGGATGCCGGCTCAGTGGTCTAATGGTTAAGTGCTCGCGCGCGAGGCCAGTAGGTCCTGGGTTCGAGTCCCGCGGGGTGCGGGACCGTGGGTGCGCATTGCTGGGGGTCCCGTACTAGGACGAAGCGGCCGTCCAGTGGTTCCAAGTTTTCGATGGTGGTCTAGCTTCAACTGACTCATGATTTCAATCTGTGTAAATAATATTCACTTTAATTTCATTTTCATTTTGAATAAGCCAAAAACATACTAGATACTTAAGATCTACAAAATTAGTCAAATTCAATAAATCTACATTAATCATAATAATAATGGTATTTTTCTTTAAAAAAAGGTAACCACGTGTAATGAGTATACTTAGTAAATCATTAATTATAAGTAGAATTACTATTAAACTTTTTCATTGTATATGGGATTAATTAAGATATGTTTTTTTACTTCTAAACTAAAATATAAGTAATATTAGAGAGCTACTATTATTAATTAGTAGTAGTGATGGTAGTAGGAGTAGTAGTATAGGTAGTAATGTGGTTTTAGAACTATTTAAGCATATGACTGACCTTTTTAATTATACATATATATAGATGTAGACTTATTTCAATGAATAACTTTGTGGATATTGAATAGCTTAATTTGGAATTGTGATAAAATCAATAAAATTTGAAAACTGATAAAATCATAGTACAATATTTCAATATTAATAATTCCAAGTACCATTCATTTATAACTGTTATGTATATATCATGAAAGTTTGTTTTTTTCCTAGGCGTTAATTTATATGTATAGTTGAGGAGCACTACTATTGTGGTGTATGCTACTTATGTCGACAGATATAAGTAATATGTGACATCAATCAGAAGTGGTAAATCTAGCAGCAAAAGCCTATAAAGGTTATGGTGGAGTTTTGTTATCTGAGCTGGATGGTTTGGTCTTTGTGCTTTCACTGTTTTTCTGAACGACATCATTAGCACAAACTTCAAATAGAAGTGAACTGTCATAATCCTTCCATACATGACTCCTAGCTTGTCCTGTAGATCACGATGTTGATTGGTGATTATTGAGCTTTAACTTGTCGTTGTCTACTTCTTTATTGTGATTGTATCTCCCATTGATTTCATTTTTATTTCTATATTTGTCGGGGTCTACAGGACAAGCTGTGAGTAATATGTGAAGAAATTGGAACACTTCACTTCTAATTGAAGTTTTGTACTGTTGATGTCGTTCAAAACAACAATCAAAGCTTCATGACCAAACCATCCAGAACAGAGGACAAAACTCCAACAAAATAATCCACCTGAGCTACAAATGAAATGTTTCATGTATGGTTCTCATATTTTACTAAGATATTCTGTAATTTTACATCAAAAAGCATTTGAATGTACCCACCTGTGTGTTCATTCTCTACACTATATAGTATGGAATACATATGATGAAGCCGCTCGTGCTCCTCCACGAGTAACAAGAGTAAGTTAGTAAGTATATATAGTGAAACTGTTATTAATCAATTTATTGGATGATCATAATTTAATCTACTTGTGTTTTTTCATGTTCTGTTATTGACACATTAATGGTATGTTTTCGAACTAGATATGGTTCTAATTTTCTCCGTTTTAATGTCAATATTGGTTTGTACAACGTCAAAGCCACTTTTCCAGGAGCGAGAAACGACCACTTTGTTGTTTGAATAAATCTCACTAACTGATAACATCAACTTTCAGAAATTATCATCTGCTGTCAATTAAAACGATGACAATGATCACTACCCAGTGAACAATCAGTTGTTAATACAACTCAGTCCTACAGAAGGTCAGTCAAGGCTCGGATAACTCAGTGGTAACGTCTCTAACTGTGAAACTGAGTGACATAGGATCGAATCCATTGGCGTGCATCAGTTCCATCAAGATTACAGGTACACCTTGCTAACGAGTGCCAAGTAGCATGAAACCTAGTGTCTAGAGTTTCCTATTGACTACCTCCAACCACCATCTTATCTCAACATAATGCACTCAATGTCAAATCACCTAGACTAGTGACCACATTGCAACTTGGTCGATAGGATTATGATCTACACTAAGAAGGACCTGACATACATGAACATTTGATCACCACCCAGTGATCAATCAATTGTCAATGTAAGTCAGTGTTAATTTTTTTTTCCATCTTTATCCACTCTTACTTTGTCTAATATTTGATATTAGAGTGATATAACAGAATAAAATGGTAAAATCAAATTTTAACTCGTTACGACTTTTGTTCAATATTACTTCCGTTTTTTTAAAATTCAGTATGATGATTATTCATAGTAATGCTACTTATGTTTGTTTCTTAGTGTGATATGTTGTTAGGTAAAATATCAATGTAATTGAGTGAAGTGTTTACTCAACATACGATATTGTTGTATTAGATTAACATGGACTACGCTCAGCATGATATGCAACATGTGATTTATTGTAAATCTGGGTATCTTTTTTTTCTTAATTTATTCTAATTAATAATGGAAATGAGTGTTAAATCAATATATATAAGTGTATTTTCGACTAGGATCGTCGTCGTCTTGTTTTGGGGTTTAATAACTTTGTACTTGTACCAGTCTTAGTGTTCTCATTTAGGGTTGTTGGAATCTCAATTGTTCCTCGTCTTTGTAATTAGCGATGCAGACATAATACAGCGTTAGAAATGGTTAGGTAGTGGCAAGAAGCTACTGATAATCCACATGTTATATCATCGGTCATTATGATAGGAACCTTTCTTCTCAACTCTTAATTTATCCTGTTATGTGGTTAAAAAAACCTAGTTAAACAATCAATTCTGTTGTTAAACCTATGAGCACAAACTATTTAAACAAAATTTTCATTATAATTTTATACTGCTTAGTAATGTAATAGAAAGATTGGCAATTTACCAAACATTACTTCTTCCCAGTCAAATAAGAAGATCTATCTTTTAATATTTATGAAATATAATGGTTTTGAAGCGAAAAGATGCAACAATCATATGTGTTATCGATTTGTGCATGATCAGTGAAGTTCAGTCTTGATTATGACATTAAAATCCATTCCCTCATACCAAGTAAGTGTAATAATTGTTCCAAACAAACTAGGTAATGAATGTTTACAGCCTCACTACTATTTACTACTGTCAACATAACACCAATATTGTTCATTATGTAGTTCCATCATATAGGAACAATAGACCATGGAATTCTATGCTTCAATACTTACATGCTATCTTTATAGATCATTCTACAGTATAATTACAATTTGATAGACAGACATACATCTCTCTTCCACCATAAATGACGTATATTAATAAAAACAAAATAAACAATTGAGACCTTTATAACTAACAATTAATATGTGTCTGGATATATTTACTTAAGTAATAAGTGTTATATTTCGATTAGAATAATGAATGGTAACTGTTGGAATCTATTTCTGGACTATCACTATACGTATATTTTTTATTGTATAATTGTTAAGTAACTTAACTATCCATATCTGTGTCCCTCCTATTATCAGCTTTATTATAACCCAAAGATTAGTATTATACGATTTACCGTTCTTCAGTTATGCTCAGTCTACCAATTACTATCTCCCATATTTGGCTAAATCTTGTACAAATGTTGTTTCCTATTTTATGGTACGATGTGGTCTGTTCGGATGGTATATAAACCCAGTATGTTTGAAATACATGATTCATATCGCAGAGGGTGAGATTGGTGTTCTGGACTTAACAGGTGGGGCTAGGAGGAAGCAGGACCGATAAGGACTCTAAACTGTTTTTACGGGTTTTATGCGTCATTGATCCGATAGGTAAGTCGCTGTCCTCTTATTGGCGGTATCATTACGGTATACATTAATAGAACACAGGGCACAAGTCATAACAATAAATAGGTATACAAAAATAAAGAATGGGAAATTAATTAGACATCACAATATGATGACAATAATAATAATAATAATAATAATAATAATAATAATAATAATTGCGTCGACAAATAGAAGCAGATATGAAAATGATGAATAACAACTGGAAAGAGCTGGAAAAGATTGCACAGGTCAGGGTTGGATGGAGAATGCTAGTGGAGAGGCCTATGCTCCTCCACGAGGAGTAACAGGCGCAAGATTAATAGTAAGTAATGCATATTTTTGTCAAAACAATGTTTACACTTCTTCATTAAAATAAGATTAACAAACGATATGATGTTGATAACACAAAATTGTTTCATAGAATCAATACTAAAATAACTCTATCAAATGATTAGGTTATCCTATTAAGAGTTTGAAACCAAGTTGATGAGTTCAAAAGGATTGTAGTAATTTTAATAATTGAATTCATGAATTGATGTAAATTAGACCGAAGGTTCTGGGTTTGAGTCCCACAAGCAGGACTATGGATACGCATTGCTGAAGAGTTCTATATTAAGACGAAACATTTGTCCAATCCTTTCAAGTTTTCAATAGTGGTCTAACTTATATCAACTTATAAATTCAACTATTCTAATATCTTATTTTGTTAATTCAGACATGTATCATTTTTCTTATAGTTTATAAATTTTACTCTGTTAATTCACTCAAACTTATCAATGAAAAGAATAATAATAATTAATTAATCAATAGAATTAACAATCCTATAATTACTAAGCGATTTGTAAAGATTGAAAGATGACCCCCAAATGCTCTGGTATGGTCGAGGTTGGGGAGAGTCAGCTCCCCCTCTCGAAATGCTGTCATATGACCACGCGTATACAGCCACTGATAGAGAAGTCCTACTCACCGCCTCCTCGCAACATTACTGTTGTTTACGAAACTGGAAGGACGAAAAGTGAATGTCTGGCGCTTTAACCGGGTTGATAGACACGGAGGGTCCACCTAGAGGAGTTGGTAAACCCTAATTTTAAATAATTGGTGCACATGAACTCCAGGATTCTGAGGGATCAAATGGTGTATGAACCAATTGTTGATCACCGGCCACCATGGGACTGCATCTCCTTACGTTGCTTCACCACCTTGTGGATCAAACTTTTAGGTCGAAGGCTCCGGGTGTGACCTCCTAAGAAAACCACATGTTTCGGTTTGGGCACCTGAGCAGTATCCCATCCCTCACATAAATCGGATGATTTATGTGGCGCATATCCATTCGGTGCCTCCTTGTACCAATGTTTGCGTTCAAATAAATTAATTAATAAGAGATAGAAAGGAATGGAATATACATGGTTAGTCTGAAAATATTATGGGTTATTCCTTTTATTATGTAGGCGAAATAATTGAAGATATATCAACTTAAAATACTTTTTCTGATATCCTTCATAAATATAACGATGAAAGCTAGATACATCATTTATTAATTAATGCCTTATTTCTATCAAATGAGATCATCTCAAATGTATAATTATACTTTCTATACTGTCCATTGCGCTAATATATCATTACATATTTCTGATGATCTTCGTCTTCTTATTACATTATCGAAATTTATGAATAAAATAATGAGAATATGAGACATAAGGGGGAATGAAGTAATAATAATTAAGGTCAAGGTAACAATAACGATAGGACGTACTTCTTTTGTACGCATAGTTCTGGCTTGAGCTCATGGATGATAAGAGCATAGGCTATTTTTAGTAGTTGGATACGAAGAAATTTGCGTAGATTTGAACGAATCGTACATACAACCTTAAATTCAAACTAAAGATCCGTAGATTGATTACAGTCAATTAGGTGTTCAAATATACAACTTTTAACTGCCTTCCTCGTGCCCTAGTCATCTTATTACATTCACGTTATAATTCATTACTAATTTACTAAGTCTATTGTTATTATTCGTGTTACGTAATCTGATATTATAATTTTTCTATTACGTCATCTTGGTTGTTCGTGTTCACTGTTCCTCATGGAACTAGGACTTTAACAAAAAACATTTTCATATATATACGATTGTACAGCTTGATAATAAATTCGTTGAAAAGAGATCCCTTCACTGAACTTCGTGTTTCTAATTTGAAATGTTGAAAAAACTACTGGCACATATAGTTTAACCAGATTACAAGCACTTCATAAATAAATAGACTGAATGTATTACACAGAAACTCATTAGTATTACTTCTCTACAGTTCATACTAAATCTGCCCAACAAATACTCGAAACGTGATCATGAAAAGTTTATTATTATTATTCAACCCATACCAGCCTAATTCCTTCAAAATACCTCCCATATTCATTATTTGTAGCATCTATGGATGTCATTTTAGGTTAAATTATTTAGATGCCTCATTATTTCATGTACCGATGATTTCAGAAACTTCATTTCATCATTAATCATCCAGACAATCAGTTGATTATCAAGAAGTCTGACGTACTGTATGCGTTCTGTAATCCAATGTTCCATAATTTCAACCTTCGTAGATAAATGAATACTATGGTGAGACTATAATTTATGAACAACCTCTGAGCGACACTAAAGTGACCTTGAGAGTATCCACCTAGTAACTAGGACCAAGTGAGGGTTATAAACCAGAGTGAGGAATTAGAATTACAGTTGATGGTTAAGGTTAGGAATTAGATTTAGGGTTTCTATCACGAATTGATATCAGCTATAATGCCAAAACTATATTTGACCCAATAGATGAGTGAATTTCACGCCAAAATCCGAAACCTGTGATCTTATACGTGGTTGGTTCATCCATAAATCATGGTATCGCCAATACCATCAGAAAGTCTCTATCTTGAACGAAATAGTTTTCCAAAGTTCTCTAATTCTCCAAGTAATATCGATTCATAATCGAGATGATCTTCAAGCAAATTCCCGAAAAAATCTCCTACCTAAATGATGAAATATTTTCTAACTCTCTGAATGAGGATACTTGAACTATATATGTTAATTAGCAATGATAATCATTTAATTTTTTCACAATATCTATGATTCTGGTGAATGGCCTGTTCCTTCACGAAGGGTAACAAGAGTCAGGAAGTAAATAAGTAATATATGATTTTCATAGTTGATATCATGAGTCAGTTGAAGCTAGACCACCATGGAAAACCTGGAAGCGCTGCACGACCGTCTCGTCCTATTGTGGGGCTCCTCACCAGTGCGCATCCACGATCCTGCTCACGGGATTCAAACCCAAAGCCTTCGGTCTCGCGTGCGAACTCTTAACCTCTAGACCACTGAGCCGGCCAGCATCCAACGGTGTTCATGTCTAACTTCAACTGATCCACGAAATTGAGCGACACATCCACCATTGTCTTCAGTGAGTTACTATCTCACAACTGACTCGGTTGAACTCCACTGGTCACTGCTCCTCACCAGAACTCCAGGATATACCTCTTGAAGCCAGTCACTAGTGAGCATATGTTGATCTAGAAGTGTAAAGGTTAAGCGTTCGTGTGTGGGATCGACAGATTCTGTTCCGAATCTTGCAAGGCGAGATCGTGGATGTGCACTACTTAGGAGTCCCACAATAGGACGAAACGGTTGTCTAATACTTCCACGCTTTCCATGGTAGTCTAGCTTCAACTGACTCATCATCTCAACTATTAAAATTACTTATCACTAAAAAACCCTTTCTGATATTAATATATGATTAACTGTAACATTATTATAAAACTGACTTACTGAAATATAAATAATAACTAACATATATATACTTCACTAAAATTTTCAGTTAATAATTTTCTAAAAAAAAGTGAAATTTTAAATAATGTGCTTGTTTTATTTGTATTTCATTTCATTATATCCAATCAAATCGTATTGATCAAGTGAGTAACCTTGAAGTAAACGATAACCAATCAGATTTAAGAAGATATGTATTTTATTATCATTTATTCAAGTATATATATGTTTTATGCACATCTTTAAATAAATCGAGAAACTAAGTTAGTCAATCAGCTGATAGATGCACCATTATATAAGATTATATATATATATATATATATATATATATATATATATATATATATATATATATATATGTATATATATATATATATACTGAAAGTTACTATAATAAAAGTAACCTATTTTTAATCAATCATATTATGATGTTGTGTTTTCAAAGAATTGATAAAAAATCATTTGAAAGTTGATCGTTTTGTAAAGTGGTCAGGTTAAATAATAAGTAAATAGAAGATCGAATAATAGTAAGTAGAAATAATTGTTTTGTTGGCGAATCATTGTACTTAAACAACTGTTAACCTACTCCTGAGCTCCCTTAGTAATGATACTCAGTAATATATGGACCAATTAATAAGACTTTAAGAATTAGTGAGTTGAGATCATTAACGCATGTGGTATACATTCACCATTGCCCTATTCTCAAGTATAACAGTAGAATAAAAACCACTAGGCATGATTATACTAAAACAAAATACGAATTTCATGCACATAGTTGCCTTTATCATTTTGAAAAGAGCAAGAACAAAGATTCTAGTAGAATAGCATGAATTCATTTTTATTTCGTTGGTTCTGGTCAGCTGCTTACAACCTGTGATATTTGAAAATCATAATTACATAATGGGTTTAAATTACTTACATGAGAGGGTTTGGTTGGAAGTTATATTGAAGACATATTCGTATAGTGTAGCAAGGGTTTAAATAAATTCAATAGATTGCATATTGTCAATATATGTTCCTTATGTGAAAGAACATCCTACAACATTGATTGTGACAACAGTTCAAACGGCTAGAAACAAGTGATTACATAATGAATAAATATTGATCCGAATGTAGTGAGTAAAGCTCAGTCGATAAAATAAGATTATTAGTTTGGAAGTTAGTTGAAATAAAACACGATGATGTAATAAATGCAAGAAAGAGTTTAGAGTAAAAGAAAAAAATTTCAGATGTAGCGGGGGAGTATTTGTCTCCTTTTGAACACATAAATCATGTTTTTGGCGTCTAGTAGCAACAGCTTCAGTAAACGTCAGAAGACTGGATTTTGGCTGCTTACTAATCACCTTAAACGATTGCAATGTGTCTATCGACCTGATGTCCTGTATCAAGATGTTTCGTAATCGCAAGAAAGACCCCAAACAGTGCATGTTATCAGTTCTGGAACGGAAAGTTTACAATCTATGGTTAGTGATGCCTAGTAACTTGACTTTAGTCGGTCACAATGTCACAGTGCCATCTATACTACTTTACTTTATTCCCCGTTTTTACATCAGATTTCATGTACTTTTGTTGTCGATAAGTTATCCAAGATAGATAATCTAATTATCAAGTAATCGATAGTGAAATCTTCTCATTTGAACAATCTAGCTCAGAGTCCTCAAAAAATACAAAAAAAAATTCACTTAAGCTGCAAATATTTCTTATAGTTTACTTTCGTAGAGGAATCTATACTATTTATTTTTCTTTCCCTTTATTTCTTCCTTTATTATTTTTATCCTTTTTCTAGATGTGCTAGTGTTGAAGTGTAGCAACTTTAGCCGATATTCATTCATGTTAGATCTTAAGATATTCATTAGTGATTTTCTAGTATATTGATCATTTCTCTCTTTCTCTCTCTTTCTCATTATGTTTTGCTAGTAATAACAGTTAGATGTTGACAAACATCAAGTTTGTTTCAATAAATCGACTTTTATCCTCAACTTTTATGTGACATCTATCTTACTTACTTACGCCTGTTACTCCCAATGGAGCATAGGCCGCCGACCAGCATTCTCCAATCCACTCTGTCCTGGGCCTTCTTTTCTAGTTCCATCCAATTCTTGTTCATTTCTCTCATGTCTATCTCCATTTCTCGGCGTAATGTGTTCTTTGGTCTTCCTCTTTTCCTTTGGCCTTGAGGATTCCATGTGAGGGCTTGTCTTGTAACGCAGTTGGGTGCTTTCCTCAATGTGTGTCCTATCCACTTCCAGCGCTTCTTCCTGATTTCTTCCTCCACTGGGATCTGGTTTGTTCTCTCCCACAGTACGTTGTTGCTAATAGTGTCCGGCCAATGGATCTGAAGTATTTTGCATAGACAATTGTTAATAAACACCTGTATTTTCTGGATGATGGCTTTCGTAGTTCTCCAGGTTTCCGCCTCATACAGTAGAACTGTCTTGACATTTGTATTGAAAATCCTGACCTTGGTGTTGATTGACAGTTGCTTTGAGTTCCAGATGTTCTTCAGTTGTAAATATGCTGCTCTTGCTTTGCCGATCCGCGCCTTCACATCTGCATCAGATCCACCCTGATCGTCAATGATGCTGCCCAAATACGTAAAGGTTTTTACATCTCCAAAATCTTCTCCGTCAATTGTGATTGGATTGGTGCATTCTGTGTTGTATCGGAGAATCCTGCTTTTCCCTTTGTGTATATTGAGACCTATTGCTGCTGCCACACTGTTCGTCTTCTCCTGCATCTGTTGTTGCGTTTGGGATAGAAGGGCCAGATCGTCTGCGAAGTCTAGATCATCCAACTGCATCTTAGTTGTCCATTGTATCCCGTGTTTCCCTTCAGATGTTGACGTCTTCATGATCCATTCGATCTCCAGGAGAAAGAGAAAGGGTGAGAGTAAGCAACCTTGCCTAACACCGGTCTTCACTTCGAACGACTTTGTCAACTGTCCTCCATGCACAATTTTGCAGTGTAATCCATCATATGAGTTCTGTATGATATTGACTATCTTCTGAGGCACGCCGTAGTGTCGAAGAAGTTTCCATAGTGTTGTTCTGTCCACGCTATCAAATGCCTTTTCGTAGTCAATGAAGTTGATGTAGAGTGATGAATTCCATTCAATTGATTGTTCCACAATGATCCGTAGAGTTGCGATTTGGTCTGTACACGATCTATCCTTACGGAATCCTGCCTGTTGGTCACGAAGTTGGGCGTCTACGCAGTCCTTCATCCTGTTTAACAATACCCTGTTGAAGACTTTTCCCGGTATTGAGAGAAGAGTGATGCCCCTGTAGTTATCACACTTGCTGAGATTGCCTTTCTTCGGTATTTTGATCAGAAGTCCTTCTTTCCAGTTTGTTGGTACTTGTTCCTCATCCCAAATCTTATTGAAGAGAATGTGGAGTATCCTTGCAGTTGCCGCTACGTCTGCTTTTAGTGCCTCTGCTGGAATGTTGTCTGGTCCTGCTGCTTTGTCACTCTTGATTTGCCTGATGGCCATGCTGATTTCTTCAATTGTTGGTGGGCCAACATTGATTGGGAGGTCCGTGGGTGCTGCTTCGATGTTGGGTGGGTTCAGTGGAGCTGGTCGATTCAAGAGTTCTTTGAAGTGTTCTACCCACCTGTTTTGTTGCTCTTCAGTATTAGTGATTACCTTGCCTTCCTTGCTTTTCACTGGTCGTTCTGGTTTGCGGCGATTTCCAGAGAGTTTCTTTGTCGTGTCATACAATTGTCTCATGTTTCCTTCTCTTGCAGCCTTTTCCGCCGTCATTGCTAAATCTTCCACATATTTACGTTTGTCGGTTCTGATGCTCCTCTTCACCTGTTTGTTAACTTCTGTGTATTCAGCTTGTGCCTTGGCTTTTTCTGCTCTTGTTCGGCTGGTATTGATTGCTGCCTTCTTGTTCCTCCTTTCTTGAATCTTATCCAGTGTATCAACAGTGATCCATTCCTTGTGATGGTGCTTCTTGTGACCCAGAACCTCATGACATGTTGAAGTGATTGCCTCTTTGATCCCCTTCCAGTTGCTCTCCATAGTAGTTCCTTCTCCATTGAGTAGATAATGAAAGGCCTGGAACTTGTTGCTGAGGACTATCTTGAATTTGTTGAGTTTGTCAGTATCCTGAAGAAAGGCCGTATTGAACTTTTGTGATATTGTCCACCCCTTGTTGTCCAGTGCTTCTTGAGTTTCAATTTCATCTTGGCGACCAGCAAGTGATGATCTGATACTATATCAACTCCTCTCTTGGTTCTCACGTCCTCTATAGTCCTCCTGAACGTTTTGTTGATGCAAATATGGTCGATTTGGTTTTGTGTAGTGTGATCCGTTGAAGTCCATGTGGTTTTGTGAATGCGCTTATGTGGGAATATGGTGCCGCCTATGACCAGTTTATTGAAGGCACATAGTTTTGCAAATCTCTCACCATTTTCGTTCCTTTCTCCCAGTCCGTGTCGTTTTATGATGTCCTCATATCCGGTGTTGTCCATTCCAACCCTGGCATTTAAATCGCCCATCAGAATGGTCAGGTCCTTTGTTGGGTACTTCTCAACGATTGACTGCAGCCTATTGTAGAATTGATCTTTATCGTCTTCATTGTAGTCGTTGGTAGGCGCATAGCATTGGATGATGTTCATTGAAATGCCCTCTTTCTTTGTTTTGAAGGAGGCTTTGATGATCCTTGATCCATGATAATCCCATCCCATAAGTGCATTTTGTGCTTATTTGGACAGCATCAATGCAACTCCTTGTGTATGTGAGTGAGGCATTTTCTTCATCATGGCCGAAGTATAACAGAAGCTCCCCTGAAGTTAGTCGTTGTTGTCCAACTTTCGTACAATGTGTTTCACTGATCCCAAGTACCTCTAGGTTGTATCTTCTCATTTCTGCAGCAATTTGGAAGGCTCTCCCGGTGTCCCACATTGTACGAACATTCCATGTACCTAAATAAATGGTCGCTCTGGTTGTCAGAAGGGGCATCGGCCTCGTAACTTCCGAAGGAATTCGGCTTTCATCATGAGGCGTCATAATTCTTCTAAATGAAGACCTTCTGACTCCCAGGGCAGAGTTTAAAAGGTTTGAATAATTTTTTCTGGTTAGCGTTTTTTTAGCGAGTTAGTTTTCTACGGGATGGGGACGCTAACCCCATGCCCAACCCTCCTCCTTTATCCGGGCTTGGGACCGGCAGTAGCCCCCAGAGGGACTCCAGGCGGAGTTTGTGACATTTATCAGTACACAATAAATATCTTACTGTATTGTGTTTTTCATTTGTAGTTAAAATGAAATTCAATTACAACTCAGAGATAAAATAAAATATATAGACAAGTTGTCATTAGATATGACCTTTTCTAAGTATGATTGACATCATACTAAAATAATTTGACTAATCTAAATAAACTACTGATAACGTAGGTATCATTATCAAAGTTTGATTTGATCATTTCGAATAAATTGAACATTGAGTAGATTGTTATAAATAAAAATAATCTCTTTGTGGATATCTCAATAAATAGAAAAATTAGATTTTCTGACGTTTTGTGACTTAGTGTAAGCTACTTCTTCAGAGTAAATAAATAACCAAATCAAAATTAATCCAAGTTTAAATAGTACAAAGGAACATTACTAGAATATTAGGTGAGATCAACCAAGAAAATCAGGTTTGAATAAATCAATTTCATGTCATTTCGGTCCAGCTGATTCATATGAAACATATTTCTGTATCTGTGTAAGTGTATGTGTGTTCTGTTCAAAAGAAATACCATGGATTAGTACTGCAATTTTACCATACTGTCATGGCACAACAGAACTCCAAAGAATCTTAAAACAACACAAAATTAAAGTATATTACAAAACAACCAACACATTTCGAAATACTTTAGTTCTCTTAAAAGAAAAATCCCATTCATGTCAACACAGAACTGCGTCTACAAATTAGGTTGTATCGATTGTGATACCTTTTTATATTGGACAGTCAACTCGCGAAATCTTGACTCGAATCAAAGAACATATTAGGTACATAAACAAACCTCCTAATAATCCCGTAAAACTGGATAAACTTCAAATTAAATCGGCAATAGCAGTTAACGCCATTTTCAACGACCACCAAATCGATTTCTCAAATATCAAAATATTACAAAAGGATTTTTCCAATTACAAACAAATGAGAGTAGCTGAAGCGTTCCATATAATGCTTAATCCTACTGCTCTCAACAGAAACGAAGGGCTTATCATACATCCTACTTAGACTACTATCGGTTGACATTAAGCCCACGGTATTTAAGATTCTCTACCACCCGTTTCTTAGACATTGTAGTGTGTGAAAAAAAATTTATTAATCGGTGATTGGTGTACTTGTTTTGCAAGTGTATACTGAAGTGAAAATGAACAAAACTTTTGTCACCTTTAATAATTTTGTTATTAAGTAAGAAAGAAAGCTTAGTTCAGTGAAGAGTTCTCTTTTCGGCGAATTCATTTTCAAAGCTGTACAATCGCAAATATATATACTTATTTTTACAGGGTGATAATAATACTGATAATAAACTTCTGTTATACATGGTGACAATGAGGTTAGATAAACAAAGGTATTAGAAAAAAAATTTTTTTTTAAACAAGGAAAGTAAATAATCGTTTGATAGTTAATGGCTTAAGTATTCATCGGATAAGGATGGCTCAGCATGATAAAATAAAATGTTGAAACAGAGATGAAATGTAATCGGAATGATCGTGGAAATAAAAACAAACCGGTTGGGGGTAGAAGATTTGAGGGGAAGAAGGAAGGTGAAGCGGGTGGCTGTAAGGGAACAAGAGTATGAAGAAAGAGAACAATTTTAATACATTAAGACCATGGTAGGAGTAAGGGGTTGTACCAGTTTCTTTTGTACACATAATTCTGGTTTTTCAAAATGTATGGCTATTGCCTCGGTAATGCAAAGAAGACGCAGTCTAATTGTCTTAGGAAGGCTTCTACTTACCTTGTAGATGACTTTGAACGCAGAGTCCGTCTTGATTGAGTGACCTGTGTTCACAAGGTGTTCGATTATAGAACTTCTTATTGAGCCGTTTATTAGAAAATTTTGTAATTGGTCGTAAACTGTTCATCTTTGTAATCTGATTAGTTGAAATCGAAATCGCTTCAAGTGCTGTGATTGGATGTCAGAATTTAGATTGTTACATTTGAAATTTAATGATAATGAATAATTTTTTTGTGTAATGTCAGTCTTGTAAGAAATTTAGACTTTTGAAGAAAAAAAACAGCAACTTGAGTGCAATCCTATTGTTAGTGAATGTGTACTGAGATTAATTTTTGTTTTCCGATCAAGTGATTTCATGTCAACCTTTAATTGAAGTCGTTAGTTATCTTGTCACGAATACTTATGTGTAACACATAAAAAGCAAGTTTTTGGGAAAACGGAACTGAAAACCGGTTTGAATATTTGATAAAAGTTATTACTGAATTAGGTCGGTAGTCAAATGCTGAATATCAAATTAATAATGAAATTATCACCAAAGTGTGTGCATAAGTTTTTTAGTAATACATGGTCTGTTAATGTGAAAAAGAAATCAACATGATAATTTATTGATTACGACATGTATAAATACGGCGAACGAACCGTAAACCATGGGTTAATGAAACGACTTTGACGGTACATCAAATTACTTACTTACGCCTGTTACTCCCAATGGAGCATAGGCCGCTGACCAGCATTCTCCAACCCACTCTGTCCTGGGCCTTCTTTTCTAGTTCCATCCAATTCTTGTTCATTTCTCTCATGTCTATCTCCATTTCTCGGCGTAATGTGTTCTTTGGTCTTCCTCTTTTCCTTTGGCCTTGAGGATTCCATGTGAGGACTTTTCTTGTGACACAGTTGGGTGCTTTCCTCAACAACAGGAATCGAGAAATAAAAGTCGATGTTTCGCGACTTATAAATGCAATACAAACGGGTATTTCCATTAAATTCATATCAAGGGCGACGACCTGATATAAATAGATGTTCTCATTATTCGTCTTGTATGTCACGTCCAAACCAATAACATCAGAGAAACGATCTGCCAAAATCCTTTGATCACCAGTCGTGAAGAAAAAATACGATAGACAGTTATCCTCGTCTAATTCGTATTCGCAAAGCCCACCTAAATATGTTATGTGAGCTTTTAATTTTCCGTAATCACTTATCGTTTACATTATAAATTGGCAAATTGCTTACCAGGAAGGTTCGCGTGTGAGAACACTTTGTACCGCATATTAAAGATATCTTGATCATTCAGAAGTTTCCCATAAGAATGGTAAGCATAATTCTTAATGTGGAATGAAGCGGTACCAGATATCAGCAGTGGTCGCGCATTTTCAAACTGGGCCTCCGTTAACCCGTGTACTCATGAATTACCTTGGTACCTCAGGGAATTGCACTCGTGATTGTGATGCACATTCCCACGTACAACAGTCCAGTAATCGTCGATAATCTTACAATACATGAAGGCCGGACATTGAGTGTTCATGGAAGTCCTTCATGACAAAAAATTTCAATAACAATCAAATTACCTCCTCCGTCTGATCAGCTGTGGCGAACCGCTAGATGTTATACGGCCATTTCTCCAGCACACAAATTTAATATACGAGTTTTCATCTCTGCACAAATGCGAATCTCGAACTACATAATGACAGTAAGTTGATCTTTCATAATTTGTGATAGCGGACTTTAACGCTTCAACCGATGGGAACGCAACGAGAAACAAGGTTGTCAAAAAGACTTCCTCCATTTCTGTTACGTGATAAACAACAGCACTTGTACTCGGAACGATACTCTCCTCCATAATGATGATTAAAATGTACTTCGTCGACAAGTACTGATGTTTTATAACAATCCGACAAAACATAACTAACAAATTAAAAACGAACTTTAAAACTAGCCATTTCATTGGACGAAACGGGATGAAAAATATTGCAATTTTGGGTTGAAAAAACATTTTAAAAAGGAGGATGGGGTTTTTTTTAAAAAAATTGCCGTGGGGCTAATGAATTTCACTTACATAAATATAGAAACATGTCTCATATGAATCAGCTGGACCGAAATGACATGAAATTGATTTATTCAAACCTGATTTTCTTGGTTGATCTCACCTAATATTCTAGTAATGTTCCTTTGTACTATTTAAACTTGGATTAATTTTGATTTGGTTATTTATTTACTCTGAAGAAGTAGCTTACACTAAGTCACAAAACGTCAGAAAATCTAATTTTTCTATTTATTGAGATATCCACAAAGAGATTATTTTTATTTATAACTAATGATAAAGTTCGATTGCACTATTTTTGCTATATCTTTCCTTATAATTAAGCTCATTAATTATGAGTCTTCTGACAAAACTGCTTTATATAATATTATACACAATATTCCTATCCGTCCCTAAAGTTATCAATCACAATACCAGGGAAATCAAACGAGGACCTTGTACTAATCTGTATATTTCTTACTACTTAATGTGACCAACTATACCTGAAATATAGGACCATGACGCAAACATTCGAATATATTTAAGGTACAAAATGAAATAGTAATTTTATGGTTGATTAACAGTCATTTATAAACGTAGAAAGATTTCCATTTGTGTCAAATGGTCACTTAAAATTAGAAGTAAATGAAGACATCATAATCTAATTGTTCAGTAAATACAAATGTGTATCCTTCGTTGCCAGAGATTAACTTCTATTCTCATAGTCTTAATAATATTCTAACCTTCAGCTTGAAATTATGTCTAATTAATCAGATTCATTCATGTTAAATATTCTTAATAGGATTTTGTTATTTGTAATAATCATGTGATTCTCCAACTTAATATCGTATATATATAATAGTTAAGTATATTACCAGTCAACTCCACCTGTAGCTTTTCTAGAGTTACTGTCGGTTCCAAGCCTGGATAAAGGAAGATGGTTGGACGTGGAGGTTGGTAACCCCATCCTGTAGAAAAATAAATCAGATCAGAATAAACATTACCAGTCTTGTAATCCAATATACTATTTTAGCAACTTTAAACATATAAGATAAACAGACCAACCTAAATATATAAGTGAAATATTTGTGATTTAAAATTAGAAAATAACGCTTACCATCATAAAATAATATTCGTCTAAGATAGTTTGAAGTAAAACATGATGGTCATGTGTATCTGTATGCTTTATAATTTATTTACACCTTTATAACAACATTGAAGTACACACAAACACACACACAGAGAGAGAGAGAGAGAGATTCATCATACAGAAAACCAATATGGTTATGTAATGAATAACATAAGAAGTGTACACTTTATCATATTTCAAACTGAATCATATAGAAATAACATAATATTCAATTGGAAAACTTATATTGTATTTGCTTAAACCAACTAATTTTATATTGATTTATCTAGTTTTGTATAAAACATAAACTGTTATGACTTTTTTACTTACGCCTGTCATTCCTCGTGAAGGAGCATACGCCGCTCACTAGCATTCTCCATACAACCCTGTTATGGACAATCCTTTACAGCTCTTTTCAGTTGTTATTCATCCTTTACATATCTGATCCTATTTACCGACGTAATGTGTTTTTTGGCCTTCCGATTTTCCGTTTCCCTTTAGGATCCCAACATATGGAGTGTCAAAATTAGTTCATTTCATATTCTACGATAAAATTACCGAAAATCGTCCGAAGATTTTAATCGCTTATCGTATGAGATTAGAAAGCCCTATTACTATCTTAGTACCTATTCTTTGAACACGTTCAAAAACATCTTCATCTTTAATTAAATCACCAAGATACTTAGTTCAAAATGAGGTCATAGATATGTGAGATATAAAGTTCGAAACCTTTCTTTATAAAAGCATTTGAATGATCTTCTAAACAACTGCAACGCTCGAAAACTGATAACAGCTGCTACATCGAGATATACAATTGTTTGCAATTCGTGACTTACAATCCAACTGTAATCCATACTGATGGCTATTATTTTATCAGTGCAGTAAAATACGCTTTGGTGCAAGTTTATCCCAAAGCAACAATATTTAGACGAACCAAACGATTAGTCTAAGTCAGATTGAATCACTAGCTTCATAATGTCACTGAGTATTTCACAGTCAGTATTTCACACCAACTGCAAATAAAAATATGAGAGAAACTCGTCAGTCCACAAAAGAAATACCAAGGAACATAGGACAGTATGTTGTGGTAGACCACTATTCACAGGCTTCCATCCAGAAAGAGTTCCTTAATCTTTCATGTTCCATCTTCCCCAACAGAACGAGTTTCATATCCACTCTTATTTTGTACCAGTTATCCCTAACTTGGAAATCATCTACCTAAGTGGAAGAGACAGCTGAAGATGTCACGGATATTTAGTTTTTGATGGCACTGTTGTCCATAACACCCTTATAATCGAAGACTTCAAGACCAGTCAAATCAGAAGTCAGTGGGTCCGAAGATATATTTGGGAGATGGTGAATATTTTCCAAGCTGACTAGTCATTGTGAGGGAAGTGTTTGACTGAGCACAACAATTGTATATCTCGATGTAGCAGCTGTTATCAGTTTTCGAGCGTTGCAGTTGTTTAGAAGATCATTCAAATGCTTTTATAAAGAAAGGTTTCGAACTTTATATCTCACATATCTATGACCTCATTTTGAACTAAGTATCTTGGTGATTTAATTAAAGATGAAGATGTTTTTGAACGTGTTCAAAGAATAGGTACTAAGATAGTAATAGGGCTTTCTAATCTCATACGATAAGCGATTAAAATCTTCGGACGATTTTCGGTAATTTTATCGTAGAATATGAAATGAACTAATTTTGACACTCCATATGGTACATAGTGATTTGGCTGTTAACACCCTCAATCTTTTGACTTCCTCGATGATTAATCATTAACGAAGCCACTATTAAAAATTCCAAAGCTTCAGTCAAATAGACTCCATATGGGTTCGCTTTTGCCGAGCATCCGAATACTGTGACTCCTACCAGAAAATATGGCACCGGCTCCATCGGTGAACGCTTCAGGAGCGAAACTGGATCTTCAGTAGAAAACGTGCCACAAGAACTAACATAGATCAGTGGACCTAGTTTTTTGCTATCAAAGATAGAAGATTGAAATCACTAACAACTGATACGATCTAACCAGACTTCAAATTCATATACTCGTAAGGATCCAAACTAGCATAATAAACCAAATCCATAATAGTTCTCTTAATTCTGCTTGTTTTGTATACATATGTATGTCCATTTTCAAGCCCACGCGGTTCCGAACTCCTTACCTACGACCGCACGGCAGTGGTCCATTGTCTTAAGATGATGGCTCACTGTTACCTCAAGATCGTTTTGAGGCCGGAATACGGTTTCTGACTCTTCCTCCATGTTCCACCTACTTACTTTTGTGTCCCTTATGTTCCCGTAGATACACTTGGTCACGCTGGTAGGCATCGGTCATTTTTATCCCAGCTAATCAGAACATCTAGTTCCCCTTTCAGTACCCACGCATCTGTATCTCATGTTACCTCTCTCCAAACTTTTATGTCAGTGCAAAGTCAACTCACCTTAGCCGAGTTACGTATTGAACATCGTAGTCAGTGGGAGAGCAATATGCTGTCCAACTTGTCTCAAGATCTGGCCTCGTTTATTTTCTGTGTCTAAAGTGCTAGGCCCGTTAGTCCGCAGTGAGCGACCGACTTCATAATTTTGTTTTCGAATCTAGTCCTTCGTCTAGAAGAGGCTCCTAAGTGAAAATTGTCACAGAATAGTTCATAATAACCTCTGGTTTGTTGTGGTCTTTCTCTATCGTTTGAGATTCACTCTCTTCTGTAGCGTGACCAAACCTTAATTTATGTATATAGCAGTTGATATATTTTGGTTTTGTTGTCATATGGCTGAAACTTACCACACACGTGACTTTTATAATATGAATGGAAAACACTTGTACTGTTCACATTTTAAGCAGATAACCATTGATTAACATGGTGTTCTAATGTGGCTTGTTAGTAAATTTCGACATACTGGTCCATCCTTCTATTTATTTATTTATTTTCCTCATGCCTGAGTATCTCACAGTCAGCGAACATCGTATGGATGTGAGTTTTATGACCGAAACACTAACCACATACGCACTCGAACCACCGTCCTCCTAACTGCTAGACCACGTGTAGTGGAACTGAGCCCTAGCCACACAATCCTCAAAGCTGAACACGGGACAACTAGGAAAATAGATATTCAGCATTTAAAGCGCAGAAAAAACCAAAAAGGAATAACGCGGAATCATTTATTCAATTCATTTGGATGGCATGACTCAGCCTTGTAGGCATGGTCATTCTTGTGTGTTGTCTTATCACTTGTACTCATATCAAATACGTTGTTCTATCTCCATCCTAAATGTGTTCATCATATATTGGTGATTATTACGATACGATGAATAATTGTAGACAATGATGTGACTTCCACGTAAGATCTTATAGATTAGGCAGTTGCATCATGACAAGTTTACGATTTTAGGATTAGGTCCATTCTTAGAGAAGTACACTTATATGTTTTAAAAAAGTAATTTTTTCTTTTAATACGTCTTCGTGTCTATCTACTTCCAATCCGCTCTGAAAACCAAGTGCTCTTATGGAAACGAACAATTACGAATTATATTTGTGCATTTCCTTTTTGCACCTGATTATTTTATACAGGCAGTGAAGCGGTTCTTCAGGTTTGACTGACTTTCTTCATTGCTTTTGAAGTAGATTCATTTTTATTTCTCACCTGAGGGAGACTCAAGAGCTTGGTGAGTAAACACGTGGTAACCGGGTAGAGAATGAGAAAATCGTACCTCACCAATATGGTGCTGAGTGGCATGCTTGCCGGACTTCCTCTGATACAGAGTTTTGAAAGTCATATCTGGTGGAATCTCCAGTGTGCTGGAATAAAGCCAGGACAATTGTGATTTTCAACAGTGTTTAATCAGATACTGTTTTTGATCACCCTACTTCTAAGTATTTTCGGTTTGTAGACGGCGCATTAAAATGGCCTACCAGGGTCTGAGTTTACTTAGTGTGAAGTCATTCATCATTCATTCTAGACAGATGTGTACTAGAACTAGGTCCAATATCTTGCCTTTTTCGTTTCAACCGGCGGCGTTTCAGCTCACATGTTCCTGAGTCATGTGCCACTTTCTCGACGGCTCGTGTGATTCAGGCGCTTTATGTGTGCATGACAGCCCCACCATCCATATGAATTAGTCTATCGGCTATACAAAGTAAGGAGCCAAGTAATTAAGTTTCTTTATCATGCATTTCTGACGTTAACCATGTTTCTTAGATGGTCATGACACCAGGATTTTCTTTCACTACCACGCTTTGGAACTCCGCCATTTTACTAAGTAGGCTTCGATCATTTAGCACGTCTTTAATTCTGTCAGATAATTTACTGTATTACCCACAGTGCTTAGGGGATCGTCTAGTTCCGAACTTCAGCAATATGAACACCCAGGTTATATCGCTATCTCGGCGGCCCCATTTGTTTTTGACTTTCTCGATCATCATGAGCGGATTTTCACCGAACGTTGTCACATCAACCTAATGTATCGCAAACCGGGATAATGCTTATGTTAACTTTCATGTAGTCATTTAGAGTGCCATACTATGATGTATTTTTTTATAAAACGAGCTAAATTATGTTACGAATTTTGCTTCGGCCGAAATTTTTATTTTCCACATCTGATTGTGTTAAGTCGGACAAGCATTGAGTGTTCGAATGACATTGTAATGACCTACTTTTATCAAGAGAACGCGATTGGTGTAATAGAAACAACTATTATTATAACCAATTGTACCCGGGATTGTTTTACCGTACTTGTTCGTTAAACTGTACCAAAATACATACATTCCTCCGTTGACTGTGACCTTTCGCGAACTTGGTTACGCTCAGTAACCACACTTGTAACCTGGCACGATCTCGATATTCTTTCGACACCACGAGATCGCCAACAAACACATCTCGACTACAGCCACCAACTGCCTTCTGATATTTAGCCTACGGAGGGTGCTATCTTTTAACTGGCACGTAGTCTTCTTTTAGTGGTGATCACAGTCAACCGCGACTCGACACCACACTACAACATCATAAGTCATAGTAAGCTTAATGAAATAGTTGTCTTTTTAATTATACTGTCAATGATTGACTTTGTGGAGAGATATTTGTTGCACTGTGAAATATGTTTTTATTAGCAAATAACTTTTATCTTCAGTTTTAAAGCAATATCGTTTGTCCTGTAATAAATCAGTCTTACTGGACTATAGTTCATGTTTTGGGTTTATAAGCTTGATTATCTACATTTAACTACTTTGAGTAACATATCTGTGCTAATGAAACAATAAATATAATACCCGACTAGTTTAGTATTCTCGGTTATCGTATTATCCAGTTTAGTTGCTATAAGCACAGTGCTTGAAGCACGTAACTTTACAGACCAGCTTAGTAAGCGTCACAACGGTGACGACGCTTACCTTCTGGCTAACGGTACACTCAAACGATTCAGCCGACCCACACTAACCATGTTGATGAAAGCTTCATCTGCAACTGCACAGGACTTTCCGAAGTGAACCTGAGTGCTGACTTGGTGTTCTGGAAACTGGGGCATCCAAGAGAAGGCACTTGTCCTGGTCCGGATACTGTTCATCCTGCGTACAGGCAATACAAACATACAGGGAACGTATGTACGAATGCTATAAGAGAAGACTGGCTTCAGTACAAGATGAAGATTATGGATAAATTTGTCGCCAATCCGAAAAGTTTATACCATTATACAGCTTCTCTTCGTCAAGTCAAAACTAGATTTTCCCAACTGATAGGTCCTAATGACCCGACCAATAACGACGGCGACGCCGCTAACCTTCCGGCTGAACTCTCGGACATTTCAACCGACCCACATCAACTATGCTGATGACAGCTTCATCTGCAACTGCATAGAACTTTTCGAATTGAACCTGAGCGCTGACTTGCTGTTCGGGAAACTGCAGCACCTAAGAAAACACACTTCTCCTAGCCCAAATATGGTTCACTCTGCTACACTGACGGTAGCAGCTTCAATCCTGGCAGCACCGCTTAGCGTAGTGTACTCACACTCGCTCAGCCGAGGCACTTTACCGGAAATTTGGAAGCTGGCTCACATCAGACCAATTTTCAAAGGAGGACAATGCAGCGAACCTTCAGGTTACTGACCGGTGGCTCTTCTCTCTATACCTCCAAAATTTATGGAGTCCCTGATATGCGATGTATACATGACTATTTACTGTTCTCAAATTTTTTCTCACCTCAACAGCATGGTTTCACGAGGGGTCACCCTTGTATAACCAACATGCTGACTTCGGTGGACAGATGGGCAAGCATCCTTGATCGCAAGGGGAAGGTTGACATCATTTACCTTGACTTCTCAAAAGTTTTTGATAGGGTCAGCTGTATGTGTTTTATCAATAAGCTCAAACGATTGGGTATCAGATCACCTCTAATTGAGTGGCTCATTTCATACCTGAAAAATCGACATTTTAAGGTCAAGGCTAACTTTGCTTTCTCTCAGGCAGTGGAATGTTTTAGTGGGGTACCCCAGGGCCCAGTACTAGTACCTCTTCCCTTCTTGACTTATATAAATGATCTTCCACAACGGGTATCGTCAGACGTATTCCTTTTTGCTGATGACGTGAAGCTTCGGAGAGAGATACACAACTGAGATCATGTACTGGCACTTCAGGAGGATTTGACTTGCCCTCACAGTTCGGCAGATGATAACGGACTTACCTCTAACACTTCAAAGTGTGAAGTAGTCCATCTGCGACATGTTTCAGACTACAGTTACAACTTAAGAAACTCCTCTCTAGTAGTATACCGAATCGAAAAGTATTTTTAGGAGTGCTGGTACCCTATGATTTGAAGTCTTACGCTAATTGTGACGAAAGTTCCTTTTGAGCGAACCTTGTACTGGTAACACTGAAGCGCATTTTTGGCCAGTTTGACAGGAGAACTTTCCACGTAATCCTCAACAGTTTTATTCGTCCCCATTTAGAGTACGGAAACATAGTATTTTCTCCCTCACTTCAAAAAGATAAGAACACTCTGGAGTGTATCCAACGGCTAGCCATGAAATCGGTTTGAGGACTCAAATTCAAACCATATGAAGAGCGACTCTAATCACTTAACTGTTACCCATTGGCGTATAGACGTCTTAGAGGTGACCTTCCGATGGCTTACTGCATCCTTAGCACTTCTGAACACCCCCTTAAACACCCACTTAAAATCAGTCCCAATACAAACCTAAGGTATAACACCCAGAAATTGGAGGTACAACATAGCAGAACGGACTATGGACACAACTTCTACTCGTTAAGAGTTGTCAGATGCTGAAACTCGCTACGGGCCGAGCTAGTTCAAGCGACTTCCCAGAAGTCCTTCAAGAGGCGACTTGACCTATTCTTAAGGACCAAGGACAGCATCATACTATGATTTACCAATTTCTTTTTCCTCTTTTATTGTCAACATACCTAGGTTCCTGCCTGGAGGATTTGGTGATCCCGTGCTGCTAGACACGGAAGCCCGTTAAGCGAAAGCTTCTTCTATTCCGTACAAAACCATTCGAACCACTTGAAAACGATCAACGTGAGATTATATATACATTATGGCGTATATAGATTCAGAAAGGTGAAGCTGAGAGCCTAGAATTTGTGCAGGATAGGATGCTATATTGATGTATCATATTTATCATATTCCCACTAGCCCTAACATATCTCTAATTCATTTCGTTTATAAGTTACACGTTAAATTGTAGTGATATGAGCCTATTGAAAGTTTCAGAATTTCGACCATTAAAACATTAAATTGCTTAGCTACCCTAAAAAATAGCCGAAAAAAACACTAAATGAGACAAACCGACCACCATTGCTTACAAAGGTGGCGGGGATTATAGTTCCCGTTTCATTCTAATCTGTCACTAAGTCGACTGTCAAAGTGACGTAACGGAGTTCAGTTTAATTGCAGTCGATCGTCACTGAGGCCAGGACGACCATATTACTTCGGATCCGGTCAGTTTGCCGGGATTTTACAGGGTTATGTTTCCTTCTTCAGCAGAAGCAAAACGAAATTCTAAGGGGCGGCTTGCCTGCGCACTTTTAGAATCCACACTTTTTTCTATTCTGAAAGCTTGTGAATGCTAACTTCATCTACTGTTTCTGCAAGTAGCTTGCTTATTAAAGGCTTAGGTCACTATGTGGCCAACTTCTAGAATGACCAACCTGAACAAGTATAAACCTCGTCGGCAAATAATTTCAAAGAGAAATCTGACTATTACAGAAGAGTATATTACAAGGATTGATACAGGTCGACAGATACACTGTCTTTATCTCCGCATGCTGACATACAATTTTAAGAACCATTTACAAACATCTACGTTACAGTAATTGTTAGTCATGTAGGGAAGATCTTATTGTTATACTTCATAATATGTATTGACAAACGGCTTAATTTTCCGTATGTATGTCCGTTTTCTGGTATCTTGGTTTATTTTCTGTGACCTTTTAACCACATAAAAGGGTCTGTAGCACTTTATTTGATGCTTATATACCAATCTGTGAAGTCTCATGTTCTATTAGCCTTCCGTTAACATCTTGTTTTTCAGTCTACTTTCACGGTAATTGTCTCAGTTATGTTCCGGAAACTCACAACTTTAGGATAAGTCTCACGTTCTTGTGACATTGCTGTTGCCTAGTTATTTTGATCATTAGGCAGGTACTCTTCAGTAACTTTTGGTCATGGAAAATGCCATCGATTTTTCAACTGTGCCAGTCTATAAGCCGACGCCTACATTGGTAGTCATTCCCATCCGTCAAGAAACAAATTGACCACCGTTTAGTTCAGTAAGATATGTTTAGTTACCGTGTTTCATACGGTTCATATTATTAGAAAAAGCCTTGTGATTAGTTGGTTTTTGCACTTATTTTCATCGTTTAGTCATACGGCTAAATATGTATGTTGACGTATCAGGGTGTCTATTCTCCAATCGAGGTAGATTGTCTCTGAGACTATAGTCTATGGACGACCTTGGATCAACGCTGAGGTGACCTTAAGAATCCCTGCCTAGTTACTAGGGTTAAATGAAGATTATAAATCAGTGGAAGGAATTAGTATGTGGGTTTACAGTTAGACATTAGGGTCAGGAATGAGATTTAGTGTTCTCATCACTAACTGATATAAAATGTCAAAGTGCTATCTAACCACAATCCAAGACCTAAGTAATTCCAGTACGAATCTAAAAGCTGATTAGCCTATACTGTTAGTGAAATACTAGCGTACTCACAGAGGTGTTAAAAGCATATGACCATGTTTCTATTAAAACTTGGTTTGCTTGACTGTGCAAAATTTGATGTCTGACACATCGGAAACCCTATTTTTATGCAACCATTCGAGTGGTTATATCTCGATTCTAAACCATATGGTTTGTGTCTTTGACTACCATTCTCAGTCATTGATATGGGCATCTGTAGAATAGTTGAATGTAAAGGTACTCGATTTCCAATCAATCGATCATGCATTCACATACTTTGATTAGAAAAATATAAACAACGCAGGGTCTGGCACGTATGTATGTGGATCACTGAGGCAGATGATCTGTATCGAATGATTTCACTGGCCCTACATGTATACCGACCTCACTTGTTACACTTACTACCATAGCAAAAACGTAAGGAAATAAAAATGAAGTTCATAACACTAACATTCTTTACTCTTTATTGTATTCATAGAGTTATTCTATTTTCATGCATACCTCAAGTACAAATATTCATCCTAAACATTTATTGCATTAATGTGCTAGATTTTCCTAGAAAATCCTTTTTTAGTTGACATTTAATGATTAGGTGCAGAATATAAAATTTATGCACTTTCCATTTTGTAGTCTCAATTTTTGTGAATGACTACTGTCACTAGTAGTTCTAAGCAACCAGTTTGTGTTCCTGATAGTGTGACTGAAGATAAGGTTGTACATTGGAAAATACATCGTCGACAACTCGTTAACCCATCGGTTTCTATCTGCGAACTTGTTGATGACGCGTCTGGTAAGATAGACATTAGAGCTCCTGGCTATGGTTGGGTAACCAAGATGAAAGATGAAGGTGCTGTAGTTGTTCCTGGGTAAGATATCTTTACTAATTTTTTTATTTGTAAGATGTGTTCTATTCAACTTCCTACCATGCACACATCACGTTGTAATGAAAGACTTGTGTGCGGAATGCGGTGCCAATTTGCGTAGGTAAGTCTAGCTTTTTTCATTCAACGTCTCCTCAGAGAAGGAGGGATATCAGGTGAACGGATTACTGATGCTAGTGCTAGTATACCAATGGTGCATGCAATCCCAGAACTTCATGTCAGTGAAACAGTAAGTTATGATAGTCAGCTTGTCTTAATTACAATTTGTTACGAAGATACAAATCTGGATGCCAAATGCGGTTATTATTATTAGTTTTAATAGATAATCATAGGAAAGCGTCTTACATACTGTTTATTAGATGTACTTCATTTATTATTGAACCACATTTTTTGCTAACATGATCATTATTGGTCAACCATTTCTGAGATCTTTACGAAACTGATGTCTGTGATTGACATAGTTATTTATCTTTTTTCCTTAGTAGCGGTACTCCCAGTGTACCTAACTGTTAAACTGTCTTGCATGTGGAATACCGGTCATTAGTCCAAAAAATACCTAAAAGGAGCGAAACATGTAATATTCACTGTGATTGTCATGGTTGTGATAGTGGTTGAATAAATACCCTAGGGATGAAAGGCCCGTATTCATTCCTTCGGAGAATGGCTAAAAATAATAGTTCATTTTGGAAATACATCAGCATATTTAATGGGGTTAGATAAAACTAGATAAAGAGTTTTGTATTTCTTGGATAAGATTATAAGTAAATATAGTGTTACCAAAACGGAAAAGATCGATTCATATTGCTTTAAGCTATTAATTGGCACATTTTCTCTACATGGACTAGCTAGTCACCTAATCTCTCGTTCTATGTTATTATTCTGGTTACTTCAAAGTATCCTTTACTATACATCTGTCTTGAACAATCTATTATCGAACTAGAGGGTTATCGTACATCATACTACATTTGCCAAGTATTTTAAAAACCCACAGAGGTACTGAAGAGACTCAACTTCCGAATATACAATATGTAACTGGGTTTATTAGTTTGTTTATGACCTGGTAAATCTTCTCTACTTAGAAAAGTATTGTTCGAGGTACTAAGTAACATCATAAAACATCTAAAGGTTCTTCGACGGACGATGCTTTCTGGTGTAGGACTAGGCTGGAAGGAAGCTAGGGGCGTCCAAACCAGAACATGGTATCAGTCGATGAAGTCATCGGCAATTAGCCTGAGCCATGTTAAAAGGTATAGACCACTGGTTGGGTTCCGCGTGGTTATCGTAACCAATGGTTATAGACTTTGAACGACATGGCTCGAAATCGTTTGCAATGGCGCAGGTGCATCCATTCTTTGTCTTCCCCCAAATCCTGAAATTCTAAATTTCTCATAATCTTTTTTGTTTTTTATTTCACCAATTTATATCTTCTTCGTGAATCGTACCTTCTGTGCTTAATCCTTCCCACCACTACTACTGATACTGTTACTACCTCTAATACCCATAGATTTGACCAGACAATTTCATTTCTCTGTGCTAATGGGGTATGACAACTTAAACTGATATACATACGTACAAGGTTCTGCATTGTGACTAACTAATTACGTGAAGGGGCAATTCAGACTATGTGTTGTTTACGACATACTATTTTGTATATAACTTTCACTAGATTTTCTGTGCATTTTGTTTGTTAACATCATTAACCTTTTTTTTGTATTCAAACAGGTTGCAGATGAAATCGCTTTACAGGATCAACAAAGTTTATTGGCTGCTCGAAAACTTGTTTTGCTGGTTGATCTTGATCAGACAATAATACATACAACTAATGATCCAAAAGCTTTTAAATATAAAGTAATTAATTTGTTTATAACGTATTTCTACGAAATATATGTGTGAATTTAATTCTTTGGTGAGGACTGTTGTAATATAGCAGATTTGGTGTTGGATGATTCCAGTGTTTAGCTCCAACTATTAGTCCACATGTTTGTATTCCACTATATTCTGTTTTGATTTGCTGATCAGAATATTAGTTTATTATTAACGGAAATACTTATTTCTGATCATTCTAAACTTAAATAATTGTCCTAGTTTGGCTTTTAAAAGTCTGTTTTACCATAAGATTTATGAGATGAAAGTCATTTTTCGTAGATAATTATACTTGGTTCGGCTATTCACGGGTTAAAATTCATTTTTCATATTTAGGTTCTAGAAGTTAATTTTTATCTGTATTCCGTACACAATCAGTAAATCTCATTGCTTTATTACATAGGCCTAAACTTGATTACTGAGTTGCTTTGTACACTGAACACCCTATGTACCTTCAACCACTATCTCCATATAATACTAATAGCCTATCAAAGCGATGTCGTTGGGATGTATTGGCTAGAGTACTTGTTATGTAAAGCCTTAACATACTACGAAGTTACTTGAAGAGTCGTCAAACTAAAATTAGCCGATTTCATAATGTAAATAGTCTGTGTTGCAATTATGCTCACACTGGGAATAGATTCAGTAATAGTAAACCGTTTCTCTCGTGAAATCAACATTCTCTCTGTAGAACGAGACATTTTTGACCTTTTTACTTCTGCTTCTCATTATTAGTAGTAAGATTTTTTCAAAAACAGATTTTTGAACATCCCGTATTTTTACTCATGTTAGTCTGTATGCTTATTATGATTGCTATTACTACTTATGTTTTGGTAACATTTTCTCTTATTAGAATGTACATCGATATCGTTTGCCAGGATCACCACTTGTTTATCATACACGATTAAGACCTCATTTAGAAAAAGTGTTAGATTGTCTTAGTCAGTATTATCAAATGCATATCTGCACTTTTGGTAACCGTGTCTATGCACATCAACTTGCTTCAATGATTGATCCAAAACGTAGGTATTTTTCACAACGTATCCTATCACGGGATGAATGTTTTAATCCAGTTACAAAGTCAGCAAATTTAAAGTTAGTTTGCGTAACAATAATACTATTTGATTATGAACTTTTTAAGTTAACCGTTTTTAAATGGTATAATTAGGCTCTTTGTTAAGATTAAACTTCTTCATGTTGATTGGGTAAAAGGCTATCCTACTTAAGGTTATCATCTTTATTATTACGGTTAGACCTATCCAAAGCGAGTATTCCATGCACTGATTTAGGTTATAATTCATTTACTAGTTATGGATTTATGTATTCAACTTTACTGTCTCTTTTCCCGGAGAGAATTGGACGGTTCCCAGGTTTTAACCCGTGACTTAATGATTGAAAGTCAGATCCCTTAACCACTGAAACATCACACCACCGACTTACCGCTTATCAGTAGCCAATATCTTGTCTTTTTCCCAGCATTATTTGCATAATATCGATTAAGTTTCATTGTATTCACTAAACCAATATTACAGTGGTCTGTATTAAGTGTAAATACTTCAGTACTATTGAAAGTTAGTCACCAACCAAATTTGCGCAATAATGGCGTATCTGACTGTGACACGACATGACACAAGATCTAAGTCAACGGGAAATATCGATTCATTGAAGACTTCACATATGCCTTAATAACGAAACTTGGTTACAAAAGATTCCTGCCTTCACTCAACTAACAGCATTTTAGATTTTTCCATAAGATTATGATGGGTTAGCATGTGAAAAACACTAATGATTTCGTTGACCATGAATTGTAAAGACAGAAAATAGAGTTTGTGACTATACTGTTGGGAGTTATATACAAAGTTATTTAGTGTCAGAAACGTACATGAGTGGATGAAATGTCAAATTAGGAGATTAGAGCATGTTATAATTATTCTCATGGGAGCATATTTAGATCTGCTAACATGAATTCCTTATGAACGTTGGGCCTTTCCTTACAAAATACACATTTGGAGAAAGCTTTGAGCCACTTAGATACATACTAAATAAAATGCAGGCAGCCGAGAGGTATATATACTATATGACCGATCCTGAGAGACATTAAGAATAAATTAGTGATTCCCAGGCCACGTATCGACCAATCGAAATAGTTTGTATGAATCAAGTGTATTTGATTAGAAAAGTGCTGAAACCTGTAAGATCATTGTAGGTTTTAGGAGATATAGGAAAATCATGTGTAGAAGTTGTGATTTGCTTTAACACTACTACACCACCATCCTTTATTATCTAGAAGATTAATGAAGTGATTTACTCAGTATTTTACTATGAACAAAGACTACTGGGACAAAAGCTCATCGATTTATGTGTTATTTGGAATCCCAAATTCAATAGCTAAACATTTTTTCGTGTTTTACATTGTCATTTCCACTTGATGATGACAAAAAGAAATTTATTATACCCATTTTATACATTTTGAGCATCATTCAGTACTTTTCACACAATTCAATATAAATATTATTCATGAACATTGTTTTCTTGATCCTAATTAGCTCCTAAATGAAAAAAAACACTAGTTTAAGTATGGTTAAGTTGAGGAAGCTACGAATAGCCAAACCAAAACTTGAAATTAGTTCATTAGGATATTCACTGATGATGGATGATCTGAGTTGATTATGAGCGTGAACTCGTTTCATTAGGTTAGTATATGTACTTTAGTTCTGTATTCATCTAGCGAAATTATTTTTTTCTCTTTTGATAAATTGTCATTTAAACCATTCTACTTTTCTTATTTCATCATTATTATTTACAATTAAAGAGCATTATTTCCTCGTGGCCTCAACCTAGTATGTATTATTGATGATCGCGGTGAAGTATGGGATTGGTCTTCCAATTTAATTCATGTTAAACCATATCGGTAAGTTGATATTTTTTCGAGTAACAAAAATCTAATTCGATTGATGGATGCAATTTTCTAGTGTAGTACAAGGTCTGTTCATGATATCTTTTAATTAGGGATTGTTAAATCAGTGGATGCAATCCACTGGTTGATCGATAATATGTAATGGTATGACCATACTATTAACATAAGCCCCTAAACAACTGAACAAGATATCCGATGGCAGGACAATAATAAGTAAAACGGCGTTCACCACCGTTCAAAAATACACCATGTTCATTTTGTTCAGGCAGACATTTGGAGGAATATGAAATAGAATAACCAATTGTTTAAGACAAATGTTGTTATAAACAGATTTATAGACCAGTAATTTGCATTTTGTTGTTTGGTTTTTCACAGAAACTAGTCCATAATAAATGTAATTAAGCAAAATATGCCCTGTAAAGGTACTTAAAACGCATTATACACATAAACGCGTGTATATCGGCCGTCTGTTCAAGGTCAACATGTTGTCCAAGAACGCCAAGTTTTTATAGCTCAACTGTATCAGTTTGTAAGTATCAATATCAAGGTTCGATTTGATAGTTTCAAGTTGATTATGATACACACCAATAAACACAATGATTTCTATGACAGAATCACTTTGACCAAAAAATAGCATGACATTGACATGTTCAGACTTATTATGATCTTGATTGTACTAAAAATATTCTCCTGTTTCCTCTGTTCTATTTAAACTTGTATTAATTCTATTTCGATTAATTTATTTTCTCTAAAGAAGTGACTCACACTAAGTTACAAAACGTCAGAAATACAAACTTTTAATCATTAGGATATCATAAAAATATATTTATTATGAACTCTATTGTATCACTAACTGTTTATATCATATTCTAGTCGTGTAGATGTTAAATGGGTTTTCTTAAAAATTACACTGTTGATACCTCTGCCTTGGTAGCTTTAAGGGCGAGACTATAATTTACGGGCGAACCAATCAGATTTACAATAACATCTTGGATTTCGGCACAAAATTCATTCACCCATTTGGCCATATAGGATCTTGGTATTATAGCTGATGTGGGTTCGTGATGAAAACTTTAAATCTAATTCCCAACCGTAACCATAAACTGTAAATCATAATCCTTATTCTTCAAACTGCTTTATAATGCTTATTTAGTTCTAGTAAGTAGGTAAACACTCTCAAGGTCACTTTAGCGTCGCTCAAAGGTCCTCCATAAATTATAGTCTTACCGCTTTAAGTTTAAATAATTGTTTAAAATCATTATTTTTATTTCTTGGATAGTGTAATAAGAAGACAAAGATTATCAGAACTGTCTTTAAATATCAACCAATTTATAGATAACAATAAAATATGTCTAAAACATTAATTACAACGTATTGACTTCCTTCAGATGATCTAGTTGACGCTTAAGGAGTTTTTGAACATAAGGTTCACATCACAGATTAACATCAAAATGAAGATTTTTTTAAAATGGGAAAATACTAAAAAAGATATATTACGTTTTTGTTAATGATACCTCAGACATAGAAACTTTTAACCTCATACGTGGCGGAAAAGACGTATAGCTCATGAGGTGGATTTAGTTATAAGGCTAGTAAAGCTTTTAATGTTTGGATCTCAGGTCAGTCAGTAGATATATTGAAGTATTTTCAATTTATCAATAAGTTTTTAAAAACTCTTAAACAACCATAAGGCCAAGAATTGGATCAAGGTAGAAGAAAATTAGAATGTATTGGTATACGATGTCAGCCGTACGTTCATATTTATAGTTGTTTGATAAATTTATGTCTACAGAAGAATAGAAAGAGATCATGTCGTAAAATAATCCCAGATTTCAAACATCCGAAAAAGGATGAGTAATGATTGTAAGGTTATAGAGGACTTTAAAAGTGTTGACAACAAGTAATCACACTTGGTATTGACAAAACTAACTGTTAGTCATTTGTGGGGAAATTCATGTAGCTCACTCCTATCTGAAGTTTATGTTAATGACGTTGTATATAAAGACAGTGAGAACCTGACTTTGAAACTATCCAGCTGGAAGAACGCTTACTTACTTACTTACGCCTGTTACCCCTCATGGAGAAGCATAAGTCGCCCACCAGCACTCTCCATCCAACCCTATCCTGGGCACTCCTTTCCAATTCTTTTCAGTTGCTATTCATCCTTTCCATATCTGCTTCCAATTCCCTAAGCAGTGTGTTCTCCGGCCTTCCTCTTTTCAGTTTCTCTTCAGGATTGCAAGTTAGAGCTTACTTTGTGACACAATTCCACCTAAACTGTATAAATCATCGATCTCAGAATTTCCAGTCCCTAAAACTATGTATATTTCCTTCGAAGTGCCAATCTACTTCTCTGTTGTAATTATATTTTATCGTTTCTAATTTAGGTAGAAATGTAGGTCAAGTATCGATCAGTACTATTAGTCCGGGATTTGTCCTCACTTTTGTTTTGTTTATCAGATTTCAGCTGATTTTTTTAAACGAAACCTCTGTCAGTGTTTACAGATTGACTTAAATTTTCTGATGAATTTAATCTGTTAATCTCATATCAGTTTCTCTACATATTTTCATTTTGATAAATGCTTAATGTAAAAGGTTTGTGATAAATTTTTCCTTAATAATTGTTGACCGTTTGATGATTACAGTATCAATCCAATTGCTTGAAATTGCAATATGCATTTTAAGGTCGAATAGTCAGTCCTCATCAATGAAAGTAAAGTTCATAACTTTTTATAGAAAAAGTGGGATAGATGAATAGGATTTTATGTGTGGTAGATGATTAGTGGTGGCAGTGTAGTAGCTAACGTGCTTCATTTTAAACTTTTCGATTTACTCTTGAAATACCTATTCTCCCAGAAGCTCAAAACATCAATAAGCACTTATTCAGTCGAATCTTATTCAATTTTGTAGTGCTACTAACTCACTAGTTTTGTTCCCTTGACTTGTAGTTATTAAGGTGCACACTTGAATGTATCTTCCCAGTGGATTTGATTATTGTAGCTTCACTTGTGAATTTGAGTGTACATATATATTGGATGACATGGTCCAGAACCAGTCACATTGGTACACAGATACAGTCGCTCTTTCTCTAGATCCAAATCTTGAGTTCCTGTATTCCTTCATACATATCTTTTTGTTCAGTCTCTTTCAAAATATACCCTCGTTTAATTTTTCTCACTATTATTCTTTCAACTTTTACTATTCACCTTATTGTGCTAACTATAATATTGACAACTTGGACTAACACACATTTTTATTAACAGACTCCACGTTGGTTATTGCTAAATAATTAACATATTCAGTTTTATCAGAAAGGGTTTTGTGGAGATTTTAGTAATTTCAATAGTTGAAATCATGAGTGAATTGAAGCTAGACCACCGTGGAAAACCTGGAAGCACTGGAGGAACCCTTTTTCCTAATATGGGACTTCTCCGTAGTGCGCATCCACCATCCCGCCCCCTGCGAGATTCGAACCCAAGACCTATCATTTTCACGCGCGAGCGCTTAACCACTAGACCACTGAGCCGGCATCCAACGGTGTTAATGCCTAACTTCAACTAATCCACAAAATTGCGCCAGCGTACAACATTGTCTTTAGTGAGCTGATATCTCACAATCGACCTGGTTGAACTCGACTGGTAACGGCTTCTCACTAGAACACTAGGAAATGCCTCTTGAAGTCAGTCACTAGTGAGCAGATGATTATTATCAGAAGAGGTTTTGTTATTATAGTTCAAAGAAAACCACCTCTGAAATATTTTATTTTCATTCTTTTTTATCAGCTTTTTTCCAGATATTGGAGATATTAATGCCTTTCCATGGTCATCACAACCATCATCATCTTCAATCCATACTTCGTCATCTTCTGATAGTTGTACATCGACCTCAACAAAGGTCACAGAATCCTCCTCCTCAGCGTTATCAAATTGTTCAAATGTTCAACTGATCGATAAATCTGATCAAAATATGAATTCACAGGTTAGTGAAGTTAATGAGAATATTTTATCACACGATGTGGAAGCAAAGTCAAATAACAAGGATAATACTACGACTGCTATCAGCAATAATGAAAAGCCGGTTCTCTGTACACTGGATAAGTAAGATTATTATTATTATTATTATTATTATTATTATTATTGTTATTATTATTATTATTATTATTATTATTATTATTATTATTATTATTAATTATTATTAATTATGAGGTATGGCAACTTGGACCGATGCATATATGTGCCTGGTCCTACGTTGCAGCTGACTGAATGACTGATTAATATCCATATCTCACTGATTGTCGGATATAAATTGAGTTAAATGTTAAAATTGTTAAAAATGTACAACAAATTGGGTTTTTGTATTCTATCATAGCTTAGTCTTTAGGACATGTGCTACATGGTTTATAATTTGGTGAGTTTTAGGCCTGACACTTTTTTTTAGTTTATAAGACAATCACAATCAATATGACTGACAACATTCATTGTCATTAATTTCAATTTTTTAGGTATTTTATTTGACTAATTTTGTAAATAATAACCGAATGTATTTACCTGTGCTCTCATATAATGCTTATAACCTTATCACAAATCTAATTACTAAGAGATTCAAGAAGTACTATCACTTCTACAGTGATTCGTATATTATCCTCTTTATTCATGTTCTTTGATTACAATAACAAATTCATAATAATACTAACACATTAATAATGAGGGTTCTATTAGAAATGTAGTCATTCTGTCTGCTCGAATCGTAGTTTTATTCATAAATCTTTCTGTCTAGCACTGATGTTACTACTTCTATTACTTTGGTATTCATCTTACTGTCCTGATATATTGCGGGTACTTAGATCAATTCTACATTGCTTATGACATAAGATTCATCCTATTCAGGACTTGTTAGCTGGCTGTAACTGCACTTCAGTGTTAATATCCACACCAAGATGAAAACCCTAGTTTCTTTCGCTTCAAGCACTAGTGCATTATTCCCTAAGCTACTGTGTCCTAATAGTCGCTAACTTCTGCAACACGTATGGATTTTATATGTAAAAGTTGGTACTTTTCCGTTGTTGGTCTCAAGGACTGAAACCCTTGCTTATGGCTGATTGACTGACGAACCGAACTCCTGATATATATATATATATAATATATATATATATATATATATATATATACTTTTTATTTTTTTCTATCTTGATTCTATGAACCTAGGACTAATGATGATGCTTCTATTACTACTACTGATAATAATAATATTGAATTTTGTCAAACTCAATCAACTAGTGCAAATATCACACTAAACTTATCCAAATCAACTAATAATATTGGAGACCATATAGACGATAATTCCACTACAACTACCGTTGTTGTTGATGATGATCATGACAAGAATGATATTAATAATAATAATGATCATGATTCATTATCGAAAATAAAAGAGATAGAAATAGAAATAGACGCTGCAGATGATGATTATTTATTACGTTTACAAGAGATTCTATTGAGAATTCATCGAAATTATTTTAAAACTTATGATCTATGGCAAACTGGTCATTATAATCATCATAAAACAACATTGATGACAAAATCACCAGAGAATAAACATAGGTAGGTATTAGCAGGTGGTAACATTATCATGGTTAAACTTGATAGATTTCAAACAAATCGAGCTTTTGATGGATTGTTAAAATAATAAAAGATAATGATACATTTTTTAAATATTCCAATGAATTGAACATTTCAATTTTTGACTTTTTTTGATTAAGCAAAAGCCATTTCTATTCATTCTTGATGTTGCAAAGACATCATTGTTTTTATGATTAAGGGGCAGGTATTACTGTTGTTCGTTTGTTTGTTGAAAATGTTAACTGTAGATTGCGGTGAAGGTGAATTACTTTTTTAAAATTATTCCAGTATGCCAAACACAATAACATATTGTAACAACACCAAAAGTATTCAAGTTATTCCCCTAATAGCTACCTCAATCCCTGATAAGTAAGATAACAAAGAAAGAAAAACAAGTTTCGTTGAAATCTTGAGTTATTCTTACAAATCCAACTTAGAAAATGTCATAGTTTTCTCAGCTCCAAATATTTTGTCAGAGCAGTCTGTATACGGATGGGTTTTTTTTAAAAATTGAAGTTCGTCAACAATCGTTCAGATAATATTCGTACAATCAAATATAACAGTAGATTTCATCGGTCCAATGTTTTCATTAACATAAGAGATTGATAGTCGTTCTGACATTGGATTGTCTTCAAATTCTTACGTATCGTTACTAGTAACGTTTGATCCATGTACAAACAGGTGTTTTCTTAACTACTCCTTTTTCTTCATAAACTAGAGCTCATTTTTCATATATATCCGACAAAATATGTAGAGATCTCGGTTGGGATCGAAAATCAAGCCGTGTTGCAGTTCCGATTGGATCTAACTGATAGTTTACGGTCTATCATGTACAGTATTCTGTATTTATTTACTTATTTATTTGATGTTCTTTCTTCTATCCACCTCAATATTTAACTAGTGACCATTCAATAAACTCGTCCATTGTGAATAATTCACGTAAAAATGTCTGCCTAACAAATCCGACTGGAAATACAGATGTTATACCCACATATTTACCGCACGTTTCTGATATTATAGCCAAATTAAGAAAAACTGTACTTGGTCCTAACTGTCATATCACATTGTCTGGGTTATCACCTGCACATTTTCCTGCTGATCGGTGCTTAGCTGGTCGAATTGTACGCAGTTTAGGTGGTACATTGCATGCAAGCTTAAGACTACCGTCAATATGCAATCAGTCAAATGGTAATGATGATAAGAATGGTGATAATACAACATCTATGCCAGTTAACAAGTTGGAGCTAAAATCCGAGTGAGTTCTCTTTTTCGGTTACTGAAACTTTTTCAATAAAACATTTTTTCCAGATTTGGATTATTTAATATCATTATTCATTTTAGAAAAAAGTGTTTGCAGCCAGTGAGCAATATACTACTGACTAGTTTTTGGTTGTGTTTTGGTGGTAAAAGTATATGACTTAATACCAGTGAGTAACAAGTTTGAATCCTACTTCATAAATTTTAAATTATTTGATCTTTTGACCTGACACTTGAAACTATGACTCATATTTGGAACCTGTGTTGCGTATGCCTGGACGTTTCCTATTTATGGCACCGCTCTGAATTGTATATAAGCAGTGAGAGGTAGTCAAACCAAAATATGGCTTTAGTTCATGAAATCGTTGTGTGTTGATCTGGCCCTTGTGAAGAGAAAGACTTCTTTGTTTGAGGTTTGCGCAATAATCGCAGACAATAGGTGAAGAATTAGATGATATGGGCTAAAATCACTGACAGTAATACAAATATACACGTTCTACATCTTACTATTTATCGTGAATTTAAATATAACTTGTCAGTGATTTCATTCATTTATTTCAAATCGTATTCTCTATGTTTATAAGTTTTTGGATGATTGGTATGTTTGTTACTTGAACTTGTGTAAGGTTCTCTATTGCATTACTTTCTGATTGAAATGCATTGAATGATGATAGAAAGATATCTTTATCAAAACTTCACTTTCTTAAACCAAACTACAAGATTCTCGTCAACAATTCTGATCTTGTTAAAGTCTTTTTAATTTTTGTCCTTAATACGTTTTCGGAATATGTAAATTTAATGTATTAATCAGTGTATATATGGTTGTGTTCATGTATACATATGACAGTCATTAATATATTATATCAACTTACTTTCTTAGATATTGACATGAACAAAGATAAATTAATCATTTCAAGTCCTTACGGTCAGAAACATGACTTGTACAGAACAAATTATCACAGTGAAAAGATCTTTTCATCAATGGTGGTACAAGTAAGAACAAACAAGCAAACTGATAAGTTCTATGGGTTACGTAATAATTATTGAAAGTTTGAAGAGTCGATAGACTTCTTAAGAATTAGGTAAATAAGAAACACAGATGAAGAGAGTTTTGACGTAAATGAAATAACAATTGGATTAACGAGGATTGCATAACGAAATAAATCCAATGCAATGATAATGATAATAATGACAGATGATTTTGATCAAGATTGTAAATTTATCAATCCAATGATAAAATGGATATCTATGTCTTTCTGGGAACAAACACAGTGGTCTAGTTGGTTAAGCACCTGGCGCGAGACTGATAGGTCCTGGGTTCGAATCTCGCGGGGGGCGGGATCGTGGATGCGCACTGCTGAGGAGTCCCATACTAGGACGAAACGGTCGTCCAGTGCTTCCAGGTTTTCCATGGTGGTCTAGCTTCAATTGACTCGTGATTTTAACCAGTGAAATGCAGTTTAAATTTTCTATTGGCTACTACTTCAGGGAAATAAAAAGTTGTGTTATTATGTCTAGAACAGACGAAGCTAAAATATAATTGATGAAACTACATTCTACTGTAGATATATTGATGATACATTTCTTGTCTGCTACAATCAGAAGCATTCCACATATCTCCTCAATCTATTCAGCAAAGTATACAACGATATAGAATTTACTAGAGATCATCAGTTTTTCCTAGATGTTGGAACAAACTCCAAATGGTAAACCAAAAAGACACATCTGTCGCAAAAACACATAGAGTGTAACTTATCTGAACTACAACAGCCTCTGTCCAATAAGCTATAAAAATGGAATTGTAGAAACCCCTTTTAGACATGCTCGTGAACTCAGCTCTTAGAAAAGCTTGAGAGAAGAACTTACTTCCACCAAAACCTGTCCACGTCAAAATGCATACCCACTGAAATTCATTGAGAAGCATGCTAAAATTTTAAAAAATGCACTAATTACGATACAATTGAAAAGATAGCCTGCTACCTGTATCTTTAATTCAAAGTAAACGAAACTACTGGTAAAATTATTCACAGAGTAAATGCTGCAATGAAGAATACTTGTCCATCACCAGGTCCAATCACATTGTGTGAAACGAACTTCCTTTTTAATACAAATAAAAATCAACGGGTGCTCTTTTCTCAGTACCTCCAACTACATCTGTCAATTAACATGTATGTCCCAAGGGGCATACATTAGAAAAATAGCGAATATAGTACATGTTCTTATTTCAGAGCACATGCCAAAGAATTCGAGATTGGTAAGTGCAATAGGTCGGCATCTAATGAATAGTTGGCACATTATTGACGTTTGAAAATTCTTCAAAATTATCAACAGACAAAATAACTCAGCTTCTATTTGTTTCGCTAAAGCAGTATCCACTAAAAACTTTTAAACTGGGTTTGTGTTTATAAAGAGACAGTTATCAGTTTATCATTGGATTGGTAGATTCACAACCGTGATCAGCAAATAAATGGTTATGTCCCTATTAACGCATAAATTTCATCTTTAATGTGTTCTATATACTTACCTACAAACTTTTATCAGTGTTCGTTCAAATCTAGATAAAATTTCAGGTAATGCAATGTTGCATCTGATTCTAATGTAGGTAGAATTAGATATCATCACCTGGAGGGGTCCATGACTGTTTACATTAGAATGACCTCGAAACACAGTTTGCTGGTGTGTCACTCTAAAATCTTTCAACTGTTGAAAAATGTGTACATGGATTATCTACAGAATTGATGAATCATCTCTATAAGTTTTTAGTTGACTCTTCTTTGTTGATATTTATTGTATATGATTACATTTGTATTGTATTACTCGGTTCTATTCTGTATTGAATGGAAAAAGTGTACTGATAAAGCATTAAATAAGTGTCGAATGTAACAAAACCTATGGCTTGTACACCATTTGTACACATAGCTTGCATACCATTCATTCTGCTGTAATTCTGAGTTTATATATATATATATATATATATATATATATATATATATATATATATATATATATATATATAATGTGAACCATGACCCGTTGTTTAATATTATAGTCAGAAGGCGTTTGTGGAGATTTCAATCTGTGAAATTCCTAAAACCTCCACAAACCCCTTCTAATAATAATCATCTGCTCACTAGTGACTGACTTCAAGAGATACTCCTGGAGTTGTAGTGAGAAGCCGTTATCAGTGGAGTTCAACAAGGTGTGTTGTAATATTATAGTGTCTGAAAATCCGTTACAGCAGTAAACCTCTGTCAACACTAGAAAGATTTTGTCGGTGCATACGGATAATTTCTGGCTATTTTCAGTAGCCATTAACCATTACAAGATATGTTACACTTTATTGGGGTGGAAAAGTCGATATGTAGTCGTGCGTATGATTTCCCTGGTTCTGACCAAGGTGTTGATGGGTTCTCTACCGCTTAGTTTTGCTGATGATGACACTTGAAGCAGCCGTTCATAAATTCTGACTGATACAACTAATGTTGAAATTTTAAATTATCTTGACCTATAGTTTCTATAAACTATACTCATTTGATGTAAACATGTTTAGTTCCGTACACTAAAATCGTGTCAAATTCATTGTTAAGTTAGTGGGCTTTTTGAGACTGTTCAGTATGAAGCTAGGATTTCATCGTTGAATAATATCAACTAGATGGCCATAGTGGATTAGTCAGCGGTTTCCTCTTAGCAAAGAACTCGTCCGTAATGCAAATCCACAACCCCATCTAGGATTGAACCTCTAGAACCTTCAAGCCTTGAGATGTTCACGAGCCATTGAACGACTATGTTGGAATTTAATGGTTCACACCTTCAATTTATTGAGTATCATTATAATAGCCTTAATCTTGTAGTGATTGTACTCCATAGGTCAGGGTTCTTGATTATAACTTCATGAAGCTATTTTTGAGACGTTCTAAAATAGAATGAAACCGCTTTTTAGTACACCTTGGTTTCAAATGAATCTGTGATTGAATTCAGTCTATATCAGAAGTCTATATCAGTCTATATATATCAAATTTATTATTTATAAATACAAGCAATTGATTGGATGTTTATGTGTGTTATGACAACTTCACGCGGCTTCTTTCGGAATGACGTAAATGTGTGTCTCGTAATCATATAATAAATTTGTTAGCAAGTAGTAATAGTGTACGAAGACTATTCAAAATATTGCTATCTATATCCCCGTTGATTTTAATACGAGGGGTTTCCTTCGAGCAGTATGTATATCAGACTTCTTATGTACTGTATACATGTTCTTTGAAAAGCCTTAAGGGTAGTTATTCTTCGCAAAACAAATTTGATTGAATGTATAGCGAAAAGGTTTGTCTGGATGACGCCATAATGAAGGTCACCTGTTTAATGATGTGATCAGCTAAAAAATATGCGGAATATACATAAATCGTCATTCACTGAAGTGCTCTTTACAGATAAAGCTAAGGGATCGTCAAAAGAAGTTCGTGATCGTTTGTAGTATATGACATGTGTGAATTCGTTAGTTTCTTAACTATCAGATTCTTGTAATGCTTATGATCGGTATTGAAGCAGATTTTAAGTAAAATGGCTCAAAATAAGTCATATTGGCTGATGAAACCGAAGCACGGCTTGAACCTATGAGCTTATGAGGAACTTGATCTCTCAACAACTAAACTACTGCACTGGGTCTTACACATCTCAGATTTTCCATTGTAGACAACTATAAGGGAACCGTCATTTCATTCTCTGTTACAAATCTCTTGATTTCTAAATTGTTTCAATCACTTATGTTGCAAAACAAATTAGTATCACATTTCAAAACTGTTGTTCAAGAAATTCACAAATAGGTGTAGAATGGACCTACTCTAGTGGATCAGTTATCAGCAACATAAGATCTGAAATCAATGTTTATTCGGTTCCATTTACCATACTTCATTTCCGATTTCTCTACGTGAATAGAATCCTGATAATTGAATAAGAGGTAAAAAGAGAATAATGTATTCCTTCACGTAATTTCGATACTTTACAGATTAATAATTGTAACACCTCATTGATTCACCATTACAAACTTCTTCGAACTGATATGGTCTATTCAAAAGTAATTTCCAATCACATCGATAATGTCTGAATACATACACAACTTTAGTAACACCAGTTTAACCACTGCTAAATGAATCTTGTTTTGAACAGGTAACATGACTCAAAAAATCTTTATCATATCACAGTGCTCCTTCACACTTTGACTACTTAAAAAAAGTAGAACCTGAGCCAGTGATGATAATTCTACTTTTGTTCCTTATTCGCTCTTATTCTTCTTTTTCGCCAACTGACATTACATTTACCGACGCTCCGTGCCCAACTACCGCCGTCCCTGGGATATTATTGAAGTCCGGTAGCAACACCATGAGGTTTGACAATGTGTGTTCAGGGACAGTGAAGATAATCCCCTCCTTTATTTCTCTTTGAAGTTATCTCTTTACGATGTTTGGCCCATATTCTTTTTAGCGTTTAAATGTGCTACATTTTATCCACATTGAATAAATCACAATAATTTCCATGTTCAATTTGGTAAATTTTTTTATCTTTTCATTTTTTTGAAATGTCTTGAATAAGTCTTACATGCGTTTCAATATTATACCATTAGTCTATAGGTTGACAATCAATAACCGAACGAAGTAACCGCTTGAAGTCTTACTAACAAAACAAAAGTACATAGTTACTAATATTTTGATGTTATTGTTTTCTTTTTAAAGTATCAATATAAATCACCACCCATAAATACTTGGTGTTTCAACCAGATATTCAGTTAATTAGTATTAGTTAATGTCAGTCAGTCAGCTACAACTTAGGACCAAGCACATACATGCATCGGTCCAAGTTGCCACACCTCATTAGCACAACAAGATGAACATCGAATTCATGGAAGTAGTTACTTCAATGGTAATAATATATAAAAGAAAGATTGATTAGTTAATATATTACCTTTTTAAAGGAAACGTGTTATTCCTTGCAAATATTTGTAAGCCTTACTTGTATTTAATAAAATTTTCTTTAGATCACATGGTATTGTGCACAGTGTTTCTACTCACTATACAACACATTTAATTGCTTGTCGTAGAGGAACAGAAAAAGTACATGCTGCATTAAAATATCTTACAATAGATAGTAATAATCTTCAAGTAAACAATAATTCATCTTCACATTCACTTCATCTTGTTTCACCGCAATGGTTATGGTCTTGTCATTATCATTGGGATCATGTATGTGAATCAAAGTATCCATTAGATCGTGATTTTCATCCAAGTGATTTTGATCCGGATATTGAACCGATTCCAGGTACAATTCGATATGCAAAACGTATGCGACGACACTATTATCATCATCATCATTCCCATATTAATCCTTCTGATGGACTTCATCATCATTCTACGCATAATGATAATCGTCCACGTCATCATCGCCACGGTCATAGTCGTCATCACCACCATCGTCATTCTCAACATCATACTCATCTTCAAGATAAACATTTTCATAAGCATTCACATAAACATCATCGATTATCTATGGAATTAGAACCGTCTTCTGATATGAGTGATGACATGTGGGTTTTCAATATGTATTTCACGTAAAACACGTAAATTTTCTATTTCGTTAATTTTAACATACTTTTATGAATAAATAGTAGCGACTTATAGGTGGTGGTATGTTGTATTGGATCTATACACATATATTTAAATAGGAGGTTAATATAGTGAATCATGTAAGTTATGGAACTTGATCTTTATCTATCTTGTCATATATAGATCATCTTCATATGATGTTTACTGGATTCTTCAGTAGGCGATATATACAACATTGTGATCAAACTATATATACATAGACGAGAAAAAAGTTAAGTATCAGTTGTTAGATAATAATTCGCTATGAACAGTTTACTAATTAATTAAATTTAAACTTAATATAGTTTGCAACGCAGATCGATTTCAGCTGAAAACTCATTGAGAACTTGAATGGTTTGGTAGCTCTGTGATTAAATTGTCAAACTTTCAGCTATTAAGTCTCAGGTTTGAACTACTTTTAATCTACTTCGGTTTGGATAAACCGTTAACATCGCTAGACTTCATATTTAGAGTGTGACTCGAAACCAATTATATAGATTTGTGCCTTATAAGTTACATCAACACTGAATGCATTCAACGACTATTTTTCTCTAGTTTGGTAATATTTCAGTAATGATCACTCGTGTGTATATGGTACAAGACTTACTTACGCATGTTACCCCTCATGGAATAGATAGGCCGCTCACCGGCATTCTCCATTCAACTCTGTCATTGACAATCCTTTCCAGTTTCTATCGATTCTTTGCATGTCTGCTTCCAATTCTCGACGCAGTGTGTTCTTCGGTCTTCCTCTTTTCCGTTCCCCTTCACGATTTCAGGTAGTAAGCGCTTGCTTCGTGATGCAGTTTAGTGATTTCGTAATATATACCCTATCCACTTCGAGAGTCTTTTCCTAACTCCCTCCTCATCAGGAATCTGGTTTGTTCTCTCCCACATTAGGTTGTTGCTGATGGTATCCGTCCAACGGAGGACATTGAGTATCTTGCATAGACAAGTGTTTATGAATACTTGTACTTGTTTGATGATTGCCGTAATAGTTCTCCAATTTTCAGCTCCGTACAGTATGACTGAGTGTCTCGACGTTCGTATTGAAGATTCTGACTTTGATATTAGTTAATAGTTGTTTTGAATTCCAATGCTTTCCCAGCCTTGCCAATTCTCTCCTTTACGTCTGCATCAGATTTCCTTGTTCATCTATGATGCTGTCCAGGTATGTGGAAATTTCCACCTGTTCCACAGTTTCCCCATCAAGTATGATTGGGTAGGTGTTCTATGTGTTACATTTGAAGATCTTCATTTTTCCCTTGTGTATGTTGAGAGCTACTGATGCAGAGGCTGCTGCTGCTGCACTGTCTTTCTTGACCTGAATTTGTGGATGTGTATGGGATAGGAGGGCTAGGTCACCTAGTTGATTCCGAGCTGTACATTGTATTCTGTGCTTCCCGTCAGATGTGGAGGTTTTCATAATCCAGTCGACCACCATAAAGTCCTTCTATCCACACTGTCGAATGCTTTCAGTGGAGCTGGTCTATTCAAGAGTTCCTCAAAATATTCTACCCATGTATTCCCCTGTTCTTGAATCTCGGTGATTGACTTGCCTTCTCTATCTTTGACCAGTCTCTCTGGTTTACTATATTCCCTTTCCAGTTTCTTCATTGTGTCACATAATTGTCTCATATTTCCTTCCCTTGAAGCTTTTTCCATTGTCGTTGCTAGCTCTTCCACATGTTTGTGCTTGTCAGTTCTCATGCTCGTCACTTGCTTGTTTGCATCTGCGTATTCATCTTTTGCCTTGACTTTCTCTGTTCTTGTTCGGCTGTTGTTGATTCCTGTTCGTCTTTTTGAGTCTTGTCCAGGATTTCCTTAGAGATCCATTCCTTATGATGATGTTTGTTGCGGCCCAGAACCCTCTAACACGTTGAAGTTAAGGCTTATTTGATCCCTTTTCAGTCTTCTTCTACAGTAGTTTATTCTTTCAGTAGATCCTTTAAGGCTTGGAACCTGTCGTTGATTTATCTTGAATTCGTTGAGTTTGTCAGTATCCGGAAGAAAGGTTGTATTAAACCTTTGTAATGCTGTTTCTCCATTTGTCTAGTACTTCTTTAGCTTCAGTTTCATCATGAAAACCAACAGTTGGTGGTGATCCGAAGTCATGTAAACTCCATTCTTGCTTCTCACGTCTTCCATTGACCTCCTGAATTTTTTAATGATGCAGATATGATCGATCTGGTTCTGTGTAGTGTGATCCGGTGATACACATGTAGCTTCATCTCTGTGTTTGTGTGGGAATATTGAGTCGCCTATAACCATTTTGTTGAAGGCTTATAGACTTGCAAATCTATCACTATTATCGTTCCTTTCTCCTAGTCCATATCGTTTCATGGTATCTTCATTTCCGAGGTTGTCCATTCCGACTTTCGCGTTTAAGTCTTTCATCAGGATGGTCAGGTCCATTCCTGGACACCTCGCTATGATCGATTGCAGCCTCTTATAGAACTGATCTTTATTATCGTTGTTGCTGTTATTGGTGGGTGCATAACATTGGATAACATTCATTGTGATCCTCTCGCTCTTTATTTTGAAGGATGCTCTGACGACTTTTGATCCATGAGACCCATCCTATACGTGCATTACGTGCTTCTCTGGACAGCATGATTACAACTCCTTGAGTGTGTGGAGCATTTTCTTCTTCGTTACCGGATTACAGCAGCATTTCTCCCATATGTAGATTTTACTGTTCAGCTTGGGTACAATGGGTTCCACTGATTCCGAGCACCGTCAAGTTGTATATCCCTATTTAGGCAGTTATTTGATTGGTTCTCTCGGTCTTATATATTGTATGAACGTTCCATGTAATTAGAACGTTTTTGCTGTTGTTGTTGGAAGGGGCATCGGCCTCGTGACTTCCGAAGGATCTAGGTTTTCATCATGAGTCGTTATAATTTTTCCTTCAACTCGGAGTCCAAAATCTGAATTGTTTAATTAATTTTTTTCTAACTAGCGTTTATTTAGCAAGTTCTTTTTTACGCGATGGGGTTGGCGACCCCATGCCCAATCCTCCTTTTTCTTGAGTGCTTGGGACCGGCAGTAGCCCTAGAAGAGGTACAGGTAGAGTTATGGTACAAGACTCATGTTATTTAATTCATTAAAATGTATAACAATTAGTTTGGATAACATGACATTTCAGTAACAAAGTAATGTGAGAAATAAATAACAGGTACACACTAAAATTCGTCACTGAAAATAATGCCAACCTCAACAATAAAACTGTAGTAAAATAATACAAGATCCGATTTGATAGTCCCTAAATTGACAGAGTCGATGATAGTGTTTAGCACTGAAGTTCGAAATGCATGTTTCATTCTATTTACCACTTCGATTAGACGTACATATACATCTTAGTGTTTTATGTTTACATTGAAACTTGCATTTAGTATCCATCGTTTATCACTAAACTAATGAATCATTAAGACCACATAATCGGCTCTTGATATTTATTTATCTTGTCTTTACTACTGATGGAATAAGTTGGAACTTTTTTCATCCTAGCTGGATTTGTTACTGACTTAACCTAAGTAGTAAGTAGTTGGTTCATGTTTTCATTATTCATTCGACTAATTCAAAGAAAATTAATATATTAGCACATAATAAGATACTTATAGTTTGTCGCTTTTTAGAAAAATAAGTCATTAGATGGACAGAACTATGTAAGTTATTTTGTTTAAATGAAGTATAATTTTTCTAACAACCATTGTTCTTTTTTTCTTCTGATATCATATATTTAGTGAACAAAAAATACCTCGTCTAGATCCAAGTGTAGTCCGATCCGCTTTAGATTCTATTCGTACAGAACGAGAAAACGATCGAAAACGTAAATTGAGAAAGAAATCAAAAACTAAGAGACATCATAAACGACACCGTCGAGATTTATCTCATCATGAAAACGCAAAAGTGAAGAATATTTCATTAATTGATAATGGTAAGAAATTAATTATATGTGCTATGTACATAGATAAATGTTTATTAGTATGCAACCTTATAAAGACTACGCATTTTGAAGTTAGCTAACATCTTGTTATGTTTTACAGTCCAATTCATTTATGGTATACACTTTCTAGGACTGACCTAGACCCACTCGACGAATGAGAGAACCAATATGAGTAGGAAGATTTAATTGGCAAAATGATTAATAACGTGAGCTTTGCACAATCATCTTTCCCTGCCTTGTTTTCAATTTCCGACCTACTATTTGACCTTGAGGGTGGCAAACGGGCTGTCTGCTGAGGAGTCCCATACTAGGATGAAATGATCGTCCAGTGCTTCCAAGTTTTCAATGGTGACCTAACATTAATCCATTTATAATATCAATCCAAAATAATAAAAAATTACACTATTTAAAAAATGAAATAAACTCAGTGTACCTACTTATTGGTTTATTCCTCATTTATATTTAATTATTTCAGAATATTAACATTTTCTGACACAATTTATGTATTTTCATTAGGGAAGCGTAAATTATTTAGTTAATATCAGAAGGGGGTTTTGTGGATATTATAGTAATTTTAATGGTTAAGATCATTAGTTAATTGAACCTAAACCACCATGAAAAACCTGGATGAACTGGACGGTCGTTTCGTCCTCGTATGGAGCTCCTTAGCAGTGCACATCCACGATCCTGCAAGCAGGATTCGAACTCAAGGCCTATGGGTTTCGCGCGTGGACGCTTAACCTCTAGACCACTAAGCCGATCGGCGTCCAACAGTGTTAATGTTTAACTCCAACTAATCCACGAAATTGAGCGACACATCCACCATTGTCTTCAATTAGTTACTATCTCACAACAGAACCGGTTTAACCCCATTCCTAGGTTCGAATCTCGCGATTCGGAATTGTGGATATGCACTGCCGAGGAATGCCGTACGAGGACGAAACGGTCGTCCAGTGCTTCCAGGTTTTCCATAGTGATCTGCCTTCAATTGACTCATGATCTCAACTATCAAAATTTAGTAAATAAATTGAGTATGGGAGTTTAAATCAGTAGATTTTTTATGACTAATTAAAACTATAGTTTTTTTAAATATTAAGTTCTTCACGTAATTTCTATTTTGTTATCAAAATAGTTGAAAGTTAACTACTGACTCTTTTTAAACATAACTGGTTCTAGTCTCCATCGATTGTTACAGATTTCATGAGTCATAGTAGAGTAGAATTCAACTGACTATTGTGAACCTCCACATTGGATCTTTATCATGTCTAACATGTAAAGGATGATGTAAAATTAAACTATCAAGACTTTGATATAGTGAAAAATACTCAATAATTCTATTCATAATTGATAACTCAATGACACGGTTCAGAATCGTTAGCAATGATACAGACGTATTCATTATGTCTTCTCATTAAATCTTGATTTTTAAACTTGTCTTATAAGTTTAATTTCATGAATTCATTATTTCTTCACAAATATATATCGTCCGTCCTTAATCTTTTCTATCATCATTGATATTGTTAATACTTCGACTATTCTGACCTTAGTCTTGAAATAGTGTAGCAACTTGAACCGATGTACATATGTTCCGTGTTATACATTGTTTACTACTGACAATGTCGTTTACCGGGAACTCTACTTTATTATTATTCTCGTTTATTTATTTGTTTTACGCATAATTTAGTAACTATAAATGATCAGGGTGGAATAATGTCTGGAAATGAAAGTTCTTCATCTTCTTCGTCATCACCATCATTGAAATCTGATTCCTCTATAGAATCAGATCTTGATCATCATGAGAGACAACCAAATAATTCATCATCATCATTCACAGAACACTCCACAAAGCAAGGAAATATTTCAACAGAAAATTCAAAATTAGCATGTTTATTTGATGAATCATTATGCGATCATAGTGAAATTTGTCAAAATAATAGTATTATAAATTGTGATCTATGTAAATCAACTTCATCATTATTATGTAATTCTGACAAGTTACTAATGAAAAGTCCAGTAGTAGTTGGTCATTATGTGACAGAAATTAAAGATGAAGGAGATCAAGATTTCAATGAATATACAACAACAAGAAATCTCATAGAATTAAACGATGATGAAGAAGAGAGAGAAAGTACAGGAAACACAGAACAGTTCAATGGGGATGACGACGATGTTAATGACGATGACGGTGAAGAGGATGAGCATTCCGATTTAACCAATGAACAAATTGAAGGAGAAGAGGAAGCTAAAGCTCAACTCAGTGACTTTTTACCACCTCCAACAACTTTAGTATTGGCAGATAATCCTTTGATGCACTTACCTCCAGATGTAGGTCATTTTATTCAGGAAAACGTTTTCCGTAACTCAATTTCATAGTTTTAACAGTACAGAGTTGTAGCTTGTACTTACCTGTATTATAAAAAAACATTCACAGATATTGTAAACCACAAATATTAATTTGTTTAAATAGTTGCGTAATATCATGAATTGGTCAGTGTGGAAAAAATTTCCTACGAGATTCCATATCGGTAACTTCTAGTTAATGTATTTCCTGAAAGGTCTACAAGTCATAAAATCAATCCTTGACGGATTGATGAAGTGACGATACAACTATTCAATACTCTCTAGCTAAACTGATTTCACGATGTAAATTATAAATTGGACAGAGACAAATTATGTATACAATTCATATTGTTCAAAATTATTGAATTGATAGCTTACTGGTTAAATCGCATTTTTATTATGGAATGGAACTTCATTGAAAACTGTATGGATAGTGGCTAGCAGTGGAATCCAGGACGCGTGTTTCGTCGTATTTGGGACTCGTCGGCTGGATGTACCTCCATCTCAGAGTCGATGTTCACTGTGGGATTCGGACCCAGTACCGTCCGCTTCAAACGCCATCGTGTTATCCACTTAGCTACTGAATCCTGATAGCCACTTGCTTGTGCAATGAGGTGAAGTTTAATTCACTTGGTATTGCTTTACTTGAATCTTCCCATTGATGTTTAGGACTGCAGTTGATCAGTCTCTTATTGTCATATGTGCATACTGTGTGTATTGCCTTAATTTACAAGCATTATAAGCAAAGATGGATAGTGGCTAGTAGTGAAATCCAGGACGCGCGTTTCGTCTTATTTGGGACTCGTCAGCTGGATGTAAGTTAAAGCAATATCGAGACAATAAGCACAGTATTCACATATGTCAATAAGAGACTGATCAATCGCAGTCTCAAACATCAATGGGAAGATTCAAGTAAAACAATACCAAGTGAAAACGTATGGCTTATAGTTGGATTGATTTTAAACAAAACTAAATTATTTGTTAATAAGTTAGCGAGTTGATGTGTGAGCGTGGAGGATAATGATTAAGTGTCTGCTTAGTCAGACATGTAGATAGTCTGACAGGTGTCAGATCAATTATATATTCCCCTATTCTTATTATTACTCACTTATTAATGATTGTTCATTGTTGTTAGATTGTGCCGGCTTTTAGTGTGGAAATATATTTACGTTGTGGTCAGGCTAATCACGTGTTCTTGATCATCTGAGTTGTGTTGAAGTCCTGTAGAATAGACACTGGGATGGGATCTAGTGTAGATATTCGTCTAAAGTAAATTAACGTCCCATACATGTAAACGTGGAAAACCAACCGTTATAACATTAGATGAAGTAAAACCGAGTGTTATTACACGAGTAATAAGATATTAACTGCTCTTTGACACCATTTTCAATTGATTTTCTATGTTATGTTCCATAAAGTTTCTGATGAACGAAATCTACTGGTTTGTATATTATTATGTAAATGTTAGGTTGGTGGGGCGGGTAGGAATAGTAGATTGTCTGTTACATGCATACATATATACCATTTTGCTTTTCACAAAATGAACATTATATAGGCAACTGGTAAAATGCTCGCTGAAATTGAAGATGCTGTTCTTGAAGAAGTAACTGAAAGAGCTACATCAGTTCCTCGAGAAGCTGAAATCTATGATCCAGCTATAGATAATTTTAATGATTCTTCATCAACAGATTCTTCATCAGACAATCAAACATCTGTTATTGAATTAACTAAATTTCATAAATCTCATAATACAACTAATGAATTAATGAAAAATCCAATGGAATGTGATCGTAGAACATTAAATTGGCAGGTAAGGAATTGAAAGATTCAGTTTAATGTTGATTAGAAAACCCAAAACAATAATTGTGCATAACATTAAGGATCATTCAAACTTATCTTCTTGATGATTTATTATACAAATTTGGAAATATTTTTACTTGAAGATCTTTAAATGTACTGAAATATTGAATGTTTAAGCCAATATAACTTGTTTCCCATCATAGTATTCGATCATAGGTGTCTTCTAAACATTGCTCGTATATCCTGGGACCATCGAGTAAGTAATGTAGTTGTTAGGAAACAGGTACTAGGCAAGGATGGCAAATCAACTGATGAAGTAGTGAAACTTCATCAGTTGAGATGGCTGGGACACGTGTTACGTATGTCCAACCACCAACTACCCCGACGTGTGATGTTTTATGGTGTATGAGAGTAGGTTGGAAGAAAGCTGTATGACATGGCTCAAAATCGTTTGCAATGGCGCAGGTGCATCCACTCTTTGTGTTCTCCCAAATTTTGATCTCCTTATTCCTCCTTGTCTCTTTTCTCTTCCCAAATTTATTTCACTGTATTATACTCTTTATATAACATCTCCAAACCCTAATGTTTCCGATTACTGCTTATACTCTAACTACCTCTACCACTACGGGATTCGAATCAACATCATACATGAACAATGTTCTTGAAGATAATTATAGTTAAGTATTTAAAGAGTTTTCAATCTTCCACAGCATTAAATTGTCATAACTCTCTCGCTTCATATCTTTCTTTCTACGAACTAATTCTTTCTCCCTGTATCATAATCTTACACTATTGAGTTAACTACTTCTATGAACCCGGTGTTCGTCTTGCTGTGCTAATAGGGTATGGCAACTTAGAACGATGCATATATGTGTCTGTTCCTACGTTGTAGCTAACTGACTGACTGTCTAGTTGGATAAATGATTTACATCTTTCTAAGACTAAAAGTCATTTTTGAAGAAAAAGTAAACAATCATAAGACACGAGTTTTGTAGGTTGTTTACTTACCATTCTCTAAAATTAAACTCTTACTTCTTAAAATTAATTATCTTGACATAAAATTTTCAGCTAACATGTTTCCATTAGTTATAAATTTGGAGGATCTTTTTTCAGTAGAAACAACATTTCTCCTTGAACTGTTATTGTCCGTGTTATCATTCTAAAACGATTGATAGCTGTTTCATTCTAATTGAAACTCAGATATATATATATATATATATATATATATCAGAAGGGTCAACTGAAGCTAGACCACCATGGAAAACCTGGAAGCACTGGACGGCCGTTTCGTCCTATTGTAGGACTCGGCAGTGCACACCCATGATCCCGCCTCGCGAGATTCGAACCCAGGACCTATTAGTCTCTCACAAAATGTCCATACAAAAATGCCTTCTAATTTCAATACTTTTCTAAGTTGATATAAATTTATGGCGAAAATTCACATCAAATACGTTCATTTTACCTTTCTATTCTATTTCACATTTTATTCAGGTACAAAGGGAATTACTAGTACGTAGACGTCATCGTGCATCTCCTGTAGAAACTACAAAAATTGACCGCGAAATTCGCCGTTTAGATCAACGTTTCTGTAGGGAAAGTCGGCGTCGACGCTCATGTGATGATTTAATGTTTGGATCAATGAAATCAATTAACAGTGATAATGATAATTTCTTTAATGAATCGGACAGCGATTGTGATTCATACGATGCTGATTATCCAAAAGTAAAAAAAACAAATAGATAAGATTATTTTATTGTGAATAACTTAAATTCCATACTCTATATCGTTTGGTGTGCATTAAACATTGAAATGGTGGAAATTTTTCTTAGCAATTCAGATAGATGCTTTGGATGTTGTTAAATTCTGGAAGCTAGAAAGTCTAATTGCAAAGATTTCATTATTATTCTGCAGTGGGCACAATTGTCTAGCACCATACATTTGTGAGCTGCTCTTCATACACGACTTTACAATCTAGTTCGTAGTAAAAGTTCTCAATGACAGCAACGATTTCCTGAAATACTCCATAGTCTAGGAGAACATTCTATAAGGTTCTCAAAATCACGCTGTTGAATGGTTTCTCATTATTGAGTTGATGTATAGTGATAAGTTCCGTCGAGCTGATTGCTCAACAGTTAACTGGATTATCGTGATTTGGTCGGTACGTAACCGATCCTTACGTAAACCACCAGCATGTTGATCCCGAAGTTGGGTGTTTACTTAATTATTTTTTGGTTCAGCGACATCCTGTTGAAACTTCACCTAATTCTGAAAATGATGTGATTTCTCTTGAGTTGTCACACCTACTAAGATCTCTCTTCTTCAGTATCTTGATAAGGATCCTTTTTTTAATCTGCTGGTACTCGCTATTTTAATTCTGCTGTAAGTACTCTCATACTCATGCCTCTGAAGTTATTTGTAACAGAATATGTCGGTTCAAATAGTCCAATTATTTTCTAGTTTTCACACTAAACCAATACACGAAGTTGTGTACTTGGCTACCGAATCACATCATTAAGTCTCTTAAAAACACTAAGACTTCAAGTCTTATTTGACAGAATGGGGTATGTCATTCCTGTCTGTGACATTTGATCAAACTATTAGTTTTCTAATCACCAGTGTATTTTTTTCTCTAATCAGTCTTATGATTTCCAAGATAAATTCATTTCATGGAATAAACGTGTATTCCCTTTTTAGGGTTGGGGCCCTGACGAGCACATTCACAAAGTTCCTAAACATCGCTTTTCAAGTCATAAACGTTGGCTTATTGGTTCACATCATCATAAATGTAGTCGTTTATCTGTCTCTCCAGCAATACACTCTGATCCTGAACCGAATACTAATTGGTGGATACAAGATACAGAAGATGCAGAAAATAAAGAATGGAACACTTGCCCTGAAGGTTATGATTATGCTGATGCTGAACGTACTCGAGAAATACTGTATGATTCTCGACGTGATAGATATGAATCATGCAAATATGAAAATAATATAGCTTATCAAAAAAGAGGTCATGGTAATTTAACACGATGTCTATTTGGTGCCGATGATAGTCCAGAAGATATAAATCAATCCAGTGCAGATGATGAAGATGTAATAGGTCCAATCTCTGATGTATCAATTGGTGAAGATTCCGGTGACGTAGAAAATGATGATGATGACGAAGAAGATGAAGATCTAACTGATGAACGATGGGATCCATTAAGAGAGTTTATGTAATAGCTTTATTCATTATATTTTGTTATTGTTTATGAAGTTGTACATATATCTATCACTTGTTCTCTTTATATTATCGATTTCTACTTTTGTAGTGTATGTTTATAGAGAGTGATATTGATTATCTTGTTACGCCTTTTAATCATTCTTTACTAATCATAATTATTTTTAAACATACAATTTTAATGTTTCTTTTTCTTAAAACAAAAAGTTACTATGAAAAGACACGAGAAACAAAACCACATCTAATTTATTTTGCCTTTCGTAATGTTTGGATCATTTTGCAATGAAAATAAATGAAGATTTGCAGTTGATGAAATTTCACTACTTTGAATTGTTTCTTTTCCTTATACTAAGGAATACTTGGAATCTATCGCAGATATCGGGAATAAATACCCGAATGTTTTAGTAGATAGTTGTAATGTGGTTTTTACTTTAGATTGTGATTTATTACGATTAGTGTAGTCTATTAATAATCACTTGCGGAATCAAATTATTGATACAAAGCTCCGATGAAGTGACGAGCTCCACTGAACCCACCCAACATCGAAGCAGCACCCACGGACCTCCCAATTAATGTTGGCCCACCAACAATTGAAGAAATCAGCATGGCCATCAGGCAAATAAAGAGTGACAAAGCAGCAGGACCAGACAACATTCCAGCAGAGGCACTAAAAGCAGACGTAGCGGCAACTGCAAGTATACTCCACATTCTCTTCAATAAGATTTGGGATGAGGAACAAGTACCAACAAACTGGAAAGAAGGACTTCTGATCAAAATACCGAAGAAAGGCAATCTCAGCAAGTGTGATAACTTCAGGGGCATCACTCTTCTCTCAATACCGGGAAAAGTCTTCAACAGGGTATTGTTAAACAGGATGAAGGACTGCGTAGACGCCCAACTTCGTGACCAACAGGCAGGATTCCGTAAGGATAGATCGTGTACAGACCAAATCGCAACTCTACGGATAATTGTGGAACAATCAATTGAATGGAATTCATCACTCTACATCAACTTCATTGACTACGAAAAGGCATTTGATAGCGTGGACAGAACAACACTATGGAAACTTCTTCGACACTACGGCGTGCCTCAGAAGATAGTCAATATCATACAGAACTCATATGATGGATTACACTGCAAAATTGTGCATGGAGGACAGTTGACAAAGTCGTCCGAAGTGAAGACCGGTGTTAGACAAGGTCGCTTACTCTCACCCTTTCTCTTTCTCCTGGAGATCGACTGGACCATGAAGACGTCAACGTCTGAAGGGAAACACGGGATACAATGGACAACTAAGATGCAGTTGGATGATCTAGACTTCGCAGACGATCTGGCCCTTCTATCCCAAACGCAACAACAGATGCAGGAGAAGACGAACAGTGTGGCAGCAGCAATAGGTCTCAATATACACAAAGGGAAAAGCAGGATTCTCCGATACAACACAGAATGCACCAATCCAATCACAATTGACGGAGAAGATTTTGGAGATGTAAAAACCTTTACGTATTTGGGCAGCATCATTGACGATCAGGGTGGATCTGATGCAGATGTGAAGGCGCGGATCGGCAAAGCAAGAGCAGCATATTTACAACTGAAGAACATCTGGGACTCAAAGCAGCTGTCAACCAACACCAAGGTCAGGATTTTCAATACAAATGTCAAGGCAGTTCTACTGTATGGGGCAGAAACCTGGAGAACTACGAAAGCCATCATCCAGAAAATACAGGTGTTTATTAACAATTGTCTACGCAAAATACTTCAGATCCATTGGCCGGACACTATTAGCAACAACGTACTGTGGGAGAGAACAAACCAGATCCCAGTGGAGGAAGAAATCAGGAAGAAGCGCTGGAAGTGGATAGGACACACATTGAGGAAAGCACCCAACTGCGTTACAAGACAAGCCCTCACATGGAATCCTCAAGGCCAAAGGAAAAGAGGAAGACCAAAGAACACATTACGCCGAGAAATGGAGATAGACATGAGAAAAATGAACAAGAATTGGATGGAACTAGAAAAGAAGGCCCAGGACAGAGTGGGTTGGAGAATGCTGGTCGGCGGCCTATGCTCCATTGGGAGTAACAGGCGTAAGTAAGTCCGATGAAGTGATATCAAAACAATTTGTCCTTTTGATAAATTTCGATAATACAATAAGATGAAGTTTATCAAAATTATATATTTGCGCAAGACATTTCGTTATTACCTCAGCAGCATAACACAAGCAAAACATTTGATAAGAATTACCGTAATTGAAAGTCATTTTGAAACACAATTTTTGTCAATTCATCACTGATTGGTGAAGTTAAGATTTGATATACAGGCTTAACACCAGTTAACTATAGTAAACATACATTGCAGAAAGAGATTCATTTAGACAGTGAAAAGCGATGTCTTAATTGAGGGATATCACCAAATGAATAAGCCGAGACCAAGCTACCTGAAGATCTGATCGGATCTTACATGTAAGTTCAGTCAGTTACAGTGATAGTATGATGTGGATAGATACGATTGGACAACAATTACGAGTATTATCCTGTATAAAGATACCCGGGGATTACCGTTCGATTTACAATGTAGTAACAAACCACATCGGCATTGTGTGCATTATATTTTGGTGCTGGGTGGTTAGACGTTGAAGACCCTGAACCTAGGATCACACTCGTCAGAAAAAAGTATATGTAAACTTGTGAACGCTATTGCTCTTTTGCCGATCACCTTCAATAGCCCTATATTTAAACATTGAAATGTTGGGTTTTTGTACGACTAAGCCATCCACGACTGGAGACAATACACCTTGTTGACGATTTTTAAAAAAATATCACTTAATAATTTCATGTCACATAGCCCATGTAACCACTGTTCAAACAAAAATACTCACTAACTCGAAAACATCAGAACACTTTAAATTAGGACATCTCTCAACAAAAAAGCACCTAGAAAAAACAAATAATTCTTTATTGCAAATCAAAGTAGAGTTTGGGAAACAAAAGAAACATTATATTTCTGTTGTGCTTTCTTTCGAAGTGAATATGATAAAAAGATAATCATAGAAGTAATAATAATATGAAACGAAATGAAGATTCATTCATTGATTTTTATGCATATTATGTGGAATATGTATATATTTATGTAATGTATATCAATTCAACTGCTTTATGTATATAGGCCTTTATAGCTTTTGAAATAATAACAACCGGCGCCTGACACCACAATGGTATAACATTTACACACAAATTGCAAAAGTTCATGTCAACAAAATATAACTAAATATTTCATAGGGGAGGAGTAGGGACGAAAACAAGATCAAAATGAATCGTTTAAGTTGTAATGAAAATTAATAATAACAATACATAAATAAGAAATGAAAAAAACAAAAAAAAAGAAAATACACTGAAGAAAAATAAGTTATCAGAATATAATGATTAAATTAAATGAACTAACTGTGACAGACAACATCAAAAGCAACATCGAGAACAGAAAAGAAGAAGAAACAAAAAAAGTAACTAATTATTACACAGAATTGATGTGCATATGTATATATCTGTAAATAGTCATTAAAATTCATTGTACAACTCAATTTAAGTATCCCTATCCCTAAATATTTGCCTAACAATAGATTGCATTACAAAAAAATAAAAGTTACTCATTAAGGAGGAGTGTGATACATTGACTGATCAACAATAAATAAATAATAATTAACAGTCATTAATATTATCATTAGAATTGAGCACAAACAACAAATTTCACACCTAGATAATAATAACAACAAAAAGGGATGTGTGAGAGAGAGAAAGAGACAAGAATGACCAAATTTCATTCAACTAATAAATAAGTCATGAAAAACTATTCAGTTTATGATACCAACATTTTGATTACAAACTTTTTTCTTGTTGTTTAAAGTTAACAACACAAGAAATAATCAACAAAAAGAAAAGAAATAAAACAAATAATCACAATGTTATTAAAGATACATACATATTACATACTTTAATATATATATATATATATATATATATATATATATATATATATATATATATATATATATAATTCCAAGTAGAGCCTATTGTAACTAAGTAAATGAAACACTTGATTTCTCTTCTTATAAACCATATTGATAAACAAATTACAATAATGCACATTTATGAAATGCATAGATAAACAGAATTTCACATTTGTTCAATATACATTTACATAGATATATATTACTGCAAAAAACATTAAAGCTGATATACACAATATAAATAACAGTAAATATTGATCAATGATAATGAGACGGAGGGAGGGAGAAAACAAAAAGAGGAAAAAGGAGCACAACAAAGAATAAAACAATAAACAAAGTTAAAATAAATAAAAAATTTTTGAAACAAAATGAAGAGAAAAAAGAACAAAATAAAAATCATTATCCATGTATTCTCTTTTCTTTCTTTTTATAATTAATTAATTAAAATTAAAAATGAGCAATTGTACAGGACAATATTAAAATTTAAAAGAGAATGTATGAATCATTATGAACGAGCTGTATTTTGTGTATGATGCTGTACATTATGAGTAAAATAACCATTGCCAGTATTCATCATTTGATTAAAACTATTATTATCATCATTATTGTTACTATTCCTGTCATTATTACTATTATTATTATCAGTAGTAGTAGTAGTATTGGTATTATTACTACTAATATTAGTATTACAAGTATTATTTGCATAAATTTCATAACCAGAATTAGTATGTGTACGTTGATCAAATATAGATCTATTATTGTTATTATTATTATTATTATTATTATATATTTCATGCAAACAAATATCACAGGTCCAATGGGCATCAAGGGTACGAGGTAATCGAGTTGGGATACAAAGTGCATGAAATACACGATCACAATCCCAACAAAAAATCATTCGATCCTATAATATATGAAAAGATGGAAATTCACTATATATATATATAGTACAAGTAAGCACCAAATACATATGCTGGCATACTACTCAGAAGTTCAAACAGAAGCAGGTGGTTTTCTTAGGTGCCCACTCTTCGAGTCTTTGACTTAGAGATATAATCCACAAAGCAGTGGAGCAACTTTAGGAGATGCAATCTTATGGTAGCCAGTGACCAACAATAGACTCATAAGTCATTTGTTCCATCACGATCCTGGAGCTTATGTGTACCATTAGTTTGGAATCATAGTTTGCCACTCCCACCCTATGTGGACCCACTGTGTCTACCAACCCGTTTAAAGGGCCGAACATTCACTTTTCATCCTCTCAATTTCGTAAACATCACCCCGCTAAGAGAAGTCATTAATTATGACTTCTCTGGCAATGGTTGTATATGTATGACCATGTAAGAGCATTTCGAGGAGCGAGGACTCTCCCCACCCTCTATTATTTCAATATTATGATACACAAAAGCAGTCTTAAGCACCTAGGGAGAATTTACAAAATAAAGAGAAACCATATTATTCTGCTTTAATTCTTCTATCTTTATTCACATTTTACTTAAGTTTACTGATTAAAAAATGATTGATTTACACAGTGATACTATTATTGAGTTTTCTAACATCATCGTGCACTTTTCAAAAGTGGTGGATTCAAGACGTCAAGTTCTCCACAGATATGTAGTGAGGAAGGTACTGTCGGGACGATATTAGTAGCAAGATTGTTTGACTAAATATGAAAATAATAAACATCATTGTGTAATTAGACAAAAGAAATATGGTTCAGTGGAGAAAATTCTCTGTTAGTTCAAGTTACTTACTCAATCTGTGCCATAGTATACATAAACTGGTTTTACATATTGTAGTGTATAATAACACGGTGTTGTGTCGTCACCCGATACTCAGAGACTCGATTGTTTTCGATAAATTTGTCAAGTGATATGTGTAAAATCAATAATGCAAACAATTGTACATCTTGCGTAAATTAGATCACAGAAAAGGAAATTTTCTTCTTTGGATATGAAAAATTGGTTAATAGGTTACATATCTGGTGATCATTTACTAGAATTCGCAAATTTACAAAAATTGGGGACCATTGGAACCCAATTCAGTGATCTGAAAGTTGAGAGTTCACGGATAAAATCGAGTATCCTGGATTCGATCCCTAATACTGTCGTGGCTGCGCACTGATGAAGAGTTCAACACTAGATCGCTGCAACTATCTTATACTTCGTGGTATGTAATAGTTGTCTAGTTGGAATCAGTTTATGATGAGAAACTTTAAAAATCGAAACACTTGGTTATAAAAAAAACAGAAAATTGACTGACATTCAAGAAGAATTTAAAGCGGTAATATATACATAAACGAATGCGAGGATACATTATTCAAATAAAACACGTACCTCATGATCTTGATCACATAACCAACATGTTTTACACTCAATACACTGCCATGGATAGCGCATTGCAGCATCAATTACATGAGGAGGTAGACGTAGGCACGTATAATGTGCACTATGCCCACATCGAGAACATTGTAACATACCTTCTGGATGACCAATACGTGGATTCATATTATCATCACCTAGACAGTAATCACATATAGGCATGGATGCTGTTGACGTCGACAATAATCGTGAAGATGTGGATGAATTAATAGATGGACATGTAAGACCAAGTCGATCTGGACAGTGTTGTCTTTCATAACGTCGTTGCTGTGGACCTACATGATTCATTGTCGCTGGGGACTGTTGTGGTGGTGGCAGCCGAGGAAAAGAAGTATGACTACTGGGAACACTTGAGGAACCATAGGGCATTTGATTAAATATTGTATTCGGAGAATTCCAATTGTTTTGTGGAGATGATTGTAGCTGTTGTGATGACAAATAAGGATGGTGATGATGAGGATGAGAATAGGGAATATGTGAATGGATTTTATTACCAATCACACTATTTCCCAGATGTGAAATTGGAGAATTGAATGATGATGATTGTAAAGTGTTGTGGCGTTGTACAGAATGAATATTTGTATGGGGTAAATTATTACTACTATTGATAGTAGTATTGTTATAGTTAGCGTAATCAGTCATTTGAAATCTTGACGATGATGATGAATCACTGACGACAACTACTGAATCTATAGAATCTACAAATTTACCAGGTGTTATTGCTGATGAACATGATGAAGGCATAGAACACTGTGATAAACGTTCTGAGCCACTAGTATGATTATCCATGAAAGGCAACTTTTTCATTTCCACAGAGGTTAGTAAACTATTATTATTATTATTATTATTATTATTATTATTATTATTATTATTATCCTTATTATTATTATTCATCAATAATTCGCTATTATCATTATCGGATTCTATGGAATTGAAATGATTAACATGAACTTTCTCTTGATATTTCAATGGAACCGTTTGACTTGCAATTAGATCGATTAACTTTGGCTCTACAATTGATCTAGAGTCGATTGTTTTACAATCTATACGATTTATATTATTATGTCCGCGTTTGTTATTTTGAGATGATGGTGAATAAGGATTTGAAATTTCTTTATATCAAGAAGAATATTAAAATAGAAAAAGTATTGTATAATTAAAGATGAAAAATAGTGATCGAAATATTAATTATGATATACATATTCTTTAGTTAATTTGCTTTTTCTGAATAGCCTATCTATATATGACCATAGTTATAGAATGAGAAGTTTCTTGTGAACGGTATATGTCACAGGTTGAAATCATGAGTCAATTGAAGCTAGACCACCATGGAGAACCTGGAAGCACTGAACAGTCGTTTCGTCCTAGTATGGGACTCCCCAGCATTAACATCGTTGGATGCCGGCTCAGTGGTTTAATGGTCAAGTGCTCGCGCGCGAAACCAGTAGGTCCTGGGTTCGAATCTCGCGGGGTGCGGGATCGTGGATGCGCATTGCTGAGGAGTCCCATACTAGGACGAAACGACCGTCCAATGCTTCCAGGTTTTCCATGGTGGTCTAGCTTCAATTGACTCATGATTTCAACCTGTGAAATTTCTAAAAATCTCCACAAAACCCATTCTGATAACGGTATATGTATTTGACTTTCTATTCACTATATACGTGTGTTTCATCAAAAACGCTTGTGTATAATCGATTTAAATCAATATATTATGCATGTTTAATTCATTATTTGTTGTACTGTCTGAATATATCTTTCTAACTCTCTTTGTAAGAGACTTTAAACATGTTTCTCAAGTAATAAATGATTTCGAATTGAAAGGAAATTTATGTTTTGGATATATTGATGGATTTTTTTAAAACATATATCTTTCCTGTTTAACAAGATCCTATTGTTGTCATACTCTTCGTCACAAATGAATATAATAGATAGGCAGGTATACATTAGTATATACATTGATATTCTGATCGACAATAACACATGTCGTTGGTAAAACTGTAGTATAAATCAAAGTACTCGATGACAACGAAAAAATATTAACGCTCTATATTAGCTGATACTTCTACAGCAAAACTAGAAAATGGACCAAACAGGTAGCTATGAACAGAATAAAACACCTTCAACGTCTCCATCAGTGCAAACATGACATTATATGAGCATAAAAATTATTTGTCAATCAATCCAGTCTAAGTGAATACCATATGATTTTAGAAAACAAAAAAATCAGTAGTAAATATTAAGTGGGTAAGTGGATAACGCGATGGCATTTGAAGCGAACGGTACTGGGTTCGAGTCCTGGAGTGAACATCAACTCGGGTGCAGGTGCATCCATCTGACGAGTCCCAAATAGGAAGAAACGTGCGTCCTGAATTCCACTGCTAGCCACTATCCATCATGCCCCCAAATGCCCTGGTACGGTCGAGAGTGAGGAGAGTCCGCCCTCCCTCTCCAAATGTTCTCACATGGCCACGCGTATATAGCCTCTACCAGGGAAGTCCTACTCATTACCTTCTCGTGACGGGGGTGTTGTTTACGAAATTAAGAGGACGAAAAGCGAATGTCCGGCGCTTTAACCGGGTCAGTGGACATGGAGAGTCCACCTAGGGGAGTTGGAAAACCTTAATTCCAAACCAATAGTGCACATGGGCTACAGTATCCTGAGTGAACAAATGGCGTATGAACCAATCGTTGGTCACCGACTACCATGGGACTGCATCTCCTTACGATGCTCCACTGACTTGTGGATCAGACCTTCAGGTCGAAGGCTCCGGGTGTGGCCCCCTAAGAAAGCCACCTGCTTCTGTTTGGGCACCCGGGCAGTACCGCAGCTCTCACACAAATCAAATGAGAGTTGTGTGGCGCATATGTATTTGGTGCCTCCTTGTACCAATATCTATGTATTCAAATAAATAAATAAATAAAGTAGTAAATATTCAACTTACTGGAGTATTGTGACGATAAGATACTGTTGGATCTGTCATCTTGTTCAGAAGAGATTTGATATTCGTTAGGATAGTGGGAGGTCACTAATTTATCACGTGATTTCGACGAAGCAGTCGAACCTTTTTCACAACAAAAAGAAACAAGAACAGTTGGTGGTGACAACAGTAATACAAGAAACAGGAATCGTGTGATACATTATCAGATACAGCTCATTCAGTCAGTCGTCTCCAACGTAGGACCAGGCAAACATATATATCGGTCCAAGTTGCCACACCTTATTGGCACAAGATTAACACCAAATTCATAGAAGTAATATATAAAAGAGAGATTGTGTATAAGGATATAATGCAGGAAGGAAGAATTAGTTCGAGGAAAGAAAGATATAAAGCAATCTCAATCTCATAGTTTAAAGAAAGACAAAGAGTGTATATACCGACGCCATTAAGATCGATTCTGAGCCATGACAGTAGATACCTTACAATCCTTTAGGGTGATTAGTAAGCAGCCAAACTCCAGTCTTCTGAATTTTGCTGAAGCCATTGCCAACAGGCGTCAAAAACCTGACCTATGTATTCAAAAGGAGACGGTGGTTATTCTTTCCTTGCCCTGGTGACAAATATTCCTTCACTGCACCATAAAAAAAAATTTTTTTTATTTTTTCTTTTGCATTTATTACATCATTGACTCTATTTTATTTTTTCAACTATCTTTCAAATTAATAATCTTTCAACTGAACTCTACTCACTACATTCCTTCAATGTTATTCATCATGTAATCGATGGTTTCTAACCCACTTTTGAACTGTTGTCACAATTAATGTTGTAGAATATTCTTTCACATTAGGTATATATTTACAATATTCAGTTAGCAATTTGAACCCATTATGTAATTATGATTTTTAAATATCACAGGTTGTAAGCAGCTGACGAGAACCTACGAAATAAAATGAATTCATGCTATTCTGCTAGAATCTTTGTTCTTGCTCTTTTCACCATGTCAGTCAGTCATTCAGCTACAACGTAGGACCAGGCACATTTATGCATCGGTCCAAGTTGCCATACCTCATTAACACAACAAGATGGACACCGGATTCATAAAAGTAGTTAATTCACTTGTAGTAATATATAAAAGAAAGATCGCAATAAGGATATAGTACAGGAAGAAAGAATTAGTTCATAGAAAGAAAGATATGAAGCGATTTTAATCTCATAGTTTAAGGGAAGACAGAGTGTATACACCAACGCCATTGTGATCGATTCTGAGCCATGTCACCCACAGTCTCCAACAATTGGTTACGATTGTCACCAAGTAGTCTGCATCTACCAATAGGGCTCCGACCAGAAGTTAATGATTTCAGGGACTGATGTCATGATTTGGTTCGGCCACACCTAACTTACTTCCAACCATCCCCAACACTATTCAGCATTGCGCATCGTTGTCAACGCGTTCGACTACTTCACTTCCTATCCTTAGTTCAGGTGTTGACAAGGCCAGTCCTGGAGCAACAACTCGCATTTAGAGGAGACGAAACGCATCCCAAACATCCTGGCATTGTTGCTCAGTGCTACCAAAAGACTCTGAATTTTATCAGCATCTTCACCAAACAGGACTATATCAGCTAAGTATTCTAAATCGATATTTCCACCTCCTGGAAGGAGATCAATTACCGAAAATCCATAAGCTCTGACTCGACTGATAGTGTACGCCTTTCAATAACAGACACTGCCACAGAACCTCTCGGTCTACAGAATCAAATACTGCTTTAAGATCAAGAAAAGCTATCATTGTCGGACGCCGAAATGGATGTCTGTATTCTAAAACCTAAAGTCTAAATTCAGCCTGATTTTCTTGTGTTTGCAGTTGATAAGTCCTTGTTATGGGCCTGATAATAATCGAGGCTAGTATTTTGGACGCTATACAGATCTACTTATTCAGTATTGATGTACATTTGCATAGTGTGAAAGCTAGATCGCATAAGCAATTCCCCGAGAGATTAAACGAGTTCGCTTTCAGTCTTAAAAAAACCCATAAAAACACTAGTCATTCTAAAGAGAATCGTCCATAATGTGAATCTTTAAAAAGCACCACGATCAGACTTGGTACACAATGCCAAAAAGTGAGAACATAAAACTTTAGTATAATTATACAAAATCATCAAAAATCAAGTGGATCAAATCAATTTCCACATACCTCGATGTCTTCTAGGTCGTCCGCCACGAAGTCCTCCACCAATACCTCTTTCTTCACCAACCGGTACAACAAGTCTTGATGCTGAAGCAGATATAGGGTTTTGTGGTGTATAACCTGAATGTTGACTATGGTAATGATAACGAAGTCCTGCAGTAGATCGATAGCGTGACGAGCATACTTCACATACAAAGAAAGTTACAGTCGTAGTAGCTGTTTGAGGGTTAACAAATGTTTGCAAATCACCAACCACTCGTCCATTATTGGATTTATCAGTATTAGAAATATCGACTATTCGCATTACATCACTAACATTGGATGTATTTATGGGACTATTATTAGTATTATTATTTGGCTGATCGATATTACTGAAAACTGGGTTGACCATTGAACCAACTGTACTATTTATTGATGGAGTGTTATGAAAACTAACTGAAGGTACTGACAGAGGATTATAACGATTCATTGTATCACTACAGTTCGACAGTCTAGATGTATTAGGACGACGACCAGATGAAAACATTTGTGGACTACTTTCATGATTTTTCGAAAACTCCTCTATATGCATAACATAATCATTTGAATCGTAACGACGAGGTAACGATAAGTTGTTGAGCTGTTCTGATATTCGACACGAATCCATTGGAGATGATGATGAAACTATACATGAAGATGACATTGATGAAATGGACATATTGACTGTAGTTGATAATTGTGTCCCAACATTTGACTGATTTACATTCATTAAATGAGACCAATTCGCTGGTGTAGCTGACGAACGAACAAATTTCGACTGAGATAATAAAGGTGAACTACGGTCAGAGCTGAATTGATTTTGTATGGATGACTCATATATAGCTGACAAAGATCTATCATTGTTTACTAACGAAGAATGAAGATATAAAGAGTTTGATGACGTCAACGGATGAGACGATGATGAAAATAAATTCGACGTATTCAACCGATCGTTTAATGTATTACAATTTCCGAGTAATTTCCCTTCGTGTTTCTCATTCATTATAGGTGTAATAGGAGTAGCGTTCAACTGGAAACCGGGTTCATTATCGACATCCCAAGAATCTTTTTTCCATATACATGTACACAAACACACAAGCAAACATCAAATGTACGAAAAATGTAAAAAGTAAAAATGTATAAAACACAATATTATTATTAGATAAGTATTTCGTTGAATAAAAAAATTATATAACAGAACACAACCAAACACAATAACTGCATGAACCTACCTTATTGTGTAACGTTCTAATGGTGTGTGGGGCAATAATTGAATGCATACAAAACAAACAATTACTTCATATTACGAATATTGAAGCATACATAAGGCCTCAATATTTAAACCATATACAAATCGATGAAAAAACATAATCATTTGCATAAGATGCATCAAAGCTAGGAGTATTTTATTGGCAAAGCGGAACTAACGCTGGGCCAATGATAAACGTACAACTGCTTCAAGGTCACGGTGCATTTTTAAAATTACGGCTGGAAATTAAGTTCAGGAGTTAAGATTAAGACAAAAGCTATAATCCAAATATCTTAAAACGTATGTTATGAATCCTAGTCTTAATATAATAAATAATTTACCAGGCTTGGCTGTCTTCTGATTGGTCAGATGAATTAAGATCACAGGGTCGCTTGACGGACCACTCATTTTTTCTAATATTATCTATAAACTTTACATTAAGATCAAGATTGATAAAATAAACTTCGAACTACGATTGACTACTAGTTGACCACTGAGTTTAGACAAACTACTAAGCAACTGTAGCAGATTAATACAACGATATTAAGGAAGCAAGTGCACGGGACAAAGATAAAACTTGGCAAGGTCATCCATCACTCCGCTAGTATAGTGATCTAGCGATAAAATCACATGATAGTTAGACAAGAGACATTGTTGGTCTGTTCAAGAAATATGCTTAAAGAGGTAATTGATTATAGTGATACAACTAAGTCAAGTCTGTATATGAAAATTAGTTAAAGATTTTCTTTGTTTTGTTTAAATAAAAGAAAAGAAAATTCATGATTAGCATACTAATACAAATAGGTACAGAGAGAACTGGGGTACGTTACTGTAATTTTTATTTGCAAAATAGCTATGATACTGTTTGGATGTTCGAATCGAAGTAGAGACATTCTTCATGTGTTTATCTAGAAGCGCCTTAGACCAATGATCCAATTAACAATCCATTAAAGAAATGAATTTTCATCATATCAAGTAGCAATGTCGTAGGCTCATAAATTATTCATCCATTTAGTAACCTTAAATTCATGTGTACCATTAGCATGTACTTAAGGTTTTATAATACCTTCACCTGTATTCATCTTCATAGCGTGATGTATGCTATGACTGATATCTATTGAGTGAAACACTATCCTATTTTAGTGAAAAGAGTGGGTGAATCTTTTGAGAAAACAGACTTTATCGAATTTATTCTCAGGCACACACATACATGAATATAATGAAAATGTAAAGACAAAAACAGATAATGGAATTACCGTTGCATTCGTTTAGCTTGTCTCTAACAATTCCATAACGTTGAAGCCCTTTCCAACTATCACTCATATGTCTAGTACCAAGACGAGAAATAGCCCGACTACCACGACGTCCAACAGAAGGACTAGATTTAGCATAGGTATAAGATAGATCATCCATACGTGAATCGTTTGCCTGGGGTAATTGATAAAAGTGTATACGGATGGTTCGAACAATGGAGTGAAACAATTAAAAATGTATTAGACAGATAGTGCATCAAAAATATGCCATTTATGAGGACTATGTAGCATTTTTTTCGCTAACAGATTGTAAAATTGTCGAAATATCGCCGGTAATTTCATCTGGGTGATTTTAATAACTGGGTTGATACACTACGTTGAACACCTAGCAAAGAAGTCATGTTACAACTGTAATCTTCCAAATGTTCATATCTTTTGAATAAATGGTATTTTTGATTTTTTGAGCTTCGATGTACCAGGGTTATAATTGTTTAAGTTTAAATAGCTTGGTAAGTTACTACTTAAGCTCACCATGATTTGTAAGCAGAATTATTTGACTTTTAGCAATAAAGCTTCCTATTTATTCTTTGCCTTTTTTTCCTCTGTATAGTTGTGTTTATCGAGCGTCGTAAAAGGTGAACTAGAGGCTGAATCCGATAGTAGAACAAAACATAACATTAATGATAGTAAATAATTCACAGAGATATTTGTTGGGACGATACATATGACGTGTACGAACCTCTGAAGACAGGTTCGTGACATATTTAGAATTTGACCAACCTTCTACATCATACATACCAGAATACATTCAGAATAATTATTTGTGAAATGTGTTTACATTATGAAAATAACATTAGAAAAAGATCAGTTGTTAAGTCATCTTAACTCCAAAGAATTATAAAATGTGTAACAGGCACTGATATTATTTAAGCAATCACTGAGGTAAACAGATCTTAAGCCACCTTTCAACAACAAAATTCATAGGACACGAGTTGAGAAAAAGCCGATTCTCATGTGACTAGGTAAGATTTGAGTAGTCTGAATGTCAGTAGAGATCATTTAATGGAGTCGATCATGATACACACTCACTCAATAATGAACTAATAGCTAACATACGGATAGAAAAAGAAATCAGTTATTAAGTAGTCAAATATCAGTAGACTGAAATCACAAGTACTTTAGTTAAGTCAACGTTTCATAAAAAATTAGGAAATGTTACAAATAGTGATCGATCATTGAAAAAGCACTCACTTGAAGTCGACCTGAAAATGGACGGCCAAGGTGACGTTTCGTAAATCTTCTACCTCCTAAGCGACTACTGAGTGCAGGGAAATTTTGGGACGAACGATTAACTTTCTGATTGACGATTTTTCGATTATATTTTGTCACTTTCAATGAATATACAGATCGTGTTTTGCCTCTTCTTCCGTCGCCACTCATAATGAGACCATTATTACCTCCACCAGAACCGTTATTACCTAAATTCCCACCTCCTCCCGTCCCGCGTCGTCGTCCAGCAAACCAATCTGCATCACCGCCAACGTCATCATCATCCATGTCTTCTCCCAACTCGCCATCATAATCCTCTACGTCATAGTCCCGGTTTTGATTATCATCATCTTCAGATACATTATCTAAATCGTAGGTTTTAGTATAATCTGATTTATTTGACATTATATGATTATTATTGCTATGCTGTGTATCCTGACAATCATCTTGTAAATCTCTACAATCGGATATATTGACATTATCAGAAGTTGTCCTATGATTTTTGTTTGTACGTTTAGTCATTGTCAACATTCCATCAAACGATTGTGTACTATCATCACCAGTGATGCCACCAAAAAAGCCTGGAGTATTCGACGCCGATCCTCCAATTCGACCATTTAAAAAGCATACACTATCCTGACTTCGATCACTAACAATATAATCATGTTCTTCATCATCGTGTAACATGGATGTTATTATTGCTGAGTTGATCATTGGATCATGAGAATAATCACCATGATTGTCATAAAGTATTTTTCGTTGGAACGAACTCGAGTGGACGTTGGAATTGTTTGTTCCAACAAAACCTGAGTGCTGTAATCGGTTAGTTGTACCGGTAGAAATGGTTAAGTTACTACTATTATTATTAGCATTATTTCCTGTTGTATGACTGACAGACACTCGAGGATTTAGAACATCCAAGTAGTTAGCTAAACTTGATGGTATTGAGAGACCAGCTATAGCATAAGCTTTTCTTGTAACAACAGGAACTAAACAGGTTGGAAGAAAACAGAAATAAACTGTATAACACTAAATCGTGTTATATAATTATATATAGGTATATCGACAGACTAGTAGTTATAAATATCGATTTTTGAGGCCCACATCAAATACTTATGTTAAGGCATCCGAGTAGTAGCAAACTAACCGTCAAACCTAAGTCTGTGAACGTGATAAAAAAATTCATGTTATTTACATAATGCTGCCAGTGAAACAGGAAAATACATGTTTACTCGTTTTATTTATCGTCTTGAGAATCGACTTCTTGAAGCTTCAGAATAGCATTTAAATGCTGCCTTTAGATTACTTATTCAACAAACGACATTTGGTATTAGATAACTGACTAGCCAATAAATAGTATAATTCAAATAATAACCTATTATCCACACCATTTTTGTACAATTTCAATGGTTATTATATTAGTAAAGCGTATCTGTACCAGAAAATAGCAAAAAATTGTTCTGTACAAAGTTAAACATGTACACCGCTAGATACCGGCTCAGAAATTGTGTTTGTGGGCGAAGTCGGAGGTCTTAAGTTTGATCGTCAGTGGAGAAATAGTGGATACTCACTGTCATTAAGTCCTATACTAGAATGAAACAGCTATCCAGTTCATCTAAATCTCCAATAACTGTCTAAATTAAGTTGTTTGGTAATTTTATTAATGTTCAGTTACAGGTAATCCATAGATGATACAGAAAAAACTGAAACGCGACAGATAAAAATGGAATTATATGTACTATAGAAATGGAGCAGAAAACAGTCAATCAATCTATTGGATTGTAGCTAGCAGTGCGATACAAGATATGCATTTTGTACAACTTCAAATTAGTCATCTGAATATACCTGCATCTACATAGTTGACATTCACACTAAGACTTAAACTCAGTGGGTATCGTTTCAAACGTTAACACGTTATCCACTGATTTATTGAGTCCAGATAACCATCAACTTGTTCAACTGATCGGTATTCATAAACATTTGAAAATCCCCATTATTGACATTCGGAGTTGAGTCCGATAAATCTCTATTGCCAAGTAATAATATAATACTTGTTGATTGATATTAAATACAATTAACCAATGATTTAATACATCAAATTTGCTTCAAAAAAATAATAGAACATGCAAATGACCTTCCATGACATTTATTCAGAGAACAGCAATAATAGCAAAATTTACCTAAGTCAGACGAGACTCCCAGAGCTTTCAATCCATTCTGTAACGTACACCAAAGTTTTTGATTAGCTGTCTTACGCTTCTTATGGGGTGACTGGTAGTCCAAATGCCAACGATAACGAGGAAAACGTAAGTAAACATGTGGATCTTTGGATGGTGATTCTGTAAATAAATCAATTGGAATAAAACGATGCAAGCCTATATACAGAGAAGGTATATTAAAAGGAATAACTTAGGTCTACACAGTATGTTCAATAAATAGGCGAATCGATATTATGAGAAGTTTATTGAACACGATTCCAGAGTACCTCAATCGTGCCCCCTTTAAAATGTCGAACATTTTTGGCGATACGCTTGTTTTGCACCAGTTTCCATTGCTCAAAACAGTCTTGAAAGTCCTCAGAGGTCAAACGTATTAGCTCTATCGTCAATTGTAAGTTTTCAATGAAATTCAAGTGATCACTGTACATGGAGGTGAGATAATGAAGAGAACAGACGTTTTTAATTGGATCAAGGCATTTCAGTGGGGACTGGAATGATAATCCAAGGTCAGGAAAACATTTGATTATATAGTCTGACTTCTGAAGACTTTTAAGGATGCTCTGAAGAGAGAAAACTCAGACTGGATTTCAGTCCGTGTATTTATTCGAAAGACTACATACAACAGTAAAGATACTTAGCTTACCTCTTAAATATTCCCTGTTTGTATGATATAACCATGGAGCTGGTCGTTGAGATATATGAGTTGCTAAATCCAAAAATGGTAATCGAGAATAACGAGTTTTGCATAAATTACGATTGAATGCACAAGTATCAGAAACAACAGCAAAATAAGTGGCACGATCAGTTAATTTGCTCAAAATTGTATTCGTTGTTGCATTATTATTATTATTAATACTAGTAGTAGTGGTGGTAGACGAAGAAGTATTGGTAATGGCTGTAGGAGTATTAGTGACATTTGTTTTCGTTGTTGTTATAGTCGTTGTATGAATAGCAGTACAGTTTATTGTTGTTGTAAAATTAATAGATGTAACGGAATGATTCCCCGTTGATGTCAATGTACTGGAGTTCATGAAGATATATTATAGAATTACGCCAAAAAATTGGCATCCAGTAAAAGAATATTATTATTAATAACACAATGAACAAATAATCATTGCCAACAGGACTTCATTGGCGCACTAAAAAATTTTTTTAAATAAACAAATAAAGATTTATATCAGAAGGGGTTTTGTGGATATTATAGTAATTTCAATAGTTGAGATCATGAGTTAGTTGAAGCTAGACCACCATGGAAAACCTGGAAACATTGTACGGTCGTTTCGTGCTATTTTTGGACACCTTAGTAGTGCGCATCCACGATCGCTCCCCATCTAGTGGTAAGGCGCTCGCTCGCGAGACCGATAGGTCCTGGGTTCGAATCTCGCGAGGCAGGATCGTGAATGCGCACTGCCGAGGAGTCTCACGATAGGACAAAACGGCCATCCAGTGCTTTCAGGTTTTCCATGGTGATCTAGTTTCAACTGACTCATGAACTCCACCATTGAAATAAAGAGATTTCACTGTAAAAATAATAAGAAAAATTAATATTTACAAAAATATTTTTTATAATACATTAATTAATCAATTCAATTAGTCATTACAATAATGTATTTTTAACAAACTACTTAAATGATTCAAAGCTTGAAGTAGTTTAAAATCAAATAAAAAAAGTTGATCCAAGAACTGTGTTGAATAAATGTTAGTGTTTTCATGTTGTTGGAAACAAATTACATTTATCACGTACATTATTTATTGGTATATATGAATAGAATTTAACTTCACTCGTTGGCAGTTGATCAACATCTATCTGGTATAAATGTATTGCATTCATTGACTCAAAATTCCTATTTAGTCACATGTTTTTGTTAAAGTTGGATAATATATAACAAGCGCACTCAACTGACAAGTCTCAAATAGGACGAAACACTGATTTTGAATATCACTACTACCTACTATATATACATTCCACACCTAGAAAGACGCATAATAAAAGTTTTGTATCAAATAACATTAAGATTATATACAGATCATGAATGATTCTTGTTTCAAACTTCATCTCTACACAGAAGTGGATCAAACGAATATTACATTGAATTGAGTAATATTGAGCAAGAATGACAATGAATTAAAGATGTAATTTTGCTTCTTTTTTTAATTCTGTCACATCAAATAATAATTAAACAAAGTAGAAAGAATAAAATGAGGATGGAAACTAAACATCTCTTAATGTGAAATACAGAAAATCTGTTTTTCAACAAAACACAAAGCCACACACACACAAAAACAGAATAAATAGACAAGATATGAAGCAACTTTAATCTCATAGTTTAAAGGAAGACAAAGAGTGTGTACACCGAAGTTATTGTGATCGATTCTCCAAACATTGGTTACGATTGTCGTGAGGACCCCAACCAAGTAAGTCTGCATCTAACCAACATGGTTCAGACTAGAAGTTAGTGACTTCAAGCACTGATGCCACGTTTTGGTTTAGCCGCTCCTAACTTTCTTCCAACCATCCCCAACACTAGTCAACATTGCAATCATTACAGTCATTCATTGAAAACAAACAATATCAAAAACAATAGATTGATTAAAATAATGTAAGTAAAAAGAAAAGAAATAATGAAGTGAAAATTTATTTATTTATAATAAAATAAAGAATTACTATACATTGTATTTATCTAATATATATATATATATATAATAGTTTAGCTTCCTGTTTTTTTCAATGAACGTATTTTGCGTAATTCACGATATAAAACAATTTGTTGAACAAGTGGATCAAATGCTATTTTCTCTTTACGATTAGTAGCTAGACGTGGTCGAAAACCAACTATACAATGTCCTGAACCACTAGTACTTTCTAATAATACCATAACAGTTTTTATAAATCCTTGTGATATTGACATAAGATATAAATATGTATACTTGTTCTGTGTTATTTATATTGAGTAATCTTCGTTGATATTATGTAATGATCTGTAATCAATAAAAATATTGAGAATACATGAATAATAATAATAATAATAGTAAATTAAAATGTTGTTTCGTGTTATGTTTATAAATTAAATAGAAAGTACAAGACTATTTCTCAGAGACTAGACTTTCCAACTATACAAGAAAAACAAATGAAAATGATATTTATGATAATGGAACAGACTATAGAAATATACTTACTTAGTTACTAAACAGAGAAAAAAATAAACGACAGATTGATGAGAAGAGCAAGAACAAAGATTTTAGTAGGATAGCATGAGTTTTATTTCAACTATCTTTCAAATTAATAATCTTATTTTATCAACTGAGCTCTACTCACTAGATTCCTATCAATATTTATTCATTATGTAATCACTTGTTTCTAGCCGTTTGAACTGTTGTCACAATCAATATTGTATATGTTCTTTTACATTAGGTACAATATTCAGTCTAATAAATTTATTTACACCCTTGCTATACTACAGAAATGTGTCTTCAACAGAACTTCCAACCAAACCCTCTCATGTAAGTAGTTTAAACCCATTATGTAATTATGATTTTAAATATCACGGGTTGTAAGCAGTTGATGAAAATCAGACGAAATAAAATGAATTCATGCTATTCTGCTAGAATGTTTGTTCTTGCTCTTTTCAAAATGATAAAGGAAACTATGTGTATGAGACTGAGGAAAAATGATTTCTAACATTGTGTACAATTATTTTTGTTTGAATTTATGGATAAAATGCGTATCATTAATCCCAACGCCATTTACTGTCACAGTAATATCATTACGTTGAAAACATAAAGAATTTCGATCAATTTTAATGAAGAAGCTTATAGGTCAATAAAGACTATTTATACTTTGATGGAGTTTTATTCTATGAGGTGGATACATCCAGCTGAGCTACTAAATCTTCTCTACCATCTCAAGACTATTTATATATTGAACCCTGAATACTAACAAAGAGGCATATATAAACTCAAACAATAAAAAAAACATGTTTATGGAAAGTGTTTCTTAAAAGTATTTCTCATACCCCTATAAGAGAAATTTGGTACTTTATTTTAGAATAATAATAATAATAATGGTCTTATCTAAATTCTAGAAAATATTTCCAATATAATCTTTATTACTTACTTACGCCTGTTACTCCCAATGGAGCATAGGCCGCCGACCAGCAAACATAATCTTTATAGTATTCACAAAAGTTTTATAAGTTTAAGTAGACTTTTTTTGTTAACTGTAAGAAAGAATCATTGAATTATTACCGTAATCTAAATGTAATTCATTGATTAAGTAAACATTTATGTACTCAACTTAGTTTATGTGAATGCTATTTTGATACTACACTTTTGATACTTTCAAGTTGTTGTTGTTATTGTTGTTTTTTCCATTAAAGTTTTATCATTACGTAATACAAAATAATAGAATGAAATTTAGAATTGAATAGGTGAAATAATTATAAATTTCAATGATTTCAGTTTAAGCAAACAAATGTACTTTATTTACTTGAACATTTGTATAGCTAGAAAATAGCCTCTTGTTTTAATTGAACTTAGAAGATTGCTAACATTGATAATGATATGAAAGTACATTCAATTGACCAGTTTCATATAGGATGAAATGTACATTCTAAAATCTATTTGTCAAGGTTATCTGGTCAACACTGACAAATAAGTAACCTATATTGGTCGACAAAATTATGTTGTAAATGCTTACTTGTAAACATTGCACAATTATATACAAAAATTTATACAGGATAATACAATATGAAGAAAAAAGAAACCTTAAAAATTATTCACCCTGTCTTATTAACAAACGCTAATATCTAATAATTACTGATAAACAAAATAAACATTAGTGAGAATTTATCATAAAACAAAAAAAATTCAACTCACATAACAAACAACATACATACTGAACCATAAAGGTAAAATAACACAACAACAACATGAAATGTTTAATATCCATTGTAAATTAAAGAGAACACATAATCTTGTTTGTTTTTTCAATAAAACTATATTTCTTAACGATGACAAGGTGTTATATTTATTGACAAATTAAAATGTGTACATATAAGTAAACAGTAACATTCCTCCTAATCATATTTTTTCGTTTCACAAACTTATAAATAATAATAACAATATGACATTGGAACATTGAACGCGGGTGGGCGGGGAGGTACTCTCCAACAGTAAAACAATCGAAAGACACATTAACAAACTGGTATATATATATATAAAGAGTGCAGTTTAGGTTGTAGTAACAATAATAATTATTATTATTATTATTGCTATTATCAATTGAATAAATATGAAAAATCATATATCTCTATGGGCATCTCATCCAAATTTCATTTTCATTGAACCGATGATCCTAAATAAAAGTATATGATCAATAATGACAATAATAGAGATAGAAATAAGAATTTTTTTTAAAAAAAAACAATCATACAGTAATTGAACAACACAAATGGAACATTCAACCTTTGGATGAAAATCACTTTTTGAAAGAAAAGAAAACCATTTGTCATATTTTGATAATTAAAAAATTTTTCAAAATAAAATTAATTTTTAGAAGACGAGGAAAAAGAAGAAGAGTAAGAAGCACAATTATCTCATCTAAATGAAAATGTTGTTTGAAAGGAATAGCTATTGTACATATACAGTTATCCTATGGTTATAATATTAGTGGTTACAATTGCAGATTAATACAAAAAGATCAAATTCAATTAGCAAGAGCAGTAAGTATTACAATAAGGTTAGAAATCCCAAAGATATGTTAAAACACTACTATATATATATATATATATATATAGATTTAAAAATTAACCATAGAATAAGTTCTGTACAACATTAAAGACTTTTAACGTTCTTGTATAAACAAAGTATCTTTGGTGCACAGACCGGCAACTGTCAAAGAAATTGATTGATGCATTGATGAAAGACATAGATTAGGATGAATACGAACAATTTCATATCTATTAATTGGATAACCACGATATTCAAAGTATGAATGTAGATCCTAATTTATAATGTATATTAAAAAAAAAGAAAATTAATAACTGGAAAACAACAACATATTGCATAATAAACATCATTCATTATGTAGTAATAATAATAATAATAATAACAATAATAATAATAATAATAATATTAGTAGTAGTAGTAGTAGTAGTAGTAGTATAGTTTAGTTGATAAGTATAAATGATTGAAATACACTAGAAATGTGAAAGTAAATAATAATAAAAAGGATGACAATACTGGTGAAATGGGAGTCAGTCAGTCAGTCAGCTACAACGTAGGACCAGGCACATATGTGCATCGGTCCAGGTTGCCATACCGCATCAGCACAACAAGATGAACACCGGATTCATAGCAGTGGTTAGGTCAAAGGTAGTGTTGTGGATGCGGAGGAATAGACCAATAATTATGATGTTAAGTCCAATGGTGTCCTTGGACTTTAAATGGACATTTCCTATTGGTCGATATTTGTTCGCTTGTTGAATATTGTACAAAATGTTGTTTTCTATTTTATGGTCCGATGTGGTATGCTTGATTGGTATATAAACAAAGTATGTTTAAAATATAATGATTCATATCTCCGAGGCTGTGACTTGTGTTCTGGACTCAACTACCTGGGTTAGACAGGGAAGTGGGACCAATCGAGACTCTAGGCCGTCCGTACGTGTCACTGTAATCGATCGATAAGTACGCTGCTCTATAATTTTCCAGTCAAGGACACAACAATTAGCACAGGGTAAAAATCGACAGCAACCTAAAGTCATAACAGGTAGTAATATGTAAGAGAAAGATTGCATATAGAGATATAGTACAAGAAGAAAGAATTGGTTCGTAGAAGGAAAGATATGAAGCGATTTTAATCTCTTAGTTTAAGGGAAGACAGGGAGTGTATACACCGACGCCATTGTGATCGATTCTGAGCCATGTCACCAAGAGTCTCCAACCATTGGTTACGATAGTCACGCGGACCCCAACCAAGTAGTCTGCATCTACCAACATGGCTCAGACTACAAGTTAGTGTCTTCAAGCACTGATGCCACGTTTTGGTTTGGCCGCCCCTAACTTTCTTCCAACCATCTCCAATACCGGATAGCATTGCACGTCGTGGTAGTCGGTGTTCAGGCATACGTAACACGTGGCCCAACCATCTCAGTCGATGAAGATTCATAACCTCATCAACTGATTTACCATCATTCCCTAATACCCTGCGTCTAACCTCACTATTACTTACCCGGTGATCCCAGCAGATGCCAGCAATATTTCTGAGTCATCTGTGGTCAAATACTAATAGCTTACGAGTGTCTTCTACTCTTAATGGCCTTGTTTCGCTACCGTAAATTAAAACAGAACGGACTGCCGCGCAGTATACTCGTCCTTTTATTGATAGACGGATATCTGGCCTTCGCCAAAGGTGACGCAAGTTGGCAAAAGCCAAGCGAGCTTTTCGAATCCGTGCCGAGATTTCGTCCGATACCAACCCATTACGGCTGATCAGACTTCCAAGATAAGTGAAGTTGTCGACGCGTTCGACTACTTCACTCCCTATCCTTAGTTCAGGTGTTGACGCAGACCAGTCCTGAAGCAACAACTTGCATTTAGAGGGAGAGAAGCGCATTCCAAACATCCTGGCATTGTTGCTCAGTGCTACCAGAAGACTCTGTATTTTGTCAGCGTCTTCACCAAACAGGACTATGTCATCTGCGTATTCTAAATCGATAAGTGGACCTCCTGGATGGAGATCAATACCCGAGAACTCAGTCGGCGAGAAAGTTATTTCCATCAGTAGATCTATGATGAAGTTAAACAAAAATGGGGAAAGTGGACAGCCTTGACGGACACCACTTGAGGTTGCAAAAGTAGATGACAGTTCGCCATAAGCTCTGACTCGACTAGTAGTGTTCGAGTAAAGAGCCATCACAAGGTTTATGTACTTCTGTGGTACGCCTTTCAATGACAGACACTGCCACAGAATCTCGCGGTCTACCGAGTCAAATGCTGCTTTTAAGTCGAGAAAGACCACCATTGTCGGACGCCGATAAGTATGCCTGTGTTCTAAAATCTGACGAATGGTGAATATGTGGTCGATGCAGCCACGACCAGGTCTAAAGCCAGCTTGATTCTCTCGTGTTTGCAGTTCACAAGTCTTAGTTAGGCGTCTGATAATTATCGAGGCTAGTATTTTAGATATTATATTAGTTAAACTAATCCCTCTGTGGTTGTCACAAGATGATTTTGACCCTTTCTTATATATTGGGACGATAAGTGATTGTGACCAGTTAGATGGAATAACGTCTAACTCCCAGATCCTAGCTAAAATATTAGTCAACCTAATCGCTAAAATTGGACCACCATCCTTAAAGACCTCTGGAGCCAGTCCATCTGGACCAGCTGCCCTTCCTCGTTTCAGATTAACTATAGCCTTTTGAACTTCAGCAAGAGTTGGGGGACCTACTTCAATGTTCCATTCACACTGTCTGGGGATGGAGGGTAGTTGTAGAGTAGCTGAAGGCCAGCTGAACTGTTCTCTGAAATGTTCCGCCCATCGTTCTAAACGCCTGGACTGGGAGCAGATGAGAGTATCGTCTTTTTCCGATATAATCTCACTTACACTTGACTTATTAATTCCAGTTTCTTTTATTAGTCTGTAAAGCTGTCTTGTGTTCCCTATAGTCGCCGCCTTTTCCATCTCTTTTGCTTTCGTTGCCCACCACTGCTCACGGTCGTTTCTTAGACTTTTTCTTAACCTAGATCTGATTTGTTGTCGCTCTTCATCATGTTGAGAACCTGATGGGACAAGTTTGCGAGAATCCATCAGTGTGATAGACTTTGAAGAAATCCACTGGTTCTTTGAAACTCTGTGGTTTAAATCACTGATAGATGTCACTGCTGTTTCGACAGCTGTTTGTATGGCTTTCCAAGCAACAACTGGGTCAATCTCGTTTTCAGAACTACCTAATCGTGACCTCAGTTGTTCTTGGAACCTATTTTTGGTTTTCTCGTTACTCAACTCAGTTCTAATGGGTCTTTTTAATGTGACTTTTTTGCGTCCAGTGAGGCGCAAGCAGATGCGTGCCCGTATTAGGGCGTGGTCGGAGTCCAAGCAGGTACTCCAGAATGAGCGACAATCTTGTACCGACCCTCTCCAACGATGACCGATGGCAATATGGTCTATTTGAGTCCATCGTTGGTTTAGTGTAGGGGGTCGCCATGTTAGACGATGTCTCTTCTTATGCTTAAAATTTGTGTTTGCTAAAAATAAGCGATTGTCTGAGCACAGTTGCAGCAGACGGTCACCATTATCTGTTCGCTGTGCTGGAATGCTAAAATATCCACCTAAATGCCTTTCTGTTTGGTTTAAGCTACCTATCTGAGCATTAAAGTCACCCCTACGAGTACTATGTCTGAGCGTTTAGCTTTCTGAATAAGTTCGGACAGCTTTCTGTAAAATTCATCTTTCACATCATCTGAGCTGCAGTCAGTGGGAGCGTAGGCAGAAACGACGAAAAGGCAACGACGTGTATCCCTATCCTTCCGAGTTCTTACGAAGCCGTTTAACCGAACAGCACATAGACGACTGTTGACGGGGATCCACTCTAGCAGTGCTTGTTCCGCCCTCATGCTTAGTGCTATGCCTACACCTGCCAGTCCACGAGAACTGGCCATCGGGTCACCAGATACACGTAGGGTGTATTTCGTTGGCTCTACGTTTTGCCGAGGTGAGGTCAAGTGAATGACCACACTGGAATCCTGTATGCGTGTTTCGGAGACACAGCATACATCAGTGGAAAGAGACTCTAGGGTTTTAGCCAAGGAAGCCTGCTGACCGATTTGACATAGAGTGCGTACATTGAAAGCTCCAATGTGTAGTTTGGAGCGAGGTTTCAGTAGACCTGGGACAGAGTTTTGAGCACTAGAATCGTTGGCTATGGTGACACTTGAGGAGGAAGCCGAAGGAGGAAGTTTAGGGTTGAAAGTCGATGTAGGAGGAATAATAGGAATTGAAGAGGAAGGTTGATTATGAATACAGTGGTCTCAAGTGCTGTTAGAGGTATGAGGGCGGTTATCACTTCCCGGTTGCCCACACCGTGGAAGGGTTCTTCTGGAGGTACCTGAAAAGGAAATTGGATTAGAGGTGGTCTCAGTGACCTGAGAGCGTGACCGCAGTGCCCAAGGGACAACTGCTTGAGGCCGGTCGCGCACGGCCTTTTCGTGGGAGGTTTTTGACGTGTTAGCTCCGTTCTTCAAAGGGCCTTACCGCCGGAGACGGAAATCCGTGAGGTAAGGTGATGTGTGCATTTTTAGGGTCGACCTTTTCTAACCCCACCCCTCCTTGTGGGAAGGCAGCATCGCTGTCATGCTGGTTGTCTGAAGGAAACACCTTACTGCTGCCACACCTCTGTACAGTCAGCAGTACGACTTCGCCTTCGGACCTTGGGTTTGTTGCTTTTAGTCTTACCTCTCTTCAACCGACCTGTCTGACATGGTAGGACCTTGAGGAACGGTTGTTCCATCCAGTATAGCTCGGTTGCTTCATCACGATAGGCAAGCCCGACCACCACGTCAAGGTAGCAACAACGGTCGGGGGTGAAATGGGAAGATAATAGTTTAAACAATTGGAGTCCAACTAACGACTTACATGACCGAATCAATGTTAATTTACTACGATCAGAACAAGGAAATAGTATCACTGACTCTTACACTAAAAAAAAGTGTGACTCAAAGTCAGGTAAATGGGTCTGTAAACAATGAGCTAAATAAATTATTTAATACCTAGTAGACTGATTATGGCAAATAGTTCTAGGTATAACATATGTGATATAACCACTGATTCACCATAAAATAAATTTTTACATCCTATATATGTTTAAAGCACAAGTTACAATGTAATCAACTCGTTCCTTTAGAGAAAAGAGAATGAGGTAAATGTATATATAAACCAATAAGATAGCACCGTTTGAATTTCCCAATATTTAGCTTTGAGATAAGTTGTAAGTCGTTTAAAAAATACACAACAGTATATAATATGATTAATATTCTTAACCTGGTCGCGTCCAGTGCTTCCAGGTTTTCCATGGTGGTCTAGCTTCAATTGACTCATGATCTCAACCATTAAAATTCATTTACCAGTATAGGAGTTGCGGAGATTATTACGTTTTTGAATGAGATCATGAACCGTTTGATGTTAGACCACCTTTGGAAACCCGGAAGCACTGCACGGCCGTTTCGTCCTATTGCGGGACTCCTCAACAGTGCGCATCCACGATCTCGCGCGCGAACGCTTAACCTACTGGACCACTGAGCACTGCGCACTGCTGAGGAGTCCCACAATAGGACGAAACGGCCGTCCAGTGCCTCCAGATTTCCAAAGGTGGTCTAACATCAAATGGTTCATGATCTCAATCAAGAATTCATTTAGTTAAAAGTCAAATTTTTCAATGACTAAGTCATAAGTTTACATCGGGATAAAGAATAGTACTAAACATGAAAAAAGAATATTAAGTATATATACGAAAATTATCATATGTTCAATGGTCTTAACACTTAATTATAAATGGCTAGAATGTTAAAATTAAACACTTTAATAAATAACATCTGACTTGACAAGATAATACAGTTAAAATTCTGTAACAACATGAATTGATATCGAACACCTTTCGACTCATTAAACCGATAAAAACTTCTATGATAAACTATAAGCCATGCATTTTATAATATCTAGGTATCCATAAAGGAAAGCTTGAATCTGAGATTGGTACGTTGTAAAATTGACTTGGAGATCCTGGATTAGATCGGTAGTGGGATAGTATATACACACTGTTGAAGAAACCAATCGTAAAATGAGAAAGATGCTCAATGCCTTCCAGTTTCTAATTATTGTTGAACGAAGATCATGTTGTGATATTGATCAATTAATTATTAATATAGGACCTAGTACGAATATATGCTTGGGAGAATCTATGTTGCCAAATCTCACTAAAAGTATATGGTCACAGTAAGTCATTTTTAGATTTTGACATTTCCTTTAAGTATTAATTTGCTTGTCTTGATTCAACTTGTCCGATAATAAAATGGAAATTGGTTTACTCTAAGCGACTCCTCACTTATGACATCAAATTATATAAATTCAGTGCAAATGTTCATTATTCACATGATTGTAATTCTTTTGATATCGATAAAACAAAAGAGAGAGAAAACATTCGAAAATAGTTAAATTTACCTGTAACTTGAGAGTAGGATGAAGTCGATGGACTTCACGATTACCATCGGGTAAACGAAAAAGTAATTCCATAACCGCTTCACCAGGTGCTGGAGTAGGTAATACGGTCAAAATATCTGATTTCAAATCATTATTGGATGTTGATTCACTTAACTTTTCTGATGGTCTTAACGGTCTTCTTGCTGTAATAAATGCTGTAGTCGATGAAACAAATGATGAACTGCTAGGCTTTTTAGGATAGTCAACTACAACGCAATCATCGTCTTCATATGTATTATGTGTGTATTGCTTTTTATCTTGTTCATGATCACATTGTTGTTGGTCAATATCAGTGTCTAAACGTCTATTGCCATTCATATATTCTTCATCATTGTCATCGTCATCATCTGTGAGAACTATCTCACTATCATCAGTGAACTGAATAAAATATAAAATAGTAAACAGAGAATAAAAGCGATTGTAATAGTTTCAGTCAAAAAGATGACTACTACGAGTCGTCAGTGAATAAATCAGTTATGAACATGTTGAATAATAATATTGGAACATTGAAAATTAAACTAATGTAGCATATTTTCTAAGTGTTGTATTTCCGGAGATGAAAAGTTTCATAGTTATAAACCTTTCATTCATTCAAATAACAACATAATTGATATACATACTTCAAGAAAAGTGATCTATGAAAATGCTTTCTCACAAGTCAGCAATAAATTGTTCTAAACCGATGGAATCATACTGATATCTTTGTAGATAATTGGTTTATTATCAGTAATTCTCATTCCTCAATTCTTTCTTTTGAAGTATAGACTGGTGATTTTATTTATAAAGACAATGATGCGAACGATAGTTTACATTCTATAGTTTACATTACATGCCAACCTTATATAACTAGAGGAAACCAGGAGGCATTAGAGAGAAATTTGAAGTGGGAAATTCACATGTAATCCATTGAATAGTCCAAAAGTTAAGTGCATGTCATAAGATCTAAAGGTCATGAGTTCGATTCTCGGTAAGGTTTCGAATGTGCACTATTAAAAAGTTCCATAACGCAGTAAAACAATTGTTCAATGTTTTTAATGGCCTATGGTGTTACGGATCTAGGAACGAGAACGATTGAGCTACTCTAATACGATCGGTTCTCTTTGGAACTGAAAACAATCAATTATACTCAATACATTGAACCTCGACAGCTAACACATGAAGAAGATGGGAATGCAGGTAACTCGATATTTGTGGTAGAACAAGCAACTCAATCGAAACTGGTGCGAAAGTTATTACTGTAGTAGCAGAGTATAACCTTCAATCATGCAGCAATTTAGCCAACTAAAAAAACATGACAACCAATCAGAGGACAAAGATTATGCGAAAAATTGAATTAGTAGAATATGTGCGAGTGATTATCGTTCCTGAAAAGATTTCAGCCTTTCTAATTAAATTCGACTTTCCTTGTAACCACCTTAGCATATTTCTAATTAAAAAATCTAATAGTATTTAGGATGAAATATAATGTTGAGAAGAAGGGAAAACAATAAAATTATGTAAGTGATAATGTTTTTACTTCTTGCAAATATTTCATTTTATGTAAAGTTTACGCTTGATATATTACGTATATACAAACATTAACTGTTTAGTATACATATATATGTTTGGAAAAGAAATGAGATATTTCACATACTAATAAATGTACACACGAGCTACTACTACAGTGGTGTATGCTACTTCCGTCGATAGATATAAGTAGTAAGTAACACGAATCAGAAGTAGAATGCCTGACAGGAGAAGAGTGAGAACGGAGAGAACGGAAATGTAAACAGAGAGTAATTGTAATAACAACAGAATTGAAATAATCATGAAACATAATAAATATATTTTGTTCTACCCTAATGACTGCAAATAGTACATCTAGCATGTATAGTTTTCATAATTTACGAAGGCACTCTGCAATTTTGTATCAAAAAATAAATTAGTCCTCTGCTAGGGTTGAAGATATCACGAGTTCACTGAATCTGTGAAGGATAAACAAGACTCGGTAGTCAAAGACCAGTAAGCTAGCTATTGATGCGTCCCAGCCCCGCTAACTAGAGGGAGAAGTCCAAGCTTGGAATGGGGAAGTATATTCTGCAAACAGCCAGAAACGAGCGATAACAACAAACACAATTCAAAACGTATATATATATATATATATATATATATATATATATATATATATATATATAGTACAAAACCGTCCTTGGAGAGAGTTAACAAATATCATGATAAAAGACACGATGGACCAATAGTATTTAAGATAATTCCCAGTGGGAAATACGACATGGTGACAAGAGCGCCTTTGGCGCGAAAACAAAGAAACTCAAATTTTCTAAATAGAATTACAAAATTAGGTCCTTTCCTAAATGCGTTCTGGGGATTTAACGTCCCCAACATCCTCCGCACCTGATTTTTGTTCACTATACTACTATTAATACTACCGTAAATTTCTTCATAGTACTTTTTCCAAGAAAGTATCTAAACACTATTTAAAGCATAAGAAAAAGTAATGTCCGAATAAAGTTCTGGAGATTGTTGAATTGCACTGAAATCATGAATCGATGTGTTAGACTACCGTTGACAACCTGATCATGAATGTGCACTGCTGAAGAGTCTCATATTAGGACGAAACGATATTCCAGTGCTTCTAGGTTTCCAATAATAGTGTAAAATTGATCGGCTAATGGTTTTAATGAAAAAGTAATGTGCTGACTATTCTTTCAACTAACAGGTTATTTGGTATTCATATATCTTACTAGTATGTGTAGTACATATATAGACAGATTTAGGAAAGTGATCAGATTCTTTAAAAAATGACGGTTGTTCACTGGTTCGAATGATTAATTCAGCTTTTAAACTGTGTACCGGCTAGTATGACTAACCCTCTATATATAAACAGTTTGGATTAAATCTGAACACAAAAACGATGCTATATAGTGGTAAAGAACATCCGGATTTCAACTAGTAGATTGCAATTTCATCTCACTAAGGACCCTTACCCTTCTACTTCGATTTGAACAATTGAGTACTATTGCTTTTAGCCTTCTCAAATAACAACAGTGTAGCTTAAATCCAAATACATTAAATCGATATATGATAAATAAGCTTACATTGCTATATATATATATATATATATATATATATATATATATATATATATATATATATATATATATATATATATATAGAGAGAGAGAGAGAGAGAATAAATTAATTTTATTATTATCTTACCAATTGTCGTTTAGCCTCCTTTTAGATGCTTCAATAGCCAGTTGTAATTGTTCTTCTTCAGTTAGATCTAACGGACTAGTAGTTGTACAATTTATTTGAGATGAATGTACACTATTTGACAAGTCGATATATTCAACATCCTGGAATATTTTAATAGTAATAATAATAATAATAATAATAATAATAATAATAATAATAATAATAATGATAATAAACCTAAAACAGTGATAAACTTACGAACAGACTCAAAGTGATTACAAAAACAGATGAATTTTCGAATGCATTTGCATTTCATTTTATAAATGTACCCTGTTTTTCACTTCATTACGATGTACAAATTGATGTATTCAGATTTGAGCTGTGTAGGTTAGTGTATTACAGGATTATCAAAGGTAAAATAAATTAAGCATGTTTCGAGTCATTGTTTTATTAGTGAGAAGCTGAATATATATATTAGATATCCAGATACCAATTTAATATGTTTGTTTTTACAGTTTCCATGCAAATTTGAGTAATAACCTTTAACCGCTTAGTTTTTATCTTTATTTTTGAACTAGTGATACTCTGTCTGACTTTTTAAGCTGATGTACATAGGAGCAAGGTTGAAACTTGCAACTTATAGAATTTTAAAGCATAGCTTAGAAGGAATATCTTTTAATTTTTTTTTATAATTCATTTATCTAGTACATAGTTATGTATCCCAATTTTAGTCACAGTTCCTGTGAATGTTACAACAATAACATCAAATCCAATAAATAAATTAATAATACTAGAAATAACAAACTTTTATAGGCTACTTCAACAACAACAAAAATCCGGTATATATAAGAATGAAGAAATTAGTATTTATAAACGTTTTCATTACCTTAGACAACACGAACCGTATTCCATCTGGAATGAGGTGAGTGATATATGTGATAAACTCTGAGGGATAAATTCGCAAAAAACTTCTACTCAACATTAACAATAGTAAATATAAATACTACTCTCTTAATAAATTTCATATCACTTCTAACTAGTAATATGAAACCAATTGCCAAGATGATTTGAGTAAATGTTCTTTTTTCTAAATGTTATCTGAAACTAAAAAACGTTCATCTAAACATTTAAACAGTAAAGGGGCCATCACAACTATTTACACCAATTGTCTAGCTGAGTTCATTTATAACAGTTTACTAGAGGTGTTTTAAATGTTAAATCTGTATAATTATTTATGAAGACAAGTAAAGAGTAACTTAATTAATTTGTGATAGTCATAATTTTTTTTTCTCCTTCCAGAAAAATCCAATATCTGTATGTTGATATCATTACTACATGACTATCTAAACGTTTTTTTATGTGCATTAAAGAGAACGTAGTCAGTTGCTATGTTAAGATGATACAGATTATTCTAGCTTCTAGATAGATCAATTTATTCATTTTTCTTGATTCACATTTTGACCTTGTCAGTTATTCGCTTATCAAAATTACCTGTTGTCATATGAGCGTATGTGTATGTACTTCTTATCCTATTCATCATATATCTGTAGCTTATTTTTGTTCTGACTATTAATATCGATTAACGCTTGATTAAATCGAGTAGGTTCACATGCCTTCTCCACTGAGCATCATCTCGCTTCGCTCTCATCACTTCGCTTTATTCGCTTCGTTTTTTTGATTGTTTGTCTGGATCAACGATTGTATGAAATACACGTATTCGAAATTCATTCTCGCATTAGACTTATTTAATTCCGTCATTCACTAACGCGATTTAAGTCTATAATTTTATATGAGGATTGACGATATGTATATTTCAATAACAGTAATTCATATAATCGACCTGGAGTCGGATATAAGCCATTAAAATGCGTACACAACTATACAATATCACAACTCCGTAAATAACAAAGTTATTTCACTAATTAATTCAGATACTCAGTATACAAGTGTATGAAGCTGACCACTGAAATCCTAGTACGATAAAGTAGACACATTGGATCCAGTTGGTGAATAATAACTGATAGATAAACTGTTGAATCAATAAACCATTGTAGCTAACCAAAAACTATAATGATCCCTTAGAATAAAAATAAAACTTCCAAATAACATATTTTATGATTTTAAACATTAAAATGTTATACTAATCAAAAACTAGCAATCAAATTACAACATAATGCTTCGTTCACGATAATTTTATATGAAAATGGTTAGTTAGAGTGAAACTACATAGTGTACTAGTGATTATAAGCGGTAACCTTGAAATTATTATGCAGCTTATTAGCCGATGATTACATAAACCGTGAGAATAATGAATCTATCGATAAAAGGAAATGTAACGAAATATAATTGTGTATAGAGCAGTTTCACGTAGCTAACAAGCAGTTCTAAATTTATAATCAGTTTTACTTTAATCTTGAACCAGGTCGGAACTCTACAGCAATCATTTATTCGAGAGGCCAGTATATGTTTGGATCATTTATTGGATTATCAGTAGTTTTCTTATTATATGACAAAATCAATGTGCAAACTTGTTGGAAGATCAACAAAATGACACAACAATGATGTGCTTGAATTTCCTCGATAGTTATATCCCATTGAAGATAAAATCACAGGTGACTCCTGAGAGCTATTAATGGACTAATATTATATATATATATATATATATATATATATATATATATATATATATTGTATAACTGTTCAGTAACTAGATTATTTATATCTATATTCCCCTTATTATAAGCTTCATTTTGACCTATAGATTATTAGTATATATTTTATTGTTCGTAAACTATGTTCAGTTTATTAATTACCGTCTCCCACGTTCACAGACACATTTTGGCTTGATTTCGTATAAATGTTGTTTCCTATGTTATGGTGTGATGTGGTCTGTTTGGCTGGTATATAAACCAAGTATGTTTTAAATAAATGATTCGAATATTCGGAGCTGTTATTGACGTTCTGGACTCAACTTAACGGGCTACAAGTACAAAGGACTAATAAGGACACTAGGCCGCTCATACCAGTCGAAATTCATTGGTTTAGTACAGTACTAAGATTCAATAAGTCATATTTCGATTGACGAATAAATCACGTGATAATTAGACGACCTTAAAGTCATAACAGTTGACATAATACACTTTCATTTTCTTCGTAGGTATTTTTAATCACGACAAAATAAAATGTCAAGTTACGTTCATAAATGATGTGTGTCTGATAGATGTACTCCTACAATTAACTTCCTTGTTTATATTTCAACATAGAAACTATTATTGAACTCAATTACATAAGTGACTTCTCAAAGTGTAAAATGATTTGATTGGTCGAACGATAGATAGTGAGGAAGAATAGGCCGATATTGATTTTTTAGCTGACAAAGTCATTGAATCCAGATGAGAACATATTTTAACCAAAAAAACAGTATTAATTAGTTTTCTTTTGCTTCAATAAATGTTATGTTATAGTGATAAGACTTGCGTACGTGAGCAGATTGGTGAATTTAGTAAAGCAGAAGTATCTAAATTGCGTTTATTTTTCGGTTTAATATAATATGTCAATTTAAAAGACTGGAAAAGAGCAGACTAATACAGATACATGAGATTACTGGCTTTTATGGAGCAGGTTAAATCAGCTGCACAATGTAAGTTGTTTCTAAAGAGATTACCCTGACTCATAAAAGATGAACCCTAGTCAATCAACAGCTCAATACTAGACAGGTTGGTCCACTAGAGTTATCCATACAGTCACGTGAACTGGTTTAAAGGAAATGAAGATCAAAGGGCTGTGAAGTGTGAAGGCTTTAGCTACTCAGCAACGCCCATTCGAATTCTGTGTGTGTAAAAGTAACTCTCGATTTATTATAGCTCTAAAACTTGATTTCCTCTTCTTCACCATCTTTTTATTCTTCTTCCTGTTCACCTTCTTTACATTCGTCAAAAGGGCATATATATTTCATACTTCTCATAAACATACTAGCTTCATTTCCGAGTATTATTAGTGACCCAACTAAATCCTATTTTTCAATATATGTATACATATGTATGTATATTTCTGATTAGCGCTTTTCAACACAGTTCTCTCCTACGGGATGTGGTTGCTAACTCCATGCCCAACACTTCATTATCCAGAATTGGGACCGGTAGTAACCCTAAAAGGGCTCTAGGCGGAATATATATATCTATATATCATTGTATAACTTTACCAGATCAAACCGTTGATACGAAAATATTTTCACCAGATTTTTTCCGTTTTCTTCTACAAAAGTGGAATAGCTGACAAATGTCTTCGATGAATCTTTTTCTCTCTCTATAGTCAACTTATATGTGTCGTAATAGACTTTTTTCCTTTATACGTTTATAATATCCAGATAAGGATTCATAATAAAAAATTTCAAAATTAGTAATGTATGCGTTAAACTTACCGATGAATGTACATTGTCAGATGTTTGTAAACGTGGCCTTTTCAAATTGAAATGATTGAATTGTTGATGCATTTCTGCATTTGCTGCTTCTGCTGGTCTTCTTCGTATACCAGTCTGGGGGACAGAATTCGTAAAACGATTGTCAATACTAGTTGAATCTGTTCTACCGTTCCCACTAAGGCTAATACTACCAATACTACTACTGTATTGACCATCATTAATAGCAGTAGTATTGATTACATCTGTATTGCTATTCGGATTAGTTAGCGTAGTATGTTGTATAAATTGATATACTAGAAGATTAAGACAGGAATGATAATATATAATCAAAACATTAACAAGTTGAAAATGAGGACAGCCTTTAAAAAAGTACAGTTAAAAAGTCGAGATCAAATAACGGATAAAAACACATTCCTTTCAAATTAATCTACATATTCTTACCAAAGATTAGTGGATATTTTCCATTTTGTGGTTTTCTCTACAGACTGACTACACCTAGAAAATTTCCACAACCCTTTTAAACTAATAACAATTTTATTGGCTCATTAGTAAATAACTTCGAGATAAATCCTCAAAATTCTATTTAGGAATTGTAACTCGTAAAGTTCAGTCATGTTGGATGTAAGACAGATATCATCGATGCAAATAAACGACGGGTCCGCAAAATAGCGAATTGATTGAAGTTAGAGTTGTCAACCACTGTATATTAACTCAAAAGGTCTGAATTTCACGAGTACGTCATGGGACCGAGTCCTTCAGAGGTCATAGGTACAATGTGTTCGCTTGTCTCATACAAGGTCAAAACAGATGTCCAGTATGCCTTCTAGTTTTTAGGATGTCCCTAGATGAAATTAGACCGTGTCATAAAGTACAAATATGTTACAGTATTTAGTGAGGCTTTAAGTATATGACGTAATTCTATAACACTAGGGAATATATCAATTCAGTGAGTCATATTTAATGCAAAATTTTTGGGAACCAATTGCCTACAAATTACTCAAGTCAGTCAGCTACAACGTAGGACCAGGCACATATATGAATCGGTCCAAGTTGCCATACCTCATTAACACAACAAGATAGACACCGGATTCATAAAAGTAGTTAATTCAGAAGTGGTAATATATAAAAGAAAGATTGCAATAAGGATATAGTACAGGAAGAAAGAATTAGTTCGTAGAAAGAAAGATATGAAGCGATTTTAATCTCTTAGTTTAAGGGAAGACAGAGAGTGTATACACCGACGCCATTGTAATCGATTCTGAGCCATATCACCAAGAGTCTCCAACCATTGGTTACGATAGTCACGCGAATTACTAAAGTATTAAACTATAGCAGTAGATAATACGAAAATATAGACAATCTAAATAAAAAAGCTAATTGAACTAATTCTTAACGGAACATGAAAAATAATTTGTATTTTTAACAAGTATTATCGGAAGAATTATCGAATATTTAAACAAAAATTCCTAGTTTAGCAACAATGACCGCATCGCAACAACAACAACAAACCATTTTGTTGTAAACAGAAATCGCGTTAAAAATCCCTCATAGTAGTGGTTTTTGATTGGACAAATAAAACTGGAAATTCATGTTGATAATACAACATAACTTTCAAGAATAATCAATTGTAAAATACAACCCAAAGGGTTGTTGAACTTTATTGTGAAGCTGGAAATGTGGCTTGTTGATTGCAGGCTCGGTGGTTTGAAATTAACGAGCTCACCACAAGACCTGAAGGTCCTGGGGTTCGACTCCGTGAGGATTCATGAGTGAGTACTCCCGTGAAATCTCAATGTAGGATGAGGGTAATGCTTCCCTAAAACCATCTAAAAACCAAATGAATTCATTAGTGTAAAACTCAGCATAACTAAAACTGAATGCTTTAGCTCATCTCTTTGAATACAGCACGTTAACGATTAGTTTGAAAGACAGAAGAATACTATTAATTTGAAATTAATTTCTCGAAATCCGAAAATCACTATCGAGTTCATAACGTTTCAGAGTATAGTCCTTCATCAATAGTCCTAAATCACATCATTGAGTATTTGACTCCCTTTTTCTTTTCGATAAAAAAAATTCATATCATGACTGATTTTGAGAATGGAAGAGGAGTATTTCTAATAATCTTACATAATAAATAAGTCATTTCACCTATTGACTCCATTATTTGCCTTAGTTTCTAATCAAAGTAGGCAGTAAGAAGCTAGAATATTGATTGAATAATCAGGCATGCAATCTGTATACATATTTATTGACTGCATTTCAATGTTCCAAACACACACACATAAATACATATATATGTAGTAATGTGTTCGAGGTATTCGTTGAATACATACAAGATGACTGACAAAATATCAGGTCACTCATCTACGACACATTGATTTATATATCCAGACTAACTCAAAATATTTTGTTAATAATCACACCAACACTGTAGCAGTAGTAGTGTACACTTAACCAACTAGTCAGTGGGAGGATTAACAACCACGATGACGATGACAACGGAGATAGCAAAAACGAACAACCTTTGCAAGAGAAAAAATTTAAGCTTAGGTTGTCGTTCTAATACTCGTCAATTCACCATGAATGTCAACATGGAAACATACATTTCGCAGATATGTATTTATACATAGACATACACTTATATATGTATATTAATAACATCCATCCAGCATGAAAAATGGAGAATGAAAAACATGCACGTCCGCACATAACTGCAGAGTGGTTGTACGTGTGTGTGATAGAAAGAGCTTGATCTACCATTTAATGATCACATGATTGCCTATATGAACTTCAAGTACACATACACACACGTGCGCGCGCATTTATCGACCGGATTAGGATGACTGTTGTGAATCTATATCTTTCAGATAAACCAATCAGACATTAATCTATAAACATTCAGGTAACCGACACTGATTTCTTATCCCCAAATGATCTGTACTCGAAAGCAGAATACAACATTTCCAGTTGTAAGAAAAAGAATTTAAGGTCGCATTTAATCAAATCATAATGACAAGGCAACATAGAGAATTGAGAAAACCAGTTCACATCTTCATATTAAATTCTATACACTTAAGATTACATGAATCTCGGTTCAAAATGGTCTATCACTGAAATACGGAGAAAATATTTGTGTTGGGGAGGTTGTCGAAACTCTGGATCTGGATTTCTTACGATATGCGGATCGACGGTAAAATCCATCTACGATAATACTGAAGAAACAAATGCTCCCTGTGGAGCGGAATCCGTAATCCAGTCAGTGACGATATAGTGAGTCATTCATGGAGTGATTAATTATTAACTAGAAACAAGGTGAACCGAATCAGAATGTGTACATCGATTCAGATGTTCGCATCAGCAAGTACAAATATTATATACAAATCCTCACAAATAAACGAACAAGCATAAATACACATACAAACAACGCAAAACAAACTGAAGTACAGGATTTTCTGTTACAAAGAAAGGTGTATAATCAATTCAGCAGTCTGATAAACAAATGTCATGTATACGACAGGAAGTGTTACCAACGTGAAAAAAAATCAAGCCTTATACAAATGACCTGATAAAGGTAGGAAATATGTACCACTTAAGTTGCAAGTGTGAGAATAACCATCCGTTTTCAATATTCATTCAGTGACGGCGCAATAATATTTAACATTTTCGAGTACTTTTCCGCTGATTTAGTGGGCCACTGCAGCACACAAATGTAATTTTAGGTTATCACACGTCATAACAAGGGAGATAAAGGAAATAAAGAAACTAATCTTATAGTTGATTAGATGGATGTGCGTAGACGGAAAAAAATCAGAAGATAAGGAATATTTGTGTGAGTAGAATTAATAGGTGCGTACACAACTATAAAAATCAAATAGCTGCGGAAATGAGGATATACAACTTGGTGGCGATCGGAATTAGTGAAACCAATTGGACCCAAGTTGGACAGAAAAGGTTAGATTCGGGAGAGATGTTGCTGTACTCGGGTCATGAAGAGGAGAATGCTCTGTCCACTCGGGGAGTTGTTCTGATGCTATCCAAAGAAACACGTAAAGCACTTATAACATGAGAATCTCATGGATGCAGGATTATCAAAGCATCCTTCGAAATAAAGAGGGAGGGGATCACAATGAATGTTATCCAATGTTACGCACCCACCAATTATAGCAACGACGACGAAAAGTTTAGTGGACAGATATCTGACTAATTGGTTTTTAAAATTAATTGTTATTGAAATATAAATATCGTCAATCCTCATATAATATTATCGACTTAAATCGCGTTAGTGTATAACGGAATTAAATAAGTCAAATACGAAAATGAATGTTTGAATATGCCTATTTTGTACACTCGTTGATCGGAACAGACAACCAAAGGATCACAGAGAATGAAGCGAAACGACGCACGTTGGAGATGGTGTGTGAGCCAACTCCATTTAATCGAGGGTTAATCAATATTTATAGTCACAAAAAATTAGTTACAGACATGTGATGAATGAGATAAGTAGTGTACACACATACGCTCATATAAAAACAGTCAGGATTAATAAGTGAATAATTGACGAGGTCAAAACGTGACTCAAGAAGAATGAATAAATAGGCCTGTCCAGAAGCTAGAACAAGTTATGTGGGCTTAACATAGTAACCGACACAACACAAGGACCATTTTAACGAGAGGCTGCAGTCGATCATAGCGAAGTGCTCAGGAAACGACCCGAACATCCTGATGAGAGACTAGAACGCCGAAGTTGGGATGGACAACATTGGGTACGAAGATATCATGGGACGACAAGGATTGACTGCGAGAAGGATACGAGAATGGTGACAGATTTGCAAATGTATGTAAATTCATCACAATGTTTATAGGTGACACTGTATTCCTACACAAGCGTATACACAAAGCTACATGGGTATCATCCGACCACACTACAGAGAATCAGACTGATCATATTTGCATCACTAAAAAATTCAGAAGGTCAATGAAAGACGTGAGAAGCAGGAATGGAGTTGATATGACTTCGGATCACCACCAACTGTTGGTTTTCATGATGAAACTGAAGCTAAAGAAGTACTAGACAAATGGAGAAACAGCATTACAAAAGTTCAATACAGCCTTTCTTCCGGATACTAACAAGCAGAATGAATTCAAGATAACTCTCAATAACAGGTTCCAAGTCTTACTAGATCTACTCAGAGATGTGAAAAATAATATGGAGATCAACTGAAAAGGAATCAAAGAAGCCTTAACTTAAACGTGTCAGAAGGTTCTGGGCCGCAACAAACATTATCATAAGGAATGGATCTCTATGGAAATCCTGGACAAGACTCAAAAAGACGAACAGGAATCAACAACAGCCGAACAAGAACAGAGAAAGTCAAGGCAAAAGATGAATACGCAGATGCAAACAAGCAAGTGACGAGCATGAGAACTGACAAGCACAAACATGTGGAAGAGCTAGCAACGACAATGGAAAAAGCTTCAAGAGAAGGAAATATGTGACAATTATGTGACACAATGAAGAAACTGGAAAGGGAATATAGTAAACCAGAGAGACTGGTCAAGGATAAAGAAGGCAAGCCAATCACCGAGATTCAAGAACAGGGGAAAACATGGGTAGAATATTTTGAGGAACTCTTGAATAGACCAGCTCCACTGAAAGCATTCGACAGTGTGGATAGAAGGACTTTATGGAAACTTCTTCCACACTATGGTGTAAGTAGCTGAAAAATCGTCAAGATCATACGGAATTCATACGACTGACTACACTGCAAAGAGATGCATGGAGGACAGCTCACAGGTGCATTCCATGTGAAGACCAGAGTCAGACAAGGCTGACTACTTTGTAACTTTCTCTATCAGCTGGTGGTTGACAAGATTATGAAGACCCACATAGCTCATGGGAAACACGGAGTACAATCGACAGCTTGCAGACGAGACAATTTTCACTTCACGGATGACCTAACTCTTCTATCCCATACACATTAACAAATACAAGTGAAGACTGTCAGCGTAGTAGCAGCATCTGCATCAGTAGGCCTCAACATACGTAAGGGAAAAGCAACATCTTCAAGTACAACACGGAGAACACAAACCGAATCACACTTGATGGAGAAACTGTGGGACAGGTGGAAGCCTTCACACACCTGGACAGCATCATCGATGAACGTGAAGGATCCGATGCAGAGGTAAATGCAAGGATTGACAAAGCAAATACAGCATTCACACAGTTGACGAACATGTGGAACTCGAAATAACTGTCTGCAAGCCAACACCAAAGTCAGAATCATCAAGACGAACGTCAAGACTGTCAATTCTACTGTACGGAGCTGAAACTTGAAAAACTAACACAACTATCATCACATAAGTACAAGTACTTATAAACAACTTGTCTACGAAAGATGCTCAATGTCCGTTGTTGACCGGATATCATCAGCAACAATCTACTGTGGGAGAGAACCAACCAACTTTCAGTTGAAGAGGAAATTAGGAAGACGATGGAAGTGGATAGGGTATGCATTAGGGAAATCATCAAACTGAATAATGAGGCAAGCGCTAACTCGGAATCCTGAAGGGAAACGGAAAGGAGGGAGACTAATGCAACACAGTGTGTTGGGAGTCGGAAGCAGACATGAAAAGAATGAGTAGCAACTGGAAACAACTGGGAAGGATTGTCAAGGATAGAGTTTGACGTAGAATGCTAGTGGGCAGCCTATGCTCCTCCACGAGGGGTAACAGGTGTGAGTAAGTAATCCATAATGTTCAGTAAAACGACATTATCAGCTTGTCATCGCACTAAGGAATAGATGGAAGAATTATGATGAGTAGTGTAAATTTTAGTAGTATAATTGTTGAATGACTTACTTTTTTATATGAACCTATTTTACTTGAGAAATGTCTACTAAATTTTATTCGCACACGAAAATATGTTTGGTGACATTGATGAAGCAATACTAGAATACGAATTTCATCGATTTACAATAAGTAAAAATGTATTGTCTTGCTGTACACTCGAATCTTTAGCTATAACGTTTAAAATTATTGTGATTATATGAACAAGATTGATTGTGTCCCATTGGAATGACCATAACACATGTAATTAGGTTTTTCCAAAATTACGATTTATGTGAAAGATTATTAACAAGATATTACGATTTGTAATAAAGATAACTACTTTTGAAAATTATATTTGAAATAATCTCAGCAATTGAAATCTAAATAATTTCAACGTTTCGTCCAGCAAACTTCACAGTAATTATCACAATCAAATCTTCTTAACACTCGATGTTCAATTTTTGTCAAACTGTTCGTTCTAATACTGAAGAATATTCGTATGAAGATAACCATTATCTATGTTACTTTTAAATTAATCAGATCAGACAACGATTTTCATAGATCAAACAGCATATTAAGATTCTATGATGAGTGTACTTAAGAATCGAGTAAAGTGGATACAAGGGGTTAGTATCAATTTAGATAAATCTACACTAACTTTGAATAAGTTATAACTACTAATCCATCAACATATGAAACTTCCATGCAGGAGTTTTAATTTCCAAATTAGCTGGGACACCACTGAAAACGTTAACCACGAGACCTAAAGGTCATAGGTTTGATTCAGGGAGGATGTACATTATACGGGAGTCTTAAATATTCCGATGAAAATCCTGTCCAGTGCACTTGATTTCAACAGTGCTCCAACAAATATCAATTCATGATTAAAAACCATACGCAAACTAAACAAATTTACATAGCATTCGATTAAAACTTTCAGGTATTTTAACGTATTTTCTCTATATTTAGTTATATTAATCATAGTGTAGATTAGTAGTTGAGCCTGACTGTAAAGTACATCAACTGTTAGATAATGAATTACGTATAAAAATAATAAAGCACTTACAGACATCATATACAATCTTAGGATCATTTAAATGCGTCCACATCATTTTCTGCTCTCCAGTAAACGGATCCAAAATAGCTATATGGGAAGCTGATTGAACATAAGAATAACTACTACGGAAGCGTAAACCTTCAGAACTATCCACAGGTATCTGAATAAGCAGAAATAAAATTATAACGATAATGATCTTGATAATCAAGTCACACCTATAAATCATAAACTTCAATTGATTAGCTTCACTTTTAAACCTACTAACAGCATAGTAAAAGAAAGTTTGCATTAGTTTAAGATAGAATTTGATATAATACTGAAGGCGATATTGTATGGAGTGACATTTTGGTGTTGAAAGAAATTAAACAGCTTTTAATCAGTAAGTTGCAAGTTCAAACTACACTAACTAACTTCTAGAAAGACTGTATGATCGAAAGTGGAATACATAAACATGTACTTAATAAGTGAGTTATGGAAGAACTGACGAAATACCACTTACTTTGAGCAGCTACATAGTAACATTAATCCTTATAGATGTTATACAGGTCGAAATGAGGTGAGTAAATATATACTTAGAAGAAAACGTTACTAACAAATATATCAACCTTTCCCATCCGTGTATTCATAAATATGAACAAGGGTAAATTGCACACAAAAAAGGCCTTGTAAACTGAAACACATCGATGCAATAAATTTTAGCATAACAGAATTCAAAAGATATCTTCAAATCAAAATATTAATCTGAGTGACACCAGTAAGTTTACTATTATTATTCAAGGTGATAATGATATGGTCCGCAATAACCTTTTCGTAAGTATGTGGTTGTGGAGTTCTTTAAGTCCCGCAGAAATCATGAAGTGATCGATGTTGGACAACCATTGAAAACCTGGAGTTCAACCATATCCGATGTGAGGCAGTTACCCATAGAAAACAATAGATGGTTGCGCAATATCGTGGATTAATTAAAGTTAGACATTAACACCGTTGGATGCCAACTCAGTGGTCTAGATTTTAAGTGTTCGCGTGCAAAAGCTAGGGTTCTGGGTTCGATTCCCGCGTGCAGAGTCGTGGATACGCACTACCAAGAAGTCCCTTACTGGGAAGAAACGGTCATCCAGTACCTTTTCAGGTTCCCACAAAATAAAAGACTTAAACATTCTTCCTATTAAATTTGCTATCCTTAAGTAACAGTTAAATATTGATTTACTAGTTATTGCGTATAGAATCGGAAACACCGTTACACAATGTTTCAATAACTAATGTCAATATACATATCAAGTCAAAGAACAAGTAATTTAGTGAATGAATTCTTTTCAGTGAGTTCATTATTAAAGCTGTACAAATAAATGTGGTTTTACACAGTGGATGGTTAAAGTCTCTAAAAACAACGTAAAATAGGTTTAAGTGTAAACATCTAAAAATCTTTAATTGGATTTTCGAAATGATAAAGTATGAATTTGAGAATGAACTCACTACATGTTACATAAGACAGGATCCAACTAATTACTTTTTCTTCGCTAGGCTACTCTGGAAGATAAATATGTATATATACGATTATGCATATTTGAGGATTTGTTTCATGAACTAATCGTTCTACTTTTGATAGTGTCTGTCAAATAGAACATTCAACAACTGAGAATATATTCGATTTATGCAGAAATATTGGTATCAATAGGGAGGAAACGTTGAACAAGTAGACTATTAATAGAAAAACATGTTTATAGTATCGATTTGTAGTTAGCGTACAAAATATTTTGATTGTAGTCACATCTAGTATTAAACGTCTCGTTCCATTTTTTTTTCTTTAAGGATGTACTGTGTTGGTGTAGTAGGTTAGATTACAAGCCTGGAAGGAGCGTTTGTCTGCATTCACTTTGGTGTGTGGTGTGTTAGTAGTCAAAAAGTTCGTGTACCTTGGTAGTTATGTGAGTGCTGGTAGTGATGTGTTACATAAGATCAATTTGCATATAATAACAGTCACAGTGGCTTAGATTAATCCATTTTAGCGCCATTTCGATATTAGTCTGTCTGTAGAAGGTAGGGTTTATAACATTAGTGACAGCAGTTCCATTCTATGCTTGTGAAACCTTGCCGCTCCAACCTAAAGGTAAATGAGCACTCGATGAGACTATAATTTATGGACGAACCAATCAGGTTTAGGTTAACAGATCTTGGATTTTGACGCGAAATCCCTTCAACTATTTGGATAAATAAAGTTTTGGCATTATAACTGATGTCAGTTCGTGATGAAAACTGTAAATTTGATTCCTGACCCTAACCATCAACCGTGATTCAAAATCCTTACTCTTCACACAGGTTTATAACTCTCATTTAACTCTAGCAAGTAGGTGAACATTCTCGAAGCCACTTTAACGTAGCTCAAAGGTCGTCCATAAATTATAGTCTTACCGAGGACTCTGTGTTTGATTATTACTGTCTCCAAAGGATAGTTTGGATCCAGTATCAATATCGTGTTAGTAATTTTGAAGTCCAAAAATGCGCATTTGGGTGCCGTGATGACTATGCAATTAGTGTTACCACCTTGAGACGTCGGCTTTGGTGGTTTGGTTATGTTTTAGAAATGTCACCACAGAGACTTCCAAATCGCGTATCGTCTGCAGAAACCGGGGCTGGGTCGAAAAGGCGGGGTGTTAGTCAGCTTAGGATATGACTCTGTGGTATGAAAAGAAATCATATAGAACTGGTTTCTGTCGACCCATCAAGAACCTTCCCGTTGGGGTCCTGGAGATGGTGCAACTCATTGTCCTGGTACGTTACCAGACATAACTCAAAATAGGAGCCAATGGAGATCCTGATGAAAGTTTTTAGATCCTTCATGAAAATGAGATGAGCTTTCTTAAGTGAGAGGAATATCTCCTGATTGTATTTTCTAATGTTATATCCTACACTATTCTTAATCATTTATTTATCCACCTATTTTGATTAGGCATTCTTTTCCTATCTTACTTCTCTAAAATATCTCCTTGTTTTGTGTGGGGCACAGTATTATTGTTGCTTAATCGTACCACAATTTGTGTATTAAATAAACAAAATAACAAGCTTGTACTAAGTATATACGAATCACCTCTGCTTTCTTTCCTTCTGTAGTAAACTACCTGATCAAAAGAATACATGAAGGCAAGTGGTTACCTAGAAGTTGGGTTAAAACAGATAGTTGTTACATTTGTGTACAGAAAGAAAATGAATGGCATACATTTCTACAAACAGTATTCTACAACTTATATTATATGGGCATATATTTTATACTTACTTGTACAAAAGTACAATGGCGTTTAATAAGTTGGTAGATTCTCGGATCCTTCCAAACATCACGATTTAGCAGATGACACTCAAAGCATCCTTCATCGTGTATACTGACAAGTAACCATTGATGTTTTTCTTGTGCAGCAAGTTCAGCCTGTTTTAAAATGGAAAAAAAGTGAGTTTGATAGGATGGAAGACATAAGGTTATATATCATACACAAATAAGTAAAGCGGTGACTTGATGGTTGAAATACACAGGTCCACTGTTCTCAAGTTTGAAGCATGTTTCACCTATTTCGGTTTGGAAAGTCAAGTAGTATTACTAGCCACTTTACAGACAGTATAGCTCAAAGTCGAGTATATAAACATGTATTTGGTAAATAGGTTACATTAGCTGATAACGCCTATTCTTTAATTTCTATATAGACTATAATTAGACATTTGGCTAAACTGACCCCTATTTCAACTTATTTTTGATGGTTTGATAACTATTTATGAAGCAAAACACAGCACAACTGAAATTTCGTCACTAATCAGTATTCTAAGTACTTGAGTTTTTGATAAGACAAAAAAGAAAGAAGTCTTAATGGTCATTTTTTGACTTTTATTTTTATCACTACTCACATATTATTTGGTAAGTAACTCATAAACATTCAATCTTAATTAAGTAGCTTTTCATGGTAGTTTTAATTCCCTAAAATATACTCCTTAGTTGGCTAATAATTTTTTCCTCCTAAAATCTATTTAAATGAAATTTTGGTGACTGTATCAGACAAACAATATTGATTTATGAACTCCAAATTATTCAGTAGAATTAGTTTGATAGATGGTTAGCTTGCAATCAAGTATTGTGACATGCTAATACACGAAAGTAATGTGCTTTGGTTATCAATTTCGTGGATTTGCTGGAGTTAGACATTAACACCGTTGGATGCCAGATCAGTAGTCTAGAGGTTAAGTGTTCGCGCGCGAGACCGAAGGTCTTGAGTTCGAGTCCCGAGTGGGAGATCGTGGATGCGCACTGCTGAGGAGTCCCATATTTATTTATTCATTTGAACACAAATATTGGTACAAGAGGGCACCAAATATATATATGCGCCACACAAAACAATGAGAATTTAAAGACAAGGAAAAAAAGGTAAGGAGCGTGAAAGAAAAAGAGAACAATAACGAACAGATTGGTGTAAGGTAGTGTAATAATAACAATAGTAATAATGGCGGAACGGAAAGGTACAACCAGAAGAAATCTTTCAGTTAGGGAAGATAAAACCACTTTTTATGAAGAAAGTAAAAGAAGGTTACAGCAGGATCGCCACTGGCTTCTATTCTGAGCCATATCTGATAACGTCTCTAGCCACTGTGTAGCACCGTCTCTCGGACCCCAGCCGGGGAGTCGTGAATGACCAACACAAGCCAGTCCTTTGCAGCTTTCTTTCATACCACGACACTATGTCATGCACTGACCACCTCTCCGCTTCTTCCAACCAGTCCCAGAGTCGGCAAACAATGCACGACGTGGAATTCTCTGGGACGACATTCGTAGAACATGTCCAAGCCACCGAAGTCGGTGTTTCAAGATGGTGACACCAATTGAATTATCATCTCTGTGCCCGAACACACGATGCCAAACGTCTGCATTACTAACATGGTGTCGCCACTGGATGTCCGCAATCCTTCGGAGACAACGATGATCGAACACAGAGTCCTCTAACGTCCTCAACTCGGAGAGGTCAGGTTTCACAAGCATAGAGCAAAACTGCTATCACCGACGCGTTGTAGATCCGACCTTTTACAGCCAGACTAACATCACGAAGGCGCCAAAGATGGCCCAGATTGGCATAAGCCGCTCTAGCTTTCACTATACGTGCATTGATCTCATCACTCACACCCCCACCAGCACTTATGCAGCTACCTAGATACACGAACTTCTCGACTACTTCTATCTGCTCACCATCCAGAGTGAGTACAGGATTGGAATCCTGCCAGTCTTGTAGAAGTACTTTGCACTTCGAAGGTGCAAAGCACATGCCATACCTACGGACACTGATTGCCAACTGATTAAGTGCGGATTGCATGCCTTGGGCATTATCGCACAGTAAGACAATATCGTCCGCATACTCAAGGTCGAGAAGTCTTTCTCCAGGCAACAGATCCACACCACCATTACTTACATTCATCAGAGCTGTTTCCAGAATGTCGTCGTTGGCAAAGTTGAAGAGGAATGGTGAGATTGGGCAACCCTGCCTAACCCCACTGCTCGAATGGAACAATGGAGAAAGGTGGTTGTATCCCTTCACTCTCCCTGAGGTGTTTGTATATAGGGCTTTTAGGATGCTAATAAACTTCTCAAGCACACCCTTCTTCAATAGACAATCCCATACTAGGACAAAGGGGTCGTCTAGTGCTTCCAGGTTTCCAATGGTGGTCTAACGTCGATCAATTCATGATCTCAATTAAAAACAATTACTCTTACACTTACAGCTTGTACTGTCCCATCGAACAATATCTCGACTGGAGGTTGGTAAAGTTGTTGCAAATGCTTTCTTTTTCTTTTAACACCATCTTTAACTCCATTAATATGCCCCGAAGAAAGTGAAGAAGAACCAGAGCTAGTGCCATCAGTATTTAGTAAAGTCGAATCAGATCCATTATCGTTTGAACACCGTTGTTTAATTGAATGATCCTTAAAACAAACAGATATGATGAAAATTGTTTAAGAAAGAATATTATTTGTGCAACTAATTCTGTGGCTCAGTCTACAGGGTTTGCAATAAATTTACCTGTAGCTTCAGTGATAAAGACAATAAATTCACTAAGTTCTAATTCGTTCAGACAATAAACAAAGTGAAGGCAAATATTACAAGTGACGCATAAAACTTTGTGGATATTTTCTAATACAGCAGGAATTTAAATTATAGGATGAAAATTAAAGAGATTCTCCTATCATTTAAATGAAATTCTTCTAGAGTGAGCGTTACACGTGGCTGATTATGGATTTTATTTGAAAAGTGTCAGGCGAACAATTAGTTTTGACTTGAAAGATATAGTAGTGATCATTAATAGGAATCATAAAACAATGTTGGTGAACCTCAGTAAGAACTCTTAGAGACCAGCTCGAATAAAATATCAAGTATATATTTAAGAGACAGTCAGTTAAGCACTTAATCAACAATCAAGATGTTCATCTTTAGACGAACTTGTATGGTCAGTAATCATATTTCAGAGCAAACAGTAATGTCTACTAGCAACTTAATTGAAAATGCTATTAAGGGATAGTGGATACATGAAACCACGGCTAAATTAATTGGTGCTAGGGAAATTATATAGATGGATTCCGAACAAGATTATTATCACGCGCCTACCTGAATCATGAGGACGACAAACCAGAAATAACCAGCTTAGTTTCAGACCCAGGCACTATATATATATATATATATATATATATATATATATATATATATATATATATATATATATATACGTACAATCTTTACATTGCACGGGGTTCTGAAACACATACCAATGAAAGACTACAGCCCTATTTTTCGACTTAAGGGTTTTATTTGACTCCGTTGATCAAGAGTCCCTGTATTTAGGTCATAAATCGAAAAATCTGTCGAGCATCAATCTAATGTGAACCTACAACCGCAATACAATTGACTGGATCAGAGAGAACGAATTATATTTGCCCAATGCAAATTTTTATCGAGTTTGACATTGCTTATGATGGACTTATTGTGCGCAAACAACATTTAGAAAATAAATGTAACCCTAAGACGTCCATTGTTAACATCTTTCTTCAACACAAGAACAAAAGAAAGGATATGTTGACCGTTTAATCATCCCATCAGTCCGTGAAATAACTTGATTAGTAAGTGTTATACAGCAACGAACTATGGCTGATGTAACTTTTTTGATAGGTGGACTGATCGCCCAAAACAACTACCACATATCCTACTTTAAAACTAGGTTTATGCAAAACTAGCCCCAGAGTGGTACCCCATGCTTGTTAAGTGCAAACAAATTTCAGCTTATAAAAAATAAAGCGATCAATATGATTGAATAACTAGGTCATTCAGATACGTAAAACATTTATATGCACGAAAACATGATCTATACAACTAAATACCATCGGATGTTAGTCAAAACAATGCCTAACCATAGATTGGATAATTAACATGAACATACTGATTTCGAAGCTAACTGTGACTTTTCAAACGGCTGGCACCTTGCACCACTGGTTATTGTATCGTCATCTGAGTTATCGTCCGAATCTTCAGCAACGAACGCGCGTCGACGTGTTTGCATGAGAGGTGAGTTTTGCAGGTGATCAGGAACTAGAAATTCAAATAAAGATACTAGCTTTATGACAGCTAAAGCCTCACAAAGCAAAAAACTGAACATAAAATTTGAACGATATCAATTGAAAACTATTTGTTAGACTTGATATGTGTCTACTCTAGAATAAATAAGTATAACTACAGTAAAGTCCACAGAATATTATCATTCAGTGAGTCAGTCAGCTACAACGTAGGACCAGACACATACATACATCGGTCCAAGTTAACATACCGCATTAGCACAGCAAGATGAACACCGAATTCATAGAAGTAGTTAATTCAATAGTGGTAATATATAAAAGAAAGATTGGATATAAGGATGCCGCGTTTTGGTTTGGCCACCCCTAACTTTCTTCCAACCATCCTCAACACCGGCTAGCATTGCGCGTCGTGGTAATCGGTGTTCAGGCATACGTAACCACCTCAGTCGATGAAGATTCACAACCTCATCAACTGATTTACCATCATTCCCTAATACCCTACGTCTAACCTCATTATTACTTACCCGGTGATCCCAGCAGATGCGAGCAATATTTCTAAGGCATCTGTGGTCAAATACCAGTAACTTAAGAGCATCTACTCCTAATGGCCACGTTTCGCTGCTGTAAAGGATAACAGAACGAATTGCTGTACGGTATACTCGTCCCTTAATTGGTAGACGAATATCTCGTCTTCGCCATAGGTGACGTAAGTTGGCAAAAGCCAAACGAGCTTTCTGAATCCATGCAGAAATCTCGTCAGACACCAAACCTTTAGGGCTGATCAGACTTCCAAGATAAGTGTTGTCAACGCGTTTGACTACTTCACTCCCTATTCTTAGTTCAGGTGTTGACGCAGGCTTGTTCTGAAGCAACAACTTGCACTTAGAAGAGGAGGAGCGCATCCCAAACATTCTGGAACTGTTGCTCAGTGCTACCAGAGGACTTTGAATATTATCAGCGTCTTCACCAAACAGGACTATGTCATCTGCGTATTCTAAGTCGATAAAAGGACCTCCTGATAGATCGATTCCCGAAAATCCAGTCGACGAGAACGTTATTTTCAGTAGTAGGTTTATAATAAAATTGAACAAAAATGAAGATAGTGAACAGCCTTGTCAGACATCACTTGAGGCTGCAAAATCAGATGACAGTTCGCCATAAGCTCTGACTCGACTGGTAGTGATCGAGTAAAGAGCCCTCACAAGGTTTATGTACTTCTGAGGTACACATTTCAATGACAGACACTGCCACAGAACCTCTCGGTCTAATGCTGCTTTTAAGTCAAGAAAAAATATCACCGTCGGACGCCGACAAGCATCCCTGTGTTCTAAGATCTGACGAATGGTAAATATGTGGTCGATGTAGCCATGATCAGGTCTGAAGCAAGCCTGATTTTCTCATGTTTGCAACTCATGAGTCTTTGTTAGGCATCCAATAATTATTGAGGCTAGTGTTTTAGATGCTACATTAGTTAGACTAATCCCTCTATGGTTATCACAGGATGATTTTGATCTTTTCTTATATGTTGGGACAGCCAGTGATTGCGACCAGTCAGATGGGATTACATCTAGTTTCCCGACTTTAGCTAAAGTATTAGTCAACCTAACCGCTAAAACTGGACCACCATCCTTAAAGATTTCCACAGCCAATCTATCTGAACCAGCTGCTCTTCCTCTTTTTAGATTAGCTATAGCTTTCTGAACTTCAATTAGAGTCGTTGGAAATACTTGAATGTTTCATTCAGGCTGTTTGAGAATGGTGGGTAGTTGTAGAGTAGATGAATGCCAGCTGAACTGCTGCTTAAAGTGTTCAGCCCATCGTTCTAAACGTCTGGACTGGGAGCAGATAAAAGTGCAGCCTCCTTCCGAAATAGTTTCACTTACACTTGAGTTTTTATTTCCTCTTTTTTATGAGTTGTTCCTAGAATCTACTTTTGGCTTTTTCGTCACTGAGTTCAACTCTAATGGGTCTTATTAACGTGGTTTTTCTGTGTCCAGTGAGATGCAAGCAAATGCATCCTCGTATTAAAGCATGACCAGAGTCTAAACATGTACTCCAGAACGAGCGGTAGTCTTCTATAGAGCCCTCCAACGATGACTGATGACAATATAGTCTGAGTCTATCGTTAGTTTGATACAGGGCGTCGCCATGTTAGACGATTTCTCTCCTTATGCTTAAAATTAGTGTTTGCTAAAAATAGTCAGTCAGGTGGTCTTGAGTGCTGTTAGAGGTATGAGGGCGGTTATCACTTCCCGGTTGCCCACACCGTGGAAGGGTTCTTCTGGAGGTACCTGAAAAGGAAATTGGATTAAAGGTGGTCTTAGTGACCTGAGAGCGTGACCGCAGTGCCCAAGGGACAACTGCTTGAGGTCGGTCACACACGACCTTTTTATGGGTAATTTTTGTGTTAGCTCCGTACTTGTCTGAGCACAGTTGCGGCAGACAGTCACCATTATCTGTTCGCTGAGCCGGAATACTAAAATACCTACTTTGATGTCTTTCTGTTTGATTTAAGCTACCTACCTGTGCATTAAATTCACCTGCCATGAGTAGTATACCTGAGCGTTTAGCTTTTTGAAGGTCAGAAAGCTTTTTGTAAAATTCACCATTCACTTTATCCAGGCTGCAGTCAGAGGGAGCGTAAGCAGAAATTACGAAAAGCAACAACGTGCGTCTCTATCCTTCCGAGTTCTTACGGAACCGTGTTGCCGGACAGCACATAGGCGACTGTTAACAGGGATCCACTCTAATAGTGCCTGTTCTGCCCTCGTACTTAGTGCTATGCCTACACCTGCCAGTCCACGAGAACTAGCCATCTGATCGGCTCCCCGTTTTGGTGAGGTGACGTCAAGTGAATTCTGGACGTACCTGAAAAGGAAATTGGGTTAGAGGTGATCTTAGTGACCTGAGAGCGTGACCGCAGTGCCCAAGGGACAACTGCTTGAGGTCGATAACATACGACCTTTCTGTGAGTAACTTTCGTGTTAGCTTCGTACTTGTTGAGACCTTACCGCATGAAACGGATATCCGTGGGATAAGGCGAGGTGTGCATTTCTAGGGTCGACCTTTTCTAACCCCAACCCTCCTTGTGGGAAGGCAGCATCGCTGTTATGCTGGTTGTTTGAAGGGAACACCTTACTGCTGTCACACCTTTGTACAGTCAGCAGTATGACTTCGCCCTCGGACCTTGGGTTTGCTGCTTTTGGTCTTACCTCTCTCCAACCAACCTGTCTGACATGGTAGGACCTTGAGGAATGATTATTCAAGTCAGTATAACTCGACTGGTTCGTCATGATATACATGTTTGACCACCACGTCAAGGTAGCAGCAACGGTCGGGACAGAATATTATTTTCAGTCCCAAGTGGACCCCTAAAGTTCCAGCACATGAATCAAGAGACTTTTATTGAATACAAATACAAACTCAATTTTGCAAGAGCATTTGATACATACATATACAGAAAACGCAACAGGCCACAATAATTTGAACATATTAATTTGAATGCAATTTACGACTTTTTTTATGCAACTCAAATGTTCATATACCTTACTTAGCCATTTGTTATAAATCGTCGAAAAGAATAGCAGTACTGTGGCATGAGCAGATGTATTATTTTTTCAGAAGGAAATGCAAAATATGACTTGTTTTCTACTTACTAAGTAGTTAGTTATCCTAAACCGTAAGTTTGAGTACATCTCTCATGAAAGTCAAAAGTATATGGATTGCTAACTGCTTCGTTAACATGGTCTATTGATCATAGAAAGAAGACTATAAGGAGGAGTATAATCAATAAAAGCAGTAAAGTAAAAAGACATCATAACCAAGAGAATTAAAATTTTGAGGGCTGCTAGTGAAATAAATTAGATACTCTCTACGTCCTGGTATTTAAACTCGATCGCGGATGTCTGAATTCAGGACATTGACTATTCACACACCAGTTTCCATCTAGGAGTAACGAAAGGTTTTGTCATTGTACAGCCTGTCCCAGTGTTACGATGGTCTTTATTGAAAAAGATGGGACAATCAGATCAAAATATGACATCCGTTTATGAAATGACAAACTGCTCCACCAAGCCTTGTAGGGAGATCCATATTGCTTGGTAGAGGTCCTGCCAGCATCAATGCTTTTAATCCGTTATCCGTTTGCCTGAACATTATGTGATTACCAGAGTAAATTTGGAAAGTTTACATTACAACAGACGGACTACCGTTGGTTTAAAAAATAAACATTGATAACTTTAGCATTAGCTATTCATTGAACTGAAGATCTAAATTGTTGTTGAAAATAATATTAAATAACGAGTCAAGTAAATTCAGTGAAAATTTTCAGTTCGAAAGCAGTAACCTTAAATATGTAAACGATACTCAAACGAAAGGATCATACATGTGAAAAAAAGGCAATACTCTTATATCATTTTAGCTAATAAGTGATAGATTTAGGACAGGATTTGGAGTGTGCCACTAGCTCTTACAGAGGGCACCAACATTCCTAAGCGAATCAAGGTTAAGCAAACACAGACAATGGCAAAAACTGAAAATAGTTATGAAAGTTTTGGATGAGATGCTGGACAAACACGTAAACACGCTTTTCTCCGTGTTACATGTTGGAAAGCAGTGTTACTAAAAAAAGACTGACGGTGCAATACGAACGTCAAAACCGAGATATGATTCATGTCTACTGAGACTAAAATGTACTTAAGAATTCACCATATTACCACAGCTGTCAGATCTTGAGATATTTACAAATCAAACCACAAACACAAAGTAAAGTTATTTTTCCAGCAAAATGCTCACGCCCTAACACTTGTACAACATCACAGGAGGTAAAACACACTGCCATTTGAATTAAGTTACAATCGAATAAATATTTACAAATAAGTTGATCAACTTACGAAGTGGTACAACAACGGGGAGTAGCTGTTCGTTTCTTTGAGGAATAGGAGTCCGGTATTCCTCCGTTGAACTCTGAGGAGGAACCCTACTTGGATCATCCATGTAAAGACTAACAGCCAATTCCAAATTATTATTACAAGCTGACAAGAATGAACGAGCAGTTTCTTCGTCAGACCCTGAAAAACATCAAGCACTGTTACAATGACCTACCGGTAACCTGGCAGAATTCTCGAATACATTTTGTAGACACTTTGTGAGACAGCATTTTGCTGTAAGAGGGCAAGACAAGTCAAGTGAAGAACATTTAGTCGAAGGAGAGGTAATGACCCGCTGTTTCGCGAACTTTCCAACCTTGCGCTTGACTTCAGATTCAGATTTCAGATTCAGATTTGTGTAGTAAGGACAGAAGGCCTACGGCCTATGTTATTCCTTTTCTAGTATGCTTCTGTGAGTGTCCAGTTTTCTCTTGAAAGAGTCAATTGAAGGTGCGGACACCACTGCTTCAGGCAGGAGGTTCCAAGTATTGATGACTCGGTGTGAAAACCTGTATGCCACGGGTATTTTGTTCGTTCTTGGCTTTTCTACTCGCCTGCTATGTCCTCTGAGGTGTGCCGATCTAGTGGGAAGAAAGAGAGAGAATAAGTTAGGTCCGAAATCATTTCTCAGTATTCTGTACATCAATATTAGATCTCCCCTTAGTCTGGGATAGGACAGAGTAAAGAGGTTCAGTTTTTCAAGCCGCTCTTTATGTGATAAACCCCGGAGTTCCGGAATTGCACGCGTAGCTGCCCTCTGTACCTTTTCTAGTATGTCTGAGTCACCTTTTAAACAGGGGCTTGCAGCCTGAACACAGTTCTCCAACTTAGTTCTCACTAAGGATGTGTATAATGTGGTGAACATGGTAGTATCAAGCTTAGTGAATGTCCTTTTTAAAGCCCAGAGGGTTCGAAACCCCTTAACTGCGACCTCCCGGCAATGGGCCGTCGTATTAAGATCATTGCTCACTGTCACCCCTAGGTCCTTATGAGACCGGACTACGGGTAATGACACATCCTCTATGTTGTACGTATTAACCTTTGAATCCCCCAAGTGCATGTAGACACACTTTTCCGAGTTGATAGGCATTAGCCACTCTTTAGACCAGTTTATCATATTACTTAAGTCCGCCTGAAGAGTAAATGCGTCTTTGTCTCCAGTTATTACTCGCCAAATTTTTACATCGTCAGCGTATAATAACATTGGAGACTGCACTATACTTGTAAGATCATTAACGTACATTATAAAAAGTAAAGGACCTAAGACGGAACCTTGGGGTACTCCACTAAGTACTGGTCTCCAGATGGAGCACTTGGAATTTATTCTTACCTTTTGCCTACGACCTACTAGGAAATCCTTAATCCATTTTAAAAGAGGTCCGGCAATACCAAGGTTTGCCAACTTCAATAGCAGTCTATTAGTTGGCACTTTGTCAAAAGCCTTACTGAAGTCTATGTAGACAACATCCACTGAGTTTCCGTTGTCTAGCGCATTAATCCAGAGCTCCCTAGCTATAAGGAGGTTCGTTGTACAGGATAGACCCTTTCGAAAACCATGTTGTGCCATGTTCAGCAAGTTATTGTTTTCCATAAATGCTGTTATGGTCCGTTTGATTATTCTTTCCAGTATTTTAATTACAATACCGGTGAGGCTTACGGGTCTGTAATTTGATGGAACTTGTCGTAGACCTGTTTTATGTATGGGAGTGACGATTGCGTCCTTCCAGTCCATGGGTAACACACCTTGGTCAAGTGACATTTTGAATATCACAGTCAGTGGGGCTGCGATATATTCGGCAATATGTCTCAAGATTTTAGGGTGTAGTTCATCTGGTCCTGTTGACTTCTCCATGTTTAGGGTGCTAAGAGCCTTAAGCACATCGTTTTGGTCGAAGTCCACGGTGAGCAGCTGGTTTGTTGACTCTGTAATTGGGTCTGGTTCTTTCTCTAGAGGAGGTTCCTGAGTGAAAACTGCCCCAAAGTAGTCAGCCATAACCTCAGCTTTTTCCTGATCTTCCTCTATCATTTCAGATTCACTTCCTACTTTAATTAGGTTGGGAATCTGATGATGAATCCTTGTTCTGTAGTTTATGTACGAGAATATCCTCTTGGGCTGCTTGAGTGCAGATTGTGCCAGCTGCATTTCATATTTTCTTTGCGCTTCCCGAATTTTAGTTATACGCTCGTTTCTTATCGATCTGTAGCGTTCCATCGTACCTGCTGTGCCAAGGCGAATGGCAACATCCCAGCATTTCTTCTTTTGTCTTAGTAAGCGTCGAATATCCCGCCCTATCCAGGGATGTCCGTGCTTCTTTTTCTTTGGGACAGTCCAGGGTATGTATGGTTGAGTTACCCGATTGTATAACTGCCTGAATAGAGTCCATGCCTCTTGTACTGATGCCTTTGAGTCAATTTCCCAGTTCTCAGCCGATGCTGCGGAGTTAATTGCCTGCATATCTGCCTTCCATATGTTAGGACGGGCCGGCGCAATTATTTGACAAGCAATCTTAGCCATGAACTTGAATAAGATGACTGCATGGTCACTTCTCCCAAGTGGTGGGAGAAAAGCCGTTTGCCCAATGTCATCACCGTGTGTGAAGACTAAATCTAAAAGAGAAGAGTTTCCTAAGTCGTATCTTGTGGGATCTCTAATGTGTTGGAATAATGCTAGTCCAATCGAGGTTTCTAACAGTTTGGAGTCGAACGACGATATGGATGACCCTACTTCTAAGTTAACCCAGTTTATATATGGTGCATTAAAGTCGCCTACTACAAGACTTTTACCGTTGTTACACCAGGACTTAAGTTTACTAAGGAGAAAATCGTCTGCTACACATTCTGGACTGCGATAAACTACAACTACTTGAATATCTTGCCTTCGGCATTTCAACTTACATCTCACCAGTTCACATGTCCCTGAAACATGTGCTACTGTCTCAACTAATCTTATGGTTAGGGTACTTTTTGTGTACACAATAACCCCGCCTCCCCTTCGGTTTAATCTATCAGCCCTACTGGTTATGAAACCAGTCAATTGGATTTCACTATCTAATACTTCTGACGTTAACCAAGTTTCCGAGACAGCAATAACGTCCGGTTTCTCTTTATCCACCACTGACTTGAGCTCATCCATTTTATTTAGTAGGCTGCGAGCATTTGTGTAGCATACCTTTAAGTCTGTGGAGAGCTTTCCCTTGCCACCCAGAGTGGCTTGGGAATCGTTTTGCTCCGAACGTTTACAACTTGAAAACCCTTAAGAACAATGTTTCGTTCCCCGTTTTGGCGACGTTCATTTATTTCCGCTTCTGCAGCTCGTCTCTTAATACGATCAGCTAGGCTGACATCCTCACGGACACATATTCCGGATCCTATCAGTTTACGTGAATTACTTAGAATCAGGCTCCTTTCTTCCACCGTGTTGAATGTAACCTTCAGGAGGTGGTTTTTCGGAGGACTTTCGGAATCCACCTATTTTCCTATTCTATTAAGCTTACAAATACTGACTCCTGAAACTGTATCTGGGAGTAGTTTACCTAATGATATCTTAATACGATTGAGATCGTGTTCAAATCTCGCCTTTGGTTCTTTATCTGAAGATTCTCTGATCTTATGAAAAATGACTGATCTCTCAGAGAGATCTGTCTTTTCACGCGGTGAGGATTTTTCTTCTGATGACATTCCTTCCAATGTCTTGCTGACCAGCTGCGTTTTGCCTACAGCCTTTTTCCTCTTATTTTTTTTCCTTCTTACCGAAGTCCATTTGTCACCACTCAGAACAGCCACACCTGGACTATGTGGAACGGTGACAGTTTTATCCGGATCTTCTATTTCGACTAGAGGTCTATGACTGCCGATGTCAATATCAAGCGACACTTCATTTCTCGTTAATGTCAACGGAGATTTCACGTCCCCGTCAACCGCAGTCAGGTGTTTAATGGGTCCTGTAGCAGCACTTACTACACTGACACATTCTTCATCATCAGTGCTCCTGTTATCAGTGCTTCCGCCATCGTTTTTCTTGCAGGCCAAAGCCAATAGGCCCATAGCCTCCTGTATTAGTACCTTTTTATCCGTACAGCAGAACATACAAAGCCAATGCGAGTTAGGCTTTGAGCATCTTTTGTAAGCCGTCGGACCTAGTCGTGTACACATTTTGTGATACCACTTTTTACAGCCGTCACACTGCATTCCCTACTCAACGGAGAACAAACAATTTGGTTGCCCACATTTGTGAGTCTTACCAACCATTGTAATTCGGTTTAAAAGGTTTAAAAACAAAAAATGATAACAATGTGAACACAAGTGTTAGTCAAGGACTAAAAACAGATACTCAGGACAAAATGTAGCAAAAAATTTCAAACGTTAACCAAAGAACTCTTAGTTAAAGTAGACCAAGAATGCTTTTTAGTGCAATAAGTACCAAAAGCAAGTATAATCACATCAAGTACAAAATTCACTGCCCTTTTTCAAATTAACGAGTGACTTATGGTTAGAAAAGCGGTCAGTCTTCATTAAGAAGGGTAGAAATCTTTATGATTTATGTTATCTTGCTAACATCTTTGCAATGTGGCTTTGTAATATGAGTTCGAAGTTTTCCATATTTTGAAGGCAACACGAATAGCGTTTTGACTTGTGACAAAAGAGAACCCAATCTACTAATATGAGACATCGTTAAATTCCTAATGAAGTTCATAAATAATCCTACAATGAAAATAAAGTAAACATTCTAACTGCTAATCGCTTCATGACGTTATCTGATAACTTGCACTCGCGGTTATCTCTGAAATATGGGATAGCTGAATTTCAGGGCAATTACTCGTTGGTTAGTTTGTAGCGGCAAATAAATCCCCGAAACAAATGGCTATGTAGGTCTTTGACTTTTGGTGCTGACCCCACTGATTTTATTATACTCGCTTAGTTGGAGGTGCTCAGTCATGCATCCGCACCAGATCGCGAGTGGGTACACCGTGCTTCACAACCACTAGCCAGCTTAGATATACCGATAGCCTATCAAATGCATCTTTGAACCTCTTCGCTTCTGTCTTCTGATTTGACTGAGTTGGCATATTTCGATTCTAAAAGATGTCATTGTTTAAGGCACTGTCAAACTCCGATAACTTGTGGCATCTTCAAGTTCAACTACAAAATTTCTAACGCTTCTGGCAGAAGTTGGGAACTATTTGTTCCTATCGTGGGTAAACTTCTGATTTCAGTTGTTCAGAAGCTTTACTTACGTTACCTTCGTGGTCTGACCGTGCAAACAATTTGCTTTATTTGTCGTCCTACTACGGTATTAAATGATAGCTCCAGATATTTGATAGCACCCACTAAGGGAAATATAAGTGGTAGTAGCGAAATATTGACCGATGAACATAACCCATAATGTTCTCTTTCACTACCTTCAAAAGTGTAACGCGTGTCAAGCCTCCTATAGAAAAGGTTGTGACAGCCAAACAAAGGTAGCTAAGAATCTTCTATCAACTGCTACTGGCATAAAGATATGTGATTCGGATTTCAAAGTTATTTACGTCCGTGTGTAGTGTTAGCGGTAGATTCTCTATTTTCATCTGCCAAATTATGAAATTTTATGTGTTCGACCAAGGCTAATCTATTATGATTGCCCCCGACTTCATGTCGTGAATGTCATAGTCAGAAAACAGGAAAAATGTTCATTTATTTGACCACTGACAAGCGACTACAGACACTAGCTCGGTAACCGTCAAACCTTTATTTCAAACATGGGACTTCTACACTTTTACGACATTTTTAATCGTAATATATAAAATAATGAGAAAACAATCCATAATAGACAGTCAGAGAAGCCAAAGATTATCCCAAGGTGAGACAGGTGATGGGCAACCAGCGCAATTCATACGGCATTCAATAGTTTAGGTAAGAGACAACAGTATGTGTGAAGCAGTTTTAAAAATAGTATGCATATAAGCTCTCTAATATTGCAAACACCTCCTTACCACCTCATTTACCACGTATTGTAGACCATATTAAGGATAGCGTACAATGCATCACTTACAAGTGTATAATCCCTGAGTGACCTAGTCACTTACCGTGAGCATCAAAAGTCTCACAGAGCCGACTGCCTAAATTTCAATAAATATCGGAAAGCCGATCCCTCAACCTTAGAACTAACAGAAAATTGTGTTTGACGATTTGTTCAGCCTTTCATCCTAGGAATAAGACCTCGGTTCTGTTGCTAAATAATAAATATAGATGACTGATTTCCATAAGGATGTGCGGTGGTGACTGAGACAATTCGCATCCAACACTTAACACTTAGAGAAGGTCGAAAATGGTGGACATGGGAACAATTGGTCCGTGTGGCATGACTCGACCATGCAGGCGTGTGACTTCTTCCTTTTCATATCGGATATATGATTCTATACTCAGCTCAAGTGTATTCTTCATAAACGCTAAACGTCTTTTTGCTGACTGTCACGACAGGTTGCGTCAGTATGGACTATGGTGTGACTTCCATGTAACCTCATACAGATTAGGTAGTCATAATACGGCAAATCTACAATTTTGGGACTAAATCTATTTTTCTAGTAGCATAGATAAGTGTACTAATACCGATCTAAGCCATAATTTTGCGGATGTACAAAACTGAACTGGTGAATGTTCGGCCTTCCAACATGCAAACGTTAGTGGCCTTGCAGATCCAATCATCGGAGTTTTCTTACATTTGGTTGTCCTCCTACCAACGTTCTTGCCCATTTCGTAAACATTTCTTCGGGATTATGACGGCTTCAATTACTTCCTTACGAGCATAAAGAAATCCAAATGGTTTCCACTGACAGGACCAAAAAAAGTGTGACTAAATCCTTCATTTTGGACTGACCAAGAGGCCTAGTGTTACGTCCAAGTTTTTGCGTTCCCGTTATTGAAGTATGGTTTATCGATCTATTTGCAATTTACGAACCAAAATTAACACTAGAACCAAACTCCAATCTACGTACCAAAGATTATTCACAATTTACAAATAGTCGACCCAAATGTCTTTCTTCAATTTTGTAGGTTCCCGGAGCAAAAACTCCCATATGAAAAAACAAAGACAAAAGATACCAAAATCTCCGAAATTAATGATATAAACAGACAGGTTCAGAAGTTGAGTAAAACAAACACACCCAGAAACGTAGTGAAATTAATAACATTTATTATGAAGGTTTTAATCTGCCAAAGTCTTCAGTTCTCCCGTAACACTTAGTCCTAATGAAATACTCTGAAACGTATAGAAATCCCTGGGAGCTAATAATATAAAACTATCAGAGCCCGTTATCCCTCATGATTCATCGGCCATCAATTAGGAATCCCCAACCAGCTCTGTCTTGGACTGTCATTACCAGTTGTCCCTGAGTGCTACTCATCCCTTTGATGTCTTCCACCAAGTTTCGCCACAACTTGTTCTTTTTTCTGTCTTTTTATCTTCGTTTTAAGCATTCAGTGGTTTCTCTTGGTTAAATGGAGTTGGCTCATATGCCTTCTACACTGCACGTCATTTCTCTTCGCTCTATTCCATTCGCTTAATATACAAAATATATGTATTCAATAGTCCATTCTCGTATTTGACTTATTTAACTCCGTCACTGACTAACGCGATTTAAGTCGATGATTGTATATGAGGATAGGCGACATATATATTTCAATAACAACCACTCATACGATCTACTTGGAGACAAATCACGAGCCACTAAAGTGAAGAGCACGTCGACAAAAATCGTTCGATCTAAATGACGACAAAATAAAGGGCTCCACTAAACCTTATACACAATCCTTCTTTTGAATATTACCACCATTGAATTAATTAGTTCTGTGAATTTGGTGTTCATCTTGTTGTGCTAATGAAGTATGGCAACTTGAATCCATGTACATATATGTCTGATCCTACTTTGTAGCTGACTGACTGAATCATCATAATATGTTATAGACGGGTTAAGTTGTCCTTAGATTCAAAGTCCGAGATGTCAACTGCATTCCGAGCCTCTTCCAAGGTGTGGAATTCCTCACAGTAAGAACAATCGATCCTCAAGTAATCCAGCTTGCTGATGTCTATGTTGAGCATCTACTGAGCCTTTCATTCGGCTTAATAACAAACATTTCCTAGTACTGATATTGGTGTGATTCTGAACTCGTGAGATCGCCACCCGATGTGCTTTAAGTGCTTATTTGAACAGCACTACTGCGACTGCTTGTGTGTGAGAAGTACTTTATTCTTCATGACCGAAATACATCAGTATCTCACTTAAAACCAATATTTTATATATAGCCCATAAACGATTCTCTTGTTGAAAGCACTGTCAGATTGTTTCTTTTCGTTTTTCCAGCTACTCGAGTGTTTCTTTCGGTCTTTCACACTATGCAGACATATACCCACATCGGTTGTCGCTCTGGTTCTCAAACGGTGCTATGACTTAGTGGCTTGTGGAGAATCTTGGCTTTCACCATGAGGCGTCATAACTGTTCTAAATGTAGATCCTTTAACTCCCAGGGCAGAGTCTGAATAGTTTGAGCAAACAGCTAGTTTAAGTCTTGTTAACAAAGTTCCTTTCCATTTAATGATGTTCCTAACGTGATGCTCGAATTTCCTCTTTCATCCCTGCTTGAGATCGGCAGTAGCTCCAGAATATATTTAGGGAGAGCGAATGTATTTGCCAGTTCAAATATAGAATGTTCCATCTTCTGTTGCACTATTATGCATCACCTTTGTGATACCCCGACATCCGATTTTGATTATCTGTTGGGACATGAAATGCTCCCGCTCAGTGAACATCAAAATTTTGATGAGAATTTCAATATCTGTATTCTTTAATCATAGAGTAAAATAAAATATTCGCACTAATTTCGAGTAATTTTATCAAATACGCCTTCAGCTAGGACGGATCCAGTAAAACAAGTGAGGGTAGCATCAATATCAAAGATCTACGGAACTACTTATTTTGGGAAACTGTTAACCGCCACACATAGTTTTAATGATATACTTACTACCGTTTTTAAACACTCTATAATTTTTGGTGGCATTCTAGAATTTAACTGGGAACTTTCTAGCTTCTTACTTCAGCCTCCTCTTCCCGAATATTGATTAACAGAAATCAAGGAACAGTAGCTACTCATGGGATGTCTTGTGTATGACTATTCTCAAAGTAGCCAGTTCTGAAATGCTCAATGTCAGTATTGGTAGTAACAACAATGATAATCTAATTGCAAACAACAACAGGTGGAAAGGATCATTTTCTATAGTTCCTTCTTACATCTGAGTTTTCTCTTGATCTTCGTTGTCATTATTATTATCATCATCAATAGCTTTATTCAGTATTATACTTTGGTACAAAATAGATTTCTCAGCACAAGGTTTTTCAATAAGTTCCATTTACAATAAACAAAAACAAAGACAAAATAGAGAGAAAAAAATGTTTAAAGAATCTGAAAGACTGCAAAACTTTCGAAATTAAATACACGTCAGGAATGCAGGTTACTGACTTGGTTATCTCTAACAACCTGTTCGTCACAGTGTATATTTGCTAGTCAATGCGTTATAGAACTTTTATACTTTTGTTCGCGTGCATGGATTTTAATGTGATTGTGTCTCGTTCTACCAGACGATATACAGGGAGAAAGATATGAGTGGAGGGGATGGTTAGTATCTGACGGACAGTTAGTGGTTCCATGTTAGTGGGTTGTTCATGTTACGTAGAGAGTTTTTATATAGCGAAAGATGCCATCAGACGTAAACCATGTATTTTCTCCCGTTAAAAAATAGTTATCTTCTATCCAGTTCTCTAGTGACATATTCACCAATGGCTATATTCTTCTCTAACTATACATTCTACCAGATCTGAATCGTTTTACTTTGTGAACCCTATTCTTCTCATCGAGTAGAGGAATACTGGAATTCTTCACCAGAATACGTATTATCGGCAACATCTGCTGTTACTTTTGAAGACACTGATACGACGGGATCGGATCTTGTGGATATGACTCATATGACTCATATGACACATATGACTCATATGTGTTGAATATCACAATTTCGGATGAAAAAAAGTTTCTATGAAGATAAAATGACCCAATAGTCACATGCTATCTTAGTTATTAAGGTATATCAGAAAGTTAGGATGAATCATGTATGTGTGCAATAATACGAGAATCAATGACCTCCACTTTTATCCTCAGAAGACATGCAATAAGAACCACACATACCCATGGCCAAGAGCCTTTCGTGCCTTAAGGTAACCCTCGTGCTATTGATAGAAGAAACCAGAGAAGTAGTGAATAGGTCTTTATTTCGATCTTCGCGCAGTCACAGTGGAGTGTGGGATTATCTGTTCAGACAAACAAAGGCTCTCAACATTCAATATAAGATAATAGGGAATATAACGCTTACAAAAAATATGGAAGTGAATGAATACCTGAACAATACTGCTTTAGCATATGCTTGGTTGTTTGGGGTCAACTCTTAACCAACCAACCTGAGCTGTTACATTAGCTTCCCCTTAGAATCGACTTCCGTAGGAACGTCGGTTCGATTAACCTATCTATCGAAAACACCTTAGTTCTATTTCTCATCCCAAGGGAAAATTATCAACTCGCTCACTATTTGACTTACAATCAGTTACGACTAACGCTGTCAACGATAGTCCATGGATGTCTCTTCATTTACTAGCTTGTTATCTTATTTTGTAGCATGTGATCTCTTCTACAACTATCGCTGACGGTTTGCTGCGTGTTTTCAAGAGAAAGAGTGTGAGAATGTGGAATAAGAATATCTGAGGAAGTGCCGCGAGCGGGCTACCCAACACCATGTTGGTGAGGTACGATTTTTCCATGCTCAGACCGGTTATCAGGTGTTTACTCACCTGCCTCTTGAGTCGCCCTCAAGTAAAAAGTAAAGAAGAATCTACTTCAAAGGTAATGGTGTTGGGTAGCCCGCTCGCGGCACTTCCTCAGATATTCTTATTCCACATTCTCACACTCTTTCTCTTGAAAACACGCAGCAAACCGTCAGCGATAGTTGTAGAAGAGATCACATGCTACAAAATAAGATAACAAGCTAGTAAATGAAGAGACATCCATGGACTATCGTTGACAGCGTTAGTCGTAACTGATTGTAAGTCAAATAGTGAGCGAGTTGATAATTTTCCCTTGGGATGAGAAATAGAACTAAGGTGTTTTCGATAGATAGGTTAATCGAACCGACGTTCCTACGGAAGTCGATTCTAAGGGGAAGCTAATGTAACAGCTCAGGTTGGTTGGTTAAGAGTTGACCCCAAACAACCAAGCATATGCTAAAGCAGTATTGTTCAGGTATTCATTCACTTCCATATTTTTTGTAAGCGTTATATTCCCTATTATCTTATATTGAATGTTGAGAGCCTTTGTTTGTTTTAAGCAGGTTTTGTAATTCAAGATCCTGCTCTTGTTCGTTTCTCAACGTCTCGAAGTTTACTGTAGACTGCTGTAGCACGTTCATTTCTAGCCTAGATAAAGCATCTGCCGCCTGATTATCCTGACCTTTGACATGTCGGATATCACTTGTGAACTGTGATATATAGTCAAGGTGTCGGACTTTTCGAGGTGAGTATTTATCAGCTCTCGCTTTTAGTCTAATCGTTAGTGGTTTGTGATCCGTAAAGACTATAAATTCCCTGCCTTCTAACATGTGTCAGAAGAGCTTAATGGTCAGATAGATTATAAGAAGTCCTCGCCCGACGGCAGAATACCTTGCCTCTGCTGAAGCGAGCCTTTTCGAGAAGAAGGAAATTGGTTTCCAGGCGCACATTACACTTGGATAAGGGTACCGCATACTGCTTTATCTGAAGCACCCATCATCTAAGCAAGTTGGAAAAGAGAATTCAGATAAATCAACATAGATGCGGGAGCCAATTTATCATTTAGCTGTTTAATAGCTTCGACGGCGTCAGAAGACAGTTTGAATTCTTTTGGTTTTCCTTTAAGTGAATCCGTCAATGATTGCATTAATTGTGCACAAATGGGTATGAATCTGCGACAAAAGTTAATTAGACCTAGAAAACTTCTCAATTATGTTAAAGAACTAGGTATGGGGCATGGTTTGTTGGTATCCACTTCTTTTTTGATAGGTTTAATCCCTTCTGGGCTTATTGTGTGACCGAGAAATTCTAAAGTTTGAACACAGAAAACACACTTACTTTGATGTATGTTTATTCCATGTTCATCCAGTCTTTTCAACACTGCTTGTACATGCTGTTCGTGTGATTGCAAATCGGGGCTGGCAATTAACAAGTCGTCCATATACCCCTGCGCAAATGGCATATCTCGAAGTAGGTTATCTATGAATCTTTGAAATGTCTGTGCCGCATTTCTCAGGCCGAATGGCATGCGTACAAACTTGAATAAGCCAAAGGGTGTAGTAATAGCTGTCTTGGGAATATCTTCATCAGCCACCGGGATATTGTGATATGCCCTGACTAAGTCAATTTTAGTGAATATGTTCATACCCTGTAAACCGTTGGTGAAATCTTGGATATGCGGTATCGGGTACCTATCTGGTACGGTTTGACGGTTGAGGGCTCTGTAATCCCCGCACGGTCGCCAGTCACCTTCATTCTTCTTTGGGACCATATGCAAAGGGGATGCCCATTGACTATCAGAGGGACGGATAATACCCAGTTGTAGCATATAATCAAACTCGGCCCTAGCGATTTTAAGCTTATCTGGTGCTAGTCTCCTGGGTTTTGCGAAAACCGGTGCACTTTCGGTTTTGATAGTGTGACTTACTTTTAGTTTGTCTTTGGAAGGCTGTGGGTTTGGTTTAGTTAAGTTTGGAAATTCCGCGAGTATATCTTGGAATTTCGCTGTTGTTACTGGAGGAGTTTGAATCAAGTTAAGAGAGCTGATGTGACTTTCTTTGCCTTTTGTGTAATACGAAGTTTCTTTTAGTGTTAATCGCCGTTTCTTGGTGTCAACTAGAAATTCGTATCTCTCTAGAAAGTCCATCCCCAGTATTGCCAGATCTAAGTCGGCTACAGTGAAAACCCAAGGGAATTGCCTCCTGAACCCCAAATCTAGGGTTAATGTTTTCTGCCCAAATGTCGCAATTTTAGTTTTATTTGCAGCTTAAAGTGTAATTGATTATGTTTCTCGACTAATCTCAGTTTTATTTTGAGGGATGATGCTAAGAGCAGCGCCAGTATCCACCAAGAAATTCAAGCCAGAGTTTCTGTCTCTAACATAAAACAAGCGACTGTTTAGGCGCCCCTCCTCAGTCGTCGCGATCTGGGGAGGGGCTACTCGTTTCCCGCTGTCTTAGAATTATGCTTAGGCCAGGCGCATGGTTGCACGCACTTGGTTGAGTTGACACCAAACTTCCAGTGGTACCAACAAAACTGCCCAGATTGTCTGGACATTTGTGACCTGTTTTTTGACTTGGATCGTGGTCGTTGTGGTGACCTGCTCCTGTTTCTATGACCCATTTGCATTCTGGTGACAGCCTCAGTGAGACTCTTAACACTCGCAATGAGTCCTTCTATGACGGGGTCTTTTGCTGATTCTACTTTTTGTGTGTGATTTATTGTGCCTGATCCAGTTGGAGGTCCTCTTTCCATTATTCTATCGACTATACGCGCTAAATGAGATAATGAGGTTTCAGGATCTTGTGCATCAAACAGTGTTGGACGTAGCATGGGAGAGCTTGTATCCATCCTTGTTTTAGGACTGCTTCACCCACTGTGTTATCACCCACTAAGACTTGGAGGTGGTGTAAAAACTGTGACGGCGACCGATCACCTGGTGTTTCACCTTGAAAAAGTCTTTGGATTCTTTGACTATCTGATAATGATAAACGGTTCATTATCTCTCGTCTTAAGATGGTGTATGGTTGTGGTGATGGTGGACTTAAAATCAAGTCACGGACTTCTTTGGCGACTGAAGGAGGAAGGATAGAACACAAATCTCTATAGCGAATCCCTTCAGATTTGATATTGTGTCTCGTGAAATAATGCTCTAGTTGAGCAAACCACAACTCAGGATCACTACGATCAAATTCTGGAAGTCGGGATTTCGTAGTCATAACAGTGTCTATCTCCACTGGTGACAAATCCTCCAGATTATGGGTTTCTATTGAGTCTGATATGAGGTATGTGACAAATATAGCAATAAAGTTAGCACGAAAAATGGTTACTATAACACGAATAACTTAAGATAATACGGAATATAACGCTTATAAAAATAAGGAAGTGAATGAATACCTGAACAATACTGTTTTGGCATAAGCTTGGTTGTTTGGGGTCAACTCTTAACCAACCAACCTGAGCTGTTACAAGCCCACTCCTATTGCTTGGATGTGTAAATCATGGAATAGATAGTCCATTGATTGTGTCTAGCAAAGTTTTTGTTATGACCTTGGATGTCTGACTTTTCGATCACACGACTTATCTACCAATCCGAATACGACTTATACGAATCTTCGCACTAGGCCAACCAATGACGTTCAACCGGTGTGGGCAGTTTAGTGTCCCTATTGGTCCTATGTCCTACGAGCCCTTCCACTTGAGTCCAGAACAAGATACCAGCTTCCGAATCAGAGCAGATCAGACCAGAATCAGAGCAGATCGTTTATTTCAGGCATACTTAGTTTATATATCAATCACACAGACCGCAACGTACCATAAAATAGGAAATAATATTTGTACACAAATAAGCCCAAAAAGTGGCTGTGAATGAGGGAGGCAGTAGTTAATAAGCTGAACATAACTTAAGAACCGTAAATCGTACAATAATAAGTTATAGGTCAAAATAAAGCTTACAATAAGAGGAATATAAATATACGTAATGTAATTGTTGAATAATTATACAATAAGAATATTTATAGAATATTAGTCCATTAATAGTCCTCGGGAGTTACCTGTAATTTAATCTCCACTCGGACATAACACCTCCCCCTTTTTTTTTTTTTTGAAAAACCCAACTTTAGATTCTGATTTAAAAAAAAGAATCATATGTGACTTTAAATTCCTCAACATTCTCCTCCTCCTCGAAATAATGTTGGGTCCTTATGGCTCCAAAATACAACTAGTAGGACTTTATTTAAACCATGTTTCTCGTATTGACTGGAGAAGCCACTAAAAATGACTAGATGATGATGAACGGCCTTTGATCTGAGTTCATTATTTTCAAATTCATTATGAATCTCGTTAGCAGATAACGAGTCATTAAGAAAGTCAACGTCTAACAGAATTAAATTAGATTTTTGGCCATCATTCGACTCAGCTGACATATTTCCCTCATTGTTATAAGAAGTTTCATCAAAATCATATGCATTATTCTGAGAATCAATATCTGACACACTGTCATTAGAAATGGGATAGGTTGACTCAATATAAAATTCTGTCTTCCGGTGATTTTGAGTAACATCTGGTACAATTTGGTTCATCGTGTTGCTCCAGTTATTTTCTGAATACGAGTCACCATAGCTTTCTCGACTACTAGCACGTGGACCACAATTTTGTTCGAGCTGACGTTTATTTTCGCAGCTAGACAGTACCAGTAGTGTTTCATTTGATTCTGGACTCTGGGCATCATCTACAGGATCTGGCTCCTGATCATCTGGTATTGTCACAACTTCATGTGCATTTAGCACAATATTTTCCTGCTCTGAGCTGGACACGTTACCAATATTACGTTTTCCTTCTGGTATAGAGGGATTTGAATCCTGCACAGGATATGCTTCTGAAATGTCCATTACTGCACCATTATCTGCATGATATATAGATTTCTTATTTTCTGCTTGAATGCAAAGTCTGCCCAAAACTGTTATAAATAGCTCTTGTTGCAAGGCAAACATCTTCTGCTGGTGCTGTAATATTAACCGCAACTGTTCGAAAGAAATCGACATTTTTTTTTGTTGCCAATAATATTAGCTCCAAAAATCACCGGCAATTATACAGCTAATTTATTTCCAAAATCTGAGTCACCACTTGTATTATTATTATTTCTTTGTTGCCAAAATCCCTGTCGCCAATTGTTATGACCTTGGATGTCTGACTTTTCGATCACACGACTTATCTACCAATCCGAATACGACTTATACGAATCTTCGCACTAGGCCAACCAATGACGTTCAACCGGTGTGGGCAGTTTAGTGTCCCTATTGGTCCTATGTCCTACGAGCCCTTCCACTTGAGTCCAGAACAAGATACCAGCTTCCGAATCAGAGCAGATCAGACCAGAATCAGAGCAGATCGTTTATTTCAGGCATACTTAGTTTATATATCAATCACACAGACCGCAACGTACCATAAAATAGGAAATAATATTTGTACACAAATAAGCCCAAAAAGTGGCTGTGAATGAGGGAGGCAGTAGTTAATAAGCTGAACATAACTTAAGAACCGTAAATCGTACAATAATAAGTTATAGGTCAAAATAAAGCTTACAATAAGAGGAATATAAATATACGTAATGTAATTGTTGAATAATTATACAATAAGAATATTTATAGAATATTAGTCCATTAATAGTCCTCGGGAGTTACCTGTAATTTAATCTCCACTCGGACATAACAGTTTTAAAGTCTGGAGTTAACGTTTTGATCAAGAAGTCCCTAAAGTGTCACCATCTTAGAAACGACCTTCAGTGGTTTGTGTTAAGTTCACGGCTGACTAATTTTGGTCATTAAACATTACACGAACAAACAGAATCTGCAACGTTGAGAAGACAGTCAACTGCATTCAAACCACATTTGTGACGAGTATAGTATACTGACATCCTTCTCCGTAAGAGAAGAAAAATGTGGGAGAGATTTAGGTTACTAGGGACTGATGAGACAAAATCTCAGTATCGAAAAGCTCGGAATATCTGTACCTTGACCCTCCGTAAGTCTAGAAAGTTATACGAAGAAAAAACTGTTAAGGAATCCATAGAATGTCCTAAACGCTTGTATTCCTATATAAACCGAAGGACAAGGAGAAGAGGAAATATTCCTGCTCTATGAGGAGTTATCACTGCCGCATCATTAGTGGAGGAAGACTTTGGTAAGGCTCAAGTATTCTAAAACTACTTTAGCAATGTATATACAATAGAAGCACCTGATGATGTCACAGGTATTCAGTGTTTGACAACGCTTCTACCAGTAACACCTAATATATTTCGTTCCCACCCAGAGAAATCAAAAGACAGAGTCGAGGAGATCGGAAGAGTGTATTTGGCGATTACCAATATATCGGAATTCTCTGATCTAATCTGGCTAGCGATTGCGGTTGATGTTGAGCACGGCGTTACCACACGTGATCTGGTGCGGATGCCTGACCGAGCGCCTTCAGCTAGATGAGTCCACTAAAACATATGGTCAGCATCCAATGTCGAAAACTTACAGAGCTATTTATTTTGGGGATTTATTTATCGCTACAGATCACTCCCCCCCTAGTGGGGCAGTGACGACCCTATGACGTGGCCAGCCAGAAGTTTAAACCGAACGAGTTTGTCGTTGGTAAACACTCTTCTGATAGCTTACTAAGTTTAGCAGTGTCTGGTCGTCTTTCCTTACTATATGGGACCGAGGTACAACATAGTAACAAAAGAAAAAGTTACAACGAGAACTTCGACTCCTCGTAAACTGCATCGTTCTTTTCCAGCCGTCCTGGAAAAGAAAAAAGAAACTGTAAGTGCATGTCGAAATACACTCGTATGTGCGTAAGAACACAATGTCGGCGAAAAAAAAGGAAAATATACTCGAGCACACGTAATAGCGTTTAAAAAAATTATTTTTCGTTTTTTTTTAAATAAAAATATAAATACATAGGCATATTAAAATTGTTTTTTAAAGAAAAAAATTTTATATCGTAAAAAGAAAAATCGAGATAATATAAAATGTCGAGTAGTGCCTTACGTGCAGTGGTTGTTTAAATGTTCTGGAAATCTTACTCTTCTTCCAGAATGCGTCGTTTTAGGTTTATTTTGAGATACATTCGGAGTATCATCGCTTGTGTTGGTTGTCGGTTGAGGAATTATGAGTGTAGGAGTCGTGTTGTGCGATTGTACCGAAGGAAAATTGACGTGAATTGGATTTCCTTCTAAATACGCTGCTTTTTAGCGATCGATGCTGATGCTATCGTTCGTTCCGTTCTTATCGACTATATAGTACTTAGATTCACGTTGAAGAACTTTGGGGGGTCCTTCGTATGCTGATTCGAATGGTCCTCGATGCGAGTCTCGACGAACGAAAACGTGTGTACTATATCGTAAGTCAGGTTGAACGAAAACATCAGTTGATTGAGGTCGAGTGGAAACAGGTTTAACTGAACGCATTGCGTTTGTAAGCCTGTTCGTGTAGGAGGTTAGATCCATGTTCACTGAAGAGGACGAAGGATCCACGAATTCTCCTGGAAGTCGAAGTGTCGTTCCATAAACGAGTTGAGCCGCAGTGTATCCAATGTCAGCTTTCACTGCATTGCGGATACCCAGTAAGACGAGTGGAAGAGCGTCGGTCCACTGTGAAACGTTTGCAGCTGATAGTGAAGCTTTTAGTTGTCGGTGAAAACGTTCTACCAACCCGTTTGCTTGTGGGTGGTAGGCAGTCGTTCGGAAGCGAGTGGTTCCTAAAAGTGTGGTCAGACGACGGAAAAGATCAGATTCAAACGGGAGAGTACTTGTCTGAAGGAGAGCTTAACGAGAAAGCGAGCGGTTTATGGTCCGTGAAAAGAGTGAATTCACGGCCTTCGATATAGTGTTGGAAATGCCGTACAGCACAATACATAGCTACGAGTTCCCTACCGAATGTGCTGCACCTCGATTCGGTGTCTAGCAACCGTCTAGAGAAAAATGCTAAGGGTTGCCAGGAGTTGTTAACCCACTGTTGTAAGACGCCACTGATTGCCGAGTCCGATGCGTCTACTGCGATACTAATGGGTGCTTCGGTGTCCTGATGTGCGAGCATTGTCGCCTTAGCGATCAGTTCCTTAACTGTGGAGAATGCTTTTCGTGCGGTGTCGTCCAAATTAATAGATTTCGCATTTCCACGAAGTTGGTCGGTCAGAGGTTTCATAAGTAATGCGCATTTCGGTATGAAACGTCTATAGAAACTTACGAGGCCGTTAAACGTGCGTAATTGCTTGATGGTGGTCGGTTCTGGGTAATCCAGAATGGCCGCCACTTTGGTTCTAAGGGGTCGGATACCTTGAGCATCGATAGTGTGTCCCAGAAAGTCTAATGAGTCGGTTCCAAATTGGCATTTCTGAACGTTTACAGTAATGCCATGTTTTTGTAATCGTTCGAAAACAAGATCCAGATGCTTGAGATGTGTTTCTCTGTCCGGACTTGCGATTAGACAGTCGTCAACATACGCGTGTACGAAGTTGAGACCTCGAAAAACGTCGTCTATGAATCTTTGGAATGTTTGAGCAGCATTCCTTAGACCGAAAGGCATTCGCAAAAATTCATAGAGTCCGAAGGGAGTTATGATAGCTGTTTTCTGTATGTCGTCAGTAGCCATAGGGATTTGGTTATATGCTTTAACTAAGTCGATTTTCGAAAAGACAGTTGTAACTTTCAAGGTAGCTGTCAAATCGTGAATGTGAGGCAACGGGTAACGATCGGGAATGGGTTTCGTGTTCAATCGCTGATAGTCACCAGTTGGACGCCAATCGTCACTGTCCTTTTTAGGGACCATGTGCAACGGAGATGCATATGGGCTACTTGAAGGTCGTATGATCCCTAAGTCTATCATGTGATCGAATTTGTTTTTCGCTAACCTTAGCTTTTCGGGAGCTAGTCGTCGTGCTTTAGAGAATACATGTGGTCCTGTAGTCGTGATGTGATGTGTAACATTGCTGGTTACACACGGTAGTTTCGGTTGAATTTGTTGTATCCCAGGATACTTATCGAGTAGTGGTTGATAGAGTGGGTCTATCATATGTTTAACTGTGACTGGGGATACTCTACAACCAGTAAAAGAAGTTACGCAAACGGACAAATTAGTGTTTCCGTCTACTAGCCTCCGTTTGCGCGTGTCAATGATCAGATTATTGTGTTGTAGAGGATCCATACCAATGATTGGCATAGAAACATCAGCAACAACGAAGATCCAGTGAACGGGTTTGCGTAAACCCACGTTAAGGTAAACGTACCTTTTGCCATACGTAGCGATCGGTTTTCCGTTTGCCGCCTGTAAGTTTAGAGTCGATTTGCGAAGTCGGTCGTTAGGATTTGCTGGGAGAACGCTAACTTCTGCGCCAGTGTCGACGAGGTAGCGAACTCTCGTTGTCACATCTGTGACGAATAACAGACGGCTTTGTTCGCCGGCTACGGTTGCCGTTAACGCGTGCTGGCTTGGAAGTCTCCCGAATTGTTTTTCGAGTCACTCGGTTTCGTGTTGGGAAAATTGCAGGGTTTTCTGCAATTTCTGGAAAACTTTCCATACTGGTTATGATACCAGCACCAGTCGGGGTTATCTGTCTCTCGTGGTCTAGAGACAGATCGCTTACGTGAAATGCTTCTACGTGGAGTGCGCGATCTCTTACGGTCGGTACGAAGATTACAACAACGCGTGAGTGTATGACATAACTCGGTTATGTCATTCTGAGTCGTTTGAGGTTTTTCTTTGACTGAAAATACCTCGGCAGTAGAAGGTTTCGTAATTTCTAAAATGCGGTCGGCAGATGCAGCTAGCTCGTCTAAGGCGTTGTACTGGAACGAGACCAGAACTGCTTGCACCTGTTGGGGAAGTTTTGACAAGAAGAGTTGTTTGAATAGACCTTCGTCGAAAGTTCTTGGGCCTATTACCTCTCTCATCCGTTGCAACATGTCCGTCGCAGAACCGTGTTGCAGGTCGATGTTATTGAAGAGTTGATCTAACCTTTGTCGATCGGTTAGGTCTCCTCGTTTAAGAATCGAGCGTTTTAAGATTTCGTAAGGATCGGAAACATCACTAGTAAACATACCAGGTGTTACGTACCTGTTGAATTCGCGCAGTAGTGCCTTGACTACTGCGAGGAATTGTGCACGTGTGTCGATCACGCCGTGCTCGTGGAAGTCGGCTTCTGTGTAGCGAAACCAGGCTTCGATGTTGTCGGGCCAGAAAGGCATCAGTTGAAACGAAGGTGGGGACAAAGTCTTAAGATTGAGTACTTTAGGTGTCTGTTCAGTCATGATGAAGTATGAAGTACGATAATGAACGAGGGGAAAATATATATATATCCAAGAAAAAGACACGAGAAAAAAATCACAATGTTTTTAAAAAAATAAAAAATAAGGCAATGATATATAAAAATCCCAAAAAGGAACAGACTCACAGTTGCAATTAGGTGTACCAGATCACGTCGGGCTCACCAATGATGATGTCACAGGTATTCAGTGTTTGACAACGCTTCTACCAGTAACACCTAATATATTTCGTTCCCACCCAGAGAAATCAAAAGACAGAGTCGAGGAGATCGGAAGAGTGTATTTGGCGATTACCAATATATCGGAATTCTCTGATCTAATCTGGCTAGCGATTGCGGTTGATGTTGAGCACGGCGTTACCACACGTGATCTGGTGCGGATGCCTGACCGAGCGCCTTCAGCTAGATGAGTCCACTAAAACATATGGTCAGCATCCAATGTCGAAAACTTACAGAGCTATTTATTTTGGGGATTTATTTACCGCTACACACCTTTCCCGTCAGTGCATACAGATCCCCCCACACATACACTGAATATCGTGACCATTAAAGAACTCGATGTCTTTGGTCTACTAAACAAGCTTGACATAGGTAAATCCACGGGGCCCGATGAATTACATCCGAGGCTGCTGAAGAAATTATCTAACTTCGTTGCGAACCCTTTAAGTATATGCTCTAACCTATTGTAACTCAGGATCGTTTGCGAAAACGCCATAGAAAGTCCTGTCTTCAAAACAGGTACGAAACACAAACCTGAGAATTATCGACCCGTTAGCCTAACTAGTGTGGTTGCTAAAATCTTAGAAAAGATTATTCGGAAGGAGCTGTTTAAGTACCTCGATGAAAACCGGATCCTTTCGGAGAAGCAGCACGGTTTCAGAATACGTTACTCTTGTCTCACTAACTTATTAGTGACTCGTGAAAGCTGGTGCGCTCTCAAGGACCAAAAGATACCTGTAGCTGTAGCCTATATTGATTTCAGCAATGCTTTTGACAAGGTTCCACACAACCGGCTGTTATATAAGTTAGGAAATGTCGGGATTGCTCTCATTATTGAATGTAACTGCATTCTATGTGGTTAATGTTAAAGTGAGCCATGTTTCACTTTCTCTCTTGTTATTTTCTCTCCCAAAACCTCTCATAATACTACCCGGTACACAAGTATCTTCAGGCTAAGCGCTGACCTACCAAAGGTTGAACGTTACAGCGAAATCTGAAGTGCAGAGATATATTCCTAACTTGTATGTTATTGCTAAATGAAAACTGATTCCTAAAGTGTTCGTAGTCAACAAAAATATCGATCCGTCTAGAACCGATCATTTGAGAGGACATTCGAAGAAAGTTCAAAAACCGAGATCAAACCGTTTACGTCTGGAGTTCCGTTTCTCGCACCGAGTAGTGAATTACCGGAACTCTCTACCGGAACACGTAATATCAGCACCGTCTGTTAATATATTCAAAACGAGATTGGACCTCCACAGTATTACAAACTGCAAGGATTAATATAGGTCAATAGACTTCCTATCCTTATTACTGAAAACTGAAGACTGAAAAATGTGAATTTGAACGGTACATATATATTTAGCGTATACGCTAAATTACCAAATGTACCTGCTGTTAAGGTAGATTGAGTCTTTAGGTACTTCATGCCTAAGCAAACCAAAGAAACTTTTGTTGCGTGCCGTGTGGAAATAGTGCTACATTTCCCCTTTTTGTCGCCATAGGCAGTGATATGTCATTGATTTTACTTTGAATTATCGACTTTCCCCCTAAATTTACACAGAACTGTCTGCTTCTCGCCTAAATACGCTAAAAACTGCAACCTACCTCCTAATACCTAATCCTAACATTCTATCCTGTATTATAAAAGTCTGTAAACAGCTTTAGTTTACTTTTGATGGAGTTTTGTTCTCTTAGCTGGATGGTTTGGTCGTGGAGCTTTCATCGTTCTTCTGAACGACATCACCAGCACAAACTCCTAGCTATAGGTTACATTTAACAGCTTAGTAGCCATATATAAGTTGATTCGTATCTGAAAGAAATTTAATCAACAGTCATGTAAAGTGGCTATCGGCTTCTCGTTAATTAACGAGATGATTAATCATTGTAATTCAAAACCAACTTTATTTCACTTTCAGGAACCAAGGACTCAATATCGCTGAACGTTCAGTAAGAATACATAAGTCTGTTTTTATGCCTCAATTCAATTTGTGGTTACAGTAGTCGAGTGTTTGGATTCATTAGGGTAAACTCAGTCAGAAACCCGGAGTTGTTTTTCTGTGGCATGACCCAAGAGTATAAAATTCAGTCGGCGTACGGTAAAATGTCATAACATAGTGGATGTCAACCACTCATTATATTTAGTTTTTATGCCTATGGGGACTCAAAATTACTGTATAATCCTGGTGGGTGGACCCAAGATGTAACTCTCAAGTTTCTGTTTCAGTGAAACTCCAAAGTTTCTAAAGTATCTTTCCTTTTTGTCATTGCTATCCGGCTACCCGTTTTGCTAAATGCTTACCGTGTATTTTAACTTATATTTCTGTTTCTGCTACGTATATATAAAACTTCTTATTCGAATAGTTAACTGGACGCTTTGGTATGAACAAAAATTTGTAAATAACACAACTACCGATGATAAAGTCAATATAATTACTCTTTCTTGCTGTTTCAATTCACCCTGTAACGGATTGTGAAATAACCTATATTTCAAGCCCATTACTTTCATGTCAGAAACTATTGCCTGGGTACACTATTCCTAGGGACTATGTTCCTGATCTGAAGATATCCTACAGTGATGCAATGTTCAAAGATTAAACACAATATTCAGGTCTTAGTCGATTGAAGAATGAGTGACCTAAAAGCCTATGACATTTTATTATTTTCATTTTATGTCCATAAATAGACAGTTCATCATGATTGTGTGTGGGCTGTGATACTGCCCGGGTGCCCAGACCGAAGCAGGTGGTTTCCTTAGGGGGCCACACCCCGAGCCTTCGACCTGAAGGTCTGATCCACAAGTCAGTGGAGCATCGTGAGGAGATGCAGTCCCATGGTAGCCGGTTACCAAAAATTGGTTCATACGCCATTTGTTCCCGCAGGATACTGGAGCCCATGTGCAACATTGGTTTGAGATCCGGCTAAAGCGCCGGATATTCGCTTTTTGTCCTCTCATTTTCGTAAACAACACCCCCGCCACGAGAAGGCGGTGAGTAGGACTTCCCTGACAGATGCTGTATAGGCGTGACCGTGTGAGAGCATTTCGAGAGGGAGGGCGAGCCCACCCCACTCTCGGCCATACCAGGACATTTTGGGGCGCATATGTATTTGGTGCCTTCTTGTACCAATATTTATGTGTTCAAATAAATAATTTTATGTCCATATTCTATTTATTAGCATGTTATTTTATTATATGAGAAAAATTCATCTGGCTAGTGGTCTTTTTTTATTTCTAATCATTCGGGGGCCTAAGCCAATTATGCAGTCTTGTGAGCAGCCGTCACCCGGTCACACTATATCATTGCATTCATCTGTCAACTACTTTGCTATTCATCGATTTTGACAGTCAGGGTTTTGTCTAATCAAAACAGGAAATCTTCACAATTGTAGTCCTCACAACGACCTTGTTTTTCACTAAATTATTTACCAAGTAGAGGTCCGCGTACTCTGTTTTAATTCAGATTCTAATTATGGAAGCTAATGATGCTACCCAGTTGTCTAACCTAGAGTAGGTGGCGTGGGGCTGTAGCATGTGACTTAATAACTAATGTATCGCTCCACCTAAGGTAACCTATCATGCAAACATTTTCATTGCTATTCGATGTCATAAAATTTTTGTGGTTTGTCACGTATAACCAGTCATTTACCATTATGTTTCAGCACTCATGTTTTCTCTTAAACCAATAAGACTGGCTTATGCTTTCACTAGCTGTCGTCATTCATATCATAGTATGCTTCCAACTAGTTCGAAGAAACGACGTACGTGGGTCACTTATTCCTTGTTGGTATGTTATTACTGTTTACAAGATAATGATTTGTTTTTTGTGTAGTTAAGGATTTGTATGCTCATATTTTCTCAGCTTTTATTCGTAAATGTATCAATAAACATCTGAAATATGTATATTTGTATGTAAATGGAAACGACTGGCAAACAGTCTGATCGATCAAGATTCTGTATTTCTTCACAAACAAAGATATTTTCTCTTGTCTGATACACAGATCATGACCGAGCACTTAGGTGCATCAACCTATTTAGGTCTTTTTGGAGTTATAATTCTCTTGCTTTGTTGACTGATAAAATTTCAGTGCTGCTGCGAAAGGTTCGTTCAACTTAGGGCTGTGTAACATGGCTTAAGAAGTTAGGTTAGAAAATGACCGAGGAAACTCAAATCGAGATAGTGCGTCTGTTCATAAAATCACTGGTTGTTATACTATGTTAAGAAGAGCAGTTCACTCTTACTCGTTTTGGTCTGAGTCAGCAAAATAATTCTCGAGAGCTATATTTAACGTTTTAGTACTGATGAGTAACTGTCCAGCCATTAGTTATTTGCTTTTTAGAGAGGATAAGTTGAGCAAATCAGTCCACACACCTGATTCTGGAAGTGAAAGTATTCAACCCCAATAATCATATTTAAGTCTATTTTCTGAGTTTACCTTACATGCTTTTGGTGGAGTTTTGTTCTCTGAGCTGGATGGTTTGAACAAAACTCCACCAAAATCATCCACCTGAGCTACAAATCTTCTCCATTACCTTACATGCATTTCGTCATCGTTCCTGCTGCTTCTCGGTCAATTGTATCTAGTTAAACCTAGTATTGTACTTAGTTGCGTAGCCCAAATAATTTTGAGATGACCGGAAGTTAAGCCATTAAATCAAAAATCCATGCTTGACTCTTGACCATCAAACCATGTATTAACACCCATTACGTGATTCGATCAAGACAATCAGACAATGTTATTGACTCTCACTACAAAAATTTGCCTCATAGCTGGACAACTAATTCTACATGTGATCACTAAATTCTTTACTGTATTACTCACAAAAACTATGCATCTTTTAGTAGTCCTGTATATATGTAACCTTACAAGAAGTGTTGTGTTCTCTTTCCTGTAAATTGTTGTATACGAAAGGTGTGTATGCTAGATTTTAGAAAGTCCCATTATATATTTGTGATTTTTTGACAATTTGTTTCAGGTCCTTCCAGCTACTGCATTCGCTTTAGGATATTGGCAGATACATAGAAGAAGGTGGAAAATTGATTTGATTGGAAAACTAAACGCAAGGATTCCTGCTAAGCCTATTCAATTGCCTAAGAAGTTTGTTTTTCTCTTTTAAATGTAATCATATTTTCGCAATTTTAGTGTTGACTCTAGCATTCAGCTTCCTGAGTTCACTCATATCTCGGTTCGAGGTTGTTTCGATCATTCACGAGAAGTAGTAATTGGACCACGCTCATTGATTGAAGATTTTATACCTTCTAAAGGCTATGGAAGCGAATGGGTAGTGAGATCACCAAACAAGTATATGCAGGCGAATATGGCTCGTCCATCTGCTTCTGGTTATTTTATCGTAACACCATTTTTCTTAGAAGATAGACCTGGGTAAAAAAATGAACTTTTGGGGAATCGATTCCCTATCTTTCTGATTAGTTAATTGACATCTGTTTTAGAACCTCCATATTAGTAAACCGTGGATGGGTCCCATATGGTGCACGTGATCCTACCATTCGACCTAATGGTCAGGTAATTAATGATTAGTCTAAGAATTTATTTCTTCATGGCAGTTTACTAACAAAGTGTAATTCAGTTTGCTACTTTTTCCCTGCCTTTCTGTTAACCCAACGTAACAGATTTATTGACCTTCATCAGTTTTATTCTAATTTCAGGTTAGACTAATTTTCAAAAGCTTTTCACTTTGTATACACTGAGTGAATTCGTGGTTCGTCGATCTAGAGTCTCATTTTTCAATATTATAATGGCTCAATCATTTTTACTAAAATACTGAAATAATTTAGATGGTTAGTTTGTCAATTTACTCACGACATTGATCCTCAACTCCCAATCAGGTAGATTAAAAAACTATTTACTGAATGAGTAACCATGCGAATTGATGTACAAGTTAATTAAAACTAACATCCATGTACATAGTACTTGATCAAAGTAGTATGCCCATAAGCTCTGTCATTTCTCAATTAAATGATAAATTCTGAAAATAAAGGTCACTAAACAATCAATGTCCCTTCACTTTAGCCTGCCTTGACAGTCAGTCAGCTACAACGTAGGACCAGGCACATATATGAATCGGTCCAAGTTGCCATACCTCATTAACACAACAAGATGAACACTGGATTCATAAAAGTAGTTAATTCAGAAGTGGTAATATATAAAAGATTGCAATAAGGATATAGTACAGGAAGAAAGAATTAGTTCGTAGAAAGAAAGATATGAAGCGATTTTAATCTCTTGGTTTAAAGGGAGACAGAGGGTGTATACACCGACGCCATTATGATGGATTCTGAGCCATGTCACTAAGAGTCTACAACCATTGTTTACGATAGTCACGCGTACCCCAACCAAGTAGTCTGCATCTACCAACATGGCTCAGACTAGAAGTTAGTGACTTCAAGCACTGATGCCAGCCTGCTTTGACGGATTGCGTTATAATATGGTGGAGAGTTGAGTTTTTGGTAGTCATCATTTTTCATCGCGTCATGAATATTTATAGTTTTAGGATCATTTCCTCCAATAATTGACGCCAATTATTAAATTATTACAAAGCATAGAAATATTTCGCTCTAATTTAAAACGCTTCAGCATTGTGCACCCATAATCCCTTAAAGTTTTATCAAACCTTGAAACAATAGTCGTATCCTTAACAATGATTAGCCCCCAAATAGTTTCTGAATGAGTTAATAATTAAGTAGGAGCTAATAAGCTAACCACGTCTGGTATACGACATTGAATAAATATCAAGTATGGGGTTGTGAAGATTGAGATGGTAGAGATTATTAGGTTTTTCATTGAGATCATAAACCGATCG